>NW_027362761.1:317385378-318111212 GCF_046119375.1 Phyllobates terribilis | reverse complement strand
ATATACTGTATTAGCCCGCTATGATGACACTTCATAATGGAGTCTAGCAGGTGGTGAGTGGCCATGTTTTGAAAACAGCGCACTGTAAATTATTCAGGTTTTCCCTCCACAAGTTGCATGCCAATTATTGTAATTACAACAAGAAATATTCCTTCTATGAAATCATCTTTCTAAAATGGTCACAGTTTCCACTGCCAGCTCCCAGCTTTCTCAGTCTTATGGTTCAGGCCTAGAGAATAATATTATGCCTTGGTCACGGTCACATATCTGGTTTGGGCAAGCACCAGACCCCTGACATATTGCTGTGAAAGATCTACAAGTATAGAGTCAGTATTACAGATTAAAAGATCAATTATATTCCACTAATAGGACTCACACAATAATAATAATAATAATACCAACACAGCAATCACAGAAATAGATTACTCTATATAAGACATTTTATATAATTCATCTATGTGTGTGTCTCTGATAAAGATGAGGCTAGCCCTATATATATCCTTTATTTCTGTCATGTGCTTACATTAATATAAATTACAACATATCCCCCTTAGATGATGTATAATAATCGCACTGATACATTGCCCCTTACCTTCCAGCCTTGGTTACGATCATCTCTGTGCCCAGCTGGTTGAACTCGTCCCAGAGAGCTTTCATCTCCAGTTGCACGGTGATATTGGCCACCTTCGGGTTCTTTTTCACCGGGGCTTTGCTGCTGTTACTGCTGCTGCTCCCAGGGGTGGAGGAGGATGAGCAGCTGGAGGACGAGGCTCCAGCACTTTCGGATTCCGGGCAGGCATGGCTGGAACCAGGGCCAAAGCTGTAGGAATGCTGAGCCGCAGAGCAGGGTTCGTAGTGAGGTTCGTGCTGGCTGTAGGGGTCCCCTGGAGATGGGGAGAGGTGGTAGCCCCCAGAAGCGTTTAAGCTACTTAGACTGTTGGCTGTGAAAGCTGCAACATCGCAGAAATGCGAGAGCTGGGTGAGCCAGGGACTGGAGATTGCTGAGATCATACCCAAAATAATAAAAAAAGAGCAAAAAGAATAAAGCAAAGGACAAAGCAGATGTTCGGCTGTGCACTATTCCAAGCACGGCTGCGGCTACCTGAGTCCAGACTAACACTGCTACATGCAGGAATTTGGGAGGACAATGTAGGTGATCTGTAGGCTGCTCCCTTCCTTGTGTTTACTCAGCCCAGCAAGTTACACAGATGATCTGCGAGCAGCTATAGTCCCGGGGCTGCCTGGAGGAACCAGTATGTGGGCAACATTCCTGGTTAGATTGGCCAGTAAAATCCTTTCTGTCCTTGGCACTGGATTGAGTGGTGTGGCCCTGAGTAGATCAGGAGCTCCCGGTTGTGCGCAGTCTGCAGCCCAGTGCCCGTGCCTGGTGTCTTATCTCCTCTCCTGCTCAGTTACGTCAGGGCCTCCCCTTTTGCTAGAGAACCGGTTCCTACTTCTACGTAGATAAGCAAAAGCTTGGACTCGCAGGTAATGCGCCCTGTCCTCGCTTATGGGACCCTGATGGGATGATTGACACACAAGTGCCTCTTCTTACCAGAGCTTCCTCCTCATGACACCCACTTTTCGGTGCAGTTATATAAGGCGTCGCCCTTGCTACACCCCCTCCTCTCTTACACTACTGCCCTCCCCTTCCTATTGTTTAAACAATAGCTATACACACTTGTGTAGACCTCCATCCACAACAAAACAAACAGGGCATTTTTCTTCCACTAAAAGCAAACATCAAGTACCAATGAGGTGCTATATCCCTTTCTCCGTACCTACCCTGTATGGGCTGCTAGGATAGGGATTGTCACTGTATTCACAATTAATGGATCCTTTTCCTGCCTGGATGTAGTTGTGACATATTGCTGATAATGATTATGGTAAGAAATATATGAGAAATATATGGAACAATATAAGTAAATCCAAATGATTAATTTGAAACAACAAATCAGGTTTTGGCCCTGGCAAAATAATATATTCAAGTCTTATGTCATTAGGTAATGCATGAAGTATCTTTGTTGAGGACTGTACAGCTATAATAATTATTATTAAAATGTATGTTATAGTTAGTTGGCTCTTATAAAATGAAATAAAAATAAATGTAAATACTTCAGCACTTTTTTATGCACTTCTTTTATTGAATTTTTTAATTTGCATATTACAACTTCCTTGTTGGCTAATAATTTGGCATATTACATTGACTCCAGATAAAAGTGTTCTAACCTGATGACTGAACTTCAATATTTCAGTTGTATTTCTATAGGGAGCAGCAGATCTGTGCCGATTATTAGCTTCATAATAAATAATAATAATAATGTCACTTATTCTGCACTTTATAATATCTGCTGCTCCACATGGAATATTATGAAAGGAATGATATTGTGTATGGTCTTGTATGTAATAAAATAAGTCTGTTTATTTAGTGAATTTCCATGTACATGCGACCTATTAGTGACCTGGGCACAGTCGGCGCACATGTAATAGTAGAATGTTCTTGTCATTGTTGTTACCATGAACGTTATCATTTGATATTTCTTTCTGCTTCTGCTAAACTTCTAGTTTTCTAAATGTATCTTATGTTAACATTAACTAATCATGTAATTTAATACAATGGATACAATGTGTGTGTGTGACGATTTATAAATACATATGCAGGGATTACATTTATATCCTTGGTGAACTTGAAATTGGGATTTGCTTTGCACATATAGTAATACATTTGACTGTGCCAGATACCGTGGTCATTTTATATGAGCGCTGACATGAGCAGTTTTATATGTGTTCTCTCTACATTTTCCCAACATTATTAGAGGACCTGCAGAGGGTAAGATGAGGACAAGAGTAAATTAAGGCATTTGATGAGTTTATTAATAGGGACCTGCGATCCACACTACTGATCCAGGGCATTACTGAGGGCACTTGCTGGCATAGACAAGTTGGGAAATTGTGTCTAAAGAGAAGCCAGGGAGAAATTGTGATGATAAGAGCTACTTATGGGGATGATTAGTGACAAGGAAACTTACCCTCCATATCCCTGGTAACAGCACTGAAGTGCATTCTCATGGGATGGCACTGGAACCTGCAGAGCTTCTCCAGGGCAGCTCTATGCTCCTCTGTGTCCACTTGTTCTGAAGCTGAAATCAGAGAGGCGATACTGAAAGCATTGGCTTTAGGGGACAGAGGGCTGCTCTCTTCCATAAGGGAGCAAAAATAGCAGCGCCCCTTACAGATAGTCCCTCTATGACACCATTCAAGGGAATGAAACTATCACCCAAACATAGAGAAGTGCTCCTTACAACAACACGATGCCAATAGTTACTTCAACCACTTCTGTCCTGTAGAGCTGCAAGTTTCATTGTCCGTTCTAGGCAGCATAGACTTAGAGAGCACCCCTCCTATCCTGTGCTAATTCCCCGGTAAGATGTGATTGTGTAGCCCTTATCTGTGCCCAGTGTCAGTCAGTAGCTGGGTGATGTCACCAGTGTCATTGCTGGGAGGTGCCCACCTTCTGGAGCTGCCTGATGTGACTGCACGTTCTGCTAGTTTGGGATTTAAATAGAGTCCTGTCAATCACACCCTAACTGGAAAATACAGTTTACGTCATTACAGAGAGGATGTACTGAGTTCCCATGTAAGTTTCCAATATATATATATATATATATATATATATATATATATATATATATATATACACACACACACACACTATACATGTATATACAGTATATGTACACACGGTATATATATATATATATATATATATATATATATATATATATATATATATATATATACTGCCATTGGATGGATTTAATTGGAACATACAATGAAGTCATGATATAAATATCCTGATATTAGTTTGGGAAAGCAGGCCTTTGTGCAGAATAGTGGCGGATCTCATTAGCAGGGGATTATTCTGGGATGTGTCCTCCTCACATTACCTGCTGAAATGGCCATATTACAAACTCTTTTACAGTCATGATGATTTCTGAGAATTATCAGATTTTAGGGATCTTGATACATATACACGGCATACAAGGATTGCTGATAAAAAAAATAAGTACTGCACGGTATAATATTGGCAACGTATGTGAAATTGACACAAGATGCATGGAGATGTATAATGTGCTAGATAATGATTTCAGTGATATTTCAGTAGAAATAATTACAGGGTGCGACAAATGTGCTAGGACGTATTTGTGCAAATTAAAAAGACCCAGGGATTGTTCATATCTCCAAATGATCGAATTGGCAGAGCTGACATCCAATCTATAGATCACTGAGTAAATTCAATTTCCACACTGGGAGATGCCGAATGTTCTCATGATGGAATGAAGGAGCAATCCTCCGGTCTGCTGTGTGTTTATATGTTGTCGGTTCTATTACTGTTAATTAATATATTCATAATATTCACAGTAACAAACACACTGTCATGTTCACAATCATCTGTATATATATATACAGACAATGCGCTCACTATAATTTGTTCCCACTCTGGATCTATAATTATTATAATTGGAGTCGTAAGAAGGACTAGTAGGAACAGTTTTTATAGCAGCAATGTAATAAATTAGGATAAACTTAATATGTGATATGGCGGAGCAGTAAACTGGTTTTCTGTAATAACTTACACAGGCCATATATTAGACACATCACATTATATAATTTGTATGAAGAGCTGAAGCCCTGGGGCACATGGTGTGTGATGGTTATATTCCAGCTTGTGCTTGCATCTATCACCCTATCAGGAATGCACATGGCGGTCATTTTGCTATGCTTAGAAATACACCTCTCATGCACCCCTTTTCATATACATATTTACAGTCATGGGTCAGATAAACTCTTATATTATCTGTTATTTGTACTCACCTCTCTTCATATCATTTAATTATTTTTTTTTTTTTTTATCAGAGCTCAAGCTACATAATACAACCCTAATTACTCTTCGCCCTTCTGTATTTATTATAGTCAGTATTTTCCAACATTTAATGTTCTAAAATAATACACATTATTTACCATTTCAATACGTAACACAGCACAATATCAATTGCCTAGAAGTTATACTGCATACTATAATAACGCTGCCAGTATGTGGGGTCTCTATGGGGGCACCATACTCCCATACACTGCTATCCTAAGTACATCCATCTAAATGAATGCAGCGCTCTGAAATATATATGTCTATATATGTGTATATACAGTATATACATATATATATATATACATACATATGTATATATATATTTTTTTTTTTTTCAGAGCGCTGCATACATATACATGGATGTACTTAGGATTGTAGTGTATGGAAGTATGGTGCCCCCATATTGACCCCACATACTGGCAGTGTTATAGTGGTATATATATATATATATATATATATATATATATATATATATATATATATATATATATATAACCGCTATACTGAGTTTGCTGATGTGATTTAACATGACACATCATAATATTATATTATGCATTCTAATTTTAGTGACTAGCTAAAATCACCTATTAGTATCTAAACAAAGATTATAAACAAGTGAAACAAGTCTTTCCATATCTTTTCATATCACTTCATTGTGGAATTTGCCTGATGATTGAGCATTGTGGGCACTATATACTCATGTATGCCCTTTACAAATACTATGGATAAACATATTTTCCTCTATCTTGAAGGTTGCAGGGTGACATTTGCTATATTGCTGGGTTTGCTGGTAAACAGGTCTTGTGAGCTGTGTTGTGACAGTTGTTGTTAGGCCTGTGTATGACAGGTAGACAGACAGGCAGAGGTAAGTCAACACTTCCTGGCTTCAGGCTGCAGAGTTCTTTACTAGCGCTCAGGGAGAGGTCGGAGTTCCAGTGCATTAGTGCAGCATAGAAGAGATACTACTAAAAGGTTTATCATCATGCCATGCCTCATTATAACAACTAATGTACTATATACATAATGCAGTATAACCGACCCTGCAATGCTTTCTAATGTTGTTAAAATGATTAACAAGATCTTCTTCTAAATTCTTAACAAAATCAAATGTCTCCAAAAGAGCGTGAGATAGAAATGTCCTAACAATTCAGAATAAAAAATAATTTCCGTAGCATCTTCCTACAATTTACAATTCTACCTGTTTCCTTTTTGGATCGCACAACTGTCCTCCAATTAACAGACACTACACCCCCTTTATATGAGGTCTGGCTATAAGTCCGGCAGAAAACTCCGTCATATGACATGTCATCAAGTCATTTTTTTTTCTCTACACAACAGACAGTGGTCTATTCCCCGGCTTCTAAGGGGTTAAAGGGCACTTAATCTATCACTCTTATGGACGTCAACACCCACCTTTGTGTCTTTTGTTATTTTTTCCTGTTGCTGTTATACTGAAATGGCCAACCAGGGCAGGAAACTGCGGTCTGATGAAATGATACAGTTCTATCAAGGCTTAGCTACATTGTTACAATATTTAATGGAACATTAATAGCACTGTATGTGATGTGAGCCATTGTGAAAAACTGCTGGTTTGTGAGATGTGTACTGCGTTCGAGGGCCTATGAATGTATGTACCTGATCAGTCCTGTATATTCTACAGGAGACATCAATCCGTTTGTTTATTATTCTGCAGTAATGAGATCCTGAGCACCAGGCAAATTTCCTGTACAGCCCCAGTTACCATATTGTGTTTAACCATCACTTAATCCTCACATCAACAGATCAGATGACTTATTTGCTACAACCTTCCACTTTCGTCAATGTATTCCTTATTTATTTATTTTGTCCTAGATGGAAAGCAGAGGTAGTATTAACATATTTGCTGACACTTATTACATTGCATGAAACAAGAGATCACTATGATGGAGCTGGAAAATACCTTCAAATATTATGATTACATACCCTTTTACAGACCTGAGTCCTGCTAACAATGGTGAATGTGTCACATCTCCCCTAACAGCACTGGGTAAAAGACAAGGTCATCGAGCTCAGGCTGCATTACTTCACATAAGTCTGAAGGAATGTGCCCAGTGCCACTCACTCCTTTTAACCAGAAATGCGGTGAAAATCACATATTAACTCTAGAAGTGCCAGAGCAACAATTACTCCTGAATCCTCCGGGGAATTGGTAGCATGGTTATGTTTTTCCTTCCAGAATAAAAGCTTTCTATTAAAACAAGTGCAAATATTAATATACTACCGATACCAAGGTGAGTATATAGATATGCATATGTATAGTTGTTTATGGATGATAAACATTTATTAGTATAGCATCAAATGTCTATCTATCTATCTATCTATCTATCTATCTATCTATCTATCTATCTATCTATCTATCTATCTAATCTTCCTAGTATAGTTCCAAACATGTATGATGAAAATGTATGTACAGTGGGATTAATTAACATTTGCACATTTAGAATATATTGATCATACAAATTCTACATTGTAATGTTACTATTAATGTCAGCAGTAATTGATTTGTGGCCCCTTGCTTTGCTTTGTTTAGTAATTATAAATCTGTATTCGTGACTATATAGTGTGATTTACATAATAGTTACCTGATGGAGTGTCTGTGCTGCCGAGGTCCCCAATATACTGTCCCCCATAGCAGGAAGTCCATGTATTAGAAGAAAACCTCTACTTACATGACAGCTCCCAGCGTGAAAACATTCACTTGTCCTCAGAGGAGACTTGGCGCTTGGATGAGACAGCAGTAGACCCAGATTTATTTATACTGTTCCCATCACAGCATGCAGTCCTGGCTCTTTTTTTTTTTAACTGCCCTATAAATCCTGCGTAGGATTTCTTATGGCATTGACCAACCAACCACCAAATCTGGAATTCAGCTTTTCTTCTGAATTGATTGAGCTTTTAGACAGGACCAAATGAATCCATGACATTGCCTTTTCCTATAATGCATGATGATCTGCAATCTGCTGGGAAGGCAGCCTAATTAATGGGAGCCAGTATGGGAAAGTATAGGAACACCTCCCCCAACAAGTTATCATATCCCTGAGTAGTGAGTGTAGGTGGCTACACAGCTCTAGCGACTCTTCTGTTTACAGGCAGGTGAATGGATCCTGAGTACAGTAAACCATTTCTCCATTATAATCAAGCACCACCACCACCAACACGTTTATCATCATCATCATCATCATCATCATCATCATCATCATCATCGCCACATTCCAGAATTAAGATTCATAGCAATAATTTTTTATTTATATTTAATGTTACTATCTATCTATCTATCTATCTATCTATCTATCTATCTATCTATCTATCTATCTATCTATCTATCTATCATATATTTGTTATCTATCTTTGTTTCTTTAATAATTGATATCTATTTATTTATTTATGTGACTATAAATGTCTTTGTAAATGTCTCTGTAATCACTTATCGCCTGTATATATCCTATGATATAATGTGATGTTAAAATGTGTTAACGCTTTCCTCGCCTGACCCTACTATTTATATACCACATGGGGATATATATGTTTCAGTATCCTGATATTCCCTTTCTCCATTTTCACATTGCTTATGATAAATCTGTCATTGAACAGACACACTTGGTGGAAAGTGGACTCTGACCCAGAAAAAAAAGTGTGCACAGACTATGATAGATAGATTATATTAGATTAATATAATGTTTAATTAAGAAAATATAGTCAGTGACCACAATTTAAACACTACTGGTGTAAATAGTATTCTCATTAAATATGTGTATACGTTCTACTGTTCTACATATTGAAAACATTCAAATACTATTAGTTAATTTCTCAACAACAAAAAAAAACATTTAAAAATATAGAATGCGCACTATCTATCTATCTATCTATCTATCTATCTATCTATCTATCTATCTATCTATCTATCTATCTATCTGTCTATCTGTCTGTCTGTCTATTTCTTTGTAAGACAGTCGGTTGCCACTTGGTTAATATGAAATCAGCTCCTCCCAATACAGGTTGTTGCCTCCCGTTAATTTTTGCCTGAACCGGACACAACTGATCTGTGTGCACTTTGTCTGTATCCATGTTCGGTCAGATAAATCTTGCAAGCAGCGTTTCTCTGATGGGTTCAGTTTAGGAACTTCTATTCATTTTATCAGCACATCACTTTAGGTAGTCAATGCAGCTCAAAATTAACTTAAAATATGATGAAAAATCCAGATCTTATAACTAATCATCAACATCATCAAATTTATTACAACGTTCTGTGATGGAAGACTGGTCATCTGTATGCCGAAAAAATGCATATTTTGTATAGTGTATTTCAATGGCCCATCGAAATATTTTAAAACGTAGAACAGTAGCTCTAATTTATTAACTGTAACAGGTGACCTGATTATTAGTGAGGTGTTCAATAACAATCACAGGTGCATCTATTCTTTGCTGTTGTGTGAGTCCCCAGCTTACATTGCAAATGGAGAACTCTCTTTCTTTCTTTTTGTCTTTCTTTCTCTAATTATTTTATATTCACAACCTGCAGTTTCCATATAGTTAAACGAAAATGCTATGTCTATATATACACAAATATGTTATCTATCTATCTATCTATCTATCTATCTATCTATCTATCTATCTATCTATCTATCTATCTATCTATCTAACAAAAAGAAAGCAGCACTACAAAAAAAACTGTGCAAAAAGGTGGACTATTTGTTAGCCACCTTTTTTGCTACAGATATTTTTTTTGAGTGCTGCCTCCATTTTATCTACTATATTGAAAGACAATTTGGTATATGTCTTGGAGGCCTGGCACCTGAAAGGAATACCCTGGTGTTGTTTCATTGCTTTATTTATCTATCTATCTATCTATCTATCTATCTATCTATCTATCTATCTATCTACCTCTTTACCCCATATCTATCTATCTATCTATCTATCTATCTATCTATCTATCTATCTATCTATCTATCTATCTATCTATCTACCTCTTTACCCCATATCTATCTATCAATCTATATATCTTTTTAATTTTAAACATATTAATGAATCTCTAGCTAGATTACAATGTTTCACTAAATAGCTTTGTTTATCACCAGTCACCAGTAAGTTTCTGTTACTATAATATATTATTTTATTCTGTGACATGTTGATGTAATCTGTAAAGTGCCTTGTCCCTTGTGCAGTACAACCCTCACTTACAGATTTCAGGAAGGGACCCTCCATCTCTATAGCTGGAAATACAACACCCCATGTTCTCTCTCTCTCTTTTTTTGTTTGTTTTAATTATTTTTAAATAAACTCCAAAGCGGTGTATGGTGAATGCTGGTGCTGGGTCCAGGGGCACAACACTAAATACTGCACATAGCTCTCGGCTCACTAGGGAAGGCTGCGCTTCATATACCCGTGTTATCTATATTGTGATGAAAACACAACTCACACCTGGCCTTTGGTGGGAAGAGAATGCTAAATATGCCACTTGTGTGGTATTTATAAGAAGCCTATGAGCCCACAAGAGCCATCAAGTAAAAAGCAAGGGACCAATTAATGGAAACTTACACTCCTCTTATGGCATGATTATTTAGCAATACGTTTGTAAATGGATTGGGAAGCCAGCGATACTGGCAACTTATACTGATGATGGCCTTGGGTGGCTTTAACCCTTTCATATTGGGCGACCCTGGGAACAGAATTAAGCTGTGTCTGTGCTGTAGAAAGGTGTTTTGATGACACATTAAAGCTGAACGTCACTCATCACTTGTCCCATAACATTGTATATTTTGGGAAATGCTCTCATCAGGCCGCTATTTGCATATATAGAAGAGCAAGGGAAAAGGCCTCGTTTTCCAGTTAATGCTTTCTCCATCAATAACTCATTAATTGGAGGAGCCAGCACAATACACAGGGCTGAATTCCTGCAACTAATGAAAGGGACTTGAAAGGCTCAGCTCTGCCTGTTTGCATTTTTCTCAGCTTTCAGAACGAAAACGACCCCAATACTCCCGGAAAGCTTTATTAGACATCAGTAACGACGTTACGGAAGAGAAAATATGATTTGTAAAGGATTGGTCCATAGGGATTGAGGAAAGGGCATTCCTCAGTGCTACATGGGGCAAATATTGACATATTATAATAACAGCAGCAGAATGATTGGAGGGGGGATACCCTAGTGCTACTCCTGGCATCTGTAAAATGTGTAAACACATGCAAATGTATACTCTTATGTGCCATTATCTTATGTAACAAGGCATCTATTGTATCAGTAACATCCCCGGCTATGAAGGACCGTTACAATACATTAATAATGGATGGGATGTTTGGGATTACTCTTTTGCTGTTTACCAAATTGAAGCTACAGTCGACATTCCCTGGATATGATATTTCGTATATTAATCTCTTTTAGAGACAAATGATTCTATTCGCAATTAACTAAAGGAAATAACAGTACACAGAATCATGAACTAGAGAAGGCTGGGGAGAGTATGTCTGAGAAATGGATGTTTGGTTCTATGTACCTGCGCATCTTCATCCTGTCATATTTCCATGTGTAATGCTTTCCGACATTAGTAGGTGTGTAAATGCCAGCCCTCTTGATTGATAAGGTAATGACCTATTTGAAATCCCCCAGCCAAGTAGATCCTGATGGTTATATGAGACACCACAAGCACAGGAAGGTGGAAGTGGTAAAATTAAGTAGGGATTTATAAGTATTAGGGAGACTCACCTTCATTTAGCAGTGTAAATTAGTGGGTTATGCGACTTAAAATATATAGATATCATACTACATAATCTAAGACCTGTCCTATATATCCTTCAATCGTTCAAGTCCAAAACAAGCTCATACTTCTGTTAAGTCGCATAACTCAATAAGTTACACTGGTAAATGAAGGTGACTGCTCCTAATACTTATAATTACCTACTTAATTTTACCCCCACCTTCCTCTGGTGACTTATGTAACCATCAGGATCTACATGGCTGGGGAATTTCAATATATCTATATTTCAATGTGTAGAAACAGGGGGGTTGAAGAACAGCACCACTTAGTATCTACTCACAGTGGGTGCCCGAGCCTTCAGACAAGTGTCCAATTTGTTCCATAATAGAAGCCATAAAAGAACGCAGAACTCCAATCTAAACAAAGAAAATTAAAACAAATTGGACTTTATTAAGCCCAAATGGCAAGGTTTCGGTTCATAGAACCTTTTTCTTTTTATGGTCTCTATATTTCAATATAGATACACATTTCAATAGAGAGAGAGGGATGTGTATCCTATCATTATCTATCTATCTAGAAAAATATAGGCGTTTTGAAGTCTACCCAATGTCTTCATGTACCATCCTGATGAAGAAGTTATAGAGACGTCGAAGCACATAGATTTGAAATATTTAATTTGTAACAAATAAAAAAAAAATCCTTATTGGAATTTTTTGATTTGAGACATCTTTTCTATGCGGATGACCAGCAGCGCAGTGAAAACCCGTTTGAACTCCTTATTGCATCAAAGTATCTTGATATCATAATAGCTGTAGATTGTCAATAGAAACTTGTAGTTCTTCAATAGCTGGGGCCAGGTTTCAGAATTCTGACGTCAGGGTACATTTGATCAGCTGAGCCTGAGCCAGAATAGTAGAATTAGACGTATAGTGCTGTAAATTCTCTCTGGTCCTTTTGTGGCTGAAGTGATAAAAAAGGACAACCAATGCATCAATGATCTTCCTCACACACACATACACATACACACAACACACACACACTCTCTCATTGGCACTGCAATCCACGTGTAGACACCAAGTAAACCTTCAGGCTTGTTTGTCCTCCAGACTTTTATGTTCATTTTCAAATCCAAATGTAAAGAATAATTTATTATTGTATTCTTTTATAAATAAGAGTTAATGGGTTTATTTTTATGTAAATCAGCAAAGGCTGGAGTATGTCCTCTTTTTATTAATTGCTATAAATAAGGTTCACAATCTTTATAATGCAAAAATAATAACTTTAATATAGTGCCAGACTCTCTCTCTCTCTCTCTCTCTCTCTCTCTCTCTCTCTCTCTCTCTCTCTATGTATCTATGTCTTAGCTATTTTTTGTACAAGCTATTCTCTGCTGCAGTATAGAATGATTATTATTTTAGTCATAAAAATGCATAGAATATTTTACTGCAGTGCAGCAAGAGTCTACCGCACACGGGTCAATTAATGGCTGAGCTTTCATGCCCTGTCTCCATGGCCAGACAGCACCGGGAGCCAAGAGAAACGAGAGGCACTGAAAGCTGATCCTATGGGAGCTGGGAGTGGGCATATAGGAGCGCAAGGCCATATTGCCTGGAAATATAGGTGGGCTTGTGTACTCTGGGGTTTATACCCCCCTTTATACCCCTCATGGGTCACCACTTACCTTCTGATACTTGACCACACAATGTACATATTTTATGGCAGGATTCTACAACGTCACTCAGCATCCTAATAAATACAGCCCGACATTAGTGCCTGGTAAACACCAACCACAATCCACACCAGGTTTCATTAGGCGAATCATTATGATCTATTGATGAACTTCCCCTTTCTCTAGATAAACATATAGTGAATGATATTTCTGCTTGCAGGCAGAATCCATATCACAGTATAGTATTCCATAGAATCAATCATTTCTGATACATAGACAAGCATTAAAACAAAGTGATAAATTCCCCCAGTTGAAGGTCTGAGACCTAACTATGAAGGATTGCTGGATTTATTTACTCTTTCATTTGTTAACTTGGTTGACAATTTGTATTTATAGAGTTAACACTTTGCGTGCCGCTTCTGCTATTTGTTACCATGAGGTGTTAAATTATCTCTAATGTGCTGAAATTCTTCTTGCCTGTAAAATTAAAAGCCCAAGCCAGTGACTCACAGGACATGATGGTAGTTGTAGTCCAAGCATATTATCAAGGCAGTGTGTAGAGCTTGTGCAGGCAGCTGGCACACCATACATTGCATTATGTCACTTGTCCAGAGTGACACCTTGTAGGCAACAATCAATCCAGGAAAAGTAAATAAAGTCAGTCCGGTGGAATTTGTCTTGTATATATCCTATAGACTGGTAGAATATATGCACTGTTTATTCAGTGGGCTTGACAGGAAAAATATCGCTATAAACACAAGAGAGCCATTTATTTTAGTCATATATTGTGTTTCTCTTTGGGTTTTGCCTTTTGAACACATTTCCTATGATAGAAAACAAGGGGACAAAGTCACTTCCATGTAATAATATTATGAACTGCACAGTTTCTCTGTTGTACTGAAAGCTATGGAGGAAAGTCCTCAAAACGTCAAGATCTCTGGTAGGTAATGTAAAAGCATGCTGATAGTTATAGTGAACATAACATTGTCATAGAGACTGGTAAGGTGTTTATGCAGAGGAAAGATGGATTTATTGTATTGTTGTCACTGGTTGTCAAATCGACTCAACTGGGGTATTGAGCTCCTAATATAACAATAAGCTATCATCAGCATTAAGGATGTCGGGAATATGATGATAATTAGAACTCTAGCGGCTGTGGAGTGGGAGCCTCTGTGATCTGCCACTGCCCAGAGTGTCACAATGAATCCACATCCAGCAAACACCTCTTCAGAAATTGGAAGAATTACATTAACCTCCTCACCCCTGGCCCCAGCAGTGGCTCAGTTTAAACACAGGCACAGATAACATCCCGCCGCTGTTTGAAGAAGCAATAATGTTCTCAGAGCTGTCAAGGTTCAAGGACCCACACTGACTGAGGCTTATATCCAGATTCTTACAAGGACAATTGTCAGGAGGACACAGGACTAGGGTCTGTAGATTGTAAGCTTTTTATTGCAGTGATACAGGTATCTATCTATCTATCTATCTATCTATCTATCTATCTATCTATCTATTTATCATCTATGTATCTGTGTCTTTTATTATTAATATATCTGAGTAGAGACATCTAAGGGCTGTAAGGTTTGTAATTATTTTATCCCAGAGAAGCCCCAAAGCATCATCATATTTATTATGTACTGCTATCTATCTATCTATCTATCTATCTATCTATCTATCTATCTATCTATCTATCTATCTATCATCTATCTATCTATCCATATCTATCTATCTATCCATCTATCTATCTATCTCTATCTATCCATATCTATCTATCTATCTATCCATATCTATCTATCTATCTATCCATATCTATCTATCTATCTATCTATCTATCTATCTATCTATCTATCTATCTATCTATCTATCCATATCTATCTATCTATCTATCTATCTATCTATCCATATCTATCTATCTATCTATCCATATCTATCTATCTATCTATCTATCTATCTATCTATCTATCTATCTATCCATATCTATCTATCTATCTATCTATCTATCTATCTATATCTATCTATCTATCCATATCTATCTATCCATATCTATCTATCTATCTATCCATATCTATCTATCTATCTATCTATCTATCTATCTATCTATCTATCCATATCTATCTATCTCTATCTCTCTATCTCTATCTATCTATCTATCTATCTATCTATCTATCTATCTATCTATCTATCTATCTATCTATCTATCCTACCATGTACCCTAAAGGAATATTTAAAGAAAAGGTGAAGACTAAAAAAATATTCCATGAAGGCTCAGTGGAAAATCAGGTAACCAGATCCGCCTGAACTATGACGATGACTACAGCAATGATTCACTATAACGATGGGGATATTACGGTTATAATTTACTAGCTGATTTAATGCAAACTGTTCCAGGGTGGCTTTCTAAGTTTTAATCGCTGTATTTTATATGGGACATAGTAATGATAGAATTATGGGTCTTGGAAAACAGAAGTGTAGTCACAGCGGCCTGCAATGCAACGAAAATGCACTAAATACTAAAAAAAATGGACCCAAAAACATTCATTTCCCTTTAGTCTCATCTGCACTTATATAGATAAACAAACAAATATGCTATGTCAAGCTATGTGCGCAAATATACAATATAATCTTGTACACACACACACACACACACACACACATACACACACACACACACACACACACACACACACACACACACACACACACACACACACACATATATACAGGCAAAAAATAGAGATGCAGCACTAGCAAAATAGAAAAAAAGAAAAAAAGAAGGAAATAGGTGCAAAGCCTCTGAGGTACAACCAAAACATGAAATAATACAAAAAAGATAGAGGCATCACTCCAAAAGAGTAAAATATATGGTGCTTTTATATACACACATATGTATATATATTTTACCTTCTTCAATTAAATTTTATCTATTTATCTATCAATGTATAATTTATTTATATCAGTGTGGATACGTGCGTCTGTATTATAAAGCAGCCATGTGTGTATCTACACAGAGATTACTTATTGATAGATAAATATATAGAATTTTATAGAAGAACTATATATATATAATCACTAATTGTCTCTATATAATAAATATATAGAGATATGTAATTCATTGTTCCACGGCAATTTTACACATAATCTGCATAATGCTTTTCACAAATTACTTGTATTGGTACAAAATCACTTGGTAAACTATGAAAAAAACAACAAATAATTTAGGTGAACAAGAGACTTTTGTTACCATTTCTTCTGCATGCTGTAATTTGTGAAGAAAGAAAGACCTAAATCTGCAATGTGTTTTAAAAGATAATTAAATCTCTCTCCCACTCTATTTATTTAAAATAATGTATTGATTATTCTCAATCATTTTTTTTTGTCTAGGTGAATCTGCAAATTGACAACTCCAGAAGAAATGTAATACGGCTTATAAAAAATAGCAAAGTGGCAAAAAAATAGCTTTCTCACTCTCTATAATCTATCTATCTATCTATCTATCTATCTATCTATCTATCTATCTATCTATCTATCTATCTATTATCAATTAATTTATGTATGTATCTATCTATCTATCTATCTATATATATGTGTAAATATAATCAATTAGTCTATGTATCCATTTCAGTCATTTCTGCCTAGTAATTATAGTGATATAACAATCTGGGATGTAAACTAGATGAACATTTCACAGCCGCTTTGGTTTCCTTTACTTACTGAGCACAGTGATCACTTCTGCTATCTTTTGACACTGGTGAACCATTAAATCAAATCGTGACTTTCTTGATTTGTTCGCTAGTTGAGGTACAGACAGGTTTGTATACAATAATTTGCAGCCCATGTTCTAATGTTTATGGTGACATACTCCCCAGAGATTACATGATACCATGAAAATAACATGGAGATATACTCTTAAGTATTTCTATGTTCTTATTCCAGGATTATTTTGCATTATTTGCTATCCACGTTTATATATCGTATAATATTTTTTTCGTAAATAAACATACATTTTTGAATGCTTTTCTTGTGAAATATAGATTCTTTATTTTTTTCTGAATATTTAATTTGCTTTGCCTGTATGTAATTATTACATATAATTAACCTAAAAGCAAAGATAAAGCTTGCACATGATTTGGGAGGATGCACATATAGGAATTTTAGGCAGCATACTGCAATCAGAATCTGTAACCATAGAATGAATAAAAAAGTCAGAGAAACTAAAGTCAGGGGAGACTTAATGATATATATATTTGCTACAAAGCAAATAATAAGTATATCATTTCGAAATTGATTTATTATAAGGTCTGGAATATGTAAGGGATCCAGAGTTACACATTGCAGTTTCTGTATGTATTTATTTCTCTTTTGAAATACTATTTTACTTGTTATTGTTTCTGATTGAGAAATGTCCAGAAACATAATTTAAAAACAGCTGAAACACATATATTAGCATCAGAGTATCCATATTTACTGTGATGTTCTGTAGTCATTTTGCAGTTCCTTTTGATTGTAAACAAAAATAGGACGGAAAAGACAGATGTAAATGTCTTCTTTTCACAGGTTAATTTCTGATTTTGACTTAAAAATAATACAATAAAAAAATAATAAAAAATTTAAGGGTGTAAATAGACATCCTGATGTAATGTTGTAAAGTGTACACCTGCTATGCTCTAAATGTTAAATATATACTACCAACCATGTTTTAATTTGTTTTTAGATTTTACAATATACGATTATTGTAGTATGCTTTTAAAGCATATATCCTATAGTCAATTTTATTGATGCAATTGCTCATAAACAGATCATTAAATAGACATCTAATAGTAAGTAGTCGTAATAATAAAGACTTTTTATTCAAGCTTTGCCTAATAACTTTATGCACATGATTATTACAATGAATTAAATATTATGATTAACAAAATACATAAAAAAGACATGCATAAATAATGCTGCATCATAATGTATGATACAGTGGAATTGATATCTCATTCAATAAACATCTGAATAGTTATGAATAGTTGGCTTTAGGGGAAATTTGATATAAAATAAAACAAAAAAGCAGTTTTATCAGCAAAGTCTTTGGGTGACAATTATCTAATGCCTATGGACATATTTAGTAGAGTTCAGCTTCCTCTTTTTACTTCATGTATCTTTAAAACCCATTTACATGTAATTATTGGTGGTACAGATATTTAATCACATTTTTCTATCATTAATATTTTGTGATCATTACATATTTTACTTGACAATTTTTAAGTGACAAATTATACTATTCCAATCATGCCTCAGAAATAGTTTGCCCTTAGACATAGACTTCTGAGGCTTTTTGAACCAAGGAGATTGAATGAGCACCCCCTCCTGCTTGGTAATTGCTATCTGGAGACAGGAAGGGGGGAGTCAGCTTTCACTAATTATTTTTTTCTAAGACTCCTAATTAGGACTCATTTGTACATAAAATATTTTTTAGCACGTCTCTTCCTGGACATATATGTTTTTTTTTTTGAATTTCCCAGTCTTGTGTCTCCAGACTTGTGTAGAAATTTTGGATACAACTTAAGGGAATTGAAACATCTATACATGCGGCAATGATTCTATGCCACCATTCCATACTTCAAGGATGGATAGAGCTTTGAGTCTAAAAAAGTTATTGAATTTAGTCATCAATGGTCTGTTGTCTTGGAATCATTAATGCTTATGATATATTATTAGGAAAACACAGGGAAGGTACAAATAATGGGTGGTGTACTGTGATTTAATAAATATGTAGAGAAACATGATAATGTAATAAGAAGTCTTACCTCCCATTTACAAAGTGCCATTAATCTAAACAAGGACAAAGATGAATTCTACTTAGGCCCCATCAGGTCTGACATGATTGGTAGACAGGATAGGTGATCACTTAGTGCACTACAGAGGAGTGAGGCATAATTTATTGATAAAAAAAACCTAGCGAACAACATAATGATTTAATGAGAAATTCAGCCAAAAGTTATTTCTCTGCACTTCCCTGTACACAGGATTGATCATATATGTAAAGCGCCATGAAATAAATGGAACTATAATAATAAATAATAATAAATAATGATAATAATATCGCACATGCAATCTTTTTTATATCATCCATATAATGTATTAGGCTGGACAAACACATACTAGTGGAAATTATTGCTGTGAATTTACAATAACATGTAACTATTTCCACTTGTTTTAGCTTTGAACAACTGTACAAAATGAAAATACATTGCTTCCCCATTGGTGTCATAAGATAAACCCCAGTCTACAAAATAAGACATTGAAAATGTTGCGCAATTAAAATATGTGATAAAATTAAGACTTTATTATGCCAGAAAACTGGTAAACACTGAGCATAAATTCCCCCCTAAAGACTCTATTTGTTATAATGTTAATAACCTATGGGTAAACTATCATACAAAGACCAATAAAATAAAACCTAGTGATGAAATTAAGAAACGATATTAACAAAATAATATGATTAAACAGGTAATTGTCTCCCAATCCCCCAATATCATGACTCAACTTCTCTCCCGCACTTCACCAAGTTCAGTTTGTGTCTTTGACCTAGTCACAGAAGAAGACATTACCATGCTCCTCGCATCTTCTCACCCTACCACCTGCAACAGTGACCCTATTCCCTCTCACCTTCTTCAGTCCCTCTCCCTGGTCCCCAGCTGTCACTACCTACCTAACTGAAATATTTAACCTCTCTCTTTCTTTTCCCTCCTCCTTCAAACACACCATCTTTGCTGGCAACTACAGACTTGTTTCTAATCGCCCGTTTATCTCTAAACTCCTGGAACATTTGGTCCACTCTCTTCGTCCAATCTGCTATTTCTCAGATAATTCTCTTCTTGACCCTTAGGCTATGTGCCCACGTAGCGTTTTTGTAGCGTTTTTTCAACGTTTTTACGGCCGCGAAAACGCTTGTAAAACCGTCTGCCATGCAAAGCAATGTGAATTCGAATGTGCTGTGCACATGATGCGCTAATTAGCGCACCGAATTCGGATTGCGTTGCAAAACGCAGCATGACCATTTCTACCGCGATTACGCTGCAAATTTGCGGCCATTGAGGAACATTGAAAAGCAGCAAACCCGCAGGTATATGTGGATTTGCTGCGTTTCAATTAAATTCAATGGCCGCGAATTTGCAGCATAATCGCGGTACGTGTGGTACCCAGGATGAAGAAGAGACTACAACTCCTCTTCATCCCGGCTACCACGCGGTGAAAAAAAGAAATTAAAAAGTTAAAAATAAAAAAAACCTGTATACTCACCTCTCCGGTCTGCTCCCGGCAGCGTCCTCTCTCCTCGGCATCCTGCGGTGTACTGACAGGACCTGCGGTGACGTCATTTAGTCAGCTGATGGTCACGCGACCGCTGACGTCAGCGGTCAGGTGATGGTCGCGTGACCATCAGCTGACTAAATGACATTACTGCAGGTCCTGCAAGTACACCGCGGGACGCCGAAGAGAGAGGCCTCCGCCGGGAGCAGACCGGAGAGGTGAGTATACAGGTTTTTTTTATTTTTAACTTTTTAATTCTTTTTTTTTTTACTACAGATGCTGCATTTAAAGCATCTAAGTTGGTCACACAATATAAATCTGTGCCGGTTGCATGGATTTATATTGTGTGACCAACTTGTCAAGCACTTTTCCAAGTGATGCTCAAAATTGCTTGGAAAAGTGCTTGAAAAAACGCAGCAAAAACGCTGAAAAAACGCTGAAAAAAACGCTTCTCTCTGGCAGAAAAAACGCATGTAAATCTGCATGCGTTTTTTTCTGCCAGAAATAGGGAAAAACGCTCTGCATCAAATCTGCTACGTGGGCACATAGCCTTACAATCCGGCTTCCACTCTTTACCCTCTACTGAAACTACCCTTAGTAAAGTCTCTAACTATCTAATCTACTAACAGCCAAATGTAAAGGCTACTACTTCCTGTTGATTCATCTGGATCTCTTTACAGCATTTGACACTGTGGGTGACCAGCTTCTCCTCACTATGCTCCGCTCTATCGACCTCAAGATCACTGTTCTCTTTTGGTTCTCCTCCTACTTCTCTGACTGCTCTTTCATTGTAACAATTGCCGACTCTTCTTCCCCTCCTCTTTCCCTTACTGTCGGGATTCCTCAAGGCTCCCCTCCTCGGCCCCCTCCTCCTCCCTCAATACACTGCCCCTATTGGACAAACCATCAGCAGATTTGGTTTTCTTTACTATCTCTATGCTGATGACACCCAATTATACACTTCTTCTGAGATCATGCCTGCCTTACTACAAAATACCAGGGATTGTTTATTCGCTGTCTCTAACATCATGTCCTCCCTCTATCTAAAATTGAATCTCTCAAAAACTGAACCCCTTTTGTTTCCTCCCTCTACTAACCTACCTAAACCTGAAATTGCCTTCTCCATGTGTGGTTCTGCCATAACTCCCAAGCAGCACACTCGCTGTCTTGGAGTTATATTTGACTCAGATCTTTCCTTCATTCCTTCCCTATATCACAAGCTTGCTTATGTCAACTGCACCTTAAAAACATCTCACAATTACAATTCAACCTTTCCTTGCTTTCACTCTGCAAAAACTCTTACCGTTGATATGATTCATTCTTGCTTGGACTACTGCAACACTCTACTAATTACTATTAGTATTAGGACTATGGGGAGTGCATTATGCTAGATGGAGGACTGTGGCAGGCAGTATACTATATGGAGAATTATGGGGTGCAGTATACTACATGGAGTACTATGGGGTCCATTATACTATATGGAGGGCTATGTGGGGTCCATTATAATATTTGGAGGGCTATGTGGGAGCCTTTATACTTTATATAGGGCTATGTAGATGCCATTATACTGTATACAAGCAATTATACAGTGTGAAGAGTTGTGTGTGGTCCATCATACTGTGTAAAGGGCTAGTGGGGGCCATTATAATGTTTGGAGGGATAGTAGGGGCCATTATACAGTGTGGTGAGGTGTGGGGCGATTATAATGTATGTAGGCCCATTATTCTGCATGGAGACTTGTGTGTGGGGGTCACAGTTGGGGGATCATACTGTGTTGGGGTCACCATGCTTTCCAGGTGGAGTTGAGGTGGGGTACAGTAAGGTCATCATACTGTGCGTGTGGAGGGTACAGTGGAGGATTTCACTGTGGGAGTATCATACAGTGTTTGTGTGCCACTTTTGTTGGCATCATACATTATGGGTGCAATGAGAGGGGAATCTAGGGCATTAGTAGGAAGAAAATTACTCTGTAAGGGCTGCAAAGTTGTGAGATATGCTCTTCTGTGACCCCACTTCTGCTATGGGACCCCATGATTTCTATGTACGCCCCTGTCCCCTTTTCTCTCTTTCATGCACTAAGTAGCACTTTGTATCTGTACTTATACAGATACTGGCTGGTGACTGGTTCATGAAGCATTATTTGAATGCCCCTATTTATTATACTGATGGCTGGACCTTACACGACAAGCACTATACCTTTACCTTTTGTATTACCCCTACTTCCTCATAGCTCGCTTGCGAGTAGCACCCTAACCTCTCTTGGTATGCGTTGAACTATGTATTACTCTGTAATGTCTTTATCTTGTTTGTACAAGTTCCTTCTGGATTGTAAAGTTCTGTGGAATATGTTGCTGTTATAGAAATAAAAATTATTAGTATTATTAGAATCAATAACCATTATGACTTAAAAATAGGCAAATCACTGCTAGGAGGAAGAAAAAGCACTATACAGAGAATTATAAACCAATGTATGGTAATTCCATGAGTTTATTATTTATTACAGTGTAGTAATGATATTATTTGCAATGTGTAATAATGATATTTATTTCAATTCTATTAGATAACTGGTATTTATATTAGGAGTTATCATTTCCAGTGCCACGGATATAAAAACCCAGACCAACTTTTCGTCCTGTCCCTCTCCACAAACTTGTTGCTCAGATGCCATGACTTTGCTGCCCCCTTTGTGTCTCCATAAATTAATAATGCCCCCTCTGTGCCACCATCTAAGGGCGCAGACAAACAGCTGTATAACACGGACGACGATTGCATCGCAATGCTCGGACTGGCCGGTGGCTCTCCTAACCCGAGCATGACAGCTGCATAGAAATACAGGCTGTCATGCCCAGGTAAGGAGAGCCGGTGGCCAGTCCCAGCATTGCGGTTCGATCCTTGCGCGAGTAATACAGCAGTCTGACTGCGCCCTAATAATAATAATCTTCTCTGTGCCTCCATACAATACAAGCAACCCATTTTGTGCCTCTATATATTAATAATGCCCCCCTGCACCCCCGTATAAGGGCGCAGACAGACAGCTGTATAACACGGACGATGATCGCATCGCAATGGTCGGACTGGCCGGCGGCTCTCCTAACTCGAGTATGACAGCTGCATAGAAATACAGGCTGTCACGCACACGTAAGGAGAGCCAATGGCCAGTCCGAGCATTGCAATGCGATCCTTGCGCGAGTAATACAGCAGTCTGACTGCGCCCTAATAATAATAATAATCTTCTATGTGCCTTCATGCAATACAAACAACCCGTTTTGTGCCTCCATATATTAATAATGGCCCTGCTCTTTGCCTCCATATATTTATAATGCCCCCTTCTTTGCCTCCATATATGAATAATGTCCCCTTCTATGCTTCTAGATTTTAATAATGGTCTCCTTTTGTGCCTCCATAGAGCAGTAATATTTCACTTTTGTGGTTCAATTTATTAATAATGCCCCAATTGTGCCAGTCTCCATATGATAATAATGTTCCCTTTGTCAATAAAAAAAATTAGACTCACATAACCTCATTCCCATGATGAGTAATACAGCTCCACTTCTCCTTCCTGGTGGAAGTGGCACAATGATGTGATGTCATTGTGATGCCTGAAGTCTCCATGCACACCCCAACCTCTAGTAGGCTACAAGCCTAAAGCAACTTTTGGGTTACTGAAATAAGTGGCAGGGCAGGGAGCCAATGGCTTTGTGCTCTGTCACAGGTCTTAAATGTATATACACATCCCTCGGACACATGAACGCTCAGTCTGGCCAAGTGTGTTTTCAATGGGGAGGTAGTAGAATTCAGCTGCCAAAAGGAAAACAAAAGGATTGGCCATTGAAATTCCAGTAATCCAATACTTCTTTCCCCTGACATCATCTGTTGGAGGGTTATTGGGAGAACCCCATACACATCAGATCGTCGGCTGGTCCCGCCAAAATCAGTACATTTGGATTACTTTCATGTAATGTGTATGGAGACCTTTCACAGCTGGTACTTTTTACTTCATGACCTTGGTTACCTATGAGCTAAACTGCTAATATACTAATAGACTTGGGTCAAGCATAGTGAATTTCTCATCCTTTAAATGCCTTATTATTTTAGAGAGAATTAAGTATTCTTTAATCATATTAAAAAGGTGAATCAATAATTTAGGAATTCATGAAATATATGACGAAAGGTAACTAATTATAACACACATGTACTTGAACGTGGTTTTGGTACTGAAGTGTTATTTAATTAACTTAGTAGAACCACAGCAGTAACACCAAGACTAAGAACGCAGTATGCGTTCAAAACTCTCTGTCATGGATTTTATCTGGAATTTAATAAAAATGTGAATATGTTTAATTGCTGAATGAAGCTGGACAACACTCTTTTCTATTTTGTGATATCACCCTTGCACAGGTGAATGTCTGGGCGTTTGAGTCTAACATAAGGAAGTGAGTTGTTTTTTTGTTCTACTTATTACTATAATATCATGAAAGGTACCTCATCTAAGTATACAAAATGCAACAAAGACAAATGCTATTGTATTTGATTTACACCTGGATCTTAAAAGCATATCTAATAGAAAATCCACATAGACATAGTGACTATTGTGATAAAGCTGAGGTGAAATGAAAAATAAAAATTTGTAAATACCAAAGAGACATTTAAATATATAATCACATGTTCATTGTTTCTTTTCTCTTACAAAGCCCATGCTGGGCAGGCCAAATAGCACTAAGGGCAGGTGCAGAGGAGCATATTTTTTTGTCGTCCGAGAAAATCGGGCCGATTATGCAAATGACTCTTTGATCATGCTCTGATCAGAGTATGTGCATAGTGTGATCTGATTCCCTCGGATGAGGAGAAGATGCAGAAAAAATGTCTCCATCTTCCCCATTATGTCAGTCAGTTGAAATCAGACTGCACTCAGATGACATTCAGGTGCAGTCCAATGGTTTCCATTGACTTGCATGGCCGAGGTCAATTTGAATATCGGATCAAACTCAGTGTGCAGCGATTTTCTGACATGTGCACGGCTCCATAGCATAACATTGGTCCGGGAGAGATCCAATGTTTTATTGGATCCCACTCAGACCAAAAATACGCTTGTCTGCATCTATGAGCACAATGAGTATAGCAGTCATGGAGGAAAAGAGTAAAAGAGATCCCAGCTATTTCAGCATAATAATGCTCAAATTTGGCTCCCCTTCTTCCAGCCTGGTACTGGTGGCGTTCTTCCTCTGAATTCCTCATTGAAAAACAATCATAGCAATAGAGGAATATAGTTGAGATATCGAGCAAGATGAGGATGAGGCTTTAAATAATTTGAACCAAAAATCCTGGCAATCCTACCACACCTGAATTCATGCTAATTCTGTTCAAACATTTCTTTTTAACTGTCCTTTCCAATCATGTTTTCCAAACGTGAAAACAGAAAATACAGCCCCTATAGAGGATTATGTCCTCTATGGTGCTAGGTAAAATTTTAAAATGATGCTATGTTATAGAGCAATGTATATGTGGCACCCCAGGGGTCTGGTTACCACAGTAATAGAAATATTACGTCTGAGAGCAAGTGGGAGGTTTCCTGGTCAGGAGCCCTTAAGCATGCAACACCTCCTGTCCCAGGCCAGATAAGGGAGGAACCTGCCCTATATAAACTGGATCTGGGGCGGGGTTAGTCAGTCAGAGCCTGGAGTGAAGTTCCAGACACAGGGCAAGAAACAGCAGGAGCTCTGTAGGAGCAGGAGCTGAGTGCCAGGGACTGGAAGCAGATATATTGCTCGTCCTGGCTGAAGAGACTACTACCGAACAACGGAGTCCGAGGCTGTGGGAACCTTTAAGTCCAGCAGCAGAACCCAGCCGGCAGGGGATTCCAGGTCCTCTGGCCATAGAAGCCCGGAGGCTCAGTCACAAGGAAGGGACCAGCACCGCCATCGAGGAGCGGAGGCTATCAGAAGGCCCAAGTCACCAGCCATATGGGTGAGCACCACATGGTATACTCCGGGACGTGGGCTACTTCCACTCGCTTACAGCAAGGTAGCCAGGAAGAGTGCAGATAGACGGGGAGGCCTACAACTCCACCTGGCCAGGGGAACTCCTGCTTGCTCGCAGACTGACCAGGCCCCTTATGCTAGCCAGTACTCCCGGGAGGGTCTGCCTTAATATCATCAGTAAAGACCCTGAATTGCACTGCAAAGACTCTGAGTCGTTCCTGCTTTCTCACCGCATATAGCACTACTAGTACTGGGACGCCCGCACACCATCACTCCCATCATCCACATTCCCTGCCCTGAGGCCATACTCTTCCCGTGGGGAATTATCCCATCTTTAGCTGCGCACACCACACCAGCCTCAGTGGACTGCCTCGCAGCAGCGGTACACCCTGACCGCAATCCACGGGTGGCGTAGTCGGACATTAAACCACAAAAACCCTATAAAGACTGCCACTGGTTTGACCACCCTGAGCCACGGGACCGGGTCGCCGCCACGGAGACTACAACCCCCAGAGACCCGGCTCCGGGTAACCCACATACGTGCACACACGGCCCAGGGGGCGCGTCATATACTCAGACATGTATCCATCTGGGAGTCTGAAAAAATATGTGACACCTTCTGGAATCCTTTTATTTATCAGTATTCTATGCTAAATGGATAATTTATACACTGGTTAAGGTAGGAAACTTTGTAGTTTGTGTTCCAGTTTCCACTTAGTTATGTGTTTTTGTTGGGATATTGATCTGGGGTACCAAGAGCCCTCCAGTAACATAGCTTCTGGGTGCCCATTCCTCAGTTACGTGCAAATACTGTTGGCCAGGGGTGGAGGATACTATGGACCTAATTCATCATGATGTTTACGCCAGAATTCTGGAGTAAAACACCTTCCAATTTCAAGCTAGTTTAAGGCAGCTCTTCCAAAATGGGAGGATTTGGGGAGGAGCTGGGGTAGAATGGGTCATGGCAATGCCTGTCTGACAATTTCATTGGAAGTGGTTTCGTGCCTACAAGTAACATTTCTGGTGAGGCACACTGATAAGATGCACCTAATTCATTAAGTGGTAAGCGGCTCTTAATGAATTAGGTGCATCTTATTCTTGCATGCCCATCACTGAGACTGGTGTTAAACACAGGCCTAGGTGTTTTGCTGTTGCTCTTTTATGTAATTTCATCTTATACTTCCATAAAATAATAAAATGAGTAGTTGGTTAAAAAGAGATGCTCTCTGCTGCCTTTGTTTGCATATAGTGCATGATATGTTTGGGGTCCCAAGCACAGCTCATGTGAGGGGCTTACTCCTGCACAGGGGCCCACCGGGGGATTCACCTGTTCCCCTGTGGGCCAGTCTGAGCCTTTGTGGGGGTGATCTAATCCTTCTACTTCACGCTTGGCAAAATGTACAAAGTAATCATAACACCCTTGTCACGTAATACCTCTCTCCATTCTGCACGATGTGGTCGTTCCACTCGTGAAATACATCTGAGGCCTAGTAGAGTTGCCATGCCAAGAATTTTTTAATGTCTGAAGTTGGCATCATAATTCTTACACTTTTCAAACTCTGTTCAGCAATGACTGCAGACTGGGCATTTTTTGCTGGCCGTAACTTATTTTAATTTCTGACAAGAGTTTTCCCCTCATTTGGAAGGTAATCTTGATGAGATACCAAAGGATGATTCTTATTCTTAAAGAATTTCTGAAGTCTGTGTATATTTTCAACAAGTTGAAGAAAGAAAATACTCTGGTGGCTGCTCATCTTCTACATCATTATCAGATCTGAGAATCACTTTATTATCTGTTGGTAATTTTCTACACAATCTCAGATTACTCCGTCCTGTGGGATATAGACATCAATGAACTGGCTAGATGGATAGTAATCATAACCCTTACAAGACATCAGCATCGCATAATGCTACAGCCATCTTCAAACTATCCACACACTCCCAAGGCATTGACAGATTAAAGTGCAGGGATGGGTTGCTTTCCTGTGAGATTGTCTCAATATAATGAACACAGGAGTGGGTTGACAGCTGTCTTATGTTCCAGCTGTCATCCATACTCCACTAAATTTATCACTATATTACTACATAACACGCACAACGAGATGAAAAGCTATACTAGCCAATCCACACTAATACATGCACATCTAAACACACACACTCACCACACCCACACACACAACACACACACACACACACAACACACACACACCACACCCACACACACAACACACACCCACACAACACACACCACACCCACCCACACAACACACACACAACACACACACACAACACACACACAAACTCGCTTTCTAACATTATTTGTGATGACATTGAACCACCAGTATTTGTTAATGAGGCTAAAAGTTCTAACCCATTGACCATCAATAGATTTTGTATTTAGGATCGTCACATATATTATAAGGCAATTTAGATAGAAATGAGGACACTTAGGTCCTGCCTCAGCAAGTCTGGCAACTTTCTCACCGGTCTTGATGACGGGGCATGTCCCCCATCTTAATGACTCAGACGAGGCGCATAGTGGTGTGCACCTCTGTGTGCGCCTCGGCACAAGTCTTACTCCAGGCTCTGCTGGAGTAAGATTTGTGGAGTAGCGAACATAATGTTCATCAAGAATTTGCCAAAGGGGGTTCACCATGCCCAGTCACATCCATATCCTGCCCCGGCTCTGACAAAGTTGGTAAATATAGTGAGAAAATGTCAAAAGTCGCAAATTCAAAAATTCTGACTTTTCAAAGCTTTTTTTTCCAGAAATCTGGTGAAAAAAGCTTTGATGAGTCACCCCCTGAAAGTTCTGATTGCAAATGGTCTAATGTTTCTGGTCAGGCGACAGCTGGCATACTGGCACTTAAATGTTTATTTTTAGAGTATCAACAGTTTCTAGTGCTACTTTCATTCCATGGCCAAATACTGACCACATTATTATAATTTTAAGAGTGCTAATATGGCACCATATTATAGTGTAATAAGGGAAACATTCAGCCCTGAGCCAATTAGGATCATTTACACATTTATTTCACAGAAGAATCACTGATACATATTTGTTGGGAAATTACATATGCAGAACACAAGTACATTGTCTATTTTTTTCCTACAAAAAATGAATGAGATTAAAACATGAAAAAGTGTCACTTTTTTCCATGATCTGTGTCTGTATTATAGCTCTTCACTGAAAATTTGGATGCCTCTGCCACTTTGCAAGCCTAATAAAATTACTTCACAGGGATTTTAACTTATTTTGTTCTTAGTTTGCATATGTGGAAACATGTTGGACAGATTTATTATTTGTGCTGGCAAATATTGCAGTATGATTCTTTAGTCTCTATTCACATGATGCTTATCCATATAGTGGACACCATGCATTGGGAGAAAAACAGTATCCTGATGTATACTGTACAGTGACTAAATGATTTTACTTTGGCAGATGTAAGCAAATCGTGTGTACTTTTGGCATATATCAGCCAGGTTTACATCTGGATACACGTTTTTACTTTACAAAAAGAGCAGGCTGCTATACCTTTAAATACATTAAAGGGATTGTCTGACTTTGACACTCTCTTCTTTTTAGAAGAGTACCTTAAAAGTGAGTACCTGCAAAGTCACCCTCAGCTGTAATTTGTGTGGAAATCTGGCAGTAAGACCGTTTAACATCGAAAAGCTTTTCCCTGCCATGCATATGGTGTTTTAATGAAGGTTAAATAAAGGATTTGTATTTTTACATAAATCCAGCAGCACTTTTTCTATTTTTATATGAAAATACATTTTGTAAGTCAGACAATCCCTATATGATAAGCTTTTTTAATGTTTAATGGCAATAACAAAATATCCAGATCCAAATGAGTGTATGTTTGCATAGACATGCACAGTATATGTTTTTAGCAAAATAGAAAGAAAGTTGTCAGATGGATGCAACTGTATCAGAACTTTTGGCACGTGGCATACAGTTGCAATTTTTTTTTTGTAGCATCATGTTTTTCTAAAAATGAAAAGGTATATGTCTAATAAAGGATAGAAACGGGATGCAAACCCAGCTTTATTCTGTCAACTAAAATGTATGTTTCCTATTATCATCAAGGGAATAAATGATCACGAAAGATATGATTAATGCCCATTTAGCGACACATTTTGCATGTTTTTATACAGTAGTTGTTTGTAATTTTATCACAAAACCTTCATCCATAAGATGTGATTTACTTACTCCGTGCTGTATTGCATTGTTGTAATGGGAAGAACTCTTGTACCCAAGTAATTGATTCATAGTTAAGTGTATGCATTGCTAAAGGAGGAACTCGTTTGTGAAAAGGGGTTAAAGAAAGAACTAAGCTGATTTAAATCTTCACTGACAGCAATGTTATCTTTACCAGGTCTTATCTGGAGAGTTTGCTCTACTGTAAAGGGGGAAACTTGTCAATACCTTCCTCTTACTGCCACCAACAGGGCCTGGGGGAGAACGAAGTCCTCTGCTCCAGCGCTTATCTTGCTCTGTATTTCACTCAGATCCTCCAACACATTGAAAGGTCCCTTTGACATGTCAGTGTTGAGAAAAAATATCCTGTCAACATATTTTCTAAGTTGCAGCTTTATGACACCATGCTGTGCACATGCTAATAGATGTAGATCACTGATAACAGCACATTATTGGGATAGGAGCCAGCACAATGCTTCTAGATGCAGTTTTCTTTCTTAGAGATGTGATTCGAGACACATTTTCCATATCAATATAAGCGTTTGACTTGAAGCAAAAAAAAGAAGCAGCGCAAATGCAAAACAAAATCTGATGAACAAAACACAACCCAAACACAAATAATGCAAGTATTATATTTCCAGCTGAATGTATGATGTTTACTAATAAAAACACATTTTATTAAGAATATCTTGTACTATTCTTTGGGTCCATGTATCAACATTAGAGATGAGCAGATCTTTTGACTTAGATTTGTGGCGAATAAATTTGTGGAAATCTCAATACCATAAAGCTTTTAATTGCTCGGAAAATACACACGTGGTAGAAAAGAGAGAGAGAAAACCCAGCTGACCATAACAGCTTACACTCTACAGGAGAGAGAGAGGACCCCACTGACCATAACAGCTTACACTCTACAGGAGAGAGAGAGGACCCCACTGACCATAACAGCTTACACTCTACAGGAGAGAGAGAGGACCCCACTGACCATAACAGCTTACACTCTACAGGAGAGAGAGAGAGGACCCCACTGACCATAACAGCTTACACTCTACAGGAGAGAGAGAGGACCCCACTGACCATAACAGCTTACACTCTACAGGAGAGAGAGGGGACCCCACTGACCATAACAGCTTACACTCTATGGGAGAGAGAGAGGACCCCGCTGACCATAAGACCTAACACACGAAATAAAAGAGAAAGGATCCTACCATAAGAGCTTACACTCTACTGGAGAGAGTGAGGACCACACTGACCATAAGAGCTTACACTCTATAGGATAGAGAGAAGACCCGCTGACCTTAAGAGTTTACGCTCTGCAGAAGAGAGAGAGATGACCCCGCTGACCATAAGAGCTCACACTCTACAGGAGAGAGAGAGGACCCTGCTGAACATAAGAGCTTACACACTACAGGAGAGAGAGAGAGGACCCCATTGACCATAAAAGCTTACACACCACATGAGAAAGAGGACCCCACTGACCATAAGAGCTCACACTCTACAGGAGAGAGAGAGGACCCCGCTGACCATAAGAGCTCACACTCTACAGGAGAGTGAGAGAGGACCCCGCTGACCATAAGAGCTTACACTCTACAGGAGAGAGAGAGGACCCCACTGACCATAAGAGCTTACACACTACAGGAGACAAAGAGGACCCCATTGACCATAAAAGCTTACACACCATAGGAGAAAGAGGACCCCGCTGACCATAAGAGCTAACACTCTACAGGAGAGAGAGATCCCCCTGACCATAAGGGCTTACACACTAAAGGAGATACTGGACCCTGCTGACCATAAAAGCTTATACTCTACAGGAGAGAGAGACAAGACTTACCCAGTGACTTTGGAAATGGAAAATGACTCTCCTGTACAATCTGTGCTCCACTGGTGACTACTGATCTGTGATGGCCCAGGTACTGACCACCACTGTACAAGGTAAGATACCCCGTAAGATGTCATAGCTGCAGGGCATTGTGGGGAAGCCAGGGCAACAACGCAAAGTGGCGTTGGCCTGCTCTCTGGTGCTTTAGCTATGTGGGAAATGGTGCCAGGGTAGTTTTTTTTTTGCAAATCGATTCACAAAATAGTCGAATTTGCATGAAATCGTGAATTTCAGGAAATTTGACTCGAACTTGATCCTCCACGGATTGATCTGCTCATTTCTAATCAATACGCTCACAAACTAGACACAATGCAATTTATAAAGAAAGCAACATTGTTCTCTGGTAGAGGGCAACAGCTAGAGGTCAGAAAAACTGCAGAAACCCCTACCGAAAATGCCAGTTTATCAGGCATATAAATCTACATTCCTTGACTGTGTTTTTCCTAACCATTATTTGATTATATGCTATTAAATATGCTGTAAAGGATATGTAAAATAGAAATTTGCTATATATAAATTCAAAAACAGAGCATGCAGAGTTTTTGGCATCAGTTGTATCTGGCTCAGGCATTAAAATCTGACCGCTGATAAATGGAAATCTAACCTTATATATTGGCTCATATTGGCCATGACAGTGCTTCAAACTGGCCATGCATGGTCAATGACACTGGATGCCAAAAGTCTCTCTGGGAACGTGCTCAGTAATATCTGTTATTGTTTGTTCATGTACTTTCTAAATTGTAAAGTGCTGCATTTCATAATGATTGAAAATTCACATGGAGTTTTGTGACATGGATTTTTCCAATTTTTTTTCATGTGCAAAAACCACATAGAAAACAAATAAACAAACAAACATTGGGTGTTTTTTACTGTTTTTTTTTGTTTCAGTGGTTAAATTTGAATTGTTTTTTTTTTCAAGTAGATGCAATTCAATAATTGACATGTTGTTTCTTTTTCCTTTCTGAAAAAAACTATTGCATGTGCACTATAGGTAGGGTTTCCTTTTGAAATCAATAATAAATTATCCAACAAATATTTTGAAGGTTTTTTTTACTTGGATTTTGGAGCAGAATTCACTCCAAAATCCATATAAAAAAAAACTGTGTGAACGTGTAGTTATGTTGTACCTTGTGTGCATAATGATGTAGTGTCTTAAATTGCTGAAAATCTGATTGGCTCCTTAACCCTTTAATGACCAGGACATTTTTCATTTTTGCTCTGTGTTTTTTACTTTCCTTGCTCCAAGAACGATACATTTTTGTAATTTCCTGTCGCCTTAGCTATGTAAGAGCTTGTTTTTCATAGAACACGTTTTCAATGGCACCGTTCATTTTACCATATAATGTATTATAAAACAAGAAAAAAATTCCAAGAGTGGTGAAATTGAAAAAATAAAAACAACCCATAATTCTGCCATCATTTTTTGGGTTTTGTTTTTACAGTGTTCCTTGTGTGTTAAAACTGATCTTGCAACATGATTCACTACGTCCTATTTTTTAATTATTTTAGTGATGCAAAAAAATTCTGAAATCTGTAAAAAAAAATTTTTTTTGTGATGCCATTTTCTGATTATTTTTTTATTTTTTTGATGGAACAGTATGGATGCTTGTTTTTTTTTGCACCTTGAACTGACTTTTTTTTTATGGCATTGTTGGTTATATATGAAATTTTATTTTTATTGTATTTTTCAGGGAAATGTGGCAACTTAGGAGTTCTGATTTTTCTTTCTTTTCAGCATTTAAAGTACAGTTTACAATAATTTGTATTTTGATAGATCAGACTTTTTTTTGGACAGGACAATACTGAATATATTTCTTTTTTAAATTTATTTATTTTTGAAGGGGGGGGTTAAACTTTTACAAATCATTTATTTTTTTATATATTTAAAACATGTTTTTAATTTATACTTTATTTTTTAGTCTCTTTAAGTGACTTGAACTTGCAATTATCAGTACCACATTATTACTGTATAGAGCTAGATCACAGTTCTATGAAGCCCATATTGTGATTGAGCTTCAGGTTTAGGCCACGGCCCCACTATCAGTGTTCGGTCAGTATTCAGTCAGTATTTTTTCTCAGGAGTGGGTGATAAATGCAGAATTGGTGACTTGTTTCTATTACACCTTTTCTCTGATTGTTCCTCACCTGGTTTTGGATCCCACTCCTGAGAAAAAATACTGACTGAATACTGACCAAATACTGATAGTGGGGCCATGGCCTTAGCATGAGACTTAATGACCGATGTGAAATTTGCAAGATTTTTTTTAAAATGAATTGATGTTGAAGATTGAAACTAAAAAAATCATTATTACACACATATTTAAAAATATATTTGACATAAAAACCTGATTAAAGGTATGTGAACACATTTCATTATTTGCAGCAGAAAATCTGCTACAAATACTGATGTATTGGCTGGAAAAACGCAGTGTAAAATACATGTTTTCACTGCGTTTATTACTTGCGTTTTTGATGCATTTTTGTACTTTCTTTGTTTCCCGTGCATTGGAGTGGGTGAAAAATGCTGAAAGACTTGACATGCTGCAGATATGAAACTGCTCCAAATCTGCAAGGAAAAAATAAGCAACGTGTCCATGAGACTTCTGGAATCTCGTTCAGTTTGCTGGTAAAAGGAAATGCTGCAGTTTTTGTGACAAAAAAGCATGGCAAAAACACAGCAAATATTTAAGGTGTGCACATGCCCTGAAGCAATAGGTCGGTTTCCGATGGCGCATTCCTTAAGGGGTAGACAGTTTGAATTTAAATGTCTGACCCCTTTGTTCTCCAAGCGATAAGCCATCCTCATCAGACAGCGGCTTTCTCATCTTTCCCCACTGAAAACACATGAACGCTCAGCAGAGCATATGTTCATGTGTATGAGGAGGCAGGATAGATGGCTGCTCATTTGTTATCTGACAGATATCGAGTGTGTATGTATGGCCTGCCTAAGACATTACAGCTGCAGCTTAGCGCATCAAAATGCTTCCAAGGCCACGGCCCCACTATCAGTATTTGGTCAGTATTCGGTCAGTATTTTTTCTCAGGAGTGGGAGCCAAAACCAGGAGTGGGTGATAAATGCAGAATTGGTGACTTGTTTCTATTATACCTTTTCTCTGATTGTTCCTCACCTGGTTTTGGCTCCCGCTCCTGAGAAAAAATACTGACCAAATACTGACCAAATACTGACAGTGGAGCCGTGGCCTAAGGCTACATTCTCACGATGAGCTTTTGGCGAGTTTGTGATGTTGCAGAATTTCTGCACCATTTCTGCACCTATTACTTAAATTAGGTTACTTTCAGTTGTTCATTGCGTTTGTTTTTTTAACATGCGTTTTTATCACATTTTTTTACGCTGCGTTTTTTGTCTCTGCTTGGTGTGTCATTCTCCAAATAAAGCTACCTTGTTTTTGAAACTACCTGATTTCACTGAACTGTATTGACATACTTCGGTGCGGATTATATGCGTTTTTGATGCGTTTTCGCTGCAAAACTCAATAAAAGCACGTGTATTAATGTAAGTCTATGGGGAAAACTCTGCGTACTCGCACAGGAAACTCTGCGTTCTCGCAAGAGAAATTGACATGTTGTGGATTAGAAAAACGCATGGACATGAGATTTCTATAAATCCCATCTACTTTGCTGGAACTGTAAGACAGTGCGTTATTGACGGACATGGGAATGTAGCCTAACAATTCTAGCACAGTGGATGGGATTTATAGAAATCTCCTGGCCACTGTGCTTCTTTTTAATTCTTTTTAATTTAATTCTTATTTAATTCTTTTTTAAAATTAAATTAAATTTTCTTTTTTAATTCTTTTTAATTTAATTCTTTTTGATTCTTTTAAACTGACCTGAGGTGTGCGTTTCTAATCCACAGCATGTCACTTTCTCTTGTGGGTACACTGAGTTTTCTGTGCGGAGGTTCCCCTAGACTTGCATTGGGTGCGGAAATTCTGCAAGATAAAATTCACGTGTTTTTAGTGTGTTTTCGCAGCGGAAATACATCAAAAACACATGTAATCTGCACCTAAGTATGTCAATAAAGTTTTGTCAAAGCCAAATATCAGGAAGTATCAAAAACAAAGCTGCTTTATTTAAAACATATCACACGAAAAGAGACAGAAACCGCAGAGTCAAATACGCGATAAAAAAGCATGTTAAAAAAATGCACCCAAAAAACGCCAGTAACCTAATTTAAATAATAGGTGTTGAAATGGTGCAGAAATGCTGCACATAAAAAAACTATAAAAAACCTCATTGTGGTAACATAGCCAAAGTGAGGATAACATAGATGTCCTGTCTTTAGGATAGTCCTTCAATGTTTGATTGATAGAGGTCCGACCGCTGGGACTCACACATGTCAGCGCAATAATGGTGCAGTGGCACTCATTGAACCCCCTATTTCCACCCCAAATATTAATTTTCTATATTTTAATTACACTATTTGGATATATTAATTCCCTAGGTGTCTAAAAGGCATAGTGCATTATACTATTAATACTCAGCTATTATATGCCTGCTGATTGTTTCAAATCAGTTGCAAATGGAAACTAACTGAAGCTGAAAATGAAACTGAAAAACAAAAAAACAAATAAGTAATAAAGATACATTAGATTCATTATATTCTCCCTTCCACAATCTGGCACAGCACGTGATTTGCTCATCACAGGTTTTACCAGTTTCTTCATTTACTGCAATGAATTTCTATAATTAAGATCCATGTTCTGTGGTCATTCCTTTTTCTAAAACTGTAACACATGCATAGTGTTAAAACCGAGGAGCAAGTTCCCTCTCCCCAAACCTCACACAGCTGCAGGGCACAGGCTTGCTGTATGGTGTGGCCCGGATGCCAGAGTCCAGGCCTGTGCTCCCAGTGCTTGCATATTCAAGGGCTGCTTCCTGCTTTCCCTTCACTTCGGATGCTGGCGTTGACCCTCTGGGATCCCTTTTCTGAAACTTTCCCCCAGCAGTGTCGGATTGTGTTTGTATTTTCCAGGCTGTTATTATTCGTGATCTGCACTGGCGGAGGTCTCTCATTCATAAAACAGACACCAGGGGTTAGCCTCCCTTGACAGGATATGTATATCTGTGTGCTCATACCAGTTTATCACCAAGATCACACAAACTCTATTATTAGCTCAAGTCAAATAAACACAAAATGTAATACATGTTGCGTGTGTGCGCTTTAAATTCTCACATATAGTTTTTCTTCGCTTACATAATCCCACAGCTATGAAGCAATAACATTCCTGCAACTATAGAATTTCTTTTTTCATTTTGTAGAATTAATATACGGTATATATAACTGAAGATGTTTTGCAATTTTCCAAATGCGGTACCAGAATCAGAGGTTATATGTATACAATATATATACATATATTGACACATACATCATTAGACACATGATAAGGTTTTAATACTAGAGGTTGGGACTGTCCTGAATAGGGTCACCGTGACGTGGTGGGATGGCTTTTAGGTTTTTTTTTATCAAAAATATATTAACCAAGTACCCTATATTATTTTCATGCACTATTGCTATTTATTTATTCACTGCAGGGTATTTGCTTATTTTGTTTTTGTCTTGGGTTTTGTTTTTTAATATATAGATAGAAAGATAAATAGATAGATAGATTTATATATACATATATATATGCAGATAGAATTTCTTTATTCATTTTTAGAATTAACACATATATAACTGAGAACGTTTTACAATTCTCCGGGTGCCGTACCAGAACCACAGGTAATATGTATACAATATATATATATATATATATATATATATATATATATATATATATACACAGTACAGACCAAAAGTTTGGACACACCTTCTCATTTAAAGATTTTTCTGTATTTTCATGACTATCAAAATTGTACATTCACACTGAAGGCATCAAAACTATGAATTAACACATGTGGAATTATATGCTTAACAAAAAACTGTGAAACAACTGAAAATATGTCTTATATTCTAGGTTCTTCAAAGTAGCCACCTTTTGCTTTGATGACTGCTTTGCACACTCTTGGGATTCTCTTGATGAGCTTCAAGAGGTAGTCACCGGAAATGGTCTTCCAACAATCTTGAAGGAGTTCCCAGAGATGCTTAGCACTTGTTGGCCCTTTTGCCTTCACTCTGCGGTCCAGCTCACCCCAAACCATCTCGATTGGGTTCAGGTCTGGTGACTGTGGAGGCCAGGTCATCTGGCGTAGCACCCCATCACTCTCCTTCTTGGTCAAATAGCCCTTACACAGCCTGGAGGTGTGTTTGGGGTCATTGTCCTGTTGAAAAATAAATGATGGTCCAACTAAACGCAAACCGGAAGGAATAGCATGCCGCTGCAAGATGCTGTGGTAGCCATGCTGGTTCAGTATGCCTTCAATTTTGAATAAATCCCCAACAGTGTCACCAGCAAAGCACCCCCACACCATCACACCTCCTCCTCCATGCTTCACGGTGGGAATCAGGCATGTAGAGTCCATCCGTTCACCTTTTCTGCGTCGCACAAAGACACGGTGGTTGGAACCAAAGATCTCAAATTTGGACTCATCAGACAAAAGCACAGATTTCCACTGGTCTTGATGGTGCTTGATGGTTTTTGCAACTGCACTTGGGGACGCTTTCAAAGTTTTCCCAATTTTTCGCACTGACTGACCTTCATTTCTTAAAGTAATGATGGCCACTCGTTTTTCTTTACTTAGCTGCTTTTTTCTTGCCATAATACAAATTCTAACAGTCTATTCAGTAGGACTATCAGCTGTGTATCCACCAAACTTCTGCACAACACAACTGATGGTCCCAACCCCTTTTATAAGGCAAGAAATCCCACTTATTAAACCTGACAGGGCACACCTGTGAAGTGAAAACCATTTCCGGTGACTACCTCTTGAAGCTCATCAAGGGAATGCCAAGAGTGTGCAAAGCAGTCATCAAAGCAAAAGGTGGCTACTTTGAAGAACCTAGAATATAAGACATATTTTCAGTTGTTTCACACTTTTTTGTTAAGTATATAATTCCACATGTGTTAATTCATAGTTTTGATGCCTTCAGTGTGGATGTACAATTTTCAAAGTCTTGAAAGTACAGAAAAATCTTTAAATGAGAAGGTGTGTCCAAACTTTTGGTCTGTACTATATATATATATATATACAGTCATATGAAAAAGTTTGGGCACCCCTATTAATCTTAAGCTTAATGTTTTATAAAAAATGGTGTTTTTGCAACAGCTATTTCAGATTGATATATGTAATAACTGTTGGACACAGTAATGTTTCTGCCTTGAAATGAGGTTTATTGTGCTAACAGAAAATGTGCAATCTGCATTCAAACAAAATTTGACCGGTGCATAAGTATGGGCACCCTTATCATTTTCTTGTTTTAAATACTCCTGCCTACTTTTTACTGACTTACTAAAGCACTTTTTTTGGTTTTGTAACCTCATTGAGCTTTGAACTTTATAGCCAGGTGTATGCAATCATGAGAAAAGCTACTTAAAGTGGCCACTTGCAAGTTGTTCTCCTGTTTGAATCTCCTCTGAAGAGTGGCATCATGGGCTCCTCAAAACAACTGTCAAATGATCTGAAAACAAGGATTATTCAACATAGTTGTTCAGGGGAAGGATACAAAAAGCTGTCTCAGAGATTTAACCTGTCAGTTTCCACTGTGAGGAACATAGTAAGGAAATGGAAGAACATAGGGACAGTTCTTGTTAAGGCCAGAAGTGTCAGGACAAGAAAAACATCAGAAAGGCAGAGAAGAAGAATGGTGAGATCAGTCAAGGACAATCCTCAGACCACCTCCAGAGAGCTGCAGCATCAACTTGCTGCAGATGGTGTCACTGTGCATCGGTCAACTATACAACGCACTTTGCACAAGGAGAAGTGTAGCACCCTGAGGATTCGGCTGCTACAGGAGTATTGCACCTCAACCCAGAGGTGTGATATTCCACTCCCGGGTAAGGATGGAGTGTGGAACTGAGCTCAGATAGACTGCATGCACTACATACATCCCATTCCAGAGGAGCAGGCCGACGGCACTCCCACTTAGAAATGTGCAGGTGCGACCGAGCCTGTTCCTGGCTGGAGTGGGAGGGGGGAGGAACATCCCATGTAGTGTAGGGGCAGATAGGGGGAGCAGTCTGGGTAGTGGTAGGAGCTCATTGGGTGCTGGTCACCTGAGCTCACACATAGAGGGATATATAAGGAGGGCACCAACTTAGAATCAGGGTCAGTCAGTCAGCTGCAGAGGACAAGTCAGATGCAGAGAGCAGGAAACAGCAGCCCTGGAGAGAGAGAGAGTGGAGTGAAGAAAGACCCAGAGGGGGACAAAGAAGGGACCCAAGAACCCAAATAAGAACACCGGGTGAGGAGTCAGCAAGAGGGTACCGGAACCCAAGCTGGTGGGGGCAAAGACATTCCCCAGCCAGAGACCGGAGACCGTGGGCAGTGTCTGTCACGGTCACCCACTACATTCACCCTGAAGGCACACCACAGGAAGGGTCAGGGAACCTAAGGCCAAAGGTTGCCCAACAGAAGGCCCGAGGGAGCTGGACTTAGGTGAATCACTGGTGGGGACGGCTGAAGTAAGGACAGAGGGAGAGCTCAGGGCCACGCTCCGGACTTGTTTGGGGGTTGGCCGGATCCAGGACCTGGTGGACGCAGCACGGCTCGGGAGGTCACTTGGAGCTAGAGTGACCAGGAACATCTGCAGTAAGTAAAGACCCTTAACTGCACTACCCGAGTCTGTCATCATTACCGGCTGCACCGCACCACCACAACCCCCATCCTCTGCGCCTGTCCCCTCTGAGGCTATACCCCTCCCGTTGGGGGTTATCCCACCAAGCTGCGCATCCACCATCAGCCTCAGCGGACCCTGCTGCAGCGGCGGCCACAGTGACCGCATCACAACGGGTGGCGTAGTCGACACAACGAACTTTAATAACATCAGTAAAGACTGCCACATAACCCTGAGCTTGACGCCCTGGGCACGGGACCGGGTCACAGCCGCTCGGAGACTACAACCCCCCATCTGATCCGGTGCCGGGTATTCCCCTCAAAAAGGAATATGTCCCAGGGGGCGCGTCAACTTTGGCGTAGTCGGCAGGATTACGTGCCCGCAACACCCGGGTACTGTGTGCCTGAAGAAAAGTGCAAGTTTACCTCAGAAAGAAGTCTCCCGCCGGTTCCGGAGGGTCCACGCCATCGGACTCCATCACCAGTCGTTTCCCGCCGATTGTCCGCCATTTCCAGCTTGTTCCCGCCATCTGCAGAGTTTCCCGCCACTGGGAAGCGATTCCCGCCAAAACCGCAGATTTCCCGCCTTGGAAGAGCAGCGGACGCCATTATGGGCGTGCCAAAGGAGGGCAGGAGGCCACCTCCCATCGTGGGCCAGGACAGAAAATGGCGCCAAAAGTGGAAACCGCCCCCACCAACAGAGACTGTGATGCTGGAGGTGTCTGTCAGCGTGAAAGAACTCCCCCTGGAGCTGACAGTCACCGAGTTGCCCCGGGACCGCCCTCGGAGGGGGAGGAGACGAAAGAAAAGAGCAAAGATGGGTGTCGCTTGGAGCAGTCTAGAACGAGCGCACCCGGAGGCAAGGTGTCCAGAGCGAGAGCACCCGGAGTCGAGAAGAGGAAGAGTAGACCCGGGAATGGAGCGGCAGCAGAGCAGCACCGGCCCGCTGGCCAGGAGCCTGCAGAAGGAAGAAGGAGGAGAGCAGAGCAGCACCGGCCCGCTGGCCAGGAGCCTGCCGGAAGCAGAGCAGAGCAGCACCGACCCGATGGTCAGGAGCCTGCTGGAGTCAACAACCCCGCTAGGCTTAGCGGAGATCCTGGCGCAGCTTCCCCGAGATCGGGAGTGCGCGCGGAGTGCCCTGGAGGGCCTCGCGGGAAGGATGGCCCGAGTGCAGAGGGAGATCCTGGCGGAGTGGGGCCGGGAGATGGCCCAGCAAGCTGGAATCCGTCCACGGAACCCGCTCCCTTGGAAGAAGACACCGACTACCTCTGCGGATGACGCGGGAGGACCCAAGGCCGGAGACGGCGCAGAAGAGGGAGCGAGACGTATGGCAGCAGGTAAGGGGGACGCCTATACCCCATACCGGAAGACCACCCACCTGCCCCAGCTCCCCGTCGCAGAGCCCGAAAGTCCCCCTGCCGTACCCGAGACCGCCATGACACCGCCACCGACTAGGCCCCGACCGGAAGCCGCCGTCGCGACCCCTGTGACGTCACGCGTCGTGACCCGGAGCGTGGCGAAGGAAGGGAAGCCTCCGGCCTGGTCGCAAGGCCTAGCGTTTCCGGGCGCCGCATCCCCAGCAGAGCCATCTACCTCCGCGGAGCCTCCGGCCTGGTCGCAAGGCCAGGTGGCCCAGGGTGCCGCCGTGTTAACAGTTCCATTTACCTTCCAGATGCCCCAGGCCTGGCCGCAAGGCCTGGGCAACCTGGGCGCCCCCACCATCGCGCCCGCACCCGTAACATCAAGGGTGCCAAGTCTGGGAGAGGACCCCTTCAGCCAGCTAGCGTGGCCGGACGGGCGGCCTTTCATCTGGCCCAAAGAATTCTTGGAACTGGAGCGACAAAAGAAGTTAGGTCCTCTGTGTGAGCCCCTGATCCCGGCTCCAAAGCCCGTGACTCGGGTCTCGCCTCCACTCGAGGAAGCCCAGTTCGTGTGGGACCCCACGGGAGAAGATTTGATGGGGTTCACCGGAGAGACTCGGGCAGCTGCAGCAGAGCGTACCGAGTGTTGCCGTCAACAGCTGGCAGAGTTCAAGAGAGAGCGGGAGGAGAGGCGGGCCAGAGAGCAATGGGCCCGGACCCGCAGCGCGGAGCAAAAGAGTCGGACCAGAAGGGACCCCTATGCAGCAGATCGTCCCCGTACCATCGGGACGGTGATAAAGTTTAATGCGCAGCATGGGTGGGGCTTCATAAAGGACCGGAACACCATGGGTGACGTCTTCGTTACCCGACGGGATGTCGAGTCTCACCTGCCAGAGGGTCACAAAGGCCGTGACCTCTACGTCGGTGACGAGGTAACGTTCACCCGGCACAAGTGTGCCAAGGGACCTTACGCCCTCCACGTGCATCGCCTGCCAGAGGAGGAGTTGCGGTGTAGGGAGGAGGAGCCAGAAGACCCGGACGGGTTCAAGGCTAGAAGGTACTATGACTGAAATAGTACAAAGGAGATGTAAATAGTTACCCGTCGGGGTACCCAAGTAACCGTGGCTGCTTTAAAGTTTAGTCCCCGTTGGGACCAGTGAACAGTTTAACCCGTGTGTCCCCTACCCAAACCAGGCTGAGGACTGTGAGCAGCCATCCCATTCCCTTTACTTGGCCGGGGACTGAGAACGGCCAAAACTTCCCTGTACATAGTTGCGCTTCCTAAGGCGCCCCCTACTGGTTTTATGAGAAACTGCTTATCAAAAGACTGTCGCACTTTACCTGGTCACGAGTTGCACGGTGACCAGAGGAGGAAGAAAGAAAGAGACGACGAGAATGTTATAATGATGTCTATATGAAAAAGTTATATATATATAATATTTTATATGTTTTATATGTTTATAAAAATTTGTATGTTTTGGTGTTTTTGTCTTTGCAGCCCGAGGACGTGCTGTGGTTTACCAGGGGGGAATGTAGCACCCTGAGGATTCGGCTGCTACAGGAGTATTGCACCTCAACCCAGAGGTGTGATATTCCACTCCCGGGTAAGGATGGAGTGTGGAACTGAGCTCAGATAGACTGCATGCACTACATACATCCCATTCCAGAGGAGCAGGCCGACGGCACTCCCACTTAGAAATGTGCAGGTGCGACCGAGCCTGTTCCTGGCTGGAGTGGGAGGGGGGAGGAACATCCCATGTAGTGTAGGGGCAGATAGGGGGAGCAGTCTGGGTAGTGGTAGGAGCTCATTGGGTGCTGGTCACCTGAGCTCACACATAGAGGGATATATAAGGAGGGCACCAACTTAGAATCAGGGTCAGTCAGTCAGCTGCAGAGGACAAGTCAGATGCAGAGAGCAGGAAACAGCAGCCCTGGAGAGAGAGAGAGTGGAGTGAAGAAAGACCCAGAGGGGGACAAAGAAGGGACCCAAGAACCCAAATAAGAACACCGGGTGAGGAGTCAGCAAGAGGGTACCGGAACCCAAGCTGGTGGGGGCAAAGACATTCCCCAGCCAGAGACCGGAGACCGTGGGCAGTGTCTGTCACGGTCACCCACTACATTCACCCTGAAGGCACACCACAGGAAGGGTCAGGGAACCTAAGGCCAAAGGTTGCCCAACAGAAGGCCCGAGGGAGCTGGACTTAGGTGAATCACTGGTGGGGACGGCTGAAGTAAGGACAGAGGGAGAGCTCAGGGCCACGCTCCGGACTTGTTTGGGGGTTGGCCGGATCCAGGACCTGGTGGACGCAGCACGGCTCGGGAGGTCACTTGGAGCTAGAGTGACCAGGAACATCTGCAGTAAGTAAAGACCCTTAACTGCACTACCCGAGTCTGTCATCATTACCGGCTGCACCGCACCACCACAACCCCCATCCTCTGCGCCTGTCCCCTCTGAGGCTATACCCCTCCCGTTGGGGGTTATCCCACCAAGCTGCGCATCCACCATCAGCCTCAGCGGACCCTGCTGCAGCGGCGGCCACAGTGACCGCATCACAACGGGTGGCGTAGTCGACACAACGAACTTTAATAACATCAGTAAAGACTGCCACATAACCCTGAGCTTGACGCCCTGGGCACGGGACCGGGTCACAGCCGCTCGGAGACTACAACCCCCCATCTGATCCGGTGCCGGGTATTCCCCTCAAAAAGGAATATGTCCCAGGGGGCGCGTCAGAAGCTGTATGGGAGAGTGATGCGAAAGAAGCCGTTTCTGCAAGTACGCACAAACAGAGTCAGCTGAGGTATGCAAAAGCACATTTGAAGAAGCCTATTTCTTTTTGGAAGAAGGTCCTGTGGACTGATGAAACCAAGACTGATTTGTTTGGTCATACAAAAAGGCGTTATGCATGGTGGCAAAAAAACACAGCATTCCAAGAAAAACACTTGCTACCCACAGTAAAATTTGGTGGAGGTTCCATCATGCTTTGGGGCTGTGTGGTCAATGCCGGCACTGGGAATCTTGTTAAAGTTGAGGGACGCATGGATTCCACTCAGTATCAGCAGATTCTTGGCAATAGTGTTCAAGAATCAGTGATAAAGTTGAAGTTACGCAGTGGATGGATCTTTCAGCAAGACAATGATCCAAAACACCGCTCCAAATCTACTCAGGCATTCATGCAGAGGAACAATTACAATGTTCTGGAATGGCCATCCCAGTCCCCAGACCTGAATATCATTGAACATCTGTGGGATCATTTGAAGAGGCTGTCCATGCTCGGCGACCATCAAACTTAACTGAACTGGAATTGTTTTGTAAAGAGGAATGGTCAAAAATACCTTCATCCAGGATCCAGGAACTCATTAAAAGCTACAGGAAGCGACTAGAGGATCTACTAAATATTAATGTCACTTTTCTGGTGAGGTGCCCATACTTATGCACCTGTCAAATTTTGTTTGAATGCAGATTGCACATTTTCTGTTAGTACAATAAACCTCATTTCAAGGCAGAAACATTACTGTATCCAACAGTTATTACATATATCAAACTGAAATAGCTGTTGCAAAAACACCAATTTTTATAAAACATTAAGCTTAAGATTAATAGGGGTGCCCAAACTTTTTCATATGACTGTATATATATATATATACATTGTGTGTTCTAAACAGCAAAAATTGCAAACAATTGCAAAATAATCAGAATAATGATGGTATTATAATTTTTTCCAGCACTTTAAGAATCCACATATTATTTTAAAGGGATTCTTTAGTTTAGAAACTCTAAATAAGTGAACAATATTCCTGCGTTCAGACAATATTTAAAGAGGTTGTTTCATCTTCATAAATAGATAAAATTGTAAAATGCTTATAAAAGTGAGCAATTTTGCAATTGACTTTTTACTAAAATTCCTCTTTCTTGAGAACGGAAGGATTTTTACTTATATTGTATATCAGTGGTGGCCAGTCTCCTCGGCAAGAAGTGTAGTGGCTACAAGCTGTTTGCTGCAGGGTTTGCAAGCACTGCTCTGAGGCTGACCTCGCCGGCACTCCTCTGATGCTGTCTCTGCTTGCTGTTTCACTTTTCAAACAGTTTGGGATAGCAGCACAACCGCGCATTGCTCTGAACTGTCAATCATTAGGAGCATTGGACAAACACTTTAATATTATATTATTATTACTTAACAAAAAAAAACCCTGAGAGGACGGGAATGGAAACTGGTGTAAAAATGCATCACTTTACATAAAATCTATTTTTCAACAATCCAAATACCTGCCTGACAAGTGTTTAATGCCTAAAAACGAATTTGAATAATTAAAAAAATTAACTGAACAAGTTAAGTTAGGCCCTGTTTACATTTCATGTTAGTGTTACTTAAAAAAATACTGTTAAATTCATTATCCACAGGCCACCATTGTAAAGAAATAAGCTATACTCTGTAGTAAACATTTTTTGCAGTATCAAATTGTATTGGAAAGGGCAGAAGCCTATGTATTTCCTATTGAGGGAAAGTATTCCATTGTTTATGTATTGTCAGTCGGGAAAAAGACCACTTTTGTCATTCATCAGAACTAGAAATGAGGGGTTTACTTTCCGCAACACTGTTCCACGTCAGTGCTCTCTGGCTGTGAATTTTATGAGCTACTAGGTTCCCCAGCGCAGTATTTTATTTGCCGGCCTGGAGTGATGTCTTCTGTGCGCTAGCCCAGCAAATCATAAGCCAAGCCTGGAATCCTGGAGGGTAAGTAAATTTGCTCAGCTCCTGTTTATGGCTAGAGAGCACTCACCTGAACCGTGGACCCGAGGTTGTGCGAAGCGATCTGCTCATCTCTGATCAGAACCATAAAGATCTATGCACCCATTCAGCTTATGTTTAAGTAAGTTTGTTATTAACCAGAGTTGGTGCAAGCAGATTTGCAGGACCCGGTCAATCAGCCAGGAGAGTAACCTGTGGCCACTGGATGGAAGCCCTGAGAACTGCCTCCTACCACCCAGAATCTGCGACTCTTCTTTTGATCAGCAGGCCTGACGTGACGTCGTCGTTGCAGCATGATGCAATTGAGTAAGTATTGTAAAGTGCTGCGGAATATGTTGGCGCTATATAAATAAATTATTAGTATTGGAGGTTTAGGTAAACAATCAGAGTCTCTCCTGTAAAATAGGCCTAAAGACTGAGTTTTAATACATTTTGTATTAGTTAACGGTTCTTGGTTTCTTCCAATGGGAATCAATAGGCCACATATACAATTGTATGGCATACAGATGCATACTTCGGGGATATATGTGCAACATTTATCTTGAAAAAAATTTCCAGAGTATTTATTGCACATGCACCACAAACGACAGATGTGACAAGTGTGTTTTTTTTAATTTTACAGTTAAAAAATGAAATCTACAAACTCAAGTTGACTTTGCAAGCAATTTGATTGGATTTTTTGAGTGGCAGACTCCCCTTATGTATAATGGGGACAAGGTTGCAGTCATACCTGGGCCATGGACCCAAGGGGGACGAAAAGGTCTCTTTGTCCCATATGAAAATAACAAAACTATTAAAGACCCTTGAGAGTTGGGGGCCCTGTCTGAGATTTTCATTCAGGGCCACTAGCTTCAAGTCATGCCACTGATTATATGCCTCGTCCAGTAGGGGTGTAAGTAGCTTCCATTTTGCCATACCAACTGGTATTTAACCCCTTCAATGCTGGGCCATTTTCCATTTTGACGCTTTCATTTTTTGCTTCCCTTCTTCCCAAAGTCATAACTTTTTTATTTTTTTGTCAATATGGCCATGTGAGGGCTTTTTTTTGTGTGGGACAAGTTGTACCTTTGAACGACATCACTGGTTTTATCATATCGTTTACTGGAAAACGGGAAAAAAATTCCAAGTGGCGCGAAATTGCAAAAAAATGCAATTCCACAGTTGTTTTTTTTACCATGTTCTCTAAATGCTAAAACTGACCTGCCATTATTATTCTCCAGGGCATTACAAGTTCGCAGACATCAAACATGTATAGGTTGTTTTTTATTTAAGCGGTAAAAAAAAAAAAGTAGCCATTTTCCGAGACCCATAGCGTCTCCATTTTTCGGGATCTGCGGCCGATTAAAGGATTCTTTTTTGTGCGCTGAGCTGACATTTTATTGATTCCATTTTGGGGTAGATACGCTGTTTTGAGTGCCCGTTATTGCGGCGGCGACCAAAAAAACGTAATTCTGTAATTTGTGATTTTTTTTTCTCATTACGCTGTTTACCAATCGGATTAATTATTTTTATATGTTGATAGATCGGGCGATAGTTGCTGAACCCACCATTTTTTTTTGTTTTATTTTGAATGGGGCGAAAGGGGGGTGAGTTAAACTTTTATATATTTTTAATTTTTTAAATATTTTAAAAAGCAGAGATTGACAGCGGCATTTAACATGTTAACAGCCGCTGGTGGATCGCGATTCCACTCGTGGCTGTTAGGGGCACATGACAGCTGATCAGATCAGCTGTCATGTCCCTGGAATGGTGCGGGTTCATCGCCAAAGGGAGAGACACGCTAGCTCCCAGGACATCTTTCATTCTCCTAATATCACCATTCCTGATTAAGGGATCCCCATCCAATCCCCCATTCCCTTATTTATTTACGTTTTTACTACTTATTCACTATTTATTACTTCAATAAAAGGTTTTATATTTTAAAACACCAACTCTTTCCATTTATTTGTAACCATCTCAGCCCCACCAGAACCAGCGCAGATTACAACATACACATATTTCCCCTTATCGCAGCTTTTTGGTTACTGCTATTATCCGCAGCAGCTTCTGGGGACAACTTACCAGCGCCCCTTTCCTATTATCATTTGTTAAAATCAGTTTTATTTGCTGCAGATCTACCAGTTCTCTGAATGCTGTAGTCTGTATAACCCCGCATTATACAGAGCTCATGAATGTGCTTGACTACCTGGCAAAAGGTTTATTAGTCCTCTAATGATAATCTCCTGCTGATAAAACAGTGATTTTATAAAACGTACACTAAGAAACACAGTAAATGACTCATCGCTGGAATCAGAGTCTCTGCCCCTATATTATGCTGCTCTCAATTAGGTGGCAAAAACATGGTGACCGATCCCCTTTAAAATTCTATGGAGAGGGGAGAGGAAGGAGGAGGGATGAACTAGAGGCAGAAACAGACATTCTGCTGCAAATTCCATAGAACTTTATGAACACCAGTTCTCTTTTGCTATCTTAATAATGGGAAAAATCTGTATCCAATTAAGACAGATTTAACCCATAAATTGAGAATTTTGAGAATGAAAGATCTGTTTAGAAGGAGAAAAAAAGCAGTTTTCTCTGATAAGACATGTTACATAGTTTCTTATATTCACGGGTACTAGTGATTTATGAAAAAATTTAAAATAAATTCATAGTTGCTTTTTTAAGTTTGTGAATCTGCAAAGAGAGCACTTTGGTAATTTTTATGAAGATGTAAAAAGGAAATAAAGGCTGAAAAACTTGAGGGAAAAAACAACATGGTGTCAATTTCATGAACTGGTCACTGATGGGATAAACTCATAAAAAAAATAAATTAAAATTGTCTCTTCACCTGAAAATTTGCAATTCACGGATTTCCAATGAAACATATAGTTTTAATGTGTATTGACAGTGAGTCATACTACCATAGAGCTTCATACTTTGCAAGGAAGCGTGTCTAAGGTATCGGATGAGAAGACTGAGTCCAAAATTTTCCATGGAGTCAGTTTTGTGTCTAGTACCGTATTTTTCGGATTATAAGACGTACTTTTTTCCCGAACACCCCCTCCTACCAGCTTCCAGCAGCAGCAACCCTGCCTTTTGGGACCTCGCCCCACCTCCGCCGCCACCCCCAGGTAAGATACTGTACAAGCGGACTATAAGACACACCACCATTTTTTTTTTTATTTCCTATTCCCCCCCCCCCCCCGGAAAAAAAAAAAATTGGGTTGTGACTTATAATCTAGTGCATTTTATAATCCGCAAAATACGGTAATTTCTTTGTCCAACAATTGACCTTGGACAAGTACATCTATTTTCCATCAAATAAATAATTCTGACACTTATTAGCTAAGGGTTCAGCTGAGGTGGGGGGTGAACATTCTGAGTGGGCCCTGAACCGGGTAACCAGGTTTACAACTACGGTAGCACATTCTAATAGTGAGTATAGGCAGGGCCGGCTCCAGGCGACAGAGTCTCAGTGGGCCCCTTTAACACATACCACGATTCATGATGCACAGATACGGTGGAGAAGTATAAGTATACAACATAGGGACACATACAGTATGCAGACATGCACACACACAATACACAGACATACACACAAATACAGTACACAGATATGCACACACATACAATATGCAGACATGCACACACATACAGTACACAGACATGCACACACATACAATATGCAGACATGCACACACATACAGTACACAGACATGCACACACATACAATATGCAGACATGCACACATACAGTACGCAGACATGCACATACACAATACACAGACATGCACACATACAATATGCAGACATGCACACACATACAGTACACAGACAAGCACACACATACAGTACGCAGACATGCACACACACAATACACAGACATGCACACAAATACAGTATGCAGATATTTACACACATACAATATGCAGACATGCACACACGCAATACGCTGACATGCACACGCATACAGTATGCAGACATGCACACACAATGCGCAGACATGCTCACACATACAGTACGCAGTCATGCATACACATACAGTTCGCAGACATGCACGCTCATACAATACGCAGAGATGCACACACATACAATATGTAGACTTACACACATACAATACGCTGACATGCACACAAATACAGTATGCAGACATGCACACACATACAATGTGCAGACATACACACATACAGTACGCAGACATACACACACATACAATACGCAGGCATGCACACATACAATAAACAGACATGCACACAAGTACAGTATGCAGACATGCACACACATACAATACACAGACATGTACACACATACAAGACATGCACACACGCAATATGCAGACATACACACGCATACAGTATGCAGACATGCACACACATACAGTACGCAGTCATGCACACACATACAGTACACAGACATGCACACACATACAAGACATGCACACACGCAATACGCAGACATACACACGCATACAGTATGCAGACACGCACACACATACAGTACGCAGACATGCACACACATACAAGACATGCACACACGCAATACGCAGACATACACATGCATACAGTATGCAGACATGCACACACAATACGCAGACATGCTCACACATACAGTATGCAGACATGCACACACATACAGTATGCAGACATGCACACACAATACGCAGACATGCTCACACATACAGTATGCAGACATGCTCACACATACAGTATGCAGACATGCTCACACATACAGTATGCAGTCATGCACACACATATAGTACGCAGACATGCACACACATACAGTATACAGACATGCACACACATACAAGACATGCACACACGCAATACGCTGACATGCACACGCATACAGTATGCAGACATGCACACACAATGCGCAGACATGCTCACACATACAGTACGCAGTCATGCACACACATACAGTACGCAGACATGCACACTCATACAATACGCAGACATGCACACACATACAGTACGCAGACATGTACACACATACAGTACACAGACATGCACACACATACGAGACATGCACACACGCAATACGCAGACATACACATGCATACAGTATGCAGACATGCACATACAATACGCAGACATGCTCACATATACAGTACGCAGACATGCACACACATACAGTACGCAGTCATGCACACACATACAGTATGCAGTCATGCACACACACAGTACGCAGACATGCACACACATACAGTACACAGACATGCACACACATACAATACGCAGACATGCACACAAATACAGTATGCATACATGTACACACATACAGTACACAGACATGCACACACATACAATACGCAGACATGCACACACATACAGTACGCAGACATGCACACACATACAATACACAGACATACCCATAAAGAAAAACTAAGGGAAAAGGATGCACAACCTGTATAATAAATTAGGGTGCGACATAATTTACAAATTGCAAGTAATCACAAAAGGAGAAGAAAAGATGGTACAAACACACATTCAATCCACAAAAAGTATAAAATACTAATTTTATTAGACCTCATATATAAATAAAGGGTAAAAAGGGGGGGGGGGGGGCTTTTTTGTTGTAGTGGTTCTCCCAACAAAATCAATAATTGGATGACACATAGGATGTGGTGTGCAAAATCAACCCACTCACAAATCAATATCATACATAATCTGTCATAAAGCATCAACAGCTAGGTGGTAAGCATGACAACTCTTATACCAAGCAGGCCACTAAAAGACCATATCATAGTATATATAAGGCTGCCTAAATGATCCAATATATCAAACCATATCACCCATGAGGTAGGAGAAGGGATCAGTACCACTCCAACAAAAAAGTCCCCCCCCCCCTTTTTCCTTTTATTTATATATAGCTGAACATGGGTTTATATGTTTTATTTCCATACTTGGATTAGGGCCGACACAGTGTGCATTGCTATTTCGCTAAACATTATATACTGCTGCTTTGATCATGGAATTTCTTTCACTCATGTTGTATAGTGGCTGTGTTTTTAAAAGTGAGGTCTAATAAAATTTGTATTTTATACTATTTGTGGATTGAAGGTGTGCGCATTTGTATATGTACCATCTGTAGCTCGGCTGCTACAGGGGTATTGCACCTCAAACCAGAGGTGTGATATTCCACTCCCGGGTAAGGATGGAGTGTGGACCAGGACTCGTTTAGCTGCATGCACCACACACACCCCATTTCCGAGGGACAGGTCAACTGTGCTCCCACTAGACAGAAGTGCATGCACGACAGCATCTGTCCCTGGCTGGAGTGGGGCGGGGGGTGGAATACCCAGTGGTGTAGGAGCAGATAGGGGTGGGTTTCTGGGCATAGGTAGGAGCCCATTGGTTGCTAGTCACCTGGGCTCAGGTGTTAGAAGGAGGTATATAAGGTGGGCACCATCTTAGGACAGTGTTCAGTTCAGAGAGGAGCTCAGCCAGAGAGGGCTGACAGGGAGCTGTGGCTCAGTCTGGGCCCAGCTCCAGAGGCAGGACTGGAGTGGAGGCCAGAAACAGCAGAAAGAGAGAGGAGAAGGAACGGAAAGGAAAGTAAGAAAGAAACTGGAACAGAGGAGAAAGGAAGCAAGGAACACAGAGAAAGGCCCAGAGACACGAGGACAGAAGGAACCCCATATGCCCAGGAGATACAGGGTGAAGGGTTGGCAGAACAGGGTACCGGAACCCAAATTGGTGGAGGCAACAGATTCCTCAGCCAAAGACCGGAGGTTGTTACCACATCTTGGTGCGACCCCTCACTACATCCACCAGGAAAGCATACCGCATAGGGTCAGGGAAACCGGAGATAGGTTTCGCCAAGAGAAGGCCCGAGGGAACTGGACAAAGGTGGGTCACTGGTGGGGACGGCCAGAGAAAGGAAAGGAAGGGAGCCCTGTGCCACGCTCTGGAATTGCCTGGGAGTTGGTCGAGTCCCTTGCCTGGTGAACGCAGCACGGCTCAGGCGGTCCCTCATGTGCACAAGTGACCAGAATAACAACTGTGAGTAAAGCATTGGAAACTGCAATTACAAGTCTCTGTGTTTCATCGCCGCACCAGCACCATCAGTACTGGGACGCTCACACCATCACTCCCAACATTCACTCTAGCTGCCCTGAGGCAATACTTCTCCCGTGGGGAGTCATCCCATTCCTGGCTGCGCATATAACATCAGCCTCAGCGGTCTGCAGCGCAGCGGCGGTCCCCACTGACCGCAATCCACGGGTGGCGTAGTCGGACAATTGCAATACCAATAGACTGCCACTGGTTTGACCACCCTGGGCACGGACCGGGTTGCCGCCACACGGAGACTACAACCCCCAGTGACGCGCCCCTGGGCCGGTGTCGCGCTGCGTTGCGCACGCGGGAGCTTACCCGGAGCCGGATCTGTTTAGGGTTGTAGTCTCGTGGCGGTGACCCGGTCCGTGCCCAGGGAGTCAAACTGGACGGCAGTCTGTTAGCGGTAGAAAATGGTTGATGACTACGCCACCCGTTGAATGCAGCCAGGGGGGCTGCTGCTGCAGGGCAGACCGCTGAGGCCGGTGGAAGGATGGTGCAGCGTGATAGTATAACCCCCAACGGGAGGGGTATGGCCTCAGGGCAGCCGACGTGGATGATGGGGGTAGCAGGAACCACTCAGAGACGGTACGGTGTAGTTCAGGGTCTTTACTGGTAACAACGATAGACCCTCCCGGAGTACTTGCTAGCGAACGGGGCCTGGTCAGTCCTTGAGCAGATGGGATCTCCCCTGGCCAGGCGTAGTTGTAGGCCTCCCAAACTGACTGTACTCTTCTGGCTACCTTGCTAGAAGCTGATGTAAGTAGCCCACGTCCCTGAGTGTACCGTGTGGTGCTCACCCGTATGGCCGGTGACTCGGGGCCTTCTAATGGCTTCCGCTCCACGATGGCGGTGCTGGTCCCACGCGTGTGACCGGGCCTTCGGGCTTCTGGGCCAGGGGACCTGAAATCCCCTGCCTGACGGATTCTGCTGCTGGGTAGAAGTTAGTCCCCACAGCCTCGGACTCCGGGTCCGGTAAAGAATCTTCTTAGTCAGGGCGAGCTCTTTAGCTGCCAGCCCCTGACTCCTTGTGACTCTGCTGCTTCCTATGCTGCTCTTGTCTCTACTCTTCCTGGACTCACTCACCCTGCCTCAGCCCCGGGTTTATACAGGGGAAGTTCTTCCCCTCCCAAGGCTGGGCAGGAGGTGTGGCATGCACAGGATCCCTGACCAAAGGACCTCCCACCTGCTCTCAGACGTAATATCTCTATCACTGTGACAACCAGACCCCTGGGGTGTCACACTCCCCCCTAGTGAAATTTAGTACTCCGGGACTAAACACTTTTTAGAAAAATATAACAAGGTATATCAAAGAACAATAAAATACAATAAGGAAACACAATAAGATGGTCACGGATGTCCGCAACCGGGTGCAGTCTTTGAAGAAAAGCAAAGGTGTCCATTTCACCAACACAGGGAGACGTAACCAGGTAGGGGTCTGTCCTACCCCAAGTCCTTAACAGTCTCTAGTCCATCCTGGGTTACGCTCCAACTATATACAAAGGATTCCCGGTAAATCCACCGAAGACTCCTAAAAACAACTAGAAACACAAAATTACACACAAGCAACAATAAACAGGTAAACATTGTAAAACAACTTAAACATTTAGATCCTCCAACGTGCGGGTAACTGGCCTCTAGTGGCCCTAGTGGACCTACGGAGCTGACTGTCTGGCCCTGAACTACAGGGTGTAGGAGCTGTCAAGGGTAAACTGGGCAGCTGTCTACCGGCTCTTTGTCTCACTAGGGGTACGGCAGGCTCACTATAAGCAGAGGGTGGATTCTCCTGTTCCGCTTGGGTGGAGTCTTCTGCCTCCTGGACCGGCTGCTCTTCCAGCTCTACCCGTTGCTCCGTAGGTTCTTGGGATGATGGTTGGAGGAAGGTGAGTACGGGTACCACAACTGCACCATTGACTTGAGTCCAAGACCGAGGGAAGTCCCCGAGCACGGTACTAACCATATCTTCCCTTTCTTCCACGGGTCGATGGTCTTCCTGTTCCTCCTCAGGGTTCCTCAGTTGTTCGGGGCACTTCTTCAGGTGGTCCCGGGATACAATGGCTGTGGTTTCCCCTCCGTCTTTACTGATGGTACAGACCTTCGGGTTCTCGTGGCTTGAGGGCAGTACGGTGTACGGGTCCTTCTCCCACTGGTCGTCCAACTTGTGGAGCCGTCTCTTCCTCTTCAAGACCTGCTCTCCGGGTACCAGGGGAACAGCGGGAGCATACTGGTTGTAAGTCTTCTCTTGTCTTTCCCTAGCCTGACAGAGACTTCGCTCCACGCTCTCCTGTACTTTCCGGTACTGCTGCTGCCTCTCTGTGTCCCAGTCTGTTTCTGGTGAAGTGTCCTCGGGCGTCAGGACTCCCATTTCCAGGTCAACAGGTAACTTACCAGGTCTTGCCCTCATTAGGTAAGCCGGGGTACAGTTGGTGGAACCTACCGGGATGTGGTTGTATAGGTCCACCAGATCGGGCAACTTCTCAGGCCACAGACTGCGTTCTTCCAGGGGCAACGTTTTTAGAAGATCCATTACCACCTGGTTCATTTTCTCACAAAGTCCATTAGTTTGCGGATGGTAGGGTGTCGTCCTTATCTTCCGGCAGCCATACAGATTGCAGAATTCCTGGAAGACCTCCGCTTCAAAGGCAGGTCCCTGGTCCGTCAGCACTTGGTCCGGGTACCCGTGTGGACGGCAAAAGTGCTGCTGGAAGGCTCTAGCTGCTGTTCGAGCCGTTAAGTCCTTGACGGGGACGACAACCAGAAACCGGGAGTAATGATCCACGATGGTTAACGCGTAGACGTAGCCACTTCTGCTGGGGGTCAGTTTTACATGATCCAAGGCTACCAGTTCCAACGGTTGCCGGGTGACGATGGACTGCAGGGGAGTCTTCTGGCTGGCCCGGTCCTTCCTTCTCAGATTGCACGGGCCACAGTCTCTGCACCACTTCTCGATGGTTCCCCTCATGCCTACCCAGTGGAACCGCTCGCGCAGCAGGAACTCCAGCTTTTTCCACCCGAAGTGTCCAGCTCCGTCGTGGTATGCCTCCATCACCATGGCTGCGTCTCTTCGTGGCACCACTACTTGCCAGAGTAGTTCATGCGTCCTGGAGTTAACCATTCTGCGGCACAACTTCCCCTTGTAAAGGAACAGTCGACTCTTCTCTGCCCATAGTTGTTTGGCTTCCTCTGGAGCGTCTGATTCCAGGCTAGCCTCCGGGCGAGTCAGCATCTCCTTCACCAGTCGGACGGCAGGGTCGCTGTCTTGCGTTTCCGCCCAGTTGTAGTGAGGTAAGGGGTTCAACGTAGCAGCCTGCTTACTCCTTACCCGGTGGGAATACTGGATAGTCCCATGACGGTGGAACGCAGGGAGTTCAACTTCTTCCAGTCCCTCCGGATCTTCTCCTCCGTCCGGCAGGTTGGGCATCCTGGACAGGGCGTCCGCGTTGGTATTGGAGCGCCCTGCCCGGTATTTAATTGTGAACTCGTAGTTGGACAGACGGGCCATCCACCTCTGCTCCAGGGCACCGAGTCTTGCCGTGTCCAGGTGTGTCAACGGGTTGTTATCCGTGTATACGGTGAACCGGGAAGAAGCGAGGTAATGCCTAAAGCGCTCGGTGACTGCCCATACCACGGCCAGGAACTCTAGCTTAAATGAGCTGTAATTTTCGGGGTTCCTTTCGGTGGGTCGCAGTTTTCGGCTGGCATAGGAGATTACTCGTTCTTTCCCCTGCTGAATCTGGGACAGTACGGCTCCTAGCCCGATGTTACTGGCGTCGGTGTAGAGGATGAAGGGCTGGCTATAGTCCGGGTACGCCAAGATTTCATCCCCCGTGAGGGCCATCTTCAGCTGGCGGAAGGACTCTTCTTCTAGCTTTTCCCATTTGAAGGGCGGCTTCTGGTTCTTGGCCTTCCGGGACTGGCCTATCAGGAGGTCCTGCATAGGTGCTGCCTTTTTGGTGAAACCGGGAATAAACCTTCGGTAGTAGCCTACCAACCCTAGGAACTGCCGCACTTCTTTTACGCTGGAGGGGCTTGGCCATCCCTTAATTGCGGTGATCTTATCGGGGTCGGGAGCCACTCCGTCAGCGCTCACCACGTGTCCCAGGTATTGCACCTTTGGTTTCAGGAGGTGACACTTGGAGGGTTTCACCTTTAGGCCGTAACTCGCCAGAGCTTCGAACACCTCCGCCAGGTGTTTCAGGTGGTCCTCATAAGTTTTGGAGTATACGATGACATCGTCCAGGTACAACAGGACCGTCTCGAAGTTTCTGTGGCCCAGACAGCACTCCATTAATCGTTGGAAGGTTCCTGGGGCGTTGCAGAGTCCGAACGGCATGCAGGTGAACTCGCTAAGTCCCATCGGGGTGGTGAATGCGGTCTTCTCCCGGTCCGCCTCTGCTACAGGAACCTGCCAGTACCCGCTAGTGAGATCCAAGGTAGAGAAGAAGTTAGCAGATCTTAAAGCAGCCAATGACTCCTCTATCCTTGGTAAGGGGTACGCATCCTTGTGTGTGATACGGTTGATTTTCCGGTAATCTACACACATCCTCATGGTGTTGTCTTTCTTTTTGACTAAAACTAGTGGGGCTGCCCAGGGGCTACAGCTATCCCGGATTACCCCAGCCTCCTTCATGTCTCTAAGCATCCCCTTGGCGTGTTGGTAATGTGCAGGGGGTACGGGTCGATACCTCTCTTTTATGGGAGGATGATCTCCCGTGGGGATGCGGTGTTCTACCCCCTTGACTCGCCCGAAGTCTAACGGGTGTTTACTAAACACTCTCTCATACTCTTGAACCACCCGATAGACTCCTTGTTTCTGGTGTGAGGGAGTGGAGTCAGTACCCAGATGTAGTTGCTGACACCAGTCCTCCATGTCTTTCTTAGAGCCGTTACCTTCCTCCGGGTGAGATGGAGGCAAGGGTTCCACAGATTGTATAGAATTTTGATTAGTGGTATATAATTTGGCTAGCGTGGCATACCGGGGCAGGTACACTTCCCTCTCCCCGATATTTATTATGCGAACGGGCACCCTCCCATGGCGTACATTGACCACCCCCCGTGCTGTCAAAATGGTGGGCCTACTGTCTGAGTAAACTGGTTCTACCATTGCCTGGTAATCTCTACCTCTCAGACCAATAGCTGCCCGGCACCAAATCATCATTTCACTTTTTGGGGGCATGGCAATAGGAAAAGGGTCACACATTCTTACGCTACCAATCTCACCGCCGGAGAGTTCCACTTGTTGCCGTTGCATCAGTGCCCGGATCTCTTTCTGGAGCACCCGCTGCTCGCCGGAGCTGGCATTCTTGGCAACCTGCTGTAAAAGGAAAATCACCTCTGCAAGACAATTTTCAATTACATTAGTTCCTAGAGTTATTTTTGGGTGACTCTCATGTTTGTCAATATCTACAATGATCAGTCCCTGTGCGGCCAGTTCGACTCTACCAATTTTGATGGTCACCTCTTTAAATCCGATCTGTGGCACGGGCTGACCATTGCTGGCGATGATACTCAAGTCGTCGTCAGGGTAGCGGGTAATATCCGAGTCATTCCAGTACTGCTTGAAGAGCACGTACGGGATGGTGGTGACCTGTGACCCGGTGTCCAGTAGGGCACTCATGGGAATGCCATCCAGTACCACAGGCAAGACTGGACGTCCTCCCACATATCTGTCGCGCCAGTTCGATGGGCCTGGTGATCTTTTTCCTGGGGGTTGGCCCTCTACCCCAGGTTGTGCCCGTTTAAAGAACAGTACCTTTCCATATGTCCGGGTTGATTGCAGCGGCGGCAGATGGGTCGTCCGTCCTCGCTGTATCGGTCACTGGGTCTTCCTCTGGCCGGTGGGGTCCTCCTTGGTCGACGCCACGGGATGTCCTCCGGTCCGGATGCCAGCTGGATCTTCCCTGGAGTGGAAACCTGTAAAGACTGCACAGTTCGGGTTAGCGCAGCAACGCTTTTAGCTAGCTCTTGGACCTGATGGTGTAGGTCTGGAGCCGGGTCATTGTCCAAAGCCTGCGCATCAGCTCCCACAGGCCCTGCTGACAAGGGCGCCGCCTCCTGGTAGTAAGTGGTAGTGGGGCGTCTGTGGGTCACAACGCCACCTGGTGCCGGTTCTCGGAGCACCCGGATGGCTCTGTCCTTGAACTGTGCAAATTCTAGATGAGGGTCCTGTAAGGCCATTGCCCGCAACTGGGTGCGGTGGGCATTGCAATATAAACCCTCTATAAATTGTTCGGTCAACAGCCTGTCCTCGTTTCCCACTCCATTAGGGTCGGTCTGCTTAATGGCCCTCAGGGCCTCTTGTAGGTTGAGTGCATAGTCCCTTATACTCTCATGCGCTCGCTGCTTGCACCCGTAGAATCTAAGTTTAATCTCGGCTGAGGTGCGGGTATCAAAGGTGTCCTTCAGCTGGGTTAGTATCCCTGCGACAGTCTTCCTCCCAGGTGGCCAGGATTTTACTTCCCTTTTGGCTGCCCCAGTTAGTTGGGCCACCAGGATGCTCACTTTTTGCTCTTCTGTGAGGGGGTACACCTGGAAGAGGCTATCCAGCTTTTCTCTAAAGTCATGCAGGGTATGTGACTCCCCTGAGTACTGGGGTAGCCAAGCTGCTCCCGGGATATAGGGCATGGTGAAGGGCATAACTGCAACAGCGGTAGCGCTGGCGGGGGTTGAGGCAGTGGAGCTCTCCTCCGTATCCGACATCTTCCTCCCCCCTAGTGGACCGTGGCCTACCTTGCGATGATCCTGTTCCGTAGGCCGCGGCTCCGCAGTGGATCGTCAGGGTTGAGGACCTTCCGTCGCGCTCCTGTGACGTCGGCGTCTGCTGGGCTCCTTCCAGGACCTTACGCAACGTCCAGACGTGAGGCGGAGCTTCAGTTCTGGCGCGCTTTCGGAGTCCACGCCCCTCTTCTTCCCGCGCGGCGTCCTCAAGATGGCGTCCAATGGCGGGAAAACTCCACGGATGGCGGGAAGAAGGCTGAAGATGGCGCCGGATGGCGGGAAACTTCACCGATGGCGGGAAGAAGGCTGAAGATGGCGCCGGATGGCGGGAATCTTCACCGATGGCGGGAATCTTCACCACTGGTAAGTTTGAACAGTCTTTGCTTTTCAGGCACGCAGTACCCGGTGGTTGCGGGCACGTGATCCTGCCGACTACGCCAAAGTTGACGCGCCCCTGGGCCGGTGTCGCGCTGCGTTGCGCACGCGGGAGCTTACCCGGAGCCGGATCTGTTTAGGGTTGTAGTCTCGTGGCGGTGACCCGGTCCGTGCCCAGGGAGTCAAACTGGACGGCAGTCTGTTAGCGGTAGAAAATGGTTGATGACTACGCCACCCGTTGAATGCAGCCAGGGGGGCTGCTGCTGCAGGGCAGACCGCTGAGGCCGGTGGAAGGATGGTGCAGCGTGATAGTATAACCCCCAACGGGAGGGGTATGGCCTCAGGGCAGCCGACGTGGATGATGGGGGTAGCAGGAACCACTCAGAGACGGTACGGTGTAGTTCAGGGTCTTTACTGGTAACAACGATAGACCCTCCCGGAGTACTTGCTAGCGAACGGGGCCTGGTCAGTCCTTGAGCAGATGGGATCTCCCCTGGCCAGGCGTAGTTGTAGGCCTCCCAAACTGACTGTACTCTTCTGGCTACCTTGCTAGAAGCTGATGTAAGTAGCCCACGTCCCTGAGTGTACCGTGTGGTGCTCACCCGTATGGCCGGTGACTCGGGGCCTTCTAATGGCTTCCGCTCCACGATGGCGGTGCTGGTCCCACGCGTGTGACCGGGCCTTCGGGCTTCTGGGCCAGGGGACCTGAAATCCCCTGCCTGACGGATTCTGCTGCTGGGTAGAAGTTAGTCCCCACAGCCTCGGACTCCGGGTCCGGTAAAGAATCTTCTTAGTCAGGGCGAGCTCTTTAGCTGCCAGCCCCTGACTCCTTGTGACTCTGCTGCTTCCTATGCTGCTCTTGTCTCTACTCTTCCTGGACTCACTCACCCTGCCTCAGCCCCGGGTTTATACAGGGGAAGTTCTTCCCCTCCCAAGGCTGGGCAGGAGGTGTGGCATGCACAGGATCCCTGACCAAAGGACCTCCCACCTGCTCTCAGACGTAATATCTCTATCACTGTGACAACCAGACCCCTGGGGTGTCACACCAGCATCTTACAGAAGGCCCGGCTCCGGGTATCCCCTGCGCAGCACAGGCCCAGGGGGCGCGTCAACTTTGGCATAGTCGGCAGGATCTTTACCAACCCGCCACAAGCGGGTATTGCGTGCCTGAAGGAGATTGTACATGTACCTTGAAAAGAAGTCTCCCGCCATTTCCAGAAGTTTCCCGCCGTCCGGAGTCGTTTCCCGCCATCCGGAGCCGATTCCCGCCATCAGACGCCATCTTGGACCGTTTCCCGCCATCTTCATCCGTTTTTCCCGCCCTGGCAGAGTGGACGCCATTATGTGCGCACCAAAAGACAGCAGGAAGCCACCTCCCATCGTGGGCCAGGTCCCAGAATGGCGCCAAAGAAGGAGCCCGCCCCCACCAGCCATGAATGCAGCAGTGGAGATGTCCATCAACGTGGGGGGCTGCCCCTAAAGGTGATTGTCAGCAGATGCCCCCAAGACCACCCCCCATGGGGGCGGATAGGAAAGAAAACTGTGGGGTCAGGTGCGGCCTGGATCAGTCTGGACCTGCTGCACCCGGAGATGGAGGGAGCAGAGAACTCCACCAGCACCCTGGCCCGCAGCCTGCTGCAAGCTGAGCCACCCTGCAGCCTGACAGAGTTGCTAGCCCAGCTGCCCAGGGACCCGGACAGTGCGCGCGCAGCGCTGGAAGACCTGAACAGGAGGATGGTCCGGGCGCAGCGGGATGTGTTTGCCGGGTGGAGAGAGGAGATGGCCCGGCAGCACGAAGGCAGCCAGCGGAGGACCCCGCCGGGACCGGGCAGTGCGCTTACCGCTGGACGCGGAAAAGAGGGACCGGCAGCTGCAGACGACGCCGCGGAGGAGGCCACGGAGACTGAGGCAGGTAATGGGGACGCCACCACCCCAAGCCCTGGGAACACCTGCCTGCCCTCACCCTCCACTGCGAGACCCGAAGCCCCGGGGACCGTACCTGACATCATGCCTCCACCGCCGCCAGCTAGGCTTCAAGCTGCAAACGTCACTGTCACGTCCCGCCCCGCGCTGTGCCCTCTGAACCCGGGCGCCGTAAAGCGGGAGACGTCACAGGCCGGGACGCAAGGCCCAGCACACCCAGGCACCGCTGCCTCACCAGCGCCCCCTACCTTGGCGGTGCCACCCCCGGGCGCGACCAACAAGCGACCACCGGCCTGGTCGCAAGGCCGAGTGCCCCAGGGCGCTGCCATCCGTCCGAAGCCCACGGTGCCACCCCTGTGTGCGGACCTGTACGCCCACCATACCAGCCCGGACGGGCTGCTCTTTGAGTGGCCACCGGAGTTTGCCAACCCCCGTCTCCGGAGAGAACAACCCCTGAGCGAGCCTCTGATCCCGGCCCCGGAGCCTGCCAACATCGCTCCACCCCTGCCGGAGGATGCCCAGTTTGCATGGGACCCCACCGGCGAGAATCTCATGGGGTTCACCCAGGAGACCCGGGCGGAAGCAGCCCAGCGCCTGGATTGCTGCCATCAGCAGCTGGCCACCTATGAAAGGGAGCGGCGGCAGAGGCGCATCAGGGAGGAGCGACTCCAAGCCCGGAGCGCGGAGCAGAAGAGGAGGGCCCGTCAAGACGCCCACGCCATCCGCGGTCCCAGAGCCACCGGGACCGTAGTAAAGTTCTAGCTAGAGCATGGCTGGGGCTTCATCAGAGACCCGGAGGCTGACACCGACGTCTTCGTCACTAGAAGGGACGTCGAAAGCCACTTGCCAGAGGGACATCACGGCCGTGACCTGTACCCCGGTGACGTGGTCACTTACACCCGGCACAAGGGCGCAAAGGGACTGTACGCCCTCCATGTCCACCGTCTAACAGAGGAGGAGCTGCGGTACCGCCCAGACATGGACTACCCTGAGGGTTCGGACGGACCTGAAGACTACCCGGAAGAGCGAGGAGGACACCGTTACCAGTAAACGGTAAAATGGAACTGTTCCTGTTTGTGAAAGTGTGGTCCCCGTTGGGACAAATAGTGAACTGTTGACTGTTTAAAAATTGCCCCTAATCCCTAACCAGGCTGAGGACTGTGAGCAGCCATTCCCCTATCCCCACTGGCCAAGGACTGAGAGCGGCCAACCCCTTGTAAATAGTTGCCCTTCTTAAAGCGCCCCCTACTGGTTTTATACAAAAACCGCAACGTCTTCCTCAAGGCGGATTAAATGGACTGTTGCACCTTTTCCTGGTCGCAAGTTGCACAGCGGCCAGAACTCAAGAATCAGTTTGAAAATGTTTTACTTGAAAAGGTCTTAAATTGAAAAGTTTAATATGCTGCTAAAATAATAATGCCAAAGTTTTATATAGTATTTTATAAAAGAGTTCCGGTGGCATTAGTAAAATGTTTTATACCAGTAACGTTGGAAAGAAAAGAGTACCTCCCATAAAGGGATGAGTGAAAAGTTAATGTCTTATATGCGAATGCATTCTAAAAATTTTGTATGTTGAAATTTGTTTTATTCTGTTCCAGCCCGAGGACGTGCTGTGATTTACCAGGGGGGAATGTAGCACCCCGAGGGCTCGGCTTCTACAGGGGTATTGCACCTCAAACCAGAGGTGTGATATTCCACTCCCGGGTAAGGATGGAGTGTGGACCAGGACTCGTTTAGCTGCATGCACCACACACACCCCATTTCCGAGGGACAGGTCAACGGTGCTCCCACTAGACAGAAGTGCAGGCACGACAGCATCTGTCCCTGGCTGGAGTGGGGTGGGGGGTGGAATACCCAGTGGTGTAGGAGCAGATAGGGGTGGGTTTCTGGGCATAGGTAGGAGCCCATTGGTTGCTAGTCACCTGGGCTCGGGTGTTAGAAGGAGGTATATAAGGTGGGCACCATCTTAGGACAGTGTTCAGTTCAGAGAGGAGTTCAGCCAGAGAGGGCTGGCTGGGAGCTGTGGCTCAGTCTGGGCCCAGCTCCAGAGGCAGGCCTGGAGTGGAGGCCAGAAACAGCAGAAAGAGAGAGGAGAAGGAACGGAAAGGAAAGTAAGAAAGGAACTGGAACAGAGGAGAAAGGAAGCAAGGAACACAGAGAAAGGCCCAGAGACACGAGGACAGAAGGAACCCCATATGCCCAGGAGATACAGGGTGAAGGGTTGGCAGAACAGGGTACCGGAACCCAAATTGGTGGAGGCAACAGATTCCTCAGCCAAAGACCGGAGGTTGTTACCACATCTTGGTGCGACCCCTCACTACATCCACCAGGAAAGCATACCGCATAGGGTCAGGGAAACCGGAGATAGGTTTCGCCAAGAGAAGGCTCGAGGGAGCTGGACAAAGGTGGGTCACTGGTGGGGACGGCCAGAGAAAGGAAAGGAAGGGAGCCCTGTGCCACGCTCTGGAATTGCCTGGGAGTTGGTCGAGTCCCTTGCCTGGTGAACGCAGCACGGCTCAGGCGGTCCCTCATGTGCACAAGTGACCAGAATAACAACTGTGAGTAAAGCATTGGAAACTGCAATTACAAGTCTCTGTGTTTCATCGCCGCACCAGCACCATCAGTACTGGGACGCTCACACCATCACTCCCAACATTCACTCTAGCTGCCCTGAGGCAATACTTCTCCCGTGGGGAGTCATCCCATTCCTGGCTGCGCATATAACATCAGCCTCAGCGGTCTGCAGCGCAGCGGCGGTCCCCACTGACCGCAATCCACGGGTGGCGTAGTTGGACAATTACAATACCAATAGACTGCCACTGGTTTGACCACCCTGGGCACGGACCGGGTTGCCGCCACACGGAGACTACAACCCCCAGCATCTTACAGAAGGCCCGGCTCCGGGTATCCCCTGCACAGCACAGACCCAGGGGGCTCGTCACATACACATACAGTACGCAGACATGCGCACACATACAGCACGCAGACATGCGCACACATACAGCACGCAGACATGCGCACACATACAGCACGCAGACATGCGCACACATACAGCACGCAGACATGCGCACACATACAGCACGCAGACATGCGCACACATACAGCACGCAGACATGCGCACACATACAGCACGCAGACATGTGCACACACAATATGCAGACATGCACACACATAACAGCAAGGCAATGTCAAAAATAAATTATCAAACATCCCAGATAATAGTAAAAAGTAGAAAAACTTTTATTAATGGTAAAATCAGACACAAAGAGAAAAGGGACAGATTAAATGCATATATATAAAGAGCGTGCATCCTAACCAGGAATCACCCTGGAAATGTCCGGTATAACCATCATAATTGGCCATATCCATAAACATGATTGCTAATTGCAGCACCCAATTTGGCCTCAGTGATAGTGCGCAGAACTTACACAGTGGTACAAGTGAGCATATATCATCTACCTCAAATGATTACAGCCAAGGGGACACAGGGATCTCTGCATGGATGCAAGCTCACTCCAACTCGCATTCCGGTGGAGCCTTCGTCAGAGGGCGGTGCATGATTGGACAGACAGGTTTAAAAAGGAGGTAACCACCAATAGCGCTGTAGTATAGGCCGGAAATGACGCATGCGACCCCATGGTAACTAGAACACCCAGCGGCGTCAGCATCATGTGGTGAGTGACGTCAAGACCACATGGAAGCATGTGATTTGACGTCAGTCAGCACATGAAGATGCTGAGAGCCAACGGGCAAGCAGGGACCATGGTGCACATGCGTACAGGTCTTTTAAGTATCAAATAACAGCTTAAAGATCGCTACTCAATGGAAGTGCTCTATGCAATACATTAAATGGATATATGCAGCCTACAGAGTCTAACAGTGCAGGCAAAGTATATACACATAATGCTAAAACATATGAAGGATATTCGCCATAGATAACAATATTGACCATAAGTTATACAAAAGGAAAGCGGGAAACATCAAATATACAATGCACATAGTACATCAAATCGAATAGTTGTATCTTAATAAATGGATGGCGCACAGACAAAATCCGGTGTCATCCATATCAAAATATACTATATATATATATATATATATATATATATATATATATACAGACCAAAAGTTTGGACACACCTTCTCATTTAAAGATTTTTCTGTATTTTCATGACTATGAAAATTGTACATTCACACTGAAGGCATCAAAACTATGAATTAACACATGTGGAATTATATACTTAACAAAAAAGTGTGAAACAACTGAAAATATGTCTTATATTCTAGGTTCTTCAAAGTAGCCACCTTGTGCTTTGATGACTGCTTTGCACACTCTTGGCATTGGGTTCAGGTCTGGTGACTGTGGAGGCCAGGTCATCTGGCGTAGCACCCCATCACTCTCCTTCTTGGTCAAATAGCCCTTACACAGCCTGGAGGTGTGTTTGGGGTCATTGTCCTGTTGAAAAATAAATGATGGTCTAACTAAACACAAACTGGATGGAATAGCATGCCGCTGCAAGATGCTGTGGTAGCCATGCTGGTTCAGTATGCCTTCAATTTTGAATAAATCCCCAACAGTGTCACCAGCAAAGCACCCCCACACCATCACACCTCCTCCTCCATGCTTCACGGTGGGAACCAGGCATGTAGAGTCCATCCGTTCACCTTTTCTGCGTCGCACAAAGACACGGTGGTTGGAACCAAAGATCTCAAATTTGGACTCATCAGACCAAAGCACAGATTTCCACTGGTCTAATGTCCATTTCTTGTGTTCTTTAGCCCAAACAAGTATCTTCTGCTTGTTGCCTGTCCTTAGCAGTGGTTTCCTAGCAGCTATTTTACCATGAAGGCCTGCTGCACAAAGTCTCCTCTTAACAGTTGTTGTAGAGATGTGTCTGCTGCTAGAACTCTGTGTGGCATTGACCTGGTCTCTAATCTGAGCTGCTGTTAACCTGTGATTTCTGAGGCTGGTGACTTGGATAAACTTATCCTCAGAAGCAGAGGTGACTCTTGGTCTTCCTTTCCTGGGGCGGTCCTCATGTGAGCCAATTTCTTTGTAGTGCTTGATGGTTTTTGCAACTGCACTTGGGACACTTTCAAAGTTTTCCAAATTTTTCGGACTGACTGACCTTCATTTATTAAAGTAATGATGGCCACTCGTTTTTCTTTACTTAGCTGCTTTTTTCTTGCCATAATACAAATTCTAACAGTCTATTCAGTAGGACTATCAGCTGTGTACCCACCAGACTTCTGCACAACACAACTGATGGTCCCAACCCCTTTTATAAGGCAAGAAATCCCACTTATTAAACCTGACAGGGCACATCTGTGAAGTGAAAACCATTTCCGGTGACTACCTCTTGAAGCTCATCAAGAGAATGCCAAGAGTGTGCAAAGCAGTCATCAAAGCAAAAGGTGGCTACTTTGAAGAACCTAGAATATAAGACATATTTTCACTTGTTTCACACTTTTTTAAGTATATATTCCACATGTTAATTTATAGCTTTGATGCCTTCAGTGTGAATGTACAATTTTCATAGTCATGAAAATACAGAAAAATCTTTAAATGAGAAGGTGTGTCCAAACTTTTGGTCTGTACTGTATATGCAATAATATGCGACTTTGTATATACCACTGCAGTCATCAAAAATACTATGGGATAAGCACATACAGGTGCATCTCACAAAACTGGAATATCATCAAAAAGTTAATTTATTTCTGCTCTTCAATACAAAAAGTGAAACTCATATATTATATAGAGTCATTACAAACAGAGTGATCTATTTCAAATGTTTATTTCTGTTAATGTTGATGATTATGGCTTACAGCCAATGAAAACCGAAAAGTCATTATTTCAGTAAATGAAAATAATTAACAAAAAACACCTGCAAAGGCTTCCTAATCATTAAAAAAGGTCCCTTAGTCAGTTTCAGTAGGCTCCTCAATCATGGTGAAGACTGCTGACTTGACAGATGTCCAGAAAGCAGTTGTTGACACATTCCACAAGGTCCCAGAGTTCCAATTTTCATTTGGAAATCAAGGTCCCAGAGTCTGGAGGAAGAGTGAAGAGGCTCACAATCCAAGCTGCTTGAGGTCTAGTGTGAAGTTTCCACAATCAGTGATGGTTTGGGGAGCCATGTCATCTGCTGGTGTAGGGCCACTGTGTTTTATCAAGACCAAAGTGAGCGCAGCCGTCGATCAGGAAATTTTGGATCACTTCATGCTTCCCTCTGCCGACAAGCTTTTTGGAGATGGAAATTTCATTCTCCAGCAGGACTTGGCACCTGTCCACACTGCCAAAAGTGCCAATACCTGGTTTAAAAACAGCGGTACCACTATGCTTGATTGGCCAGCAAACTCGCCTGACCTTTACCCCATAGAGAATCTATGGAGTATTGTCAAGAGGAAGATGAGAGACACCAGACCCAACAATGCAGACGAGCTGAAGGCTGCTATCAAAGCAACCTGGGCTTCCATAACACCTCAGCAGTGCCACAGGCTGATCGCCTCCATGCCACGCCGCATTGATGCAGTAATTGATGCAAAAGGAGCCCCGACCAAGTATTGAGTGCATTTACTGAACATACATTTCAGATTTTAAAAATATTTTTCAAGCTGTTGTTATAAAGTATTCTAATTTACTGAGATAATGACTTTTGTGTTTTCATTGGCTGTAAGCCATAATCATCAACATTAACAGAAATAAACACATGAAATAGATCACTCTGTTTGTAATGACTCTATATAATATATGAGTTTCACTTTTTGTATTGAAGAACCGAAATAAATTAACTTTTTGATGATATTCTAATTTAGTGAGATGCACCTGTATGTCATATTCAATAGATATATAATATAATAAGAGACATTAATCTACTGAAATGATCAGATCATACAATGACAGTATACATAATCCTATCACAGCTGACAGAAAATATGTCTATGCTTCCAAAAATCAATACCTTATTTATAAAGCTAATATTATCATAGTTCAAAGCGTCAATTGAGAAATCATTAGAAGCATGACACATAACTACTCTAAAGTATGGCAGCAGTATGGAACTCATCACAAAACATGAAACATATAAATATATGGGATAGATACTCTTCCATACAGCATAAATACTGTTCAACAGCATCCAAACGATATACCCTGCATATATCCACTATTATATAGTAGAACATTGTAGAAGTCCCAGCAATCAATGTCATCATGGCTGGACATCCATATATTAGGTAATAATACTTGGTGGGTATCTCTAAGAATTGGAAATAAAAATAACAGATAAACAATAAACATTAAAATCAACTACAAAAATAAAAGCAACAATATGCATATACCTCAAGCAGTATAGTGATCAGAGGAATGGAGCGAAACTGATGTTTTTGTTTTGGACTTCCGGATGTAATGTAATCTAGAGTCCAGATCCATGCGGACTCTAACTTGGCCAGTCTCTGGCTTACTTTACCTCCACGTATGTTGAAGTCAATCAGGTCAATATCCCTCACCCTCAATAGGGTAATATCACATCCATGATGAGTTTTAAAGTGACAGGGTATGGCCCTGATTGTGGATGTGTCGACATGGTGGGCCGCAATGATTCCAATAACGTGCTCCCTAATGCGCACTTTCAATTGGTGCGTTGTCAGGCCAATATATAAATTCATTTGCATGGACACGTAGCATAATGTATAACGAATGTTGAAATACAAGAGATATGTTTCCTAATTTCATAGATTTTAGAACCCGATGATTTGCAGAATGTAGTAGCACGTTCTACATTTGGACAGGCAACACACCAGCAACATGGGACACATCCACAACCAGGACCGAAGTTGTCAAGAAACGTGGCTCTTGGTTCGCCACAGTAATAACTCCGCATGAAGTAATCTCTCAAATTCCTAGACAGACGAACAGTGATGATGGGAGTGTCGGTTAGGTTTTTGGAGATGACCGGATCCGTTTGTAGTATTGGCCACGCCCTCGAGAGGCAACCTTTCATACGAGAAAATTGCGCATGATAGTCTATGGCAAATCTCACTTTATTTGTTGACCTCTCTACTCACTGTTTGTACAATAGGGAGTGGCATGTGGAGTGTTTGGCCCTGTGATAGGCTTGCTTCACCATCTGTCTACTATAGCCTCTCTTGCAGAATCTGCTCTTTAAATCACTTGCTTGTTTCTCAAAATCGGAATCACTGGAACAGATCCTACAAAGATGGAGAAATTGTCTGACCGGTACTGACTGAATCATGAATTTAGGGTGGGAGGAGGAGGCGTGCAAGAGCATATTAGTCAAAGTACTCTTCCTAAAGATGTCGGTCTGTAGTATATTGTCATTGTCTCTCTTTATTATAACATTAAGGAAATCTATAACATCATTGTCACATTGATATCTAATATGGATATTCTTATCATTGTTATTTAATGACCCCATGAATTCATGAAAAGGCTCAATTGGTCCCTGCCAGATCAGCAATATGTCATCAATGTCCCGCTTCCAAAAGGGGACGCGGTCCATTGATGACTGCCGATCCAACAGGGAGAGGTCCCTCTCCCGCAGCCCCAGGAACAGGTTAGCATGTGCACGAGCGAAGGATGCCCCCATAGCTGTTCCCTGGAGCTTCAGGTAGAAGGACTCCTTAAAAATGAAAAAGTTAGCGTAAATTCGAACAACTCTAAGCTCAACGAGACAGTCCCAGTTGATAAGTTGGACATATTCAGATAGAATTTGGTGGCATTCAGCCCATCAACATGTTTGATATTGGTATACAAGGATTCTATGTCCCTGTAACCAATACCATGTCAGTACACATACACCATGTCAGGACACATACAGTCTGCAGACATGCACACACATACAGTAGGCAGACATGCACTCACACACAATACACAGGCATGTGCACACACAATACGCAGACATGTACACACATACAGTATGCAGACATGCACATGGTATGCAGATATGCACACATACAATGTGTAGATCTGCACATACACAAACATATACACACATACATAAACATACAGGCATGCATACATACATATTTGAAGACAAATTCACAAAAATACATAGAAACAGCGATAAATATAGACTCAGTCATACACACTGACATACATAGATATACACATAATACATGCACACACACAGACATACAGGCACATTAGAAATATTTTTAATATGGGGAAGCCAGCAACATGCCTCGCTCATCTCTCCCCGGCTTGTTTCCCATCCAGCTCCTCTGGCTTGTAGCTGTGCAGGGCGCGCCGCTTGATGGCCGTCACTTTCACAGACATGACCGCGCTCAGTGCACTGTGCGGCTGTGTCTGCTAGTAGTGACACAGCCGGGCCGACGCTGCGCCTTTAATTTTGCTTGTGTGTCAGCCCGGCTGAGTCATTACTAGCAGACACAGCTGCATAGTGCACTATGCACGGCCATGTCTGTTTAAGTGATGGTCATCAAGCAGCACTGAAGAAACAGGGGGCCCTGCACAGCTGCTGGGGAAGCGGCCCAGGCCCCCTGCCTCCCGGCCCAGCCTGCCCCTGGACCAGATAATGAATGCCGGCACGGTGTCTCTGACGGCAAGTGAGCCCCCCCTTTGTCCAGTGCCCTGCAGTCGCCCGAGTGCTCCAAGTGCTGATGCCTGCCCTGGGTATAGGGGAACCTCAGCAGATGAACAGGCTGTTACTGAAAACCACTCTATACAAAGACTAGCGTTGATATTACTGCCAAAGACAGATTTGACTTTTCCCATTTCAAGCACTGTCACCATCTATTCCCAACCTGCATAAACTGCTCATCCCAATCCTGAGCTATTGCTGCCATATGTGTCCATATTATTGCATCTGCTGTGTGGTAACAGTTCCCTTATATACAGTATGATGTCCACACAGATCCCTATACACAGAATAATGCCCCCACAGCTCCCCTTTACACAGTATGATTCCTCTACCACTCCTCTATACACGCTATGATTCCCACATCTCTCCCCTACACATAGCATAATACCCTCCAAACTGTATGATGCCCCAACAATAGTCCATCCCACACTGCATTATGGGCCCCATAGTAGTCACACATTATATGATGGTCCCCACAGTATCATAAAGCGAAGAGTGGCAGTAGCTCTGGGTGGGCGCCTCCAAATCAGGGGCCCGGGTGCCTGCATGTCTCAATTTAGAGCGGTTAGTGTTTGTGAAATTCCTACCAATTTGGCTTATTTCAAGGAGTTTTGCTATGTTAAAGTTGCAACAAAATGGATCAAAAAGCACAAATGTTTTAAATGTACTTTTTACTAAAACCTAGAGACAAAGATATTATGCAAACCTCGTTCTCTATTACGAATGTGTGGCAAACTCCAACTCTCTCGATTAGATCTCTTACATGCCCTTAAAATTACATTACTTTCAAAACTACTATACCTTTTCACGTCCTTTCGAACCTTGTACATCTTAATTCCTTAAAACAACACGATGCTAAATTAACTCTTTTGTCTGGAAAGGAGGCATGCCAAGTGTAAATAGAGCCACACTATATCGCCACCACAATAAAGGTGACTTAGGGATTCCTACCCTAGCAAAATACTATCAGGCAGCTCAACTGGCCCAACTAACTCTATACCATAAATTCCTTGAAACTCCATTCTGGCTTGCCTTTGAAACTCCAGAATGTCACTCAATAGCTCTAAATACCCTACTATGGCTCCCTCCTACTCAACATAAATGCACTTTAAATCCTATAATATCCCATTCACTTATAATTTGGGACTACGTGAAATATTCTTCTGTCCTCATATCTCCATTTTTATTTGTAGCACTATTTTGGAATAATTCCCAAATCATTCCAGATGCGGAATCCCCCATAGCTTTCCACAAATGGATCACAGCAGGCATCACCAAGCTTCACCACCTATTTAATGTAGATGGAATCATCCCTTCTCTCATTCTCAAAGAAAAATGTCATCTTTCTTCTAAAGAAATTTCAGATACAGTTGAAACCAGAAGTTTACATACACTATATACAGTGGTGGCCAAAAGTATTGGCACCCCTACAATTCTGTCAGATAATACTCAGTTTCTTCCTGAAAATGATTGCAATCACAAATTCTTTGGTATTATTATCTTCATTTAATTTGCTTGCAAGGAAAAAGCACAAAAGAGAATGAAGCAAAAATCAAATCATTGATCGTTTCACACAAAACTCCAAAAATGGGCCAGACAAAAGTATTGGCACCCTCAGGCTAATACTTGGTTGCACAACCTTTAGCCAAAATAACTGTGAACAACCGCTTCTGGTAACCATCAATGAGTTTCTTACAATGCTCTGCTGGAATTGTAGACCATTCTTCTTTGGCAAGCTGCTCCAGGTCCCTGATATTTGAAGGGTGCCTTTTCCAAACTGCCATTTTGAGAACTCTCCACAGGTGTTCTATGGGATTCAGGTCTGGACTCATTGCTGGCCACCTTAGAAGTCTCCAGTGCTTTCTCTCAAACCATTTTATAGTGCTTTTGGAAGTGTGTTTTGGGTCATTGTCCTGCTGGAAGACCCATGACCTCTGAGGGAGACCCAGCTTTCTCACACTGGGCCCTACATTATGCTGCAAAATTTGTTGGTAGTCTTCAGACTTCATAATGCCATGCACACGGTCAAGCAGTCCAGTGCCAGAGGCAGCAAAGCAACCCCAAAACATCAGGGAACCTCCGCCATGTTTGACTGTAGGGACCGTGTTCTTTTCTTTGAATGCCTCTTTTTTTTCCTGTACACTCTATGTTGATGCTTTTTCCCAAAAAGCTCTACTTTTGTCTCATTTGACCAGAGAACATTCTTCCAAAACGTTTTAGGCTTTCTCAGGTAAGTTTTGGCAAACTCCAGCCTGGCTTTTTTATGTCTCGGGGTAAAAAGTGGGGTCTTCCTGGGTATCCTACCATACAGTCCCTTTTCATTCAGACGCCGACAGATAGTACGGGTTGACACTGTTGTACCCTCGGACTGCAGGGCAGCTTGAACTTGTTTGGATGTTAGTCGAGGTTCTTTATCCACCATCCGCACAATCTTGCGTTGAAATCTCTCATCAATTTTTCTTTTCCGTCCACATCTAGGGAGGTTAGCCACAGTGCCATGGGTTTTAAACTTCTTGATGACACTGCGCACGGAAGACACAGGAACATTCAGGTCTTTGGAGATGGACTTGTAGCCTTGAGATTACTCATGCTTCCTCACAATTTGGTTTCTCAAGTCCTCAGACAGTTCTTTGGTCTTCTTTCTTTTCTCCATGCTCAATGTGGTACACAGGACAGAGGTTGAGTCAACTTTAATCCATGTTAACTGGCTGAGAGTGTGATTTAGTTATTGCCAACACCTGTTAGGTGCCACAGGTAAGTTACAGGTGCTGTTAATTACACTAATTAGAGAAGCATCACATGATTTTTCAAACAGTGTCAATACTTTTGTCCACCCCCCTTTTTAGGTTTGGTGTGGAATTTTATCCAATTTGGCTTTAGGACAATTCTTTTTGTGTTTTTTTCACTGAAGACAAATTAAATGAAGATAATAATACCAAAGAATTTGTGATTGCAATCATTTTCAGGAAGAAACTGAGTATTATCTGACAGAATTGCAGGGGTGCTAATACTTTTGGCCACCACTGTAAAAAGACACATATGCATGGTTTTCTCAATATTTGATATGAAATCAGAATAAACCTTTCACGTTTTAGGTCAATTAGGATTACCATAATTTTTAATATTTGCCAAATGCCAGAATAATGAGAGAGAGAGAATGTTTTAAGGCATTTTTATTACTTACTGCAAAGTCAAAAGTTTACATACACTAATGATTACTATGCCTTTAAACAATTCTGGACTGTCCATATGATGATATCATGTGTTTGGAAGCTTCTGGTAGTTTTTTTGGCAACATCTGTGTTAATTAGAGACACCCCTGTTGATGTATTTTAATGCACACCTGAAACACACTGCTTCTTTGTGTAGCATCATGGGAAAGTCTAAAGAAAGATTGTGTTGATAACCACAGTGAAACGAGTACTGTATCAACATGGGCTGAAAGGCCACTCTGCCAGGAAGAAGCCATTACTCCAAAAGAAACATAAAAAAGACAGATTAATGTTTGCAAATGCACACAGGAACAAAGACCTTAATTTTTGGAGACATGTCCTGTGGTCTGATAAAACTAAAATTGAACTTTTTGGGCATAATGACCATCGTTACGTTTGGAGGAAAAAGGGAGAAGCTTGGAAGCCTAAGATCACCATCCCAACTCTGTAACATGGGGGTGGCAGCATCATGTTGTGGGGTTGTTTTGCTGCAGGAGGGACTAGTGCACTTTATAAAATATATGGCATCATGAGAAAAGAACATTATGTGGCAATACTAAAGCAACATCTCAAGACATCAGCCAGGAAGTTAAAGCTTGGGCGGAAATGGGTCTTCCAAATGGACAATGACACGAAGCATACTGCCAAAATGGTAACAAAGTGGCTTAAAGATAGCAAAATCAATGTTTTGGAGTGGCCATCACAAAGCCCTGATCTCAATCCTATTGAAAATTTATGGCCAAAGCTGAAAAGGCAGGTGAGCGCAAGGCGACCTACAAACTTGGATCAGTTACATCAGTTTTGTCAGGAGGAATGGGCCCAAATTCTGACCAACTATTGTGAGAAGCTTGTGGAAGGATATCCCAAACGTTTGACCCAAGTCATTCAGTTTAAGTTTTTCAGTACCAATGAAATGTATGTAAACGTTTAACTTTGCAGTAAGTAATAAAGATGCCTTAAAACATTCTTTCTCTCATTATTCTGGCATTTGGCAAATATTAAAAATTATGGTAATCCTAATTGACCTTAAGCAGGAAAGGTTTATTCTGATTTCATGTCAGATATTGAGAAAAACATGCATATGTGTCTTTTTATATACTGTATGTAAACTTCTGGTTTCAACTGTACCTTTAACTCAAACACTTCATTACTTCCCTTTTAAGAAATCCAGCTCCACCCTACTCTTTCACCCTATTTGAACAGAAATGTTGTCTAAGCCCTCACGCGCCGGGCACTAACTTCTCTGTACCCATCTAAACCATGCCACCCACAGACGTCACCTCAACTGTACCTTTAACTCAAACACTTCATTACTTCCCTTTTAAGAAATCCAGCTCCACCCTACTCTTTCACCCTATTTGAACAGAAATGTCGTCTAAGCCCTCACACGCCGGGCACTAACTTCTCTGTACCCATCTAAACCATGCCACCCACAGACGTCACCTCAACTGTACCTTTAACTCAAACACTTCATTACTTCCCTTTTAAGAAATCCAGCTCCACCCTACTCTTTCACCCTATTTGAACAGAAATGTCGTCTAAGCCCTCACGCGCCGGGCACTAACTTCTCTGTACCCATCTAAACCATGCCACCCACAGACGTCACCTCATCTATACCTCTCGCTGGGAAGCAGATATTAGCTTCACACTATCTGATGAAGACTGGATTCAAATTTGGTCCTCTACCACGAGTGGCTTACTCAATATGTTGATGTTTGAGATCAATTGCAAAGTCATCATGAGATGGTACTTGACTCCAGCTAGAGTAGCCAAAGCTGTTCTTAGCTTCTCCCATTGTTTTGGAGGATGACAATCTTTAGGTGCATTGTACCATATATGGAGGCTTTGCCTCTAATCCCGTAGATTTTGGATTAGAGTGTACTTCCTCATTCTTCCAGTTACAGGCCATAATCTAAAGAAAACCCTTGGGAGGTTTTATTAAATAAACGTATTCTAAATATTCAGGGTGTAATTTGTCGAAAGGCTAGCATAAAATATGTCAATAGGTCCTTCTTAATTTTAGAAATAGACCCTGGGAACAAAGTTAGCAGAGAGAGAATATACGTATCACTCCAGAGTGGTTGGATTTTCTGGCAACCCCACCAGATATGTTGCATTGATCTGGGGACACAAGAACACCTCCAACAAACATCTGACACCTTGGGATAAATTCTACGTAGATTAACAGGCGTCCTGCACTACCGGGTCAAGATCTTATAATTCAGCTCCTGTAGCCTACAAGACACAGTCAGTTTATGGGTAAGGATGAAAGACTTAGTCCACCTCTCCATTGAAATGACACATCCCAGCTCCTTATGCAATTGACCCATACAGTTCAAGGACCTATTCCCCGTCCCTGCCGACACTATGTTATTTATTAGGGATATGGCGTGTGCTGGTGCTTCCTTTTTGAGACATAATTGTTCTAAGGAGGTGAGAAAGTGGGGTAGCTCGGACCCAGGAGTCAGGGTGTTAATATAACTATGGTGTTGAAAATATTGCAACTAATGTCCAGGTGCCCTCCTCCTACATCTCTGACACAAGGTATAGCCTCTTGTGGTGTGAGAAGCAATATATGAGTGGGATCTTGCATGGTCAAAGGAGTAAGCGGTCCTGGTATATTTGCCATGTGGAGACGCCTGGCAAACCTCCTCCAGGTGCTAGTTATTTTGTATAACATGGGGAACATATTAATTTTCCTCAGGTTAACATTTAGAGGTAACCAAAAAATCCCTTCATAGAGTGTTACAGAGAGCTCATGTTCTATTTATAAGTCAAAAATCTGTACAAATGTATTTTTCAAAGTACTATTGCATTGTTTATTTTTTTTAAATCTTAATAAAAATTAACAGTTTAAAAAAAAATAAAACAACTTAGAGACAAAGCTGATATCCTGTCAGCAACGGCATCTATGTGACCTTTTTTTTTTTTAAAATAGTTGTCATAGTTGAAAAAGTTGCTGTGACAAAATTGCAACATATGACATATGACTGCTGCAATGGCTGAGCCTTGTTTATTTGCAACCATTATATTTTCTTGTCCCATAGAAAATAGTGGAATGTTGCACATGACAAATTGCATTAAAATCATATATGACTCCATTAATCTCTACAGGGTGACATGTCACAAACAGTTTGGGTGACTACCACAGGGATGAAATTTATCCATAGAGATCTTCTACCTTTGTATCCCTATTCAAATGGTAAATGCTGAGTTGGTTCACTCATTTAGTTATGAAGTTGGAACCAGAAATGAGCACACCACATTTGAAGCCAGTATAAAGATTACAGTACTACTCAGCTGACGGTTCCATGTAATTATTTTAATTGTTTATTGGTGGATTTAGTACACTGCTGGTGTTGAAGAACAAGGTGCCCCCATACCGCTTTCGCACCAGGTCCCCTTGATTCACTCCTGGTTGGAATATTCAATTACAAATAGTGAAAATTTTGGAATTTCTCTTGTTATATTTTGGTATTTGTTTGAGGTTTGTATTCGTATAGTGCACTGTATATAGTCATCCTGTATAAATATGAATGTATCCTATGCTGCTAATGCAGATTGCTTTGTATTGTATCAATACAATCATATATCATATTGCACTCATCTGATGTGTACAGTGGTGTGAGCGAGCCCTTAAATAGAATATACCTCATGCGACAACCAGTAATATTTATAGATGATCACCTCTTTTGAATTTTGAAGTTACCAGCTTTGACAAACTTTTAAAAAATATTTGATTTGCGGTGAATCGATTTGCCACAAATCTCAAGTGCTGCTACGCCTATATTATTCCAGAAAAGATATGTAACACTCTAAGGTCTCATTGGACCATATTGAACCCTCTTTTGACTTTTGAGCGCTTTAACACAAACACAGTTTAGTAATGTTCAAGTGACCTCAACATATTTAGCTACGGGTAAACGGTTGGTAACTGATAATAATGTATTGGAAAATTGTGGTGTTGTAGCTGAAGAACTGTCAATAATTACTCCATCACCAAAAGAATTTTGCCATTACTAATGTAAATGAAATTCTGTTGAACCTGACATTTTTAAAGAAGCGGTACCTCCTCAAGATAACTGTCTAATATTGTCATCTCTTCAAGATGTATCCGATAGCGTTGATCAGGAGAAAAAGGAGAAAAAAGATAGGAGGCATTACTTATTGACTGACGCTCGTACAAGGGATACATACCGTCACACCATGACCAGATCACAAGATCACATATTACCACCACATAGTAACCGAATAATACCACAAACAAAGGACAAATACCGCCACACCGTGACCAGACCACATATTACCACCACATAGTGACCGAATAATACCACATACAAGGAATAAGCACCGCCACACCATGACCAGACCAAGTATTACCACCACATAGTGACCGAATAATACCAGATACAGGGAACAAATACCACCATACCATGACCAGACCACATGTTACCATTACATAGTCAACGAATAATACGAGGGTCAGTCAATAAGTAATGCCTCCTATTTTTTTCTCCTTAAATAAGGTAGTTATGTTAAATATTCAAATTTGGCACAATTCCTCAAACCTTCTTCTCCAATCCACAGCAATTGCAACTTCCTGCACCAACAGGTGGCAGGACTGTATCCGTTTGCAAAATGGCTGACATCGATGTTCGTATTAGACAACGTTCTGTGATTGAATTCTTGCATGCAGAAGGTGAAACGCCCATTTGAATTCATGAGAGACTGAAAAATGTGTACGGTGATGCAACAGTGGATGTCAGTACTGTTAGACGATGGGTTCGTCGCTGTAACACAGCTGAAGGGTCATCACCTTTGGCTGACAAAATGCGGAGTGGCAGGCCAGTAACCACAGTGACTCCAAGCAACATTCAGCGAGTCGATGACATCATTCGTGGTGACCGCCGGGTGACTGCAGATGAATTGTGTGGCATTATCTGCCTCAGTAAAGGCAGTGTGATGAAAATTATTGGACAACTGGGATGCAGAAAAGTTTGTGCACGGTGGGTCCCAATAATGCTTTTTACCATGCTGGAATACATGCCCTTGTTAAACGGTGAACCAAGACTGTGGAAATGGATGGAGATTATATTGAAAAGTGACAAATTAATCGTTAATATTGTGGTTTTCAACCTATGTAATTGCATTTGAATTTCTTGCCAATTAAAAGGAGAAAAAAATAGGAGGCATTACTTATTGACTGACCCTCGTACTACAATAAGGATCATGAATAAAAAACACAATACTAATAACACAAATATTACCACTGGTGATATTATACACAGGAGCTCTGTATATAGTGTCAGTGTACAGGTAATACAGGGATCACCAATGACATTATACACAAAAGCTCTGTATACAGTGTATAATGTACAGGTAATACAGGGATCACCAGTGACATTATACACAGGAGCTCTGAATACATTGTATAGTGTGCATTTACATGTAATACACCGACACACCAGTGACGTCTCTAGTAGAGATGAGCGTTGTTCGACTCGAACTGTTCGCCAATCTCAAATTCGAGCTGTTTTGGGCGGTGTTCGAGCCGTTCGGCGAACACGAACGATTTGAGAAAAATTCGGCTGTTCGAGGTTATGTTCGATAACTGTTCGTGCATCAAAATCATAACTGGATTTTTTCTCAGTAATGATGAAAATTAATGTTAATACGCAGTTTGAGTGTACAGCGGGGTGGGGGGAGGGGCAGGGGATGGATCTCTGCAGGAATAATGAAGATCTCCATTTTTTTTTCTCTTTCCCGCATTTACAGTGGGGAGGTGCAATCTGTCAGCCTATCAGCAGCGCACACACGGAGCGAAGTGCTTTTTTTCACACAAGCAAGGGCATGTGTGATTGGCAGTGTATGTCACATGTCCTTGCCCTATAAGACCAAGCCATTTTCCCCGTCGCCACCATTTTCTCACTGCTGCAGCTGCGTGTTAGACGGCACCGCTGTTGCTGTGTGCGCTATACCTTGTTAATTTCAAGCCAATTTTCGCACAAATCTACAGATAGCTTGGGAGTAGGGAATAGTTGTGATTGCAGTCCTTTTAAGGACTAGGTTACAGCATTTCCTACGACTTTTATCAGGTAGGTCTGTGCTCTTAAATAGATAGATTGTGGGAGTAAAGACTAATTGTAATTGCAGTCCTTTTCAGGACTAGGTTACATCAGTTCCTATCAGTTTTTGCCAGGCAGGTCTGTGCCAGTGCTGTGCAAGTTTTTTTCACAGCATTTGGCTGAATCTAGCAAAGCTAATCCTTTTTGGCCTATTGCAGAGTGTGTTAGTCAGTGGAGTAGCCTATCTGTGTTGCAAGATATACCACCTGTGTATAGAATACCAATTTTTTTACTGCACCTAGTGAAGTAAAATCTTTTGGGCATAGCATCATTCTATTAGTCCATCTATACTGACCTCCATCAGGTTGCAAATTGAATATAATTTTTTTCTGCATCTAGCTCTGAAAAAATATTTGGGCTTCTAGCAGTGTGTGGGACTTGTTCTATTAGTCCATCTATACTGACCTCCATCAGGTTGCAAACTGAATATAATTTTTTTCTGCATCTAGCTCTGAAAAAATATTTGGCCTTCTAGCAGTGTGTGGGACTTGTTCTATTAGTCCATCTATACTGACCTCCATCACGCTGCAAATTCAAAATAATTTTTTGTCTGCATCTAGCTCTGAAAAAATATTTGGCCTTCTAGCAGTGTGTGGGACTTTCTCTATTAGTCCATCTATACTGACCTCCATCAGGTTGCAAATTAAAAATAATTTTTATCTGCATCTACCTCTGAAAAAATATTTGGGCTTCTAGCTGTGTGTGGGACTTGTTCTATTAGTCCATCTATACTGACCTCCATCAGGTTGCAAACTGAATATAATTTTTTTCTGCATCTAGCTCTGAAAAAATATTTGGCCTTCTAGCAGTGTGTGGGACTTTCTCAATTAGTCCATCTATACTGACCTCCATCAGGTTGCAAATTAAAAATAATTTTTATCTGCATCTAGCTCTGAAAAAATATTTGGCCTTCTAGCAGTGTGTGGGACTTTCTCTATTAGTCCATCTATACTGACCTCCATCAGGTTGCAAATTAAAAATATTTTTTTGTCTGCATCTAGCTCTGAAAAAATATTTGGCCTTCTAGCAGTGTGTGGGACTTTCTCTATTAGTCCATCTATACTGACCTCCATCAGGTTGCAAACTGAATACAATTTTTTTCTGCATCTACCACTGAAAAAATATTTGGGCTTCTAGCTGTGTGTGGGACTTGTTCTATTAGTCCATCTATACTGACCTCCATCAGGTTGCAAATTGAATATAATTTTTTTCTGCATCTAACCCAGCCAATAGTTTTGGCCTAATACCACAGTTTGGCCACTCAGCTCTGCTCGGTTCCCATCCATTGTTTTTTGTGCAAACAACTCCAGAGTTGTGAATTAGTTAACCACCAAAATGAGTGGAAAAAGGCCTGCTGCTGGTGGAAAGGGGAATAGGCGTGTTGGGAAGGGGAAAAAAGGTTGTGTCCGTGGGGTAGGTGTTAAAGCAACAGTAACATCTGCAGAAGAAAGACCATCTTCCAGCCAAACTAAAATGTCTACTTCTTTTAGCGGACAATGTGATAAGATCCCTTTCTTACGGCCACGCCAATCGCTACAAATTCCAGATGAGGCACAAAAACAGCAGGTGCTTCAACGGATATCAAGTGCTCCTTTAAGTGGGCTCTCCTCCACATCAACTTCAACATCACAAATACTCCAGTCCTCAAAGGTGTCACCCCAATCGCACTTGCTTCCTCACAGCTCCCAAATCTCCAGCTGCCCGTCTGAGTATGAGGTAGAACAGATGGTTGAGTCTGCAGAGCTGTTTATGACGCGCCCCCTGGGCCAGTGCTGTTTGGGGATTACCCGGAGCCAGATCTGATGGGGGTTGTAGTCTCCGAGTGGCGGCGACCCGGTCCGTGCCCAGGGTGTCAAACTCAGTGTGTGGCAGTCTTTACAGATGTTATTAGTTGTTCTTAGTGTCGACTACGCCACCCGTTGATTTGCGGTCAAAAGGCCGCCGCTGCAGCAGGGTCCGCTGAGGCTGGTGGTATATGTGCAGCTGTGGTAGTATAACCCCCAACGGGAGGGGTATAGCCTCAGGGGGTCAGGTGTAGAGGATGGTGGTAGTGGTGGTGCAGTGTGGATGGTAAGAAGACTCAGAGTCGGGCTGTGCAGTTCAGGGTTTTTACTTACTGCTGTTCTGTTGGTCACTCTGGCCTTGAGTGACCGCCCGAGCCGTGCTTCGTCCACCAGGTCCTGGACTCGGCCAACCCCCAAGCAATTCTGGAGCGTGGTCCTGAGCTCCCTTTCTGACTGTCCTCTCTACTGGCCGTTCCCACCAGAGGTCCACTTATGTCCGGCTCCCTCGGGTCTCCTGTTGGGTGAACCTTCTTTGGCTTCCCTGACCCTATGCTCGGTGTGCCTTCTTAGTGGACTTGGTGAGGGGCTGCTCCACATGTAATGTCGCAGCCTCCGGTTCTTAGTTGAGGGTAGTTTCTCTCCTCCACTAATTTGGGATCCGGTTCCCTTGCGTGCCAACCCTTCACCCTTCTGGTTGTATACTGGGTTCTTGGGGTTCCTTCTTCTCCCCCTCTGGGTCCTTCTCTTCTCCTCTCTCTCTTCTCTCTGCAGGCGCTCCTGGACCTCTCTCAGGACTGACTGACCCTCTACAGAAGACTGACCCTGATCTAAGATGGTGCCCACCTTATATACTCCCTCTATGTGTGAGCTCAGGTGACCAGCACCCAATGAGCTCCTAGCCTTACCCAGACTGCTCCCCCTATCTGCCCCTACACTACTGGGATGTTCCACCCCCCTCCCACTCCAGCCAGGGACAGACACTGTCGTACCTGCACATATACTGGTGGGAGTACCGTCGGTCTGTCCCCCGGAAATGGGATGTATGTAGTGTATGCAGCTATCTGAGCTCAGTCCCACACTCCATCCTTACCCGGGAGTGGAATACCACACCTCTGGCTTGAGGTGTAATACCCCTGTAGCAGCCGAGTCCTCAGGGTGCTACATTCCCTCCTGGTAAATCACAGCACGTCCTCGGGCTGTAAGAGAATAAAACATCCATAAACATACAATTTTTTTCATAACAACATAAACATATAAAACATTATATATATATTTCTGCAGCATAAAACTTTTTCATAATAAACATTCTTGTAAACTTTCTTGTTCCTCCGGCCACGGTGCAACTTGTGACCGGGTAAAGTGCGACAGTCTCTTGTAGAATAACACAGCTTTCCTATAAAATCAGTAGGGGGCGCCTTAAAAAGCGCAACTATATACAAGGGGAAATATGGCCGCTCTCAGTCCTCGGCCAGGTATTAGGAAAGGAATGACCGCTCTCAGTCCTCGGTCAGTGGGAATAGGGATACACGGGTTTCAGTTCAATTTGCTGGTCCCAACGGGGACTATATTTTAACTAGCAGCAGTAACAGTTCTTATACCCTGACGGGTAACTATGTACAGTCTCTTTACCGTACTTTAATGACGGCGTACTCCTGCTCCTCCTTCAGACCCGTCCGGGTCCTCTTGCTCCTCTTCACACCGTAGCTCCTCCTCCGTCAGCCGGTGTACATGGAGGGCGTAGGGTCCTTTGGCACACTTGTGCCGGGTGAACGTGACCTCGTCCCCTACATATAGGTCACGACCTCTGTGTCCCTCCGGCAGATGGGACTCCACGTCTCTTCTGGTCACAAAGACGTCGCCGGGGGTGTGGTGATCCCTGATGAAGCCCCACCCGTGCTGCAGTTGGAATTTAATCACAGTCCCGGTGGCACGGGGACCATGGGCTGCACGGGGGTCTCTCCTGGTCCTGCTCTTCTGCCCTGCGCTCTGTTCCTGCAGCCGCTGCTCACGGACCCGCCTCTCTCTCCGTTCTTGCTCGAAGACTGCCAACTGCTGGCGGCAGCACTCCACACGCTCCGCTGCGGCTGCCCGAGTTTCCTGAGTGAACCCCATGAGGTCTCCTCCGGTGGGGTCCCACTCGAACTGCGCTTCTTCCAGCGGGAGCGGGGTCCTCTTGGCGGGCTTCGGAGCCGGAATCAGGGGCTCGCACAGGGGCCTTGCTTTTTGGAGTTCCAGTTGGTAGTACTCCGGTGGCCATCTAAAGGGCTGCCCATCCGGGCACGTATGCTGGGCAAATAGGTCTTCACCCAGGTGTGGCGCTGTGGATGTTGAGGGCGCGGTGGTGGTAGCGGCGCCCGGGTTCGCCAGGCCTTGCGACCAGGCCTGGGGTACCCTGAACGTAAAGGGCACCGTGAAGACGGCGGCGCCCGGGGGTACTAGACCTTGCGACCAGGCCGGTGGTGTTTCCTGCTTTGCCGCGCTCAGGGTTGAGGCGCGTGACGTCACAGGGGTCGCGGCCGCGGCTTCTGCTTGAGGCCTTGTCTGGAGCGGTGACGATGCAGCGACGGGCACGGCAGGGGGAATTTCGGGCTCTGCGACGGGGAGCTGGGGCAGGCACGCGGTTTCTCGGCTCGGGGTAGTGACGTCCCCTTTACCTGCCTCCATCTGTTCAGCTCCCTCTTCGGCGCCGTCTCCGGCCTTCACTCCTCCTGCACCATCCTCAGAGGCGGTCTGTCTCCTCGTCTCGGGTGGCGTGCTTCGCTGGCGGGTTCTTGCCTGCAGGGCCATCTCTCGGCTCCACTCCGTCAGCGTCTCTCGCTGCACCTGGGCCATCCTCCATGCGAGGCGCTCCAGCGCGGTCTGCGCACACTCCCGGTCTCGGGGGAGCTGTGCCAGGATCTCCACTAAGCCTAGTGGGGTTGTTGCTTGCAGCAGGCTCCTGACCACAGGGTCGGTGCTGCCTGACTCTCCTTCCATCTCCGGGTACGACTTCTCCGGAGTCCTCTCCAGACTTCTTGTCTCCGGGTGCGCTCTCTCCAGACTCCTCCAGGCTGCACCCATCTTCGCTCTCTTGTTCTGTCTCCGCCCACATTGAAGGTGGTCCCGGGGCAACTTTGTGATTGTCAGTTCCAGGGGCAGTTCTCTCACGCTGATGGACATCTCTAGCATCACAGTCTCCGTTGGTGGGGGCGGTTTCCGCTTTTGGCGCCATTCCTTTACCTGGCCCACGATGGGAGGTGACCTCTTGCCACCCTCTGGCACGCCCATAATGGCGTCCGCTCTTCCAAGGCGGGAAATCTTCTGGAAATGGCGGGAATCGTCTCCCAGTGGCGGGAAACTCCGTGGATGGCGGGAAAAAGCTGCAGATGGCGGGCAACCGGCGGGAAACGATCCGTGATGGCGTCCCATGGCGGGGACCCTCTGGAACCGGCGGGAGACTTCTTCTTGAGGTAAATTTGAACTTTTCTTCAGGCACGCAGTACCCGGTGGTTGCGGGCACGAAATCCTGGCGACTACGCCAAAGTTGACGCGCCCCCTGGGCCAGTGCTGTTTGGGGATTACCCGGAACCGGATCTGATGGGGGTTGTAGTCTCCGAGTGGCGGCGACCCGGTCCGTGCCCAGGGTGTCAAACTCAGTGTGTGGCAGTCTTTACAGATGTTATTAGTTGTTCTTAGTGTCGACTACGCCACCCGTTGATTTGCGGTCAAAAGGCCGCCGCTGCAGCAGGGTCCGCTGAGGCTGGTGGTATATGTGCAGCTGTGGTAGTATAACCCCCAACGGGAGGGGTATAGCCTCAGGGGGTCAGGTGTAGAGGATGGTGGTAGTGGTGGTGCAGTGTGGATGGTAAGAAGACTCAGAGTCGGGCTGTGCAGTTCAGGGTTTTTACTTACTGCTGTTCTGTTGGTCACTCTGGCCTTGAGTGACCGCCCGAGCCGTGCTTCGTCCACCAGGTCCTGGACTCGGCCAACCCCCAAGCAATTCTGGAGCGTGGTCCTGAGCTCCCTTTCTGACTGTCCTCTCTACTGGCCGTTCCCACCAGAGGTCCACTTATGTCCGGCTCCCTCGGGTCTCCTGTTGGGTGAACCTTCTTTGGCTTCCCTGACCCTATGCTCGGTGTGCCTTCTTAGTGGACTTGGTGAGGGGCTGCTCCACATGTAATGTCGCAGCCTCCGGTTCTTAGTTGAGGGTAGTTTCTCTCCTCCACTAATTTGGGATCCGGTTCCCTTGCGTGCCAACCCTTCACCCTTCTGGTTGTATACTGGGTTCTTGGGGTTCCTTCTTCTCCCCCTCTGGGTCCTTCTCTTCTCCTCTCTCTCTTCTCTCTGCAGGCGCTCCTGGACCTCTCTTAGGACTGACTGACCCTCTACAGAAGACTGACCCTGATCTAAGATGGTGCCCACCTTATATACTCCCTCTATGTGTGAGCTCAGGTGACCAGCACCCAATGAGCTTCTAGCCTTACCCAGACTGCTCCCCCTATCTGCCCCTACACTACTGGGATGTTCCACCCCCCTCCCACTCCAGCCAGGGACAGACACTGTCGTACCTGCACATATACTGGTGGGAGTACCGTCGGTCTGTCCCCCGGAAATGGGATGTATGTAGTGTATGCAGCTATCTGAGCTCAGTCCCACACTCCATCCTTACCCGGGAGTGGAATACCACACCTCTGGCTTGAGGTGTAATACCCCTGTAGCAGCCGAGTCCTCAGGGTGCTACATTTACTCATACTATAGCCTGGGAATCAGAGGTCGACTCCAGCGCTTCTGTGAATCCAGACGAGGAAATGATCTGCACTGATGCCCAGAATCTTTATGAGTCGGATCCAGGACCAGACGCAGAAGGTTCTGACCATAATGTAGACCCTCATTCCCAAACTGTAACTCCTGTTGGTGGAGACAATGAGGAAGACGATGATGAGACTCAAATACCTGATTGGAGCGACAACTTTAGTTTTTTGTCAGGGCAGGAACAGGTTGGCTCTGAGGACGACGGGTGTGATAACGCACAGGGTGATGATGATGAGGTTGGAGATCCCACTTACTGTCAACCCACAGTCAGCCAAGAGATGAGGTCAGCAGAGGAGGTGGAGGAAGATGCTAGTGACGACGAGGTCAGGTTGCGCCTTCCTGGACAGAGACGTAGTACTGGAAGCACGTCAACAACTGCATCCTCAAACACAACTCTGCCTCTCACCACAAGTCGTGGTGGCTCTTCAGGTCGCATGGGTGCTAAGCCTTGCATAGCCTGGGCATTTTTTCAGATCGATAAAGATGACCCAACTCGTGTTATCTGTAACATTTGTCAGCAAAAGCTAAGTAGAGGCCAAAAAATACATAGTTTGAGTACTTCATGCATGTACCGGCACATGGACATGAAGCATAAGTTGCAGTGGGAAGCTCAGTGTGCTACAATGCGGCCTAGCCGGCCGGGCCAACCACCGTCTGCCATATCTTGTGCATCCGCGGCCTCTTCATCCTCTGTCAGTCACACCTGTTTTGGGGCGCAGACCTGCCACCTCTTTACCCGCAACAGCCAGCGTGATTGGCAGGTCATCATTTTCTTTGGAGGTGGTAACACCAGCTGGTGTTGAGCGCTGTCCGACATCGATAGCACCACCTTTGGATCAAGGCAACCTAACATGTCCGCCTGCATCTTCCTCACAGACCGGCAGTTTGCCGGGGACACCCTTATCAACCCCGTCTAAGCACAATAGCCAGCCCTCGGTCCCTCAGATGTGGACAAGTAAAAGACCATTTCCTCCTAGCCATGAGAAAGCTAAGAGGTTGAATTTCACCATCTGCAAGCTCTTGGCTACAGAAATGCTGCCTTTCCGCCTGGTGGACACAGAGGATTTTCGAGACCTTATGTCCATCGCAGTGCCCCAGTACCAGATGCCCAGTCGGCACTACTTCTCAAAGAAAGGTGTGCCTGCGCTCCACCAGCATGTCGCACACAACATCACCGCTTCTTTGAGAAACTCTGTGTGTGACAGGGTGCATTTCACCACAGACACTTGGACGAGTAGGCATGGACAGGGGCGTTACATGTCGCTGACTGGGCACTGGGTAACTATGGTGACAGCAGGACAAGGGGCTGCTGTCCAAGTCTTGCCGTCCCCACGAGTTGTGCGTCAATCCTCTTTATGTCAAAGTTCCTTCACTGCTTCTGCCTCCTCAACCTCCTCTCGGTCTTCCACCTGCACCCAAAGCCTGTCTGGTCATGCCACAAGCTTTCTAACTGCGCAGAAGGGATCCTGCACACCTCTTTACTATGCTGGCAGTAGGGCTCAACGTCATCAGGCGGTTTTTACTTTGAAATGTCTGGGAAATGTGAGTCACACAGCTGAGGAGTTGTGGTCAGCTCTGGAGAACCAATTTCATGAATGGTTGTCTCCACTGGACCTGAAACCAGGGAAGGCCGTGTGCAACAATGCTGCAAACCTGGGTGCGACCCTTCGCCGGGGCAATGTCACACACGTGCCTTGTATGGCTCACGTGTTGAACCTGGTTGTCCAGCAATTTTTAGCCCACTATCCCAGACTAGATGGCCTTCTGCAGAGGGCACGGTCGCTGTGTGCTCACTTCCGCCGTTCGCATCCCGCAGCTCAGCGACTTACATCTCTACAGAAGTCGTTGGGCCTGCCACTTCACCGGCTAAAATGCGATGTGCCTACCCGGTGGAATTCAACTCTGCACATGTTGCAGCGACTGTGGCAGCACCGACAAGCCCTGGTGCAATACGTTCTGACGTATAGCCTGGGCCAACGAGATCCAGAGGTGGGACAAATCACGCTGGAGGAGTGGTCTCAGATCAGGGACCTATGCACCCTTCTGCACAGTTTTGAAATGGCGACGAAGATGTTTAGTGCTGATGATGCCATTATCAGCATGACTATTCCGGTGATTTACATGCTGGAGCACATGTTAAACAGAATTCGGAGTCAGGTGGTGGCACAAGAGGAGGTGGAGGAAGTAGAGGAGGAGGAGTTGTATGCGGAAGGGCTAACATCTGCAAGGTCCAGACGGTCGGCAGCACCAAGGCGGCAGGCATGTGAGGGTGGGGGAGATGGTTTTACCAGGGCACATGGTAGCAGCCAAACTAGTGAGGAAGGTGCAGGAGCCCAGGAAGAAGTGGAGGACGAACTGATGGAAGACTCATCAGATGAGGGAGACCTTGATCACATTTCTGTTGTGCGAGGTTGGGGGGAGAGGACAGAGGAAGGAAGCATGATTGTTACCTCGCCACCAACACAACAGGGACTTGGTGCTCCTGGATGCGCAACACACATGAGTGCCTTCTTGCTGCACTACCTGCAACATGACCCTCGAATTGTGAGAATTAGAAATAATCCTGACTACTGGGTTGCCACACTGTTAGATCCCCGGTACAAAAGTAAATTTGCAGAAATTATTCCTGCCATAGAAAGGGATGCACGCATGCAGGAGTATCAGCAGAGACTGTTGCAGAATCTTACATGTGCTTTTCCACAAAACACCAGTGGTGCACGTAGTGAATCTCACAGTTCCAACTTGCCAACCGTGGGACCGTCAAGTGTTCAGCACTCAAACCGTAACAGAACCACAGTATCTGCTGGTAACATCAATTTTGCGGAATCATTTCACCACTTTTTTAGCCCATCCTTTGCAAGGCCACAGGAGACAAGAAGTCTGACACATAGTCAACGCCTAGAGACGATGGTACAGGAGTATCTCCAAGTAAACATTGAAGCCATGACTGTGTCACTGGACCCTTGCTCTTTTTGGGCTTCCAATCTGGATAAATGGCCGGAGCTAGCCACTTACGCCTTGGAGATCTTGTCATGCCCCGCAGCCAGCGTTCTGTCTGAACGTGTGTTCAGCGCTGCTGGTGGTGTGCTGACAGATAAGCGCACGCGGCTCTCCACTGATAATGTAGACAGACTCACGTTCATAAAGATGAACAAATCATGGATCCGAAACGACTTTTCTACCCCTGTGTCATCCTGGGGAGAGTAAAAGCTTGATGATTGGTTAAAATCACCCTACCAACCGTTTTAAGCTTTCAAATTACTAATCATGTTTATCTGTATCTTGGCTGGAAAATAATTTGGGCTTTGTAGCAGTGTGCAGCACAGATTCTATTAGGCCATCTATAATAAGCTCCACCAGATTTAAAATTACTAATCATGTTTATCTGTATCTTGACTGGAAAATAATTTGGGCTTTGTAGCAGTGTGCAGCACTGATCCTATTAGGCCATCTATACTAAGCTCCACCAGATTTAAAATTAATAATAATTTTTAGCTGCATCTAGCCCGGAAAATAATTTTGGGGCTCCGAGATGCGCAAGACACATAAGTGCCTTCTTGCTGCACTACCTGCAACATGACCCTCATATTGTCAGAATTCGAAGTAATCATGACTACTGGGTTGCCACACTCTTAGATCCCCCAAACTTTTCGATCAACCTTTTCATTTTAATAAAGACCAAAAAAATGGTCATTTTTGAAATTATAAGCATTAGCAGGTTATTAGAAACTGAAATCAAACAGTTTTCAACTCAAAACTTTATTCTAGGTGATGTTACATTTTCACATAGGACCCCTTGTTCGAAAGGAGCTTCTGAACTCTCTCGTCCATTGAATTTGTCAGGTTTTGGATGGTTTCTGCTTCAATTGTTTTGCATGAGGACAGAATACCCTCCCAGAGCTGTTGCTTAGATGTGAACTGCCTCCCGCCATCATAGACACTCCTTTTGATGATGCTCCAGAGGTTCTGAATGGGGTAGAGGTTAGGGGAGCATGGGGGTCACACCATAAGTTTGTCCCCTTTTATGCCCATATCAGCCAGAGATGCAGATGTTTTATGTGCAGCATGAGATGGTGCATTATCATGCAAAAAAATGATCTTGCTGTGAAATACACGGTTCTTCTTCTTGAACCATGGCAGGAAGTGCTGTTTGAGAAAATCCACATACATTATGGAGTTCATCTTTAGCGCCTTCAGGGATCCTAAAGGGGCCAACAATCTCTCTCCCCATGATTCCAGCCCAAAACATTACTCCACCTCCTCCTTGTTGGCGCTGTAGCCGTGTTTGCGTGGGGTGTCCATCAACCAGCCATCCTCCACTCCATCCATCTGGACCATCGAGCACTGCACGGCACTCATCCGTGAACAAAACAGTTTTGAAATCAGTCTTCATGTAATGTTTGGCCCACTGGAGCCGTTTCTGCTTGTGTGAAGTGGATAGAGGAGGTCGACAGGATGGCGTATGCACAGCTGCAAACCTCTGAAGAACCCTGCATCTTGTTGTTCGGGGGACGTTGGAGGCACCAGCAGCTTCAAAAACTTGTCTGCTGCTATGACAAGGCTTTTTTGCCGCTGCTCTTTTAACCTGACGTAATTGCCTGTAGGAAAGAGTCCTCAATTTGCCCTTATCAGCACGCACACGTGTGTACTGTGAATCAGCTACATACTTCTTGATTGCCAAGACACTTCATCCTGATCATCGCACAATGTTGATTGTAGTCATGCCTTGACCTAAACACTCCACAATTTGTTGCTTCTCAGCAGCCGACACATCCTTTTTCTTTCCCATTTTGGCAGAAAATGTAGGCTGCTTAATAATGTGAGACAGCCTTCTTAAGTAGTCTTGCCTTTCATTGGACACACCTGCCAAACTAATTGGCACAGGTGTCTGCAATTGCTTACAGTGATATAAAGAGCCCTGACACACATCACCATCAATGAGTTTAACTGACAAACAAACAAATTCTTCCCTTATCACTCCTAAACACTTTTTGCATAATAATTTGGAACACAGTGTACATGTGCTTTTCCACAAAACACCAGTGGTTCACGTAGTGAATCTTACAGTTCTAACTTGCCAACCGTGGTCTGTAAGGAGTTGTTCAATAAAGGGCCCAAAATTAAGATAACATAGATGGGAGAGGTCTCTATGAATAGGAATTCCTAAGTATTTGATACCCTGTGAGGGCCAGGCAAAGGGAAAGTTGGACTGGATGGAATCCTATATGGATTTGGGGAAGGAGACATCGAGGGCCTCAGACTTCGCTGCATTGATTTTAAAATTTGACCATGTAACAAAGTGATCTATTTCAGCCATAACAGCATGGATGGATATATGTGATTGAGTGATATATACTAGGACATCATCAGCAAATAGAGAGCACTTGTACTCGGTGCCTCCCACCTCAATCCACCTAATATTGGGGTTATGGCGAATTGATGAGAGCAGGTGCTCCGTCACTAGGATGTATAAGAGAGGGGACAGAGGACATCCCTGCCTTGTCCCATTGGTGATTGTGAAAGGTGATGAAAATGTTCTGATGCACCCCCTGGGCCTTGGGACACCCGGAGCCGGACCCTTTTTGGTGGATGCTGGTGGTTGTAGTCTTCGTGGCGGCGACCCGGTTCCGTGGATCAGGGTGGTCAAACCAGTGGCGGAACTATTTATGTGGTTTTGATGTTTAAATGTCCGACTACGCCACCCGTGGATTGCGGTCAGAGTGAACCGCCGCTGCAGGGCAGACCGCTGAGGCTGATGTTGTGGGTGCAGCAGAGCGTAGCATAACTCCCCACGGGAGGAGTATAGCCTCAGGGCAGTGTATGCGGAGGATGGGGGTGATGGTGCAGGGCAGCAGCAGTAACGACACGGAGTCAGTGATGCAGTCCAGGGCCTTTACTCACAGTTCTTATTATCCAGACCACGTCTGCAGGTAACGGCTGCCCACGTCGTACTGTGCTCACCAGGTGAGGGGCTCAGACAACTCCCAGATAATTTTGGAGCGCTTCACAGGACCCCCTTTGTGTGTCCTTTGTCTGGCCTTTCTTACCAACCCTTCTGTCCGGCTGCCTCGGGCCTCCTCTTGGTAAACTTGGCGCCAGTTTCCCTGACCCTATGTGGTGCCTTCCTAGCGGGTGTAGCGAGGGGCTGCGCCACATAAAATGTCACAGCCTCCGGTTTCTAGCTGAGGGTCGTTTCCTGCCTCCACTAGTTTCGGGGACCGGTCTCCCCCTTTGGCCTGACCCCTCCACGCAGGTGGATTCGGGCGTGCGGTGGCGACTCGCCCATCCGCACCCCTAGGATCCCTTCATTCCTCGTTCCTGGAGCCTTCTCCGCTCCTCTTCCTTCCTTCTCCCTCTTCCAGGCCTGGGCCTCTGTTACTAGGCCCGCCTCTGGAGCAGAGCTCATGCAGAGCCCCTGCTCCCTGCCACTTCTGCTCAGACTTCTCTGCACTGAACTAAGATGGTGCCCACCTTTTATACTCCATTCTCAATGCACCCAGGAACTGCTTCCTCCCTGCTCCTGCACTACAGGGTTCCCCTTCCTCAGTGTTCCCTCCCCCCACTCCAGCCAGGGACAGGGACTGTCGTGCCCATCTCAGAGGCATATTGGTCGCCCTGCCCCACAGCAATGTGGTGTAATGCATGCAGGTGTCGGGTCCTGATCCACACTCCATCCTTACCTGAGAGTGAGATATCACACCTCTGGGTGAGGTGCAATACCTCTGTAGCAACCGAGCCCTCAGGGTGCTACAGTTCCATTTATCTTCAGCCTAGGTGACGTATTGTGATACAGGGCCGTGATTTTGGCTATAAAAGGGTCCCCTAGACCCCTAGCCCAAGCTTTTTAAGAGAATCATATATGGCGTGCCAGGAGACTCTATGGAATGCTTTCTCAGCATCCAACGAGAGTATCTAATTACAAATTTTTAACTGCATCTAGCCCAGGAAATACTTTGTGCCTAGTAGCAGTGTCTGCTAGTCAGCGGATTATCCCGGCTGTTAAGCAAGCTACACCACCTGTAGTTTGGACACTTAATTTTTTCAAAGGAAATGCTTCGGGACCACGGGATACTCAGTGAAGAGCATCAGGAGGCACCCCAAGGCATAGGGGCTGGGACTGGCAGTAGGATGCCTTGCGGTGGACAGCCGAGCTCGATCCTTATAAAAGCTTTTTAACTGCAGCAGCTTTAGTGGATGCTACTGGAGCTGGAATTACGCGGCTGCTGGCATGAGACTTGCCCTCCAATAGATCCTTGTAAATGGATTTAAAGTGTATTCATTCAAATTAGAGAGACAATTTAAATTAAAAAGCTTAGAGCTGCCTCCACCACAGGGGGGCTCGCTCGACCCACCAGCGGACAGGCACCAGTATTGGGAGAGGGGGGCTGGCCATCAGGGTTCACCGCGGCTCTGGCACAAACCCAGCGACACGGAGGTGGCACGGGCTGGAGCGGACTGAACGTGTCGGCTTCTCATTTTTTGGATTTTAGAAGGGCATGACATGCCTATATCTGTGTCTCCCCCTCCTTTTACTCCTCCACCTCTTTTCTTTTCGTATGACTATATGTACTTGTCACTTTTCCATGTGTTAGTTGTGTCTTCTGAGCAGTTTGTCAGCTTTTGGACACCTTTGAAGGTGTTTTCTATGTGTTTCTATGTGTTTTTGTTTGCCTGCCATTGGTTTTAACGGTGTTCGAAGGTGTTCGACGAACAGTTCGACGAACAGTTCGGCGAACACATGGGTGTTCGATGAACCGAACCGAACTCGAACACTACGGGGGTGGCTCAACACTAGTCTCTAGTTGAAGTCCTTCATCTTCGCTTTTCTTTTTCATCCGGCACATACCGCCATCTCTTCTTCCATCCAGGAACTGTCGCTGCAGAAAATAACACACAGTTATCAATAGCTGATCACTTCTAGAGCACATTCCACACTTATTCCCTGATTTCTACGCTACACCAGATGAAGGAAAAAAGCGATACAGTGCCACCCTGCACAGTAAAAGGACCCCCCTTTTGTTACTCCCCCATGGAGAGCAGTATCCTCAAAAGTAAATTATATTACAGCAGCAATGTTCCCTACAGTAATTATGTCCCCACTTGCCACCATAAACTAATAATACCTCATCCTGGCCCCCATACTGTAATTGTCACCCATCTTGGTCCCCTTTATTTAATATCCCCCATCGAAGGCTCCCATGTATCCACCCCCTACATCCTGGGCCTGTATGTATCCCCCCACCCATCCTGGGCCTGTATGTATCACCCCCCATCATTGACCCCATGTATCATCCTTTCCCCCCCCATCATGGGCCCCTATGTGTGATCCACTCTCTCGCCCCCACTCCATCATGGGCCCCTTTGTGTGATCCGCTCTCTCGCCCCCCCTCCATCATGGGCCCCTATGTGTGATCCGCTCTTCCCTAACTCCATCATGGGCCCCTATGTGTCATATCCCCCCTCCATCATGGGCCCCTATGTGTCATATCCCCCCCTCCATCATGGGCCCCTATGTGTCATATCCCCCCCTCCATCATGGGCTCCTACGTGTCATTCCCCCCTCCATCATAAGTCCTTAAGTGTCATCTCCCCCTCCATTATGGGCCCCTATGTGTCATATACCCCCCTCCATCATGGGCCCCTATGTGTCATTCCCCCTCCTCCATCATGGGCCCCTGTGTGTTATTCTTCCCCCTCCATCATGGGCCCCTGTGTGTCATATACCCCCCTCCATCATGGGCCCCTGTGTGTCATATCCCCCCCTCCATCATGGGCCCCTATGTGTCATATCCCCCCTCCATCATAGGCTCCTGTGTGTCATATCCCCCCCATCATGGGCCCCTGTGTGCCCTATTCCCCCCTCCATCATGGGCCCCTGTGTGTCATATTCCCCCCTTCATCATGGGCCCCTGTATGTCATATCCCACCCCCTCCATCATGGGCCTCTATGTACCATCCACCCCCCCCATTCATATAGGAAATAAAAAAACTTCTTACCTTCCAGCGCTCCCCCGGCATCGTCCTCTGCAGCTTCATAACGGCATGGACGCGTGGTCTGCAACAGGGCCGCCGATCCATCTGTCAGCTACTCGCCGGCTGAAGGGCATCTCCACATCACTGCTATCTGCTGCACACTGATGTCAGCGCCCGGCGCATAGCAGTGACGTTCAATGCCTGCCGGCCTATCAGAGGCCGAACGCTGACGCGCGCGGCTTTGATTAACTGGCGGCCTTTGAATGTCACTGCTATGCGCCATCTGTGCGCAGTGCATAGCAGAGAGCAGATGTTCCCGGCGGCGGCAGCTGCCATCAAGAGGAAGGTATGCTTTCTGACCACAGGCCCATCAGAGGCAGGCGCGCACGGGCCCCACTATATCCGTCACGGGGGCCCAACGAGGACCCCGGGCCCAGTGGGGGATCTCCCGGTGTCCCGGTGGGCCAGTCCGACACTGCCTGTACAGCATTCTAGTGGGGAAATTCACACGGCCACCAAAATTATTATTTATACAAAAATGTAGAATTTTGTTAAAGAAAATTGCAGAATTTATAAATGATTCCACCTCCCTCACACATAGAATATTTAGGCAAGTCACCCCTCTCCCCCAAATATAGCATATGTATATACATGTCCAGTGTCATCCACAAATAGCATATATAGAAATGTCCCCCACACTCATATTGTAGCATCGGCGTCCCTGCATGATTCCCATTCTCCCCTCCCCCGGCAGGGACGCCGACTCACTCATTACCCCGGCCCTCGTGCCCTCCTCCTCCTGCTGCTTCCGGGGGTCTGCACATGCCTGGCAGATCCCCGGGCACTGCGCTTAGTGCGTGTGCACGCTCCCAGTCTCTTAAAGAGACAGTGCGCACTGTTCAAAAGTGTCCCCAGCCGCTGGGAGACACTTATTATTTTAGGCACCTCCACCTGTTGGAAGGTGTCTGAGCAACGTGTTCACTCTGCCTTGTTTGCATGCTTGCTATTTCTCAGGTCCCCTGTATTTGCCCGTACCTGCTAGTACCTGCCTGTACCTGTTTTCCTGTACTTGCTGTGTGCTCCTGTATTCCAGCCATGCCTGTCAGCACCTGCCTGCCTGTACACAAGTCGTGCCCGCCAGTACCTGCTGTGCCTGCCTGTATACCAGCTGTACCTGTCTGCACTTACTGTGCCTGCCTGTATACCAGCCTCTCCTGCCTGCACCTGCCTGTATACCAACTGTCCCTGCCCGCACTTGCCGTGTCTGCCTGTATACCAGCCGTTCCTGCCTGCTCCTGCCTGCTCCTGCTATGCCTGCCTGTATACCAGCTGTCTCTGCCAGCACCAGACGTTTCAGCTCCCTGCCCCTTTGGGGGTCAGCTGCCGTGTGTCCGAGGTCCGTTCTGGAGTAGCACCTAGCGTCCATCTGGAGCCAAGTCTAACCCCACCATCAGGGGCTCTAGTGAAAAGTCAGGTGTTCATCTAATTACGACCCTCCAGGCTCTCCTCGGTCCACAGCACAGTGGTTCCACTACCACGGACATTACACATATCATGATTTCCAGGTCCCCCTCCCCCACATATACCATATGTAGCCAAGCCCTTTCCCCCACACATAGCAAATATAGCCAAGCCCTCTTTCCACAAACATAGCATATATAGCCAGGCCCCCTTCCCTATATACTGCATATATAACCAAGGCACCCTTCTCCACATATAGCTATAGAGCCAAGGAACTCTTCCCCAGATATAGCATAAACAGCCAAGACCCCCTCCCCCACATATATCATATATAACCAAGGCATTTTTGTCAAATTTCTGATATTTTTATAAATGTCGACCTAAATTTACCATTAATATAAAGTATAATGTGTCACGAAAAAAAACAATCTCAAAATTACTGGGATATGTTGGAATCTTTAAATGCTAAAGTTTTCAGATTTGAAAAAATTTCCCTGATCACCAAGGGGTTAACTAGGTACACACATGGAAAGGAGATGCTACAAAAGCCAACAATATTATTGTGGTGTGTACGGTTGCCGAATTGGTCTAGGAACGCTTGTCTCCAATAATCATGCACTGGAAACAGGCTGCCAATCACACGAAGACTGAGCTAAATGCTTGTTCATCAGGTGAATTGACCTTTTGGTTTGCCTAAAACAGGGGTGAGGAACCTTTTTTCTGCCAAGGGCCATTTGGATATTTATGCCATCCTTCAGGGGCAGTACAAGTTGCGCGCTAATTCTGCCCACAAAGTACGTCCTGACGCTGACACAAGCGTCAGGACATAATCTTTCATTGCACGCGCCTCAGCGCTCAGTAGTGAACGCTCCGTGTGTGTGCTCACAGTGCAAGAGTAAATTAAAGGGCCAGTGGCCATCAAAGCATAGCTGCTGGGCTGAGCACTGCGGTCCCTGGGAATCTGCCCGGGGGCCGGAGAAGAGGTAATCATGGGCCCTAAACAGCCCGCGGGCCTGAGGTTCCTAACCCCTGGCCTAAAACATCATTCTTCTCGGTAGCGTTGCCGAGAACAATGGCAGCTTGTGTGCACAAAATAATCTATTACTGATTTTTCTGTGCATATATTAAATGTGATCTGCCTGTCTGAACAGGTTATTAAATGACCCTCGGTTGTTTCCGCCAGTCGACTGATGTAAACCCAGCTTAAAACTGTAACAAATGAAAATCGGAGATCCTTGTATGTAAAGTGCTATGTAAAAACCAACGATAGTAATATTCTTATCTGTGGGTAAATATTAGTACAAAGCATAGTTGTAAAACTATTCTCCAAATACACAGTGAGTGGTTGGAAAAACGCACAGGACAGTATGACAGACACAGCTAGACAGACCAAATGTTATTACTCTGGAGTTTTTTCAGTAAATAAATAGAAGTTATCATCATTTCCTCTATAAATTCTGCTAATAATGCACAGGCAGTTAATATAGTAAGGAAAATATACATTTGCACAGCAAGAGTTACGTTAGGCCCTCTCTCCCTGGGCCAGTCTTTTCCCCCAGCTGGTAGGGGCTGGAATGGGATCCTATGTGATTTTTCTTTCCAGCAGAACACACACTGAGCTGCATGGGGAATACATGGAGAAGGGAAAGAGAAACACAGAGGAGGAGAAAGAGAGATTTACTGATTGAAGGAAGAAAAGAAAACATAGAGAGGGAGAGAAAGTCAGTTAACCCCTTTTCTGCCAAAGGATTAACAAGTACCATTGCATCTCATTTCATCAGGATCGCACAACGAGTTCTGACACAGCAATATTTATCAGTTCACTGACTGACGGGACTGAAGGGACTAATACGTCCCTATGGGAGTTGGCATGGATGTCATTTTTTCCTGTCTTGCCTCCATAAATAAACATAGTGAGCTGCGCTATTACACATATATTCTTATCGCAAACTTGTATAAATAGGTTTGCTTATTTAGCGAAAAACAATACATCTATTAAGAAGGCTTTCTAAGCAGAAGGGTGATTTATGGGCTTATTAGTACAAGCATTAAGATGCCTACAGATTACTAAATCAGTCCCTTGTACATTCCATTTGCCTGCACAACCTAGCTACCCTCAATATGAAAGGTAATCTATATGAAGCTTACATTTTTACTAAAATATGTTTGTTCCGATGTACAGAAGATGCAGGGTTTTATGGTTTACGAAGGGACTGTGCAGCTGTCACCTGGCTATAGGCATTAGGTGTTTATTGCGGACAAATTAGGTGGGATCTGCTGGTAATCTTATTTTTATAATGATGTGAAGACATATCATGCAATCAATAATGAGAACTTTGTTTTGCATGGAGTGAGTGTAAGCAGATTAATATTCATATTAATATTAAAGTGAATTGTATTTAGCAGTTTGGTAAAGTGGTGACTGACTACGAAGCACATTAAACATACTAGATCATTTAGCAAGTGCCAAATTTCATGCCCCATTACTAGGAATTAATTTGCTTGTAACTATCATACACTGTACAAACAAATTCTTTCAATCAAAATCCGTACATTGACTGACTCTATTTGCAATATCACAAAAGACCACCAAAGTGTCAGATTTCCTTATGCTGAGTATTTTCAGGAAGCCCCCTGCAGGGTAATGTCATCATCAGCACTGATCCATAAGAGGGCAGCGGAGTGGGGGCTTTTCTCAGACACCCTAAGAACACTTTGTATAGGGACTTGGACTCTGGTGGCCATTTTGGTGTAGTCATTTTCTAGGGGACTAGAATACATTAACTGCGGCAGAACTGTTATCCCGAAAGAGATCTAACCTATAGGCAATACCTGTGCCATGTATTGTCAAGTTTTCATTTTAACTTCTCCATTGATGGATTAAATTGGATGAGCAACTCAACCTTTCATTGATCTGAAGTCATATTAAAAATTTATTTTTGTTTTCCCACATTTACTCTTTAAAGTTTACAATCACTGTTCATTCAGTTTTCCTTTTTTTTTTTAAATACTTACATGGTCATGGCCACTTTATCTGGAATAGCTCTCATGAATTATATGATGATCTCTGTTCACTGTTGATCTTATAATGTTAAGGTGTCGATGCAATAACTAATGCATGCAGCAGTAAGCCATTAGGAAAAATTAAAATTCTAATAGTTAATGCTAATTGTAATGTGTACATATGGGCTCATTCAGACGTCAGGTTTTCACATGCAAGATCTATCCATTTTTCATGGACAGAACTCGTACCCATTATAGTCTATGGAGCGGTTCACATGTTAGTGTATTCTTGCAGGCCAAGCGGTCCTCACAAAATCAGAGACATGTCCGATTTTGATCTAAGTCTTGGATGAAACTCGCCAATGCAAGTCTATGAGTCCATAAAGAAATCGGACAGCACTCAGAAGCCATTTGTGTGCTGGTCGTTTTTCACAGACTGTTTATTATGAGAAGCTTGTGAAACTGACGTCTGAATGAGCCCCCACTAAAACATTCTGCTAAAAATAAAATTACTTTCTTAGTTTTTTGCAGCCATTGCTTTAGTAAAAGCAGCGGTGATATCAGCAATTAAATAGGTAGAAAACTCTATTTGCAAGAATAAAAACTAATTTTCATGTGGACAAAAACCTCACAACTGCAAAAATGTTGTCATGTGTGTTTTCAGCAACGAGCGTCCTGATATTGAAAGATTGTTAAATGATGCATTGATACGCAGCTTGTCTGTAATTCAAAGTCTCAGCACATTTCCTGTGCATAAAAAGAAAAGATATATAAACGTTTTCCTTGTATCTTTGTATATTTAAAAGGGGCATTCTATTAATATGCAATTTTGGGAGCTGTTTTTTCAAACTATGAAAAGATTTTTTTTTTATTTAATTTCTTCTGCATGTTGTGCTTTGTAAGCAAATAAGTCAGTTAATTTTCTAATGATGTTTAATTGCTTTATTTTGTTTTAATTGTTTCATCATATTCCATTTTATGTGATTGTTTATTACAGAGAAACATAATTAAAATAATATTAAACGTTTATTTTATTTACCATTCGAGACTGGTTTTATGGATACATGCAATGAATAGCATAACAAAGTTGTAAACTAAATATTAAACATTGCTTAATATTTGTCTCCCACATTAGATCAGTGGTGTTTAGATGTAAATGCATGAATATTAAAGACAATGTTTCATCTCATATAAATATCTCCTATATTAAACTTATATTTTTATTGCAATGCAGCCAAACACAGTAGTATGTGTTTCATATTATTACAATGTCATGCTGCACTTGATACATGAGTCACGATCTTATGTAGTAAGAGTGTGTATAACAGTGGTAATGTAAATGATTAAAGTAATGACATGACAATCATCTAGAAAAGATATGACTGTTTTGCCACTCTCGTTTTTGACAATAAATAATTATAAGAGTTTAGGGAAACTGGAGCACAAAATGCAATATTTTGATAAATATCACAAATCCTTGCAGTTCCAGTGATAGATAGATGAGCTTTTCTGCAGGTCTACTATGTGGCTAGAAATGCATATTCTGACAAAACTTGCTTTAGAGAAGAAAACTGAATACATATCAAGTAATACATGAAAAATGAAAAAGTAAATAAGACAAACACATAAACAGATAATAGATTGTAAGGTCTAATGGGCTGCCCTATTTCCCATTTTTTCTGCTGTGTGTTAATTTTTGTGACTTTTGAATTCTGAATATTCTTGAATATTTTACCTGGATGCTTTATTATTTTATGTTTCATGAAATATGTTGATGATGTAAATGAAAATATAAAGGACAAATATCAAAATCTTTAATTTTGCTACGAAAAAGGAAACACACTTCAATAAAATGTACTGTTTATTGCCTTGCTCATTTCAAGAATGTTAATGATTGTGATGATATTAAACTTCTGATAAGTTACGTATATGAATAATACTAATAATTATAATAAAAAAAATATTGGGTGACAATAGAATAAATTCTTTCATTCTCTTGGACCACGTTGATCATTTCTTTCACATTGATTGTTGTGCTTTTCTTTATCATCATCGTCATCATCTACGTCATCGCTAACAGCAAATTTCCATCCACACATTTCCAAACACTCCATAAATAGTAATTTGAAATACTAACCTTTTACACACCACATAGCTGAGCAGCTATCCAAAGATATTTTTGACTCTCATTAATTTTCTGTAAACCTGGAAAATCAACAAGAACACGGTAGATAGCGTAAGATGTTTTCTTCCAACTATAGTATTCAGATAAGGTCATTAATAGAAGTGTTCTACTTAGAAATATAGGCATAAGATCTATGAAGGTATAACTTTCCCGTTAAAAAAAACCCACATCTTCCCATTCACAGATACGGTGCAATTATTCTGACAATCATTTATGGGCTTTTATTACTCCCACTCTCTATATTTACACATGATAATGTGATGATTTTTTAATATATCTGTCTTGAGTTGTATGTTTGCTGCTTTTTTCATTTCTGCATCCATCAGGAAATCATTTTATGAAAACAAATGAATGGCTAATATTTTTGCTAAATAGCTTTAGATATAAGAGATAGTCTAAAAATTGATTAACCTTCTATAACATAGCATTGCTACAAGTGCAGTTTTAATGCCATTGGATGATTCCCAGTGGGAGAATGCCAACATGTTCAAATCACCATAAAAGGTCCTGTATGTCCACCAAGCATCTTATGCAGCTGTATTGCCACTCCCCTGAACATGGTGGTCCTATCCCCAGTCGTTAAAGGCCTATCAGTAGGATAAGTTGGAAGGTTGCCAGCAAGAAAACATCTGAAACAGGCTCATGGTACCCATCTTTCAATGTCTAAAATGAAGATTGAAATACACTGCTGAAAGCTGGTGTTAATGCACGGCTCTTCCAACTGGAGAGTGACCGTGTTGGGCAAAAGTGGGTGTGAAGAATTGTTAGTGTGGGGATGGTTAACATTGCAGGGCCACTGGAACGGCATGAGCTCCCAGGGGCAGAGTTACATGGATAGTCAGTCACAAGCATCAATCCTGTCAAGACTTCACTCAGGGAGGCAATCACAGTATTCCAGTTATATGCTATGCCATATCGACCATCTGTGCAGAGTGTTCATTTCAATAGTAACTTTTGACTATCATGTGCAAATTATAAAAGTAAAAATAAAATGTTGTTAAGGAAATGTAAACCATAACAGAAAAGCTGATATTCTTAACATATCATTTATCAAAACGTCACAAAGCAAAGGTGCATACGCACCAATATTAAATTTGTACTGCTTCCCTAAAACTATGAAGCATAGTGACTTTCTCGAAATATTCAAAGTATATGTATTCAAATATGAATAATGTCTACATAAAAATTACATATCTTTTTGGCTGGGATCACATGTATCAGTTGTGTCCAGCTAGCGGCTATATGCATGATCAAAGTTTTGTATTTTGTGTATAGGTCAAATGCCCTTAGCCAAATCCAAAAGACTATTTCCAATGTTTTTTGATACTGTTCTAGGACAAATCCTGATGCATCATCTGATGCTATGTATGTCATGGATGATCCTCCACAATCTAAGGGGCTTTGATTAAATTAATATACAGAAAAATACTGCCCCTATCTGCTTCTTTCTTGGACCCAGAGAGGGTGTTAGTTTGAGACTCTGATGGAGTTTGATAAGCGGACCTCCATCCTGGAGTTCTATATTCTCATTATTTTCATTTAGTGGTGCAAGAGGGAAGAAAGGATCATTTCCTTTTTTGTTAATCAGATATAAATGCTATGAATGTAAGAGAGCTGATAGAAGGTTTGTAATGTGACACAGCTAAACTCAGTGCTGCTCTGCCCCTTCCCCCACACTGACTCATGCAGGTGGTTAGACCAAGAGATCATTACTGTATACTTACATCTCACACACTGAGAAATCTGGTCAAACCTATTGTGGAGGTGTGTTCTTCTTTCTCCTGAGTGTTGCTACCTGCTTATGATTGGCCAGCATCATACAGGGGGAAGAAGTACACTTCCCCAGTGAAAACTGTCTGATAAGACCCACTTGGACTTAAAAAGTTAACTTATTAGGTGCCAAATACTTTGATTGCTAATATCTCTGCTACAGAGAGACAAAATAAAACAAACAAAAACATGTTTTATTCTGCTTTGCAGCCACTGTTACATCGTGTCTACAATTCAACATGAAAAATTTGGTGAAAAGTCCACCTTAACTCCTTGATGCCCCATGACGAATATATCTATCTTGAAACATGTCAGGGACTTAGGAACGGGCTTAGAAGCAGTGGCCACTCCACATAGGGAAGATGCCAGCTATATTATGCTGACACTGGCCTTGAACAGCAGTTATGGGCGTGCCCACAGTTCACTGCTGTTAGCCTCTTAAATACCCACTGTCAATTACTGACAGTGGCATTTAAGCACTGCAGTCCAGCCCGGATATCAGTTTGGGCAGCCATTGGCTTCCCTGCGACACAGTAGCAGGGAACTGATGGGTTTCTATGACAGCCAGCTGAACATCCCCATGCCTGTCATGTGATCTCCTCTGTGACATCCAGCCTGTGGCTTTGCACCATAGAAAACAGTAATTTTTACTATATACAGGAATGCTATGGTGTTGCTGTATACAGTAGAAGCAATAAGAAAATACAAAAATTAAAAAAATATATACATATTTGGTACCAACATGTTCAGAAAAGTTCAATCTATGAAAATATAAAAATAATTAACTAGAGAAAAGACATGGACCACACATCCAAAAATCATACATTGAAGTAAAACCGCCAAACAAAAATTTACAAAACTGAACGTGAGGTTCTTAGTTTAACCCCTTTACAAGAGCCACCACACACAGACGTATCCAGGACATGGGCTACAAGTGTCGCATTACTTGTGTCAAGCTACTCATGACCAATAGACAACGCCAGAAGCGTCTTACCTGGGCCAAGTAGAAAAAGACCTGGACTGTTGCTCAGTGGTCCAAGGTGTTGTTTTCAGATGAAAGTAAATTTTGCATTTCATTTGGAAATCAAGGTCCCAGAGTCTGGAGGAAGAGTGGAGAGGCCACAATCCTAGCTGCTTGAGGTCTAGTGTGAAGTTTCCACAATCAGTGATGGTTTGGGGAGCCATGTCATCTGCTGGTGTAGGTCCACTGTGTTTTATCAAGAACAAAGTCAGCGCAGACGTCTACCAGGAAATTTTAGAGCACTTCATGCATCCCTCTGCCGACAAGGTTTTTGAAGATGGAAATTTCATTCTCCAGCAGGACTTGGCACCTGTCCACACTGCCAAAAGTACCAATACCTGATTTAAAAACAACAGTATCACTGTGCTTGATTGGCCAGCAAACTCGCCTGACCTTAACCATAGAGAATCTATGGGGTATTGTCAAGAGGAAGATGAGAGACACCAGAACCAATAATGCAGACGAGCTGAAGGCTGCTATCAAAGCAACCTGGGCTTCCATAACACCTCAGCAGTGCCACAGGCTGATTGCTCCATGCCACGCCGCATTGATGCAGTAATTGATGCAAAAGGAGCCCCGACCAAGTACTGAGTGCATTTACTGAACATACATTTCAGTAGGCCAACATTTCAGATTTTAAAAACATTTTTCAAGCTGTTGCTATAAAGTATTCTAATTTACTGAGATAATGACTTTTGTGTTTTCATTGGCTGTAAGCCATAATCATCAACATTAACAGAAATAAACGCTTGAAATAGATCACTCTGTCTGTAATGACTCTACAGCACATAACAGGATGGGGGCAGCACATAGCAGGATGGGGGCAGCACATAACAGGATGGGGACAGCACATAGCAGGATGGGGGCAGCACATAACAGGACCATATACCAATAAAAATGCTCGCCACCCGGGCATAGAACAGGTTCAATAGCCAGTAAGGTATAGCAGTGCAGGATCACTACAATACATTGTAAACTGTCAGCCCTGCAGAAACAAGTTACTTTGATCATGCACTGCGCATGATTAAACTAACTTGCTGGGGCCTGGTGACCCAGATGCCGTCATGGCAACGATCGTGACCCTTAGCTGACAGCGCGGGGTCTCCGATCCAAGAGCAGAGGGGCTGCTGTCCCTCTGCTCACTTGCTAAATGCTGCGATCACAGCATTTAAGGGGTTAAAGCACCGGGAGCGGTGCAGGCACCACTCCTGGCACTGAGTGCCACGTGTCAGCTGTCAACATCAGCTGACACTCGGCGGCGATCGCGCCCGCATAGCCTGTGCCATGTCGTAATAATACGTACCTGGTCCATAAGGCCCAAGGCACAGGGACATATTATTACATACATCAGAAAGGGGTAACATTTTGATCTGTATAAAGCCCACTACCACATCACTGTGAACATCTCAGTTGTTCCCTAGCCTAAAAGGTGCAGTGCCGACCACCACGAAAGTGACAGCGTGCAAGCAGGGGGAGTGAACTAGTGCCTCACAGCACCCATGCTGCAAGGAAAAGCTCCCATGACTACAGGTCACACCACCCCACAAACAAACCACACCAGCATTAATAGCTACCACACAGCACCAACACTAAGTGAGTACATCTGAAAATTTCACTTTCCACTTGTTCTCAGACTGTGAACTGAGAGCAAAAAATAGATGGAACCCCTCTTACAGTCTCTTGCTAATTTAAAATCACCTGGGACAAATGGGAGGAGTACTGGTACAAAGTAAAAAAAAAGGAGAGGGGACAGTAATGGAATATGCCAGAACTGTACAGAAGACATTGACCGAACATCCAAAGATCATACATTGATCTAAAGAATGTAAAACTAAGAACCTCATATTCAGTTTTGTAAATTTTTGCCTAGTAGCTTTAGATCAATGTATAATTTTTGGATGTGCGATTCATGTGTTCTCTACAGTTCTTGATTAATTTTCTGACATAACATTAATTAACCAGATCTATAAAAGCTATAATTAGAAAAAAAATAAAAATGCCAGAATTGCGGGTTTTTGTTTGCCACAACTCCACAAAAAAATGCAATAAGGAGCGATCAAAGCATCATATATACCCCATAATAGTATCAATAAAAACATCAGGTTACCACAGAAAACATAAGCCTTCACACAGCATTGCTGACTTAAAAAATAAAAATGTTATTGGTTTAGGAAAATGGTGACTCAAGCAAATTTTTTTTTTTTTTACAAATTTCAGATTTTTTTTCACCACTTAAATAAAAAAAAATGCAATTTTGGTATTCTCGTAATTGTACTCACATGGACAATCATATTTCCAGGTCATTGCTATTGCAGAATGAACGCCGAGCAAACAAAACCCAAAAAACTATTGTGGAATTGCGTTTTTTTTCACAATTTCACTTTACTTGGAATTTTTTTTAACATTTTCCAGTAAACCATATGATAAAATGCATAGTGTCATTCAAAAGTACAACTAGTCCCTCAAAAAACAAGCCCTCACATGGCTTTGTCAGTGGGAAAATAAAAAAAAATACGGCTCTTGGAAGAAAGGGAGGAAAAAATTAAAGAGCAGAGAGGAAAAATTGCTTGGTCCTTAAGGGGTTAAAGTATAGAAAGCCTCTTGAAATCTTGAATTTGGTAAACTTTTGTCAAAAATATAAAAGCAGACTGTCAGTAGTTTTGATTCAGACATGTCAACTAGGCAGGGCCGGTTTTAGACAAAGTGGAGCCCGGGGCAAAAGTTCAAAGTAGGGCCCTAAATGCTAACATATTGCACCATCATATTTAAACATTTAGGTTGCATTGACATGTGCTGAGTTCAGACCGTTAAACGAGCGCCTCAACAATATTGAAGTCGTTTGGCGCTTATTTCCCGACCTCTTTACACAGGTTGACGAAGAATGATGGGGACAGAACGATCACTAGTAGATCAATCTGTCCCCATACATTGTCATGTTATCAGCAGCAGATCTGCAGTCTACACTGTGCGATGTGCTGCTGAGAATGATTTTTGCTTCTCCATAAACAATCCAATCACCCGATGAATAAGTAGCATTGTGCTATTTTGTTTGGCGATTGCCAACATGTTTACAGCTGTGAACTCTTGTCTGTGCAGTCGGGATTTATAAATGGATGCTACATACACACAGTATGTCAGTATGTGAAACAAACACTGTATGTTACATACATGTAAACACACATAGCACACACGCATGTATATACCGAGCACATACACACATGTAACACAGAGCACATACATAGACATATATGTATACACAAAGCACATACACACGTGTACGCATAGCACACACATACAGAAACATGCATGCACAGAGCACATACAAACATATAGACATAAGTGTATTCATAGAACACCTTCATACAGACACTGTTCACAATAATTTTGACTGGGGAGCCCATACATTCTGATGTTGTCACTATTATATACAGTGGGTATGGAAAGTATTCAGACCCCTTTAAATTTTTCACTCTTTGTTTCATTGCAGCCATTTGGTAAATTCTAAAAAGTAATTTTTTTTTTCTCATTAAAGTACACTTTGCACCCCATCTTGACTGAAAAAAACAGAAATGTAGAAATTTTTGTAAATTTATTAAAAAAAAACCCCTGAAATATCACATGGTCATAAGTATTCAGACCCTGTACTCAGACACTCATATTTAAGTCACATGCTGTCCATTTCCTTGTGATCCTCCTTGAGATGGTTCTACTCCTTCATTGGAGTCCAACTGTGTTTAATTAAACTGATAGGACATGATTTAGAAAGGCACACACCTGTCTATATAAGACCTCACAGCGCATGTCAGACCAAATGAGAATCATGAGCTCAAATGAACTGCCCAAGGAGCTCAGAGACAGAATTGTGGCAAAGCACAGATCTGGCCAAGGTTACAAAAGAATTTCTGCATTACTCAAGGTTCCTAAGAGCACAGTGGTCTCCATAATCCTTAAATGGAAGAAGTTTGGAACCCCCAGAAGTCTTCCTAGACCTGGCCGTCCAGCCAAATTGAGCAATCATGGGAGAAGTGCCTTGGTGAGAGAGGTAAAGAAGAACCCCAAGATCACTGTGGCTGAGCTCCAGAGATGCAGTAGGGAGATGGGAGAAAGTTCCACAAAGTCAACTATCACTGCAGCCCTCCACCAGTCGGGCCTTTATGGCAGAGTGGCCCGACGGAAGCCTCTCCTCATTTCAAGACATGAAAACCCTCAAAAACACATGAATGACTCCCAGACTATGAGAAATAAGATTCTCTTGTCTGATGAGATGAAGATAGAACTTTTTGGTGATAATTCTAAGTGGTATGTGTGGAGAAAACCAGGCACTGCTCATCACCTGCCCAATACAATCCCAACAGTGAAACATGGTGGTGGCAGCATCATGCTATGTGGTGTTTTTCAGCTGCAGGGACAGGACGACTAGTTGCAATTGAAGGAAATATGAATGCGGCCAAGTACAGAGATATCCTGGATGAAAACCACTTCTAGAGTGCTCTGGACCTCAAACTTGGCCGAAAGTTCACCTTCCAACAAGACAATGACCCTAAGCACACAGCTAAAATAACAAAGGAGTGGCTTCAGAACAACTCTGTGACCATTCTTGACTGGACCAGCCAGAGCCCCGACCTAAACCCAATTGAACATCTCTGGAGAGACCTGAAAATAGCTGTCCACCAACGTTCACCATCCAACCTGACGGAACTGGAGAGGATCTGCAAGGAAGAATGGCAGAGGATCCCCAAATCCAGGTGTGAAAAACTTGTTGCATCATTCCCAATAAGACTCATGGCTGTACTAGCTCAAAAGGGAGCTTCTACTCAATACTGAGCAAGGGGTGTGAATATTTATGACCATGGGATATTTCAGTTTTTATTTTTTAATAAATTTGGAAAAATTTCTACATTTCTGTTTTTTTCAGTCAAGATGGGGTGCAGCGTGTCCTTTAATGAGGAAAAAAAATGAACTTTTTAGAATTTACCAAATGGCTGCAATGAAACAAAGAGTGAAAAATTTAAAGGGGTCTGAATACTTTCAGTACCCACTGTACCTACCAGGAGCCTATACATTCTAATGTCTTCACTAATATATACCACCAGGAACCCATACATTCTGATATCTTCACTAACATATACCATCGGGAACCCATACATTCTGATGTCCTCACTAATATATACCACCAATAGAGGATACGTTCTGATGTCTTCACTAATATAATATACAGTGGGTACGGAAAGTATTCAGACCCCTTTAAATGTTTCACTCTTTGTTTCATTGCAGCCATTTGGTAAATTCTATAAAGTTCATTTTTTTTCTCATTAAAGTACACTCTGCACCCCATCTTGACTTAAAAAAAACAGAAATGTAGAAATTTTTGCAAATTTATTAAAAAATAAAAACTGAAATATACTACCAGAAGCCATACATACTAAGCTCAACCACAAACACAGAGACACACACACACAGGTATAAAGACAGACAAACACACAGACACAATAGAGGACTTACCATCGGTCCATCTCCTCTTCAGTTCTTCCAACTCCCACAGAGTACAGGACCTGTGGTGACATCATGGTCATATAAATGGTCATATGATCATGATATCATCAAAGGACCAAAGTCCTGGAGTACAAGACCTGTGGTGACATCACGGTCACATGATTGTGATGTGACCAAAGGTCCTGAGTAGTCTCCACATTATTATCAGTGTAGCTCCTGTTGTAGACGCTGGGGGCCCCAAAGGATTGGTGGCCCTGGGAGACTTCCCAGTTTGCCCTCCTCCTAACCCCGGCTCTTCAACTAGGCCCAGTTTTAAAGGAAGTTACCATGTTTTCAGCCTCACTCACCTTCTAAGATATAGCCATGTTTCCGATGCAGGAACCATAGTTAAAGAGGCTATCCACTACAATGTGTAGTGGGCAGATCAATTTAAACCTTGGAAATAAGGCTTTCTGCAAATGCCTTGCATTTCCAAACCTGCTTGTGAACCCACAGCCCAGTCACTGATGGAGACGTGGTCACGTCTTGGTGATGCTGGGTCAGCTTCCAATTCCGGAAGTTGATGTGACATCACCGGACATCAGAGCTGCAGCTGGGGGTCACGTGATGTCGATGAGCGGACAGCGATAGCGCCGCTCACAGGCACATTTTGAAATGCATGGTATTTGAAGAAAGCCTTATTTCCAAGGTGTAAATCGATCTGCCCACTACACATTGTAGTGGACAACCTCTTTAAGAATAAATAAATACAATAAGTCAGTGCAGAGAGGACACTTATAGCCACAGATCAGTTTGCAGTTTTCCGGCAAAGAGGGTAAATAGAGAGTGAGAGACCCAAATAAATGAATATGACTTCCCTTACCTTGTGTCACACTCTGATAGAAGAATTGAGTAAAGTATAAAGAAGATATATAACCAAAAGTAATCTGTCTGTAAGGCAAACCAAGCTAGTGTCCTCCTCTCACTCCGTTTCGCCTCTGCTTCTTCTGGGGGCGTGTTTGGTAATATACCTTCTTAATTTTTGGAACACAATGATTTATAAGAGTACTATCTGTTCAGCATTTGGCTTCTTCTGTAGCAATCTTTGTTCAGCGGTTAGGTTACCATACTTTACACAATATATTAGCCTAGTAGGATATTATGCACTTGCACTTTATACTGACTATCTATTCCTGGCTTAGGCTATTCATCATGCAATCTATTATGTTTTTACATCTTGTATAGTTGAACTGACTGTACTGATTGATTCTTAGTGGATACACTAAATGTTCCTTCCATTTATAATTATTCATTGATTCTGTGTTCCCTCCCCTCTTTTTCTGGAGTTTTTTGCCCTGTTTTTTAATGTTTTATCTTTACATCATTAATAAAATGTATATATTTTTAATTTTTGAGCTAGAATTGCTTCTTAGTCGGGCAGCCATTCAATTAATTTGCTGTTGCTGATATTTGATATTCTATAACTATTTGAAGTGTCTAGCATTCCTTTTTGGACATATTGAATTAATATACAATTATATGCATACTTGGCATCTTCTAATGATAAAACATATACTCTTCTGTGCATTTTTTTTGCATACGTTTGAATTATAAATGGGTAGTTAACTATGTTTTTTAATATAACACCATCAAACACATATAGATGTATACCATCCAATGTATGAAAATTAGATTTCCCTACTGTACCTGCTGAATAATGTGGTATCAAAAACAGTGTGAACTTAGCCCAATCAAGAAACTATGAAATGGAAGTATGCTTCAATATAGAAGAAAAAGAGAAGAAAACCTAAAGAAGAACATCTAAACGCTCAATATATTAGTGACTGATTAAGAGAGACTTTTTGTGTGGTATCTTGCGTTCTTGAAGGTGAGGGCTTTCTATACTCTTGAGTTATTATGAGATTTACTGCAGATATTGCATATAATGTACTAGAGGTGAGAGATTTACTATGTGTTATAAAATGTTAAACCTAAAAAAGGATTCTGTTGCAAACACTGAGTAATCAAGAAGATTTCACAGGGTGAAAAAAGCCCTGGAACGAGCATTTCCCATGGATGGAACAAAATGCATAATGGCTCGATTTAGCTATGTATAAACATACAATATATTTAGCTTTGTGCGGTCGTCTCAAATGTATAAACTTGGGTAATTGTGGGTGAAATGCTGCTTTAAGAGTAAGGACAATGGTAAAAGAATTCTTTGAAGCCAATATACATTCAGTTAATTTTTTGTGACGTCTTGCAGAGAGTACTTCGGCCACCTCTGGAATGGAAAATGGTTGTGTGTCTGTTTGCCAGGCAGCTGATTCCCAGCTGTTGCATCCATATTTCTGCCAGGGCCTGTTGCTGTGTATTAATCTGGGTTTAGCACTAGGAGGACGTTACAAAACAGTTGCTTAGGGGGTGAGTGACATTAAAGCTAAACGTTTCCAAGCGTGGTCATTTTAAAGCTCATTAGCTTTACTACACAGAAACATAGCAGCCTAGCACATTAGGAGCGGGCCGCTTGGCATGGTAGGAAAATATTTTACCCTCTATGACAAAGGTGTCAAAATAGTTTATTTGCCTAAACTGACAGGGACTCATATTGCCCAAGGCCAGGAGCTGACTACTGGTAATATTATTGAGACTGTTCAAAGGCCGGCTAGCTATTTATTCCTACACACTGAGCTTTAGAAGTTGGATCACAAGCTTTGGAATAAAAATAGCAAATAGTAGCATGTGAAATGCTAGGAGAACATCTGGAGCTGAATTACTGTCTGATGAAGTAGCAGCACATCAATATATTAACATACAGTCATGGCCGAAAGTGTTGGCACGCTTGAAATTGTTCCAGAAAATGAATTATTTTTCCCAGAAAATTATTGCTATTACACGTGTTGTTATACACATGTTTATTTCCTTTGTGTGTATTGGAAAAACACAAAAAAAAACAGAGAAAAAGGCAAATTGGACATAATATCACACTAAGCCCCAAAAGTGGCTCAGACCAAATTGTTGGTAATGGAAAAACAAATGGGTTAATTCTGCGCTGCCATGTAGGAAGGATGAGGGATGCCAATCGGAGTGTAAGTGGTTCATTTAGTCAACGCATTTTGAAGTATACATACTGATACATTTCATATATATACCTGCACAATCGTGGTTGTCCTGAGGAAGAAGTATGTCCACTTCGAAACGCGTTGACTAAATAAACCACTTACACTCCAATTGGCATCCCTCATCCTTCCTACATGGCAGTGCAGAATTAACCCATTTGTTTTTCCATTACTGGCATTTTCTTCCCCTCGTGGGTCTGCAGCAGCCTAAGCGTTATTAGTGGTTGTGTGCACACAACCAGACCAGGTGAGCACTAACAAGTTATTTTCTCAATATTGTTACTCAGATCTTGAAATTGCTGTTGGAAGGAGGTACTCTTCAAATATGAGAGACCTGGAGCAGTTTGCAAAAGAAGAGCGGTCCAAAATTCCAGTTGAGAGGTGTAAGGAGTGTGGGAGGGTCTTTGTCTCCTTGTTTCTGCTCTCCCTACTGTCAAACTGCATACTGACAAGACAGGAAGGCAGGCTTTCAGTTTGGGAATGACAAGCCCCCGGATACTTGCAGTAGTAATCTCTGCTGGCAAGTGAGGAAAAGGAAGTTTCAGCTCCTATAGTGCTGGCGGAATGCTGATATAGTAAAATGCCCACTGTAAAGGAATGGATTGAAAGTTACAGAATGTTTCTAGCTATTTCATTGACGTCCTAACCCAGGGACATATAACTGCTACAGCAAATTTCTAGCTTGATGATTTTTTTTTTATCTCTTCTTCAACATTTTCAGAAACAAGGTCACTTCCCAGACATGCCTTTTAACTAGCAAGCCCTTTAACTAGTTTATGAGGGATAAAGATAGCAAAACTATGATTTTCCACAGGTTTCGTGTAAAAGGACTAGTATTCTTCAAGGTAAGGTCTAAAGTATAATATATGTAACTATAAATACTCAATATAACAAATAATAGCCAAAATGTATATGCCGTATAAAAAAAACAACAACTATCTGGCCCAGTTAATTTTACACATATTCACTTGTGTGTAGATGTAAATAATATTCAATAAGATTCTATATATTTGGGAATGAACTTATAGAAAATACACTCCAATGACAATCAATTCGCTCCATTTTCAGCTCCAGCAGGGGTTGTCTTTTAGGGAAGCATGATCGTGTCAGAGCCTGGGACCACCAGAAGATCTAAGAAGACCACTTTGACCTTGCCCACATGCTACCATACTATAAATATCTGACGATAGTAATCAGACATGGCATTTGCATTGATTAGAAACCTGTTTTTTATATTATTTAAACCACCTAGATTTATTTTTACATGTTGCTCCCTTAAGGGAAAATATAGATCCCGGATCCTTGTTGTCCTGTCCTATAGACTCCTATTCCACAGATATGTTCCCATTAGATATATGTCTCTTTTGTGCTTCGTACTTGTTTTTCTTCCTAGTTTCCTATATTTCCTTTGGCAGCATCTGCTTCCTCAAGGGCACCAATTTACTGTACATGTCCACCGTCATCGCACGGGGTTAAAATGTATGTGACCTGGTGTTCAGGTGTCCGGAAACATTGTCTTCAGAGCTATTGTGAACTTCCATAACAATAAAAGCATTAATGCACCAAGTACAAAGCATTGGATACTAGTGGAAAATCAAACATGCCTGAAATACTGTGACCTGGAAGGTCTCATTTCTTAATCACTTCCTTACGCTTTAAATGTTTGATGGAAAAAATAATTATTAAAATTATTAAATGTACCAAGACAAACGTGCTACTAATAATTATTATCTGTCTCAATCACTCATTTCAGTTCTACAGTTATTAATTTCTTCATTTTTTTTAAATATAACATGCTCAAGTCATGTGCTGGAGTCCTTTCATCTTATACTTGTAATTTCTTTTTAGGCGGCTCTCTTTACCTCTGATAATAATTATTAACAAAGTTTAGGATTGTTTCCTGCTAATTCCTGATCCTCATAAAAAAATCTTAGAGGGCTTATCTGGCCTTGCCACAAATCGTACTCCAATCCCTGCTGAAGTAAGATTTTTGGCATAGTGAACGCAGCCCCCATCCCGCCCCAGCTCCACACACTTTGATGGAACTGGGCGATGATGGTGTAAGAATGCCAAAGTTGAAAAATTTTAGCGCAGCTTCGAGTTGCAACAAAACTTTACAACTTTTCAAAGCTTTTTACACCAGAATTCTGGCATAAAAGCTGTGATGAATCAGGTCCTTTATGTTCATGGAGTTTCCCACCAGAGCAAATTACAGCACATTACTAGAAGCCAAAGCTGGGCATACACATTGGATCATAGTCTTTTTAACACGTTAATCTTGGCAGAATTTTTCTATTTTAATCTTTGTTGTTTTCATTGCACACATGGGCCTTATAATCAGTAAGGTACAATATTTTTTGTGGATGAATTCATGAAAAAATAGACTTCAGTGGCAATTGATTGGCTCCATAGTGAGCTCCAATTAGAGTTATCTTTGATGGAGTGATTTGGGAAGCATTATTGTCTCAGAGGCTACGCCCACTGAAGGATACAGTTGGGCCACTTTGGCCCTGTCCACATGAAACTATACTGTAATCATCAGAATACAGTATGCAAGACAGAGTGTTGGCTAATTGAATATTTTGGATGGAGGCTCAATTAATGGAAATAATAAATTAACTATCTGTATCACATGACCTTATAAATATGCTTACAGTTGTGGACAAAAGTTTTAAGTTTTGGTTTTCACAAAGTTTGTTGATTCAGTTTTCATAGTGGCGATTTGCATTAACTCTAGATCCTTATGAAGAGTGACCAGATAAATTGCAAAAGATTGCAAAGTCATTCATTGGCATGAAAATGAAATTAATCACAAAAACCTAATTTCCACTGAATTTCAGTCCTGCCACAAAATGACCTGTTTCCATAATTCCAGTGATCTTCTTGTTGACTTAGGAGAAAGTGTTAATGAGGACAAGGCAGCTGATATCACTCTGTCATGCCAATTGAATTATAAGAGCAGACTGGTTGCTTAAGGATACGTGCCCACAATGAGCTTTTATTGCTGCATATTTTCACTGTGGCAAAAACGCAGTGTTTTCCAGTACCAGCAAAGTGGATGAGATTTATAGAACTCTCATGTCCACTGTGCTTCTTTTTTTATGTTGCATAAACTCACCTGCGGTGCGTTTTTCCAACCCAATATCGATTTATCTTTTGGGTACGCTGAGTTTTCTGTGCGGAATTTCCCCATAGACTTGCATTAGATGGAAAAAATCTGCAGGTAAAAAAAATGCACACAAGTTTTACTGTGTTTACGCAGCATAAACGCATCAAAAATGCATGTAGTCCGCACCTAAGAATGTCAATACCAGAAAATTTCAAAAACAAAGAAGCTTTATTTAAAGCATGACACACTAAACAGAGTCAAAAACGCATGCAAAAATGCAATGAAAAATATGCAAGTAAACTAAGGGGCAAAAATTCTGCAGCGTCAAAAACTCAACAAACATTGATCGTGGAAACGTAGCCTTAAACAGAGTCTGGTGCTTCAAATGGCTGTCGTCTTCTGTTAATTATGGCTACCTCTTAAGGAAACACGTGCAGTCATCATCATTGCTTTGCATTAAAAGGACTTTGCAGGCAAGGACATTGCTGTTTGTAAAATTGTCCCTAAAGGCCCCGTCACACTAAGCGATATCGCTAGCGAGATCGCTGCTGTGTCACGGTTTTGGTGAATCACCAGCGACCTCACCAGCGATGTCACTATGTGTGACACTTTGCAACGATCAGGCCCCTGCTGTGAGGTCGCTGATCGTTGCAAAGTGTCCTGGACCATTTTTTGGTCGTTGGCCTCCCGCTGGCCAGCACACATCGCTGTGTGTGACCAGCGGGACCAACGATCTGGCTGGTAACCATGGTAAATATTGGGTTACTAGGGGCACGTGCGCACTTAGTAACCCGCTGTTTACCATAGATACCACTCTGCTACGGTGAGCGGAGGCTCCAGCGCACCGTAGCAGAGTGGTATCCATGGTAAACAGCGGGTTACTAGGGGCACACGTGCACTTAGTAGCCCGATATTTACCATAGTTACCAGCCTGCTCCTGCTTAAGCAGCAGGCTGGTAACGGGAGCAGGACATCGTGGAACGATTCTTTCCACGATATCGCTGCTCCCCTCATCGCTGGTGAGCCTGCCTGTTTGACAGCTCACCAGCGATGTATTAGCGATGCAGCAACGATCCCTGACAGGTCGTATCGTTGTCGGGATCGCTGCTGCATCGCTTAGTGTGACGGGGCCTTAAATCAACCATTTAATTGGATCATCAGGAGCTTCAGGGTGCCAAAGAAAGTTCAGCAAGTGCTATGGCCATCTCTTTAAAAGTATTCAGCTACACAACTTGTATAATACCAGTGCAGAACTTGCTCAGGAATGGCAGTAGGCAGGTGTCAGTGCATCTGCAGGTCAGGTGAAGGCTTTGGAGGTTGGCCTAGTGTCATAAGGACAGCAAAGAAGCCACTTCTCTCCAAGAAAAACATCAAGGCCAGACTGACATTCTGCAGGAAAAACAGTGATTGGACAGGAGAGGAGTGGGGTAAAGTTTTTTTTTCTGATGAAGCCCCCTTCAGAATATTTGGAACATCTGGAAGAATGATTGTCTGGAGAAGAAAAGGTGAGCCCTATCATGAGTCCTGTGTCATGCCAACACTAAAGCATCCTGAGACCATTCATTTATGGGGTTGCTTTTCATCCAAAGGAGCAGGCTCACAATTTTGCCTAAGAATGGTATCTAAACCTCCTCCAAGAGCATCTTCTCCCAATAATCCAGGAGCAATTTGGTGATGAGCAATGCTTTTTTCTAGCATGATGGAGACCACGTCACAAGGCAAAAGTGATAACTAAGTGGATCAGTTAAGAATACATTGACATTTTGCGTCCGTGGCCAGGAAATTCCCCAGATCTTAATCCCATTGAGAACCCGTGGTCAATCCTCAAAAAGTAGATAGACAAAAACGCAGACATTGTGATAAACTTCAACCAGTGATTAGGTAAGAAAGGGTTGCTATCAGTTAAAATTTGCCCGAGAAGCTGGTATTCAGCATTTCAGGGCATATTGCAGATATCTTGAAAAATAAGACTTAATAAAGTAAATATTGAGTCTTTAGATAAACTTGACGTATTAGTCAATAAAAGTTTAAAAACTTATGAGATGCTTATATTTGTAATTCAGTAACACTAAAAATACTAAAGCAGCAAACTTTGTAAAAATTTAAATTTGTGTCAGTCTCAAAACTTCCACCCACAATTGTGTTTTTTGATTAAAGGGACATAAAACTGTGTACATTTATTTTTAGAATGTTGCTCAGTTAAATGAAAAATTAGATAATGGAATCTCTGTTGTTTTGTCCTATAGACTCTTCAACTGAATATGACCTATTATTTAATTTAGATTTTTAAGTTTAATGTATTTTTTTAATTATCCATTTTATTGTATAAAGAAAATAAACAGAAATCTTCCAATTTTCACGTTGGCAACTAGGCTTGTATATAGTGTTTTACGTTATATTGTAATGTCTGCCTGTGATGATAATGAGATGACTGCTGACGTCTTTTGTAATATTAGGTTTAGTAGTAGTTTTTTTTAAATTATAGATTGCGCTATAGATATTTGAAAAATAAAAATGCATTTATCATAAATCCTTATTTAAACTGTAGGTCATTTTATGATGTCACATTCCCTTTAACTATTAATAAATGCAAACTTTAAAATTCTGACCAGTGTCACTTTATGAGGTTATTACTCTGGAACGCTTCGACGAATCCCACTGATTCTGATATTTTTTTTCGTGACATATTGTACTTCATGATAGTGGTAAAATTTCTTCAATATGAATTTGGTGAAAATGTAGCAATTTTCAAACTTTGAATTCTTATGCCCTTAAATCAGAGGGTTATGTTACACAAAATAGTTAATAAATAACATTTCTCACATGTCTACTTTACATCAGCACAATTTTTTAAACATTTTTTTTTTGTAGGAAGTTATGAGTTAAAAGATGACCAGCGATTTCTAATTTTTCCAACAAAATTTACAAAACAATTTTTTTACGGACCACATCACATTTGAAGTGACTTTGAGGGGTCTATATGACAGAAAATACCCAAAAGTGATACCATTCTAAAAACTTCACCCCTCAAGGTGCTCAAAACCACATTCAAGAAGTATATTAACCCTTCACATGCTTCACAAGAACAGAAGCAACGTGGAAGGAAAAAATTAACAATTAACTTTTTTTCACAAAATGGACCACAAAATTTGTTGTGCAATTTATCCTGAGCATACGGATACCCAATATGTGGGGGAAAATCAATGTTTGGGTGCATGGCAGAGCTCGGAAGGGCTGGAATCAAGAGTGGACTCCATGTTGCATTTGGAGAGCCCCTGATGTGCTTAAACAGTAGAAACCATCCACAAGTGACCCCATTTTGGAAACTAGACTCCTCATGGAATCTTTCTAGATGTGTGGTGAGCACTTTGAACCACCAGGTGCTTAACAGAAGTTTATAATGTAGAGCCGTAAAAATAAAAAATCTATTTTTTTCCCACAAAAAAGGAATTTTAGCCCCTTTTTTTTTATTTTCATAAGGGTAACAGGAGAAAATGGACCCCAAAATTTGTTGTGCAATTTCTCCTGAGTACGCTGATACCCCGTGTGTGGGGTAAAACCACTGTTTGGGCGCACGGCAGGGAAGGAGCATCGTTTGACCTTTTCAATGCAAAAATGGCTGGAATTCAGAGCGGATCCCATGTTGTGTTTGGAGAGCCCCTGATGAGCCTTATGGCTGTGTGCCCACTATGCGTTTTTCAAGCATTTTTGCCACGGAATTTCCGCAGTGAAAACGCTTAAAAAACGCTTGGTAATACGTGCCTCATGGTCCCCAACGACAATCCGCATGTGCTGTGCACATGCTGCAGAAATTTCCGTTGCGGATTATCATTGCGGAAAAATACGCAGCATGTCCATTAATTTTGCGGACACGCAGCGTAATCGGCGCCATTGACTTGCATTGGACCGCGTGACATCCGCATCACTGCATCTGCACAAGCGGATATAACACGGTTCAATATGCGGATGGTACCCAGGTCTGGAGGAGAGGAGACTCTCTTCCAGACCTGGGTACCATAGAAACGGTAAAAAAGAGAATTTAAAATAAAAAATAAAGATTATACTCACCTTCCGATGTCCTACCGGTGTTTTCTCCTCTCCGTCTGGTCTGCTGTATGGATCACGTTGCTGTGAAGGACCTGCCATGACGTCATTGAGTCATGTGACCTGTCACATGACTCAATGACGTCACCGCAGGTCCTTCACATCACCGCGAGTCGCCCAAGACACCGGACGCAGCAGAGAAAACACCGGGAGGACATCGGAAGGTAAGTATAATCTTTTCTTTTTATTTTTTACCATTCTTATTCTTTTTTTTTAACTAACTTGGTCACACTACTATAAATCCATGCCAATATATATAGTGTGACCAAGTTGTCAAGCACTTTTCCAAGTGATGCTAAAATCACTTGGAAAAGCGCTTGATAACCCGCATGCAGAAATGCATGCAAAAACGTTTGACAAACGCTTCTACCTGGCGGGAAAAACACATGTAAAAACCGCATGTGTTTTTTCCTGCCAGGGAGAACCGGAAAAAATATGCAGCATTTCTGCATCGTGGGCACATAGCCTAACAGTGGAAACCCCCCACAAGTGACCCCATTTTGGAAACTAGACTCCTCAGGGAACTTATCTAGATGTGTGGTGAGCTCCTTGAATCTCCAAGTGCTTCATAGAAGTTTATGTAGTAGAGCCATGAAAATAAAAAATTCTCATTTTTCCCACACAAATTTAATTTTAGCCCCAATTTTTTTATTTTCACAGGGGTAACAGGAGAAAATTAACCCCAAAATCTTTGTGCAATTGCTCCTGAGTACGAAGATGCCCCATATGTGGGGGAAAACTATTATTTGGGCGCACGGCAGGGCTTGGAAAGGAAGGAGTGAGGTTTGGAACGCAGACTTTGATGGAATGGTCTGCTGGTGTAATGTCGCGTTTGGAGAGCCCCTGATGTGCCTAAACAGTGGAAAACCCTGGCAAGTTACCCCATTTTGGAAACTACACCCCTCAAGGATTTAATCAAGAGGTATAGTGAGCATTTTGAACCCACAGGTATTACGCAGAATTTGATACCATTAGGTTGTCATATTGAAAATTTTCATTTTTTTCACGAAAATTTAGTTTTAGCCCCAAATTTGTAATTTTTACAATGGATAATAAGAGAAAACGGAACCCCATAATTTGTTATGCTATTTCTCCCAACCGTGATGATGCCCCATATGTCATCAGAAATTACTGTTAAGCCACACATCAGGGTTGAGAAGGAAGGAGCGCTATTTGGCTTTTGGAGCATAAATTTTGGTAGAATAGTTTGTGGGCGACATTTGCGGAGCCCCAACAGTGCCAGAACAGTAGAAAAAAAACCAAAAGTGACCCCATTGTAGAAATTACACATCTCAATGAATTAATCTATTGCTATAGTGACTATTATGTAACATCCACGCCAGGCTTTATTTTGGAATAAATGACGAAGCCATTCAGGTGAAACGCGCGTCGAGGCGCGCCACTCTTGACCCGTGCTGCTTATTTGCATCTCCTTTATCTGCCATGTCTCAAGGTAATGCTGACTATCCATGTATATGTTATTTCTTGTTATACACTGTTGCATTTATTTGTTAGCCCATTTTACCTTCTACATCTACCTTCTCAGAACCCCATTGCCTCCTATACTTTTTGGGTACAGGCTGGGGCTCTGTGATAAATCCCATAGGCATCGATTTTGGAGTGCTTTCTGTAGCAGGGTATGAGCCTTCTTTTCTCTTTGCTGGGGCTCTTTTTCCATCTTATCCCTCACTGTTCATCTCATCTTAGCCATCTTGTATCTTAATTGTCTGACATTTTTCACCTATTTTTATAGTTGGAATATTATGTACAATAAAATTTATACTATTTTGCACCTTAAATGGTATTCCTGTTCTCTATATGTGTGAGTCGTGCCTTCCACATAATAGCCTGCGGACATTGGCTTTACTTCTCCACTTTTTTCTTTCTTTCATTGGATTTTTATTTTGGAGAATTGCAAATATGCCAGTTTAGTGCCCATACATTGTGCCCTATAAAATGTAGTGCCTCCATGTGCTGTAACACCCCCATACATTTCTCCTGGTGACACACACCTGTAAATTGTTAAGTGCTCTTCCCGCTACAATAACGCCAAACATGTGGCCGCTTACTGCAGTTTAGGCACAGTGGGGCTCAGAAGGAGGGGGGCTGTATGAGAGCTTATTTTTTGTGACACGAGTTGCAGATTTTTTTGGTACCATTTTGGGGCACATAGTAATTTTTGATCGCTTTATATTCAGATTTTTCAGACATAGAATGAAGAAAAACAAGCAATTCAGTTATTGTTTTTATTTTTTATTTTTTGCGCTGCACACCATGTGGTAAGAGTGATAAGACCGATTTGTTCGTCGGGTCTGTACGATTACAGCGATACCAGTTTTATATATTTTTTTTATGCTTTGCTATTTTTACATACTAAAAACAGTATTTTACAAAAAAGAATTTGATTTTGCATTGTCATATTCTGAGAGCTGTAACTTTGTTATTTTTTGCTGAATGAGCCATATTATGGCTTGTTTTTTTGCGGGACATTTTAGTGTTTTTATCCATATAATTTTTTTTTACATACGACTTTTTGATCGCTTTTTATTCACTTTTTTTGTGAGTCAGTATGATGAAAAAGCGTAATTTGTGGCCTGTTTTTTTTTTTGTTTCTTTTTTACGGTGTTTGCCAAATGGAATAAATTATTTGACAGTTTTATAGAGTCAGTCATTCCGGATGTGGCAATACCAATAATGTGTACTTTTTTTGTTTATTTTTGCTTTATCACAAATACTGCATTTTGAGGGGCGAAACGGATTTTAGTGATTTGTGTGCAGTTTTGTGTTTTTTTTTTTTACATTTTTACATATTTATTACACTTTTTTTTACTCTTTCACTAAGTCCCACTGTGGGACATGTGTAGTCTGCAGTACTGTACAGTGCATGAGACCTGTCAGTGAGTCACTGACTCAGCCTGTGAGATCCAGCTTATTGCTGGATCTCACAGGCCACCGTACCCTGGGATCATCACATGATCTCAGATTACAATGGTAACCATCGGGACCTGCGATTCTCATCTCGGGGGTCCGCTTGTTACTAAGGGGGTCTTGCGACCCCCTTGTAACCACTTAAATAGCGCTGTCACAATTGACAGCGGTATTTAAGGCTTTAATCGGCCCCGATCAGCCACAGACAGTTGACACCCACGGGAATTGCCGCCAGGCGACGCTATTCACCTATTCCTCATCGCCATGAAAGAGCGGCGCTGAGGCATAAGTATCCTTAACTGCCACCGTAAAAATGCGTTACACCGGTCGTTAAGGGGTTAAAGCCTAGTTTTACATCTCCTGTTTTCTCATCAAGTTAATTCAGACTTTCACCTTCCATAAGTAAGTGATTTATTTTATACAGTTATATGAAAAAGTTTGGGCACCCCTATTAATCTTAAGCTTAATGTTTTCTTAAAATTGGTGTTTTTGCAACAGCTATTTCAGTTTGATATATGTAATAACTGTTGGACACAGTAATGTTTCTGCATTGAAATGAGGTTTATTGTACTAACAGAAAATGTGCAATCTGCATTCAAACAAAATTTGACAGGTGCATAAGTATGGGCACCCTTATCATTTTCTTGTTTTAAATACTCCTACCTACTTTTTACTGACTTACTAAAGCACTTTTTTTGGTTTTGTAACCTCATTGAGCTTTGAACTTCATAGCCAGGTGTATGCAATCATGAGAAAAGCTACTTAAAGTGGCCACTTGCAAGTTGTTCTCCTGTTTGAATCTCCTCTGAAGAGTGGCATCATGGGCTCCTCAAAACAACTGTCAAATGATCTGAAAACAAAGATTATTCAACATAGTTGTTCAGGGGAAGGATACAAAAAGCTGTATCAGAGATTTAACCTGTCAGTTTCCACTGTGAGGAACATAGTAAGGAAATGGAAGAACACAGGGACAGTTCTTGTTAAGGCCAGAAGTGGCAGGCCAAGAAAAACATCAGAAAGGCAGAGAAGAAGAATGGTAAGATCAGTCAAGGACAATCCTCAGACCACCTCCAGAGAGCTGCAGCATCAACTTGCTGCAGATGGTGTCATTGTGCATCAGTCAACTATACAACGCACTTTGCACAAGGAGAAGCTGTATGGGAGAGTGATGCGAAAGAAGCCGTTTCTGCAAGCACGCCACAAACAGAGTCAGCTGAGGTATGCAAAAGCACATTTGGAGAAGCCAATTTCTTTTTGGAAGAAGGTCCTGTGGACTGATGAAACCAAGATTGAGTTGTTTGGTCATACAAAAAGGCGTTATGCATGGCGGCAAAAAAGCACAGAATTCCAAGAAAAACACTTGCTACCCACAGTAAAATTTGGTGGAGGTTCCATCATGCTTTGGGGCTGTGTGGCCAATGCCAGCACCGGGAATCTTGTTAAAGTTGAGGGACGCATGGATTCCACTCAGTATCAGCAGATTCTTGACAATAATGTTCAAGAATCAGTGATAAAGTTGAAATTACGCCGGGGATGGATCTTTCAGCAAGACAATGATCCAAAACACCGGTCCAAATCTACTCAGGCATTCATGCAGAGGAACAATTACAATGTTCTGGAATGGCCATCCCAGTCCCCAGACCTGAATATCATTGAACATCTGTGGGATCATTTGAAGAGGGCTGTCCATGCTCGGCGACCATCAAACTTAACTGAACTGGAATTGTTTTGTAAAGAGGAATGCTCAAAAATACCTTCATCCAGGATCCAGGAACTCAGTAAAAGCTACAGGAAGCGACTAGAGGCTGTTATTTTTGCAAAAGGAGGATCTACTAAATATTAATGTCACTTTTCTGGTGAGGTGCCCATACTTATGCACCTGTCAAATTTTGTTTGAATGCAGATTGCACATTTTCTGTTAGTACCATAAACCTCATTTCAAGGCAGAAACGTCACTGTGTCCAACAGTTATTACATATATGAAACTGAAATAGCTGTTGCAAAAACACCAATTTTTATAAAACATTAAGCTTAAGATTAATAGGGGTGCCCAAACTTTTTCATATAACTGTATCTACTCTTTAGCGTGTATTCACACATTGCATTTGAATCTTGCAATTGAATCACTAAGTCACAAAACTCAAAACTGTGCCAAAATATTTTAAAGTATAACTGTGTTTTATCATAAATTTATTTTTGGACCATGACTAGCAAACTCAGTTTCGCATATGTCATTAGAACTTTTGAAAGATCAAGAAGTGTGGAATTTGTTCTTATGCTGGAGTTTCCCCATAATCATTCTATTTCTGAAAGTTTTCGTACTCTGGTCTTTCACTGTTCCTATGCCAGTATCTTACACTATTATATAATACTCCGATTTCCACCACTGTCTCATTTTATGTGTATGCAGAATAATGCCATTCTGCTCAATTTTGATACATTATTATATGCTGAACTTATCAGTGCTTTTGTTGGCCATTTGCCATGTTTTCAAATAAGAGTTTGTTTGTTTTCTCCTCTGAGGTAATAATCATGATTCAATTATGTCTTCTGGAGATAAGAGTATCTTGTGTACTTGGCAATCTTTAAGGCTGTGTGCCCACGTAGCATTTTTCAAGCGTATATGCTGCGGAATTTCTGCAGCGTAAACGCTTGAAAAACGCATGTATATCCGCACCCCATGGTCCCCAATGGGATTCCGCAAGTTCTATGCACATGCTGCGGATTTTTCCGCAGCGTTTATGCCGCGTTCAAAAATCCGCAGCATGTCATTTAATTTTGCGTTTCCGCAAGCGGAATTGCCTTTGTCCAATGCATAAAAAACGCAAGGCAATTCCGCATGTGGAAAACGCGTGATAAACGCGTGAAAAATGCGCGATAAACGCGTGCGGAATTCCGCATGCGTTTTTCCGGGAGAGGACTTGCATTTATGCAGCAGAAATTTTCTGCTTCATAAATGCAACGTGGGCACATAGCCTAAGACTAATAATAGACTGAGAAGTCATTTTTTTTCATTTAGTCATTGCGTTTTCATAGTTTTTGTTAAGACAAAATTATCTTATTAAAGTACATATTTTCAATCTTTATGTAAATAAATAGTATAGTCTTAAAGAAGCACTCCTCCCATCAAAGTTTTTATCCTCTTAATATATTACAATCAACATCTTATACAGAACTGTGTACTTACAATTGCTCATTTTGCCTATCACCAGTAGTGGGTGTGGGTGGGGGATGTAGAGTAGGGGAGCACCATTGTAGGAGGTATTTAAAGGGAAGCCATCTTAGGGTGGCAAGTCAGTGAGGACAGTCAGTCAGTGAGTAGTAGGGGAGCATAGTCTCTTCAGGAGCTCTGCTCCACAAGTGGGGCCTAGTAATAGAGGCCCAGGAGGGGAGCAGAGGAGAAAGGCTCCGTTTTACAGAAGGGATCCCAGGGGGTACGGTGAGTGCAGGACGGCACCCGTACGCCCCAAATCTGCCAGGTGTCAAAGGGATCAGGCCGCAAGAAGGGAACCGGTCCCTGGACCAGCAGTGTTACTCCAGGTCTCGGCTCGAAAAAACGGAGGCTTCTGCACTTCCATGGTGCAGTTGCCACAACCTCACCCTAGTCACCGTGAAGGGCATCAAGTAGGTCCGGGAACTCCAGTTTGCCCAGAAGGGACTTCAGAGCACCCGATCGGGACTGTGTGTTGGGGAGCGCAGGGCAGGAGGGAGAGAGACCCAGTGCGTGAAGTCGGTCAAGGAAAGGAATATAAGAAAGGGGGTCCCGTTAAGTGCTTCTAATCTACCTGAAGGAGTGCTGATCCCCTGCCTGGCAAACGCAGAGCGTCTGCGGGAGGCTGACACCCGAACAGTGTACCTGAGAAACTAGAACAAGAACTGTGAGTAAAACGCGGATGACTGCACTGCACTGCCTCCATCAGTTATTTCTGCTGCGCCATCTCTCCTGCACTGCAAGCCCGAGCATCACCACCATCTGCACCTACACTGCCCTGGGGGCCCGCTCCGCCTGTGGGGAGCAGAAACATCCCAGCTGCCATCCCATCACCCCCCCCGGAGGTCTGCAGCAGCGCCGGTACTCATTACCGGAAACCACAGGTGGCGTCACGAGACAAACTAAAAACACTAAAACCCCTTTTTAAAGAGAGACCCAGAGTACGGGCCCGGGAGCCGACTGCTGTGACCTCCTAAACAAGGTAAAAGGCCTGGGTACCGAGTCCCCTATATTCCCCATGGGTGACATATTTACTGTTGCCCCTATAAACATTTACTTGCTTTTAAGCCACTGGTACTGTTCACACAGGCACAAAGTTTCTCGGTGCTAACTTGAAAGTTCATTAGTGTTCTTAAACTTTTTAAATGAAAACAAGACAGCCTTTTCCCGGCAAAGATAGTAAACAGAAGAAGCAGAAAATAAACTGTCAATTTAGCAGTTATGGCTTCACAGAGCTGGCTCGCCCATTCAAAAGCACATCCAGACTTAGTCAGCCACTGGCAGGGGCTGACCAGTATACCTTCACACTAGTATACCTATCACCTTCAAACACACAGACAATTCCCAGAGGTGTTTCCACCTCTCCTCTCAGAAAATTCTGAGGCAGTTCAGCTGCCCTTTTAACCCAGTTTCACCTCCTGGATTGGAGGATGGGAATGACCAGTCTCTCCCAGCTCTACCAGTTGTTCCAAAACCTGGACCCAAAGATCTGGGCCCATTAACAAACCTCTCAGTATCTATTGTGCTGGAGACTTCTTCTCCGGGTTACACATCACCAAGGCTAGGCACCTTGGTGACACATACACTCCATCCAGTACCTTCCCAGCTGCTAGCCTACACCACTTACTGGTACAAATCACTGATGATTACCCTACCTTTTTCTCTTTACATATATTTATCTAATTTCCTTTTTACATATGTCAATATATGTTCACTTGCATTGTATCATCCCTTGGGGTTTCCAGCTGTTCAGCCCCTTTTCTTTCTTCCTGTATTCTCACATTGAATGGATTTCTTGTACTGCATTTTAGCATGTTTGTTTTTATTAAGTATTTAATAAGGTTATCAATTTTGCATTATTGCATAGTCGCAGTCCTGACCTTTTTTATAGGTTATCTATTACAAGAATCCTGTATGCAAATTGCCTTTTCAGAGAGATATAGGACTTGAACTCTAGTGCCACCTATTGGAAGTAGCAATCCTACAAATCAATATTGACCCTTTAACATCCTTGCCATATGACTTAGGATAAAAGCCAAACCAGAATCTCAATCCTGTAATGCACTGACGAGGGGAAACACCCCAAAACACTGTCTCTGTAAATTGAGATTCCGGTTTGTCTTTTATACTAAGTCATATGGCAAGGCTTATTATAGGGTTGATATTGTCTTTTAGGATTGCTTCTTCCAATAGGTGGCACTAGAGTTCAAGTCCTCTTCCTTTCTGAAGAGGCAATTTGCATATTTAATTTTCCAGAGGAGCATTGCACGGCAAATAAGTCTCCTCACTCTGACATAACAGGCCAGGAATGTCACTCTCCACAAGGAGAAACGCTATCCCTTGGATCCCAAGAATCCTTTAGTAAGTTTATATCCTCTGGTAACAAAAAGTCCATGAATAAAAATAAACCATTCAGTTTGGATAGGGCAATATTAAAAAAATAGAAATAGCATTCCAGGAGAATAAAGATCTCAAAATGAAATGTTCAAAAGAATTCAAGTTAGCAACCTTAGTGACAGAGAAAGAAGTTGCCAGTAGAATGGAATGCTCTACCACAAGAGGTAGTAATGGCAGACACTGTGACAGCATTTAAAAAAGGGCTGGATACTTTTTCACAACAAATAGAATTGTGGATTATAAATAATCTAGTGATAGAGAATGTAGAACTGGTGGAGAAAGGGAGAACTTGATGGACATCTTCATTCATTGATGGATATCTTCATTCAACCTATGTAACTGTGTAACATGTAATCTATTCTGCTACATTGCTTGTGTTTATAATCGAGCTGCTCAGCAAGACAGAGGTGCATGCGACTTCTTAGCATGCCTATACCAATGCCTGTTTCCTATGTTGCATGAATTCTGTCATCCCTGAACCTGAACATGTATTTCATGACTGCCTTTTTGGCCATCACTTCCGATATCACATGCCAAAAATTCCTATTGGCAAGCAATCAGTTGGAAGTTGGCTAGAGATACATGGAGTTAGAAACATAACTATAGCACTTAAGAAAATTACACATTAATATGTGAAACATACTGTATGTCAATGGGTTAAAAATATATGCTTGGTTTGGTTATGTGTAAGACCTTTGCACTCTAAACAAAGCAAATCCACTGGTCAGCTCTATATCAAAATATAGGACAGACCCTCTCTACCAATATTATCTTTGTATTGCTGGAATGCAGCATAACATTCAGTCCATATATACAAATAGAATTTTGTGGACCAAAATGTTTATCATAGATTTTAATCTCTGCAGTGAGAACTACCTATAACCATGTGATTCCTCTTGCATTTATAATGTTTCAGCAATGAAAGTATACATTTTAGCATGGCATATTCAAGGGTGTCTGTCACACACAAACACTAATTAAACTTCTTATACAGGTATGTAGGGGACTTAAGGGGGTTAAGTTGGCAGGAAAAATAATATTTTGAATGGAAAAGGGGGTCTTCAGTGCACACTTGGTGTGACTAGGGGATCAATGCACCGTTATGCTCCCTCAATTTCCATACTGAGCACTGTGTCCTTTCTTGATTGGCAGTGCTGAAGCAAGCACTGCGTAAACTCCAGCAATGGTTCTGCTTCTCCACAGTGACCCTCCAGGAGTCCAGCTTTGCTCATTGTCAGTGTGTGCTCTCATCGCTTGCTCCTGTATGCCTGTATGCAGTACAGTACAGAGCGGCAGCCTCAGACAGGAGCCCAGCCATGCTCCACTCACACGGTGTCAGTGTGTGCTCTCATCGCTTGCTCCTGTATGCAGTACAGTACAGAGCGGCAGTCTCAGACAGGAGCACAGCCATGCTCCACTCACACGGTGTCAGTGTATGCTCTCATCGCTTGCTCCTGTATGCCTGTATGCAGTACAGTACAGAGCGGCAGCCTCAGACAGGAGCCCAGCCATGCATCACTCACATGGTGTCAGTGTGTGCTCTCATCGCTTGCTCCTGTATGCAGTAGAGTACAGAGTGGCAGCCTTACACAGGAGCCCACCATGCACCACTCACACGGTGTCAGTGTGTGCTCTCATCACTTGCTCCTGTATGCAGTACAGTACAGAGCGGCAGTCTCAGACAGGAGCACAGCCATGCACCACTCACACGGTGTCAGTGTATGCTCTCATTGCTTGCTCCTGTATGCAGTACAGTACAGAGCGGCAGCCTCAGACAGGAGCCCAGCCATGCACCACTCACACGGTGTCAGTGTGTGCTCTCATCGCTTGCTTCTGTATGCAGTACAGTACAGAGCGGCAGCCTCAGACAGGAGCCCAGCCATGCACCACTCACACGGTGTCAGTGTGCACTCTCATCGCTTGCTTCTGTATGCAGTACAGTACAGAGCGGCAGCCTCAGACAGAAGCCCAGCCATGCACCACTCACACGGTGTCAGTGTGTGCTCTCATCACTTGCTCTTGTATGCAGCACAGTACAGAGCGGTAGCCTCAGACAGAAGCCCAGCCATGCACCACTCACACGGTGTCATTGTGTGCTCTCATCGCTTGCTCCTGTATGCAGTAGAGTACAGAGCGGCAGCCTCAGACAGGAGCCCAGCCATGCACCACTCACACGGTGTCATTGTGTGCTCTCATCGCTTACTCCTGTATGCAGTAGAGTACAGAGCGGCAGCCTCAGACAGGAGCCCAGCCATGCACTACTCACACGGTGTCAGTGTGTGCTCTCATCGCTTGCTCCTGTATGCAGTACAGTACAGAGCAGCAGCCTCAGACAGGAGCGCACCATGCACCACTCACATGGTGTCAGTGTGTGCTCTCATCACTTGCTCCTGTATCCAGTACAGTACAGAGCGGCAGCCTCAGACAGGAGCCCAGCCATGCACCACTCACACGGTGTCAGTGTGCACTCTCATCGCTTGCTTCTGTATGCAGTACAGTACAGAGCGGCAGCCACAGACAGGAGCCCAGCCATGCACCACTCACACGGTGTCAGTGTGTGCTCTCATCGCTTGCTTCTGTATGCAGTACAGTACAGAGCGGCAGCCTCAGACAGGAGCCCAGCCATGCACCACTCACACGGTGTCAGTGTGTGCTCTCATCGCTTGCTTCTGTATGCAGTACAGTACAGAGCGGCAGCCTCAGACAGGAGCCCAGCCATGCACCACTCACACAGTGTCAGTGTGCACTCTCATCGCTTGCTTCTGTATGCAGTACAGTACAGAGCGGCAGCCTCAGACAGGAGCCCAGCCATGCACCACTCACACGGTGTCAGTGTATGCTCTCATCGCTTGCTCCTGTATGCAGTACAGTACAGAGCGGCTGCCTCAGACAGGAGCCCAGCCATGCACCACTCACATGGTGTCAGTGTGTGCTCTCATCGCTTGCTCCTGTATGCAGTACAGTACAGAGCAGCCAGCCTGAGACAGGAGCCCAGCCATGCACCACTCACACGGTGTCAGTATATGCTCACATCGCTTGCTCCTGTATGCAGTACAGTACAGAGCGGCAGCCTCAAACAGGAGCCCAGCCATGCACCACTCACACGGTGTCAGTGTGCACTCTCATCGCTTGCTTCTGTATACAGTACAGTACAGAGCGGCAGCCTCAGACAGGAGCCCAGCCATGCACCACTCACACGGTGTCAGTGTGTGCTCTCATCGCTTGCTTCTGTATGCAGTACAGTACAGAGCGGCAGCCTCAGACAGGAGCCCAGCCATGCACCACTCACACGGTGTCAGTGTGCACTCTCATCGCTTGCTTCTGTATACAGTACAGTACAGAGCGGCAGCCTCAGACAGGAGCCCAGCCATGCACCACTCACACGGTGTCAGTGTGTGCTCTCATCGCTTGCTTCTGTATGCAGTACAGTACAGAGTGGCAGCCTCAGACAGGAGCCCAGCCATGCACCACTCACACGGTGTCAGTGTGCACTCTCATCGCTTGCTTCTGTATACAGTACAGTACAGAGCGGCAGCCTCAGACAGGAGCCCAGCCATGCACCACTCACACGGTGTCAGTGTGTGCTCTCATCACTTGCTTCTGTATGCAGTACAGTACAGAGCGGCAGCCTCAGACAGGAGCCCAGCCATGCACCACTCACACGGTGTCAGTGTGTGCTCTCATCGCTTGCTTCTGTATGCAGTACAGTACAGAGTGGCAGCCTCAGACAGGAGCCCAGCCACGCACCACTCACACGGTGTCAGTGTGCACTCTCATTGTTGACTCCTGTCTGCTGGTGCAACTGCGTACTGTACAGCAGACAGGAGCCAGCTATGAGAGCACTGACGCTGAGCACGAATGGGCCCCTGCAGTGTCATTGATAAGGTGCAGCATTGTTTATTTAGTTCATTGTAAATCAAAATATGAAAATTGAAAAGTACAACAGTGTACTGAGCTTTTGGCAGTGCCAAGGTTGCACCAAAGACCCTCAATTGCCTACAAAATATATATTTTTTCCTGGCAACTAAAGCACTAATACCTATACTACAGATATGTTTTTTATAGGTGCTAAGTCCCCTATGTACCTGAATAAATTATTTAATTAGTAATAGGGTGAGAGGGGGTCACAAACTCGCTTTAATCAGTTCCAGTTTTGTTTAAACCTTTTATAATCTAGCCACATTTTAAAATATAAAGTACCAGTAAATTATTTTACAAAACTGTATTAATCTGCATGAACTCTTCTTTTCTAAAACTAACATTATTATCCCTCAAATTACCTCCACACATATTAACTAGAATAATTATCCACAGAGCTCATACACTATTCAAATTACAAATATAATAAAGATATATATATGTATAAAGTGTTTCTTGGTTTTGCTCTCTTTCGGTTCCTACATAAATTAGGCTAAACTCGTCCAAACCCGTCGATATGACAGTATAAGAGTCAATTTACATGAACCAACCAGTGGCACTATACGACCATAGAGTGATTAATATTTACGCAGTCAGACTGCACCCCCAGATGTACACCGAACAAACATCAGCAGATTGTTCTCTTCACATAGGCTGCCATTGTTCTTGTCAGCGCTAGTCCAGTTTACACAGGACAACGCACTGCCAAGAACGATGATTTTTAAGTAAGCTTAAAAATCATTTCACCCAACGAACAAGCATTTTGCTTGTTTATTGGGTGATCACCAGACTGTTTACACTACAAGATTATCATGAAATGAGCATTTCTAGGAATGTTCACAATAATCTTTCACTGTAAATGCACTTTAATGTGTAAGGGGGTCTTTCAACTCTCCCCAAACAGATGTTGTCTGGGAATAGCCTGTTGGATTTCCAATGGCCAATTTGTTTGTTCTCTGACTGATAAGCCTCCTGACAGATGATTTAGGCACCAGCTCTCTCAATGAGAATGCAGGAGTACTCTGCTGAGCGTTCCTGTGTATGCAGAGTTGAGAGCGATTACATCTCTTGAATACCTATGATGCCACTCAATAACTTTATTAATATATGTACGCTTTAATCCCTCATGGAAATATTTGCTACAATAAGCATAAAAGCCCAGGATAAAGAAACAAGGTTGGGTGACCCGAGATAGGCTTCATCATGTGCAGACTGTCATAGACAATATTCAGCAAATATTTATAAAGACCAGAATACTCACACGCCTAAGTCTTCATGGGACTAAAGTCTTTGTTTTCTTCATTCATCATTTTTATAACGTGCGGTAGCAGCAAACAATCACTGGTATGCCGTATCTATCACAATATTCGTCTCACATTAAGCGATGTTTCGAGACATACACCGCCTTCCTCATGGGTGCTAATGTGAACTGGCTGAACCATTATATAGAAACTAGTTGCTATAGATGCAATTAACAATATTAAGATTATGAAAGTATTTATGAAAACAACTTAAATATAGATAAAGATATTTAAAGTTTCAGCAATATAGAGTGATCATAAAAATACGTTGAACTTGCCACACTCATTTAACTCTTTCGTTTGCATTGTTTCAAGTCGGACTATTCAACAATCTTTACCTTGCAGCAACCTTTTCTTATTAGTTGTCTTATCTTGAACATAATCACCCCCCTCTAATACCTGCCAATGCAGTTAATTTCAATATTGTTAATAGTGTCTACATGTTGATGGTGTCTGTAAAGTGGCTCGCCTGATTCACATTAGTATGAATGAGGAAGGGGACGTGAGCCGAGTATCATGATAGACGCAGCATACCAGTGTTTGTTCGCTGCTACCGCTTGTTATAAAATGATGAATAAATAAAATGAGGACTTTGGTCCCATGAAGTCAGCAAAGTGTTGGTAGTCTTGTCTTTATAAACATTTGGGGAACATTGCCCATGACATTCTGCATATGTTGGAGGACTAATTAATCAAGTTGTTGATAACTTGAAGCCGGGTGCTAGCATGCTGTTATGTGTCTCTACGTGGTTTTCAACTATTGATTAGATTCTGGCCCAGGAAGACTTCAAACATTTTAATATATGTATTGTAAGTGTACTGTTACTTTTGTGAGTATAGTCAAATTTTAATTTTGGATTCCCTTGTTGAATGGTGTTTTTAGTAGTCTTCCTCAATCTTATTTGCTTTCTCAGTTTACCACAGTTGCACCATAATTGCTGAAAGATGAGGTTCAAATATTTGCAGCTGCCGGGGATCCTTTGGTCATTCTACTGGCGAAGAAGCAGAGGATTGTCTAGTTTCAGAACTAGTAGAATGCAGGTTTAGGAAAGATCACAATAAGATGTTTCATTTCTTGAATTAAATTATGAATATTGGAAAATCTAATAGATTTAATGACCATTCCAGTTGTATCCAACAAGAGGAAGTATGGTAGTGGTCAATCTTTTGAAAGACAGGTGCAGGACTTTGGGAGAGGGCACTCCAGTTCCCTCTCAACATCCTTTCTGAAAGGAAGAATAACGAACTTCAAAAATACTATTTCAGACATTTTCTCACTAATTACAATAGGAAGGAAAGAGGAAAAAATATATCCATATTCCCGTTGCTTCCACTTGTATTAAAGTTTGAACTTCAGGAAGTCTAGGGCAGCCAACAACAATATGACAGAAAGTCCAAATGCTGGATATTCCATTATGAGTCTGGCCTGGACCCAAAGTCCCCCAATTTTGATCACATCACGTCTGACTCCTATTCTAAACTTCATCACAAGGCGCCAAAGTCACTGAGCTCTGTCATCCATGGTGTCTGACAGACATGTAGAGGAGCTCTTGCCCACAGAGATTAGTATTGTTGGCAGAAGACTATTTTGTATTAAAGACACAGTTTTACAACAGAGGTTCTGATAAAACTGCTAGGTTTGTGACATCATTTATACCACCCGGCATTAAACACTAATAAACATATCTGTAAAGCTTATACTTTATCCCTAGAAGTTCATTCTCTGCTGGATGCAACAATTTACAATAGGCTTCCTAAACAGCTGCTCCAGTTATATTGAGGACTGAGACTACAAACTTTACTTCATATTGTAGGTAGTTGTCAGTAACCAGTGTATATTGCAACACGTTAAATGTATTTGACTTTCATTAGTTTCTCATGCACAGCTTTCCAAGACATATCCATCCTCTCCGCAAATGACCCTGTCTGATCCAACGATTTAAAAACATCAAGAAAACTGTCTGAGTTTCAATTTTATTAACTTCAGGGAATTATAAGTGGGGCATGAATTCTGTGCGTCTGCAAGTTCAGACATTGTGAGAACATGTATGCCCCAGTATATATAGTTTGCAAAGGTAACCGTAATGTACTGAACTACCATCGTATTTACACAAGTTTTGGATTTCCAAGGACCATAAACTTTCCCCAGGTCGTAAAACTTTTCTTGCTTTTGTAACAAATGTAATGAGAGAAAAACAAGCTCTGACTTCAGTTACCTAGCCAGCATGGATTATTTTCATATCAAACTACAGTTTTGAAAAAGTATAGAAACATGGATAAATCTAATTGTTCAAAAATTAAAGGTTGTATTAAAAGAGTTAATCCAGAATAGGAGACAACTTGCTGATCGCTGAGGGTCCATCCTTTTAGACCCCCACTGATTCCAAGAATAGGGCTTTGAAACGCTAAATTCATTGTCTATTGGGCTGCTGGCGATAGCTATCGCCAGCAGTCCAGCCGTGGATAAGTAATATTTTGCTAAGATCGGAATAACCCTGTAGTCTTGATATATGAGATGGAACTATGAAGTACATAATTCACTAATGGAGGCTATTACTTTTTTGGGTTGTGTAGGCGGCCGACAAGGAGGATACTGGACGGAGTGTATATCTTTCTTAGAAAATTAAACTGGGCAAGATATTAAAAGCTGGGTAGTACTGGTTGGTGCTGCAGCTTAGGTGCTGATCTATTTTACTCATGGTAGTTCCAGGCTGGTTTTTATTGGAGCGATGAGAAGGATTTGGTAGAAGGACTCATCACTTCCACTCCCGCTCATGTATGGGTAGTACTGGAGGCTTAGCCAGCTCAGTTAAGAGAGGTCACCTCTTTACAGACACAGAAAAGTCTGAAGGAAAAGGTTCAGAGAGACACAGCCTCGAGACTAATATGGTGTACCTCTGCTCCATTCATTCTTTATGGATCCACTGGAGTTAGCTGATCGCAGTGTTTGGCCATGTTTACATGTTCAGTATTTGGTCAGTATTTTACATGAATATTTATAAGCCAAAACCAGGAGAGGAACAATAGGAGGAAAAGTATAATAGAAACACATCACCACTTCTGTATTTATCACCCACTCCTGGTTTTTGCTTTACAAATACCGATGTAAAATACTAACGAAATATTGAACGTTTGAACGTGACCTCTGGTTTGTCCTTGGCACTTCAATTAAGAATCTACGGATCTGTGAATGATTGACCACCACTCCATTCACACGGGAAGAGCCCCTAATCTTGGGATTGGCGGGAGTCTCGGTGGTTGAACCAAAAGTGATCAAAAGTTATCTATTATCCTACGGATAGGGGATAACTTTCAAATTTACTAAAACTCCTTTAAGTGCTAATGTAAACATAGGTTTCAAAGACAACACACCTGCAGTAGCCACTAGAGGGAGCATGAGAGCCAACTGCATACTACTGTCTCTTTATTGCGTAAACAGTACTCATGATCTTATCTGGTGGAGCCTGCTGCTGTATTTTACATCCATGAATATTGGGTAGACATACTGATATTCTGTATCAGGAGTGAAGCTCTAATCCCTAAAATGATGCAAAAGTGCTGATTTGTCATCTTAATAAAACTTTGATATAGAAGAAATAGAAATAAACAACACACAACGTCTGCTTTATCCTTCGATACAAGGTAATCCTTGCCAATCTACCATATATTTGCCCATTTTGAATAAATGCTGTAATGTTTTGCGCAGGAGCATGAAAATACTTGGCAGATCCTTTATTTACATGCCGTACTCCTTTGCACACAAAAGAACTATGCAAATTTGTGCTGGATATTTAGTAAAGCTGCAATTTTCAGGCTGGAATGTTTATTACAACGTTACTAATGCAAGTGAGTGCTGCGCATAATGAAAAAGGTTCTGTTTTCATCTTAATGGTGAAAGCTGCAGAGGTTTGCACAGAAAGAGACCATGCAAATGAGGGAGAAAGATAAATATGCCGTTTTCACGCTACTGACCCTTAAAAGAGGGGAGGGAAATTCACAGATCATAAGGAAACCATTCACTGTTGGAAAGATTATTTATGCTGCACATTTTCTTTCCACTTGGTCCAGAAGAGATCTTTCAGATACCGGGAGGGGCACAAGCCTGGGTGCCAGTAACATACGCCTTTTTCCAGTTTTACATGAGCTACATATGCTACATTTCTTTCCAATTTCTGTCCATAAATGAACGCTAATCGATGATATACAGTGAAGGAAATAATTATTTGATCCCTTGCTGTTTTTGTAAGTTTGCTCACTGACAAAGACATGAACAGTCTATAATTTTAAGGGTAGGTTAATTTTAACATTGAAAGATAGAATATCCCAAAAAAATCAAGAAAATCACATTGTATAAATTAGATACATTTATTTGCATTTTGCAGTAAGAAATAAGTATTTGATCCCCTACAAACCATTATGAGTACTGGCTCCTACAGACCAGTTAGACGCTCCAAATCAACTCGTTACCTGCATTAAAGACATCTGTCTTACATAGTCACCTGTATAAAAGACTCCTGTCCACAGACTCAATTAATCAGTTAGACTCTAACCTCTACAACATGGGCAAGACCAAAGAGCTTTCTAAGGATGTCAGGGACAAGATCATAGACCTGCACAAAGCTGGAATGGGCTACGAAATCATAAGTAAGACGCTGGGTGAGAAGGAGACAACTGTTGGTGCAGTAGTAAGAAAATGGAAGAAATACAAAATGACTGTTAATTGACATCGATCTGGGGCACCATGCAAAATCTCACCTCGTGGGGAATCCTTGATCATGAGGAAGGTGAGAGATCAGCCTAAAACTACATGGGGGAACTTGTTAATGATCTCAAGGCAGCTGGGACCACAGTCACCAAGAAAACCATTGATAACACATTACTCCTTAAAGGTTTCAAATCCTGCAGTGCAGGCTAGGTCCCCCTGCTCACAAAGGCACATGTGCAGGCCTGTCTGAAGCTTGCCAATGAACACCTGGATAATTCTGTGAGTTATTGGGAGAAGCTGCTATGGTCAGATGAGACAAAAATTTAGCTCTTTGGCATTAACTCAACTCGCCGTGTTTGGAGGAAGAGAAATGTTGCCTATGACCCAAAGAACACCATTCCCACTGCTAAGCATGGAGGTGGAAACATTATGTTTAGGGGGTGTTTCTCTGCTAAGGGTACAGGACTACTTCACCGCATCAATGAGAGAATGGATGGAGCCATGTACAGTAAAATCCTGAGTGACAACCTCCTTCCCTCCACCAGGACATTAAAAATGGGTCGTGGCTGGATCTTCCAGCAAGACAATGACTCAAAACATACAGCCAAGGCAACAAAGGAGTGGCTCAAAAAGAAGCACATTAAGGTCATGGAGTGGCCTAGCCAGTCTCCAGACCTTAATCCCATAGAAAACTTATGGAGGGAGTTGAAGCTCCGATTTGCCAAGAGACAGCCTCAAAATCTGAATGATTTAGAGATGATCTGCAAAGAGGAGTGGACCAAAATTCCTCCTGACATGTGCGCAACCCTCATCATCAACTACAAAAAACGTCTGACTGCTGTGCTTGCCAACAAGGGTTGTGCCACCAAGTATTAAGTGTTGTTTGCCAGAGGGATCAAATACTTATTTCTCACTGCAAAATGCAATTAAATGTATCTAATTTATACAATGTGATTTTCTTGATTTTTTTGGATATTCTATCTCTCAATGTTAAAATTAACCTACTTTTAAAATTATAGACTGTTCATGTCTTTGTCAGTGGGCAAACTTACAAAAACAGCAAGGGATCAAATAATTATTTCTGTCACTGTACTATGCTGGATTAATGGCTAGTTCACAGAGGCCGACACAAACTGCATGGGAACAGAAAAATGGTTAATATGACCATTCCTTTCCCATTCCATGTGAATTTTGTCAGCAGCACATCACCCTTTTACATGGGGCGATGCGCTGCTGAGGACAGTGAATTTTATGGTGGCATAAGCAATCCAAACAGCTGATGAATGAGCATTTTCATTAATTAATTTTCAACAAATTAGCTTAACGACACAGCAATGGCAGGGAAATCATGGCAGAGAAAAAATCCATGCCTCTAATATACGAGAGGCGTTCAATTTATCTACCTGAATATGAAAATAACATTTTCTGAGAAAATATAACTTACTTCTTTTCAATGTAGTAATGGTTTCCTCATTTAGTTATGTGTTTGAGATGACAAACTTTCAGACAGTCTTTCATTAGCATTAATGGGTTAATTGCAGAACAGTGTGTTTGGTACCATGTAAGGCCTCATTCAGACGTCTGTTTTCCATGAACGTGTCCTATCTGTGCTTTTCACCGATAGAGCACGTTCCCATTATAGTCTACAGGTCTGTTCACATGTCTGCTTTTTTTGCGGGCACTGTGTTAGCAGAAAGATAATGGAGTCATGTTTTGATGCACGTCATCAATCAAAATGACCCGTACAAGTCTGAAAATCATGGACAGCACACGGAGGGCATTAACAGTGCAATAGGTAGGAGAAGCTTTGCAATTTATATGGCAAAATCATTGATGGTAAAAACTGACACTAACCAAACACTGATGAAAATCGGATGAAAAGCACTGATGAAGTTCGCAATGTTTTTGCAAGTCTGAATTAGGTCTAATATGACTTGATTTGTCAGATTATTGCTGCTATTTTCGAAAATAGTTTATCAATTACACTTTTCTGGTACATCACATACAAAAAAACAGAGTTGGCTGGTCTGTTTTTTTCTTTATGAGGCAGGGTATTGTAACAAAACCCCATTTATTTGAATAGAGCTTAGCTACTATACCAGACAGCCCACTGACTTCTGTGATGTTTTTAATGTGAAAATGCCTTTTTATTCCCTATTTCTAGACAAATAGGTGGTTAAAATGGTCCTATCAAAGCCCCATGTCTTACAATTATTCCTTTTAAATGTCGCATTTAAGTCTCACTTGATGTGAAATGGTTTTCTTCCTGAGGTATATGTTATGTTGGGATTGTAAACTGCAAATCAGTCTTTAATTAACATTAAAATTGTTCTCTGGATTTACCTAAATATTTATAAAATAACACTATATATATATTCTTCAGATTTGGTAATTCGAGTATATCTATTGTCCATACAGGTTTCGCTACAGAAAAAGGCTGCATACAACTAATTTTAGCTGGCCCATGACAATTTAAACATTTTTATTTTGTAGCAGTAAGATTCACAAAAGATAGTGAAATTGAAATTTGTGTTTTGGGGTGAAATGAGAAGATGAAGATGCCATGTCTTATTTCAGCCATGTCAGCAAACTTCAAGATTTTTTTGTTAGCAATAACATTTTTTGTTGCAAAAATTGTAAACTTTCTTTCCCACTGCACAAAGACAGTAGAATCCATGAGGAAGAAATGCTGATGGTTTCTATTGCCATTGTTTTCCCTTCTTGGTTTGCTCCTCTCCAGTTGCTTCTTATGTTCTCGTTTTGGTTTGCCCTATCACATTCTGGGTGGGGTTTTATATGTTCACCCTTCACTGCACTTTCTTGCTGGCTATACCTCTTGGTGGATGTGTGTTCAGGAGTTCTAGCCCTTCAGCTAAGGGGTTTACCTTCTTTGGTAATCTCCAGTTGTATTGCTGCAGAGAATCTGTTTGCTTTCCTTCCCAGCACCTTTTCCTTTTACCACTGTTAGGTTTCTGAGAGGTTACTTTTTCCTTTTATTTTGGTTCTCCTTAATTTTCCCTCTCTACCCAATATGTACGTGTTTTAGTTTCTCACCATGGGTTTTTGTATCTTACTTCACAATTTCCTCTTCCCTTGTTTGTAGTGTGTTGCGGCTAGTGATGAGCGAGCATGCTCGTTACTCGAGATTTACGAGCATGCTCTGGTGTTTTCCGAGTATCTTTGGCATGAGGAATGCCTGTTTGTTAGGCATTCTTCACATGTATTAAAGCTGTCAAACAGTCGCAAATCATGCACACGGAGTGACTAAAACATAACATTCGAGCTCACCTCAAATACTCGGCAAGCATCGGAGCATGCTCGCTGAAAGGGTTGACAGAACACGCTCACTCATCATTAGTTGCGGCCTCTCCTCTGGTTCTTCAGGAGGTACAAGAAACCCCTTGACGGCGTTTTAGGGAGTTAGGTCCGAGTTAGTGTTTTTACTTGTGGGGCTAGGGCTTTTCTAGTCTGTACAGGGACCAGTTGGATGTAGGTGTGGCGTCTCCCTGTGGTTGAAATTCCCTTTTTCTGTTACTTGCATGTGAGTGTGTACATGCTCATAACATGTTGCTTCAGCTACTTGTTGTAATGGTAGTGCTGGCACAGGCATATGCCAGTTTTGACTTTTGGAAGCCATAAAAATTCCCCCATTTTGCTTTTATAGCAAGTGTTAGAAAGCTGGCTATTCGATAGTCATCCTTTTGCTTAATGCTAATGATATGCCTACCAGCCCATAAAAAATCGAACACACAGCTTGCCATGCTTGCCATCATGACCTAGGTCCCTGTCAGTTCATTTTCAACACCCAGCTGTGAGAGTCATCGTCATTGTCATCAATTTTACATTGACTATCACACTCGTCCCCTGCCTGTGCTTGGAACTCCATCTTTCCCTTCAAATCCACTTGCTGCTCCTCATCTACATCCTGCCACATGTGAAATTGTCTTTGAGGGTCATCAACAGCTTGAGCGCGGTTTTTAACATGTAGAATTTTCTGTTCTTCTTCCATTCCTTTGCTGCATCCTTGTGAGTGTTTTTTTTTAATATAAATATGAGGGGGGTGACATCGCTTATGCCACAGTTGTCCCAAATGTCAAATTTAGTAGCCTCTTCAAAGGGTCTGAGAAGGCAACATAAACCACTGTAGGGATTTTCTCTGGTAGGCAGCGGCAGGAGCGCAGTAATGAGGCAACACACAGGCTTAAAGTCCAAACTTCAGTGTTTTATTCACACTTTAAAGAGCAGGTGGCAGAAAGGAAAAAAAAACTACGTAAATGTACGCCAACTTGGAGAACCACCGGTCTCAGACTCACCCTTGCATAGGACGGGCTTAACTAAGCGGCCGCCTGGTCGCCACTAGTGATGTGGTTAGTTGCAGGCCACAGGCGACCACCAGGTGCCATTCCCAGGGTTGCTTGAATCTTTGTCATTGCTGTATCCAAACAGCAATACAAATTCAGGCTCACTCCAGCCTAGCTCCTCACACCCTGAGATTTCCCCCCTAACTGGCTTATGCAGGCTTGATTGCTGCAGCTGTGTATGTCAGGTGTTGCGCTGAAAACCCGGAGAATAAGGGAAAATCCAGGCCACATTTTATCTTGCTGGGAGAAATATACCTTCCATCCAGCACTACACCTTTCACTGCACTACACCACTCATCTGCTTCCAATGGCAGATTTCAAAGTACCCCGAGCTCCAATTTACCTGCTGTATGTCATAATCAGTCAGAATTTTACGCTGCTAGTACAAATGCTCCAACATATGCAATGCTGATTTCTGCTCATGGGCATCACCTTCTTCAAGTGGGTGTATTTTTTTGCATTTTTTCCATGACCAAATTTAGGTTATGCGTCATGCAACGAAGTGTTACTTTGCCCAAACGTAGTGCAGATACATTGGCCTAGGCATTGTTACTTATTACATTGCCCAGTTGAAGTTGATGAGGAACCATTCAATATATTTGCTGCTTGATGCAGAGGAGCAATTCATCTGCTGTATGAGTTTTGCTGCCCATGGTCATAAGCTGTGAAACAGCTTGACCGTGCTTAAGCTTACCCGAACAAACTGACTGAGGGCAGTGAGTAGATGCAACATTCTCCCCTGTTGCAGGTTTGTAATGGGTTGATTGAGGGTACATTAAGGAGGATGTGGTGGGGGAGTAGGAGAAGGTCTTGGAACGAGATCTCGCATCCAACCGTGGAGATTTCAGCACAAAGTTTTTCTTTATGCTCTTCTGCCAACACTGATGAAAGGAAAGTTGAATAGATTGTGGCTAGAGTCCTCCATACATATAAGAATAAACATCTGAACAAGCGGATATCGACAGGTTTTACCAACCATCTAATGTGTATGGGCAACAGCTCTCTCTTAGGGAACATAAGAGTGCTCAGCAGAGCAAACGACCTGTCTATGAGAGAGCCAGGAGAGATAGCTGCCCAGGCAACAATGTCTTGGCCAGCAGATATCTAAATTGCATGGGAGGCTTAAGGCTTCATTTCTATATCTGCTAGTTATTTCCATATTTCTGTTCAGAAAAAGAAAAATATAATGGGCAGTACTGGGACTGGCCAGTTGACCCTGTTAACTATCAATTGAAATTTCGGCCTTCTGCAGACTATCCATCATTTAGTGCATGCTGTACAATTTTGTCCAGAGTTTTTGGCCAAATCTGTTACAATGACTCTAAATGGCACCCTTAACACATACAGTCATGCATATTGTTTTTAGCACCCATGAAGTTTAAGTACATAATGTGCAATATAATCCTGAAAAAAATTAATCAAGTGAACAGCTTTTTTTTGTATAGAGCACTCATGTTAAATACAAAAGAGCAAACGAAAAACAATAATTTAAAACAAAAACCTATTGGAGGGAAAAATAGAAAAAACCAAAGCTTGCTGTGGCACTGGTATTGGCACCCTTTACATTAATTTAGTATGGAAACACATTTTGACTCACCTGTGGTAAATCACAAAAAAAGATTCACCTGTGATTGTCTGTGTAACATCCCTGGCGGCGTGCTTGCATAGTGCACCACCTCCCACTATGCAAGACCGCAATTTTACCCATCAGTCCAGCCTGCAAACCATGCTCCAGTTCATGCTGTGTGCATGTCTCTTGTCTGACTGCTTAGGGCGGCGGCCCGGTTACTTCCTGATTCTTATAGCTGCTGTGGGCGCACTCCTAATGCGTCTCCAGCCTATTGCTGTGAGTCACTGGATATTTAAACCCCCTCCACCCAGAAGGAGGTGCCTGAGCAACAGTATCTATCAGTGTGCTCCTTGCCTCTGAGTTGCCAGGTCTCGTCATGTATCTTGTCTGTTTCTGACACCCTGGGGCTGCATACCCAGGCCTGTTATCTCTGACTTCTAGTCTGTTTCTGCCACCCTGGGGGCTGCATACCCAGGCCTGTTATCTCTGACTTCTAGTCTGTTTCTGCCACCCTGGGGGCTGTATACACAGGCCTGTTACCTGTGACTTCTAGTCTGTTTCCGCCTCTGGGGGCTGTATACCCAGGCTCGTTCCTGTATCTCGTTGCAGTGTCAGTTCCTGTCTGAACTGTCTCTTAGCCTGTTACCTGTTTGTCTCTATGTCCGTACCTTCCCTTTTCCTGCAGTGTCTGAACCTGCACCTAACTCCAACTCGTTGTCTCTGTACTTCTGTTTGTGAGTTTTGTGTCCACTCGCTACTTCATTGTAAGTACCTTGTGTGTATGTGGCTCTGCTTGTCCCTTTTCCCTTCTTCCGTATCTACCTCCTGTGTTCTAGCCATCTTCCTGTATTTTCCAGTCTGTTCCATGTGAACAGAGCCCTGTCCTCTCTGCCTGCACCTGCAGCCCTGTTCTGCTCTGCTCAGCCTTGTCCACCGCACCTGCGGTTTCGCTCTGCTCTGCTTGCTCACCGCACTTGCGGTTTCGCTCTGCTCTGCCTTGTCCACCGCTCCGGCGGTTTCGCTCTGCTCAGCCTTGTCCACCGCACCTGCAGTTTTGCTCTGCTCTGCTTGCTCACCGCACCTGCAGTTTCTCTCTGCTCTGCCTTGTCCACCGCTCCGGCGGTTCCTCTCTGCTCTGCCTTGTCCACCGCTCCAGCGGTTTAGCTCTGCTTTGCCTTGTCCACCGCACCTGCTGCTTCGCTCCGCTCTGCCTGCTGACCGCACCAGCGGTTCCTCTCTGCTCTGCCTTGTCCTCCGCTCCGGCGGTTCCTCTCTGCTCTGCCTTGTCCACCACTCCGGCGGTTTCGCTCTGCCTTGTCCACCGCACCTGCGGTTTCGCTCTGCTCTGCTTACTCACCGCACCGGCGGTTTCGCTCTGCTCTGCCTTGTCCACCGCTCCGGCGGTTCGGCTCTGCTCTGCCTTGTCCTTTGCTCCGGTGGTTTTGCTTTACTCTGCTTGTCTACCGCATCTGAGGCTCTGTTCCTGTCTCCCAGTCTGTACTGGACCCTATCCAGCCTGCGCTCCAACCTGCTAGTACCTCCCTGTCTGCACTCCAGCCGTACTTGCCAGTATCTCCCTGTCTGCACTCCAGCCATGTTTGCCAGTACCCACCTGTCCGCATACCAGCCGTGCTTGCCTTCCACCTGTCTGCCTACCAGCCGTGCTTATCAGTACCCACCTGTCTGCATACCAGCCGTGCCTGCGAATACCCACCTGTCTGTATGCCAGCCTAACCTACCTGTTCCTGCATTCCCTGGTGTGGGTCAACAGCTGTGACCGGGGTCTGACCTGGAGTAGCACCTGGTCCCTCAGCTCCGTTACTCCTTGGTTCACGGAGTCGACTGAGCTGCCGTGCGACCTTGGTCGGATCGGGTTGATACTTAGTTACGCCCCTCCAGGCACTCCTCGGTTCATGGTACAGTGGGATCACTAATCACGCTCACGCCAGTCAGTCCAGGCGCGAGTGTAACAGTCTGTGCCCATGTGACATGAATTAGCCAATGAATGATGACTTCAGTGTTTAAGAAGCTTAATGGTAGGCCCTGTTCATTTGTCACAATGGTGAAGACAAAGGAGCTGTCTGAGGGCCTAAGAACTGCTCTTGTTAGCAAACACAAGACTTCCAAAGGGTATGAGACAGTCTGTAAAGACCTTGGTATCCCAGTTTCAACCGTGCGCAATGTTATTAAGAAGTTTGCCAAGCATAAAACCGTCAAGAATCTCCCTGGACGTGGGGAAAAGAGGAATATTGACAAGAGATGTCTTCAAAGGTTTGTGCGAATTGTGGAAAAAAACACCACGTAAAACATCCAAAGACCTGAAGGCCAACCTGGACTGATGAAACAAAAATAGAGCTTTTTGGCAATGCAAAGCAATAATTTGTTTACAGACAGCGCGATGAGGCTTATAAGGAAAAGAACTTACCAACAGTTAAGCATGGTGGAGGATCCATAATGCTGTGGGGTTGATTTGCTGCATCTGGTACTGGAGACCTTGACCATATCACAGGCATTATGAAATCAGAGAATTATCAAGAGATTTTAGAGCGAAATGTCCTACCCACTGTAAGAAAATAAGTTTGAGTCGAAGACCATGGGTCCTCCAGCAAGATAATGAGCCAAAGCACATATCCAAAAGTACACAGGAATGGTTGAAAAAGAAAGAATGGACTGTTTTAAAAAGGCCAGTAATGAGTTCTGACACCAATCCCATTGAAAATCTTTGGGGTGAGCTGAAATCTGCCATTGGGAAAAAGAACCTTGCAAACATTGAAGAGCTTGAACAAACTGCAAAGGAAGAGTGGGAGAAAATTCCAGCTGAGAAGTGCAAGAAGCTTATAGATGGCTACAAGAAACGTTTGGCGGCTGTAATCATTGCTAAAGGGTGTGCAACCAAGTATTAATTAGGGGTGCCTTTATTGCTGCACGTGCTGTTCATTCAGTTTTTTCTTTGAAGTTGCAACATAGAAGTTGAAAAACAATGTTTTATTGTTGTATTACTTTGAACCACTAATTAAAAAATCCTGAGGATATAACTTTGGTACATTTCCATTTATTTCTGAAGATATTTTACAGTCTATGCAAACAATGAAGGGGTGCCAATAATGGTGAGCAGCATTGTATGTGATTGGAGTAGTTTCAATAATGTGTTGCAAAATCAATGATATGCATTAAAATCAAATCAAACCATCCTTCTATTATGCAGCTTTATTTTGCTGTGCATCTGTCTTTACAGGCCAGTGTCTTCATACATATCTCAGAGTTAACAATTCACCACTCTCAGCAGGGGCCTGAGGAAGCGTTTGATAGCTTGGATTTTCTGATTTCAAGCACTGTCTCTCCTCTCTTGGTGTGTAATGAGAAATGTTGGCTTCACTGCGGGGAGCACACAGTGATGTCTGTATTAACACTTGTTATGAATGGAAACAGAAATAGATATTGATATGCACATAAAAGGCATCCTTTTGGTCCCTTAGGCCTCACTCACAAAGCCGTACTGAAACTATGGTATATTTAACGCCATAATGTCCTTATACTCCTGTTTGTAAAGCTCTATGTTAAGTAAATGTCTAGCAAAGGTTCTTCAACCCCTTACCGACATATGACGTACTGGTACGTCATATGCCAGCTCATCGACTTTGATGCAGGCTTGCATGCTGAGCCCACATCTTTCCCAGCAGATGATGGCTGTGTTATTCAGCCATCATCTGCTTCTAACAATCGTGGGTGGAGCAGAGCTCCAGGCTGTTAACCTGTTAAATGCCACTGTCAATCTCTGACAGCGGCATTTAACATGCATAATCAGGATAGTCATATTCATGCATGCATGTCATTCCACGCGCCCATCGGTGAACCCGTGATATGATTGTGGGGTGCCGATAGGTAGCCATGACAGTTAGGGGTCTGCTGAAGACTCTGTGCCTGTCATCACAATACTCTTGTGAAAATCAAGCAATGTGAACTGGGGTCTAAGATGGTACACATGCAAGAAATAAGAGCATGTTCACACTAGCAAAAAGATACAAAACCTACAAAAGACAAAAAAGATATCACATACCCTACCATCATTATATATAAATGTAAAGCAAAGTTGCATATGAAATATAGGGTACTTAGTGAACTATTTTTGATCAAAAAAAGTATACAAGCCGTCCCACCAGCGACAAGGTGACCCTAATTGGGACGGTCCTACACTGTCTATATTAAAAACCTTACTGTATATCAAAGTTGAAGTAATGCATATAAAAGGGTAGACAAATAGAACCGGGTCCCAATATAAGACCACCTAAGTCCGTGGTAAGCTACATATATACTGACCAGCTCAACAAGGGGGATGCCACACCCCTAATTTGCACAGAATGCAAACAAGACAAAAAACCATGCAATGTGAACTGAGGTCTAAGATGGTACACATGCAAGAAATAAGAGCATGTTCACACTAGCAAAAAGATACAAAACCTACAAAAGACAAAAAATATATCACATACCCTACCATCATTATATATAAATGTAAAGCAAAGTTGCATATGAAAAATAGGGTACTTAGTGAACTATTTTTGATCAAAAAAAGTATACAAGCCGTCCCACCAGCGATAAAGTGACCCTAATTGGGACGGTCCTACACTGTCTATATTAAAAACCTTACTGTATATCAAAGTTGAAGTAATGCATATAAAAGGGTAGACAAATAGAACCGGGTCCCAATATCAGACCACCTAAGCCCGTGGTAAGCTACATATTTACTGACCAGCTCAACAAGGGGGATGCCACACCCCTAATTTGCACAGAATGCAAACAAGACAAAAAACCAAGCAATGTGAACTGAGGTCTAAGATGGTACACATGCAAGAAATAAGAGCATGTTCACACTAGCAAAAAGATACAAAACCTACAAAAGACAAAAAATATTTTTAATATAGACAGTGTAGGACCGTTCCAATTAGGGTCACCTTGTCGCTGGTGGGACGGCTTGTATACTTTTTTTGATCAAAAATAGTTCACTAAGTACCCTATATTTCATATGCAACTTTGCTTTACATTTATATATAATGATGGTAGGGTATGTGATATATTTTTTGTCTTTTGTAGGTTTTGTATCTTTTTGCTAGTGTGAACATGCTCTTATTTCTTGCATGTGTACTATCTTAGACCTCAGTTCACATTGCTTGTTTTTTTGTCTTGTTTGCATTCTGTACAAATTAGGGGTGTGGCATCCCCCTTGTTGAGCTGGTCAGTATATATGTAGCTTACCACGGGCTTAGGTGTTCTGATATTGGGACCCGGTTATATTTGTCTACCCTTTTATATGCATTACTTCAACTTTGATATACAGTAAGGTTTTTAATATAGACAGTGTAGGACCGTCCCAATTAGGGTCACCTTGTCGCTGGTGGGACGGCTTGTATACTTTTTTTGATCAAAAATAGTTCACTAAGTACCCTATATTTCTTGTGAAAATCAGTCCGTGGCTTGAGTTCATAGGAGACCGTGATTTTTAATATACATAACAGTGCTAGTGCACTGCTGTGTATAGTACATGCGATCAAACGATCCCAGCTTCAAGTCTCCTAAGGGGAAAATTAAATACAGTGAAAAAAAATGTTTTAAAAATTTGAAAAAAATAAAAAAAAGCATAAAAGTTAAAATAACCCCCTCCCCCAACTAAAAATTAAGAAATAAAAATAAATTAAAAAATGCATATTTGATATTGCTGCTTTCGTAAAAGTCTGATCTATCAAAATATAAAATAAATTAATCTAATCGGTATCTACCCCAAAGTGAGATGAATAAAAAACAAAGATTCGGGCGCAACCAACAAGCCTTCACACGGGTTAATATCTTGCGTACTTGGCATGCCAGGACCAGATGTTACAGAGATAAGTGAGGGAAACCATAGTCCAAAAACAAACTTCTTTTTACTGAACAGTAACTTATTTCACTTGCATTAAGCAGACATGGGTACTTCTCGATTACATTTAATGACACTTTTCTTTCCTTGCACTTCACAATCCTACATCTCACAATCCTACATCTCACAACAGTCCAGCAAACTCTTTTGGGAAGCTCCGTCTTCCCCTGTAAGGACCGCAAGGATCGAGGTGTAATGCTGTGGCCCCTCACAGCTACTCTCGGTTCCCAACTCACTAATGAGGACCCCACTGCTTGAGATACATCCTCAATAGTACCTTGAAAGTCCACTGCTCTCTGTATGAGGATTCATATCCCAATATGGCAACCATAGCTTCCTTCCAACATAGACAATTGTTCACTTGCGTTCTTCTGATACAGTTCCCTCTGCTTTTAATCCCCTTTAACTGGGTCTTCTGCTCCCCGTGGGCAAAGTTCTGTACCATTTAAGTGGCCTCCCTGGCCTGGGTTCCAATCTGTCAAATGTGTCTTCATGTTTCCTTGGTGTTACACGCACGCCGCCTAAGTTCAGATACGGGCGAGACCGGTTACATGAATTCGTTGGAATCCTGGGGGAACCATTACTCAGGGCGACCATAGGCTGCAGCTTCTCTCAGGCACACGATAGATTCAGTTGCTGACCAGACACATCTGACAAGAGTCTTCATAAACGGTAGAACAGTAACATTTAATGAGGCACGGCCAGTGCAATGCAAATGTCTCTTTGAGCAACAGGCTCCAGTAATAACAGTACAGGCTCCTTTGCAGCACAGCAGTACACAGCCTATTATCCGGTAGCACAGTACAGCACAGTTTTAATGCATACACAACCACAGGCTTTATCTTCACAAGGACTCAATAGTACACAGCATTCTTTATCACTGCATGGAGAAGGAGGGGGAGAGGGTTTGATGAGGGAGATGATCCCTATGACATGATTCCTTCCAGTTCTTATCTTCCTGGCCGACAATACTCCACACTGTTAGCTCAGGGAGTCTAACTGAACTTTGTTTAGCTTCCCTTCTGACCTGAATTCTGTTCCCTTGCCTTCTGTGATATACAGATCATAAGCCACCTTTCTCTTCGGCTCCAGCCATACAGTAAACAACTTCCCCACAATCCCCCTGGGGCTCTGCTAAAACACTCCCCTTCTCCTGTAACTGTGTTAATGACGCGCCACCTGGGCCGTGGGGTACTCGGTAGCCGGGCCGGTCGTTGGTAGGGGAGATGTCACAGTGGTGGTGACCCGATGCGTGACCCAGGGCGGTCAATTAAAGGGGGGGTTTTAAAGAAAAGGATTATAGTTTTTATGAAATGTTCGTGACGCCACCTGTGGTATGTAGCTAAAGGGAGCCGCCGCTGTGGAGCAGGTCCTCTGGAGCTGTTGTTAATGCAGCAGAGTTGGTTCAGCTCTCCACAGGTAGAGCTTAGCTCCAGGGCAGAGTAGTGGGGATGTAATAGATGTTGCTGTTGTGCAGGGTGGTGCAGGGGATGATGGCGCAGTAATAATTCGCAGAGACCGTGGGGTGCAGTCTTCAGGGTTTTACTCACGATTTTTAGACTCCAAGTTACCAGGGCCAGGGTAACTCCCCACGCCGTCCTGTGTTTACCCTGGGAGGGGTTCAGCAAACTCCCAGGTACCTCCAGAGTACGTAACGGGACCCCGTTCTGTGTGCCTTTTCTGGTTGTCTTCCTGTGCTGGCTCTCACCCTCCTGCCCTGCACCTCACACCCAGTGTCCCAAGCTAGTGACCGCGGACCTTGTCGGGCGACGTCTTCTCTGTCCCCTAGGTCCTCTATGCTCACCTTTTTAGCGATTAGATGTGGCTGTTGGCTGCAGCATCAGAAATGCTACACCCTCCGGTTATCTAGTTGAGACTAGAAGAACTCTGCTAGTTTAGGGGCCGGTCCCCTCTCTGTGGCCTGATCCTTCCACTCCTGGTGGGTTCAGGCGCACGGGTGGCATCCGCACTGCCCATGCCCCTGGGATCCTTTCTGTTCTGGAGCCTTCCTTCTTGCTCCTCTCCTCTCTTCAGTCTGTCCTGGGCATCTCTCACTAGACCCTCCTCCTGAGCAGAGCTCCTGCAGAGCTCCTGCTCCACACACTCTCTCCTCACTGTTCCCTCAGACTGTTCTCACACTCCCAAGATGGCTTCCTCTTTTTATATCCTCCTTCTCAAGTGCTCCCCTGATCTTCTTCCTCCACCCACACCCACTACATGGTTCCCCCTCTCTTGGTTCCCCCACTCCAGCCAGGGTCAGGGCTCAGCAGTGCAGCAATGCATCTTGCCCCTCCTGCTGGCCTGGAGTATTGTAGTGTTGGATGCTGGTGTTTGGGTCCCGGGCAGTACTCCATCCTTACCTGAGAGTGGGATACCACACCTCTGGGTGAGATGCAGTACCTCTGTGGCGACTGAACCCACAGGGGCGCCACATTAACTCCTCTAGTTGCTGGATGTTTCTGGAGAACAACACTTCCTGTCTCCTGTGCTTGTGTTACTTCTAATAGTTGCTGAATGCTTTTAAAGCAACAGCATTACTTCTGCATGTCACACTTGGTCCTTAAGGTGTATTGTCTGATGTCCTCCCTCTTCGCACACAACACACTTTAGCATGTAAGTCTGCAAGGTATCAGTCCCTAGGGCTTACATTACTGGTTACTGGGCCCTATCTCAGTCATAAAAGGAAATCTGCCTTAACTATTGCCCATATAACTCTTCCCATCTGGGCTTGTCCCAACTATTAACCCTGTCTGCTTCTGTCTAACTGTTGAGGGGCAGAAAATGACTACATCAGCATTTCAACACATAGCAATGGCAATAACCAAATAGACAAAACAGTACAATGCATTATATAACCACAGATTTTTCCAGGGGGATGTGACAGCATATCCACTTCTTATACTGGTATCTCCAGTATTAGATCAAATAGACAGGGTGGTTAGCAGTGTTAGAAGCCTCTTTTTACCTCAGCTCCCCTCATATCTCCATTATTAGATCAGATCAGAATACCAGGATGAACAGCAGTGTGAGCAGCCTCTTCTTACGTCTGCACTGCTGGCATGTCCAGTATTAGATCAGATTGATCACAGGCGCAGTCCTATTAACATTCTTGGACAAGTTTTTGTCAGTGTAATCAGGGAGCAGACACGTACTGAAGAGTTCCCCTATGCAAGGAGAATATATAGGCCCTTTGCAGTCCAATAACTCATTATAATGCACAATTTTACATGCTTTGGAGGAAAAAGTGGGCCCCTTTACTCCTTGGGCCCCCTTTCAGGTTGCATCAATGGTATGATCAACCCAGGAGCGGGCTGGGCCGGATGGCAGAGGGGCAAATGCCCCCCGAGCCACTCTCCCCAGCAGCTGTACAGGGCCGGCTGTTACTTCTGTGGCACTGCTTGATTGCTGTCACTTTCATAGACATGGCCGCACGCAGTGCACTGTGCGGCCGTGTCTGCTAGCAGTGACTCGGCTGGGCCAACACACAAGCCTAATTAAAGGTACCGTGCGGGCCCGGCCATGTCATTACTAGCAGACACGGCCACACAGTGCACTGCGTGTGGCCATGTCTGTGAAAGTGATGGCTATGGAGTGGCGCCGGAGAAGTATGCGCGCCCTGCACACAATCTGGACTGCAGACAATCTGGGGAGTGGTGAGTTAGGCTTGTTGTGGGCTTGCCCTTAATATAATTATTTCAAATGTGTCTGTCTGTGTGTGTGTGCGCTTGTATGATGTGTATATATATGTATGTCAGAGTGTATGACTGTGTATACATATATGACTGTTTATATGTATTTTTGCGAATTCGTCTTCAACTATGTAAATGTACGTATTCCTGTATGTTTCTGTGTATATGTTTGTGTATATGCGTGTCTGCATGTGCAAGTCTGCGTACCATGTGTACACACATGTATTGAATATGTGCATATCTGTGTACCATGTGCAAGCATGTGTATGCTTGCGCACATGTCTGAGTTCCGTATGTGTTCATGTCTGCATGTGTACGCATGTCTGCGTACCGTATGTGTTCATGTCTGCATGTGTTCGCATGTCTGCATATGTCTGCGTACGATATGTGTTCATGTCTGCATGTGTGCACATGTCTGCGTACCATGGGTGTTCATGTCTGCATGTGTGTGCATGTCTGCTTATAAATGCGTACCATGTGTTCATGTCTGCATGTGTGCGCATGTCTGCGTACCGTATGTGTTCATGTCTGCATACCATAAGTGTGCATGTCTGGGTACCGTATGTGTGTGCATGTCTGCGTACCGTATGTGTGTGCATGTCTGCGTACCGTATGTGTGCATGTCTGTGTACTGTATGTGTGCATGTCTGCGTAGTATATGTGTGCATATCTGCATACTGTGTGTGTGCATGTCGGCGTACTGTATATGTGTGCATTTCTGCATATTGTATGTGTGCATATCTGTGTACTGTATGTGTGCATGTCTTCATATTGTATGAGTTCATGTCTGCGTGTGTGCGCATGTCTGCGTGTGTGTGCATGTCTGCGTACTGTATGCGTGCATGTCTCTATACTATATGTGTGCATGTCTACTCATATTTTATGTGTGTGCATGTCTGTGTACCATATGTGTGCATGTCTGCCAGGACTGGCATCACCACCCGGCGCACCCGGCCAAGTGCCAGGGTCCTGGAAAAACGGGGGGGGGGGGGGGGGGCATTATACTGTATGGAGCAAGATATGGGGCCATTATACTGTATGGAGCATTATATGGGGTCCGTATGGAGTAATATATGGAGAATTATATGGACAGTATGGGGGACTATGTGGTGTCCATAATACTGTATGGAGGACTATATGGTGTCCATAATACTGTATGGAGGACTATGTGGTGGCCATAATACTGTATGGAGGACTATGTGGTTCCCATAATACTGTATAGAGGACTATGTGGTCCCCATTATACTGTATGGAGGACTATGTGGTGCCCATTATACTGTATGGAAGACTATGTGGTCCCCATTATACTGTATGGAGGACTATACGGTGCCTATAATACTGTATAGAGGACTATATGGTGCCCATAATACTGCATGGAAGACTATGTGTTGCCCATAATACTGTATGGAGGACTATGTGGTGCCCATAATACTGTATGTAGAATTATGTGGTGCCCATAATACTGTATGGAGGACTATGTGGTGCTCATAATGCTGTATGGAGGACTATTTGGGGCCCATAATACTGTATGAAGGACTATATGCTGCCCATAATACTGTATGGAGGACTATGTGGTGGCCATAATACTTTATGGAGGACTATGTGGGGACATTATTCTGTATGGAGGACTATGTGGTGTCTATAATACTGTGTGGAGGACTATGTTGTTCCCATAATACTGTATGGAGGACTATGTGGTGCCCATATTACTGTATGTAGGACTATGTGGTGCCCATAATACTGTATGGAGGACTATATGGTGCTCATAATACTGTATGAAAGACTATGTGGTGCCCATAATTAGATATAGATATTAAAAGTAAAACACCCCTGTAGTTTGTGTGCTAAATAGGCATAATTAAAAAAAAAAGAAATAACATTCCTATTGAGATTTGTACTGAGCCATTGTAGTTTCAGAGGCTGATACCTTACCATTGAGCTATCCAGTCAAGTGATAGTGACTGGAAGCTTTTCTTGTCTTATGAGATCAACCATGAAAATACTTAGGGTGACTAAAACTCATGTCTGATTCTGATGTTTGAAGAAAGTCACACATCAGACTCACACATCAAAATCACACATAATTTTAATTTGGCTTGGAGGAGGTATTTCTGAAAGTCCCAGTCAGTTTCAGACAAGGTTTGCACTGAAAATCATATAACCAAATAGAACGCTTAGCTTTTCTCAACTGAGTTTATAGCTCAGTGGTTAGTGCACTGGCTTCTAGATGTAGAACTTTGGGTTTAAGTCCCATCAGCAAACAGTGAATATTTTTTTACTATTATTACAGTTGTAAAAGTCACTTGCCAGAAACACTTATCATAATCAGTTCTCACACAGGGTATTTAGCCTCAAACTGACATCATTCTGATGTTTGATTTTGATATCTGATCATGTCCTAAAATGGACACTTTAGGCGTGAGGTTGGGCTTCTTGGAAGATGTCACAAAGTACTGGGACACTATTACAGCACGCTCACTTTGTAGTGAGCGGTGACTGTAACGGCTCCTTGTACCTTTCCTATGACAGGAAGCAGAGTGGCAGCAGGAGGAATAAAACGTAATTTTCTTTCCTAGTATGCTGACTAATCAGGTTTTAAACGCTATTTACCTGCAGATTAACCTTATATTTCCAGATAAATAGCACTTATCGAGGTGACATGTTCCTTTATGGTTGTTAAACTGCCCCCAATGTCTTGTTAGTGATACACCCAGAAAGCTGTATTTGTGCGCTAAATACTGGGACATTTTGCTTGAGACAAACATTTTAGTGATGCATTGTGCATCACTAGCAAGACAATGGGGGCAGTTTAATAGCCATAAAGGACATAACAGATTCCCTTTAAAGAGGTATCCAGTACACTTGTAGGATTTCACCCTGACTCTGAACATTGTGTAATGTACTGTTAGGGTTCTGCTGTTTTCACACTCTCTGCGCTTGTCACATTGCCACTCCATATGCAATGCGCATAGAGCAAATCACGTGCCACTCGCTTTCTCTTATACTTCTCTCATTGTTTCAATTGAGAAAAGTAGAAAAGAAGGGTTGGCACGATTGTAAGTAGGCAAACTAAGGAGCTGTGATGTGACGAGTGCAGAGAGTGTGAAAACGGCTGAATCCTAAAACAAAATCAAAATATATTTTTTGTAGTTGAATATAAAGTTTCCCAAAAAATGTTTTTTATATTTTTTAAAGGTGGTGTTCAAAAGGGCCTCATTATATAACTTTAGTATAGTGTTCAATTTTTGTCAATACAACTTGCTGTTTGATGAATTAGGCAAAAGTATGAGAATAATTTGCAATTTCCAATCCACAGACTTTTTATTCTGACATCATGCTATTCCCACATCTTTGTAGTAAGCTTGGTTTTGCTCCTGTATGTATGTAGTAGACTCGGTTCTGTTACCGTATCTTTGTAGTAAGCTTGGTTCTGTTCCCGTATCTATGTAGTAAACACCGTTCTGTTCCTGTATCTATGTAATAAGCTCTCTTCTGTTCCTATGCAGTGAGCTCCGTTCTGTTCCTGTATCTATGCATAGTTACATAGTTACATAGTTTATAAGGCCGAAAAAAGACAAGCGTCCATCCGGTTCAGCCTATTTCTTGTGCACTGCAGCTATTCCGCAGCGTTGATCCAGGGGAAGGCAAAAAAAAACCATGCGGTATAGGCCAATTTACATCATTGAGGAAAAATTCACTTCCCGACTCCAATCTGGCAGTCAGATTAAATCCCTGGATTAATTAACTATCACTAATCATAAGATGTAATTTTATTGTTCTCAAGAAAGGCGTCCAGGCCTCTCTTGAACTCATTAAGTGAGTTGGACATCACCACTTCCTCTCCTAGAGAGTTCCAGAGTCTCACGGCTCTGACCGTAAAGAATCCCCTTCTATGCTGGTGCAGGAACCTCCTTTCCTCCAGATGCATAGTGTGCCCCCTCGTCTTTGTCACCATCCTTGGTATAAACAGGTCATGGGAGAGCTCTCTGTACTGCCCCCTGATGTATTTATACATGTTTATGAGGTCTCCCCTAAGCCTTCTCTTTTCCAACGTAAATAGGCCTAATTTTGACAACCTCTCTGGGTATTCTAGTCCCTCCATTCCCTTTATTACCTTAGTCGCCCTCCTCTCTAGCTCCAATATGTCTTTCCTGAGCATCGGAGCCCAGAACTGTGCACAATATTCTAAGTGCGGCCTTACCAGCGCTTTATACAGAGGAAGAACAATGTTCTCATCATATGCCCCTATTCCTCTTCTGATGCATGCCATGACTCTATTTGCCTTCGCAGCTGCTGCCTGACACTGGGCACTCCAATTTAATTTGCTGTTAACCAAGACGCCCAGGTCCTTCTCCATGTCAGATTTCCCCAACGGTTTCCCATTTAATATGTATGGGTGACTGCTGTTTTTCTTTCCCATGTGCATGACCTTACATTTATCAGCATTGAACCCCATTTGCCATTTTTTGGCCCAACTCCCCAATTTATCTAAATCCTCCTGTAGCTGTGCCCTATCCTCATCTGTATTAACTACTTTACAAAGTTTAGTATCATCTGCAAATATTGCTATTTTACTATGCAACCCTTCCACTAGATCATTAATAAATATATTAAATAATATAGGGCCCAAGACAGACCCTTGAGGCACCCCGCTAGTAACCCTGACACACCCTGAGCTTACTCCATTGATAACCACCCTCTGCTTTCTATCACTCAGCCAGCTATTTACCCACTTGCACACATTATCCCCCAGACCAAGCATTCTCATTTTATATACCAACCTTTTGTGTGGCACGGTATCAAACGCTTTGGAGAAGTCAAGGTATACAACATCCACTGACTCTCCCCGGTCCAGCTGTGAGCTCACCTCCTCGTAGAAGGCGATCAGGTTTGTTTGGCAGGAGCGATCCCTCATGAATCCATGTTGATATGGAGTTAGACAGTTATTATCATTAAGATATTCTACAATAGCATCTCTAAGAAATCCTTCAAACAATTTACCCACAACAGACGTTAAGCTTACTGGTCTATAGTTCCCAGGGTCACTTTTAGACCCCTTTTTGAATATTGGTACCACATTTGCTTGGCGCCAGTCTAGTGGGACAGTCCCTGTCCATAAAGAGTGCTTGAATATAAGATACAGCGGCCTGTCTATCACATTACTTAATTCTTTTAGTACCCGGGGGTGTATGCCATCTGGGCCTGGTGACTTGTCTATTTTGATATTATTTAGGCGTTTCTGAACTTCCTCCTGGGTTAGGTGGGTGATATTTAGCGGAGGGTTTACTTTATCACTCTGCATTTCCTCCGATAAATTGTTTTCTTTTGTGAAAACAGTGGAGAAGAAGCTATTGAGTAGGTTTGCTTTACCCTCATCGCCCTCTATGATTTTACCCAGGTTATTTTTCAATGGGCCAACTCCATCAGTTTTAATGCTTTTACTGTTTATATAGTTACAGAACAGTTTGGGATTCGTTTTACTTTCCTTGGCAATTAGTCTCTCTGTCTCCTCTTTTGCTATTCTTATTTGTTTCTTACAGATTTTGTTTTTTTCCCTATAAGATATTAGCGCTTCCTCGCTGCCTTCTTGTTTAAGTTTACTGAAAGCCCTTGTTTTGTTTTTCATTGCCCTCTTGACTTCCTTATTTAGCCACATTGGCTTCCTCCTATTCCTAGCCCTTTTATTCCCATAAGGTATGTACCTTCTACAGTGACTATGTAGGACTGTTTTGAAAATTTCCCATTTTCTATCCGTGCTCCTATTACTGAAGATACTATCCCAGTCTATAAGGTGAAGGGCATCTCTTAGCTGATCAAACAGATCAAACTTTGCCCTCCTGAAGTTCAGTGTTTTTGTGACTCCCTTGCTGGGCACCCTACTGAAGCACATGTGGAATTGTATAATGTTGTGGTCACTATTTCCCAGGTGCCCCCCGACCTGCACCTCAGTTATTCTGTCTGGCCTGTTAGTTAATATTAAGTCTTAACTATTCAGTGAACTATAGTTATTCAGTTAACTATGCAGTGAACTCCGTTCTGTTTCTGTATCTACAAGTGCTTCTAACTAAATTAGAATATCATCAAAAAGTTAATTTATTTCAGTTCTTCAATACAAAAAGTGAAACTCATATTATATAGAGTCATTACAAACAGAGCGATCTATTTCAAGTGTTTATTTCTGTTAATGTTGATGATTATGGCTTACAGCCAATGAAAACACAAAAGTCATTATCTCAGTAAATTAGAATAATTAACAAAAAACACCTGCAAAGTCTTCCGATGTGTTTAAAAAGATCCCTTAGTCTGTTTCAGTAGGCTCCACAATCATGGGGAAGACTGCTGACATGACTGATGTCCAGAAGGCAGTCATTGACACACTCCACAAGGAAGGTAAGCCACAAAGGCTATGTGCCCACGATGCAGAAATGCTCCAGATTTTTCCTGAACGTTTCTGCATCTCCCTGGCAGAAAAAATGCATGTGGATTTTACATGCGTTTTTTCTGCCAGTGACAAGCGTTTGTCAAGCATTTTTAGCATGCGATTTCGCATGCTTTTGTCAAGCGCTTTTCCAAGCGATTTTAGCATCACTTGGAAAAGTGCTTGAAAGTTGGTCACACAATATAAATCCTTGCAACCGGCATGGATTTATATTGTGTGACCAACATAATGTTCAAAAAAAAAGAATTAGAACGTAAAAAATAAAAAATAACCTTATAATCACCTTCCGATGGTCCCCGCTCTGCTCCCGGCGTCGCTGCTGGCTCCGTGGCGGGTATCGGTAATGTAAAAGGACCTTCCATGACGTTAGCGGTCATGTGACAGGTCACACGACCGCCAATGTCAGCGGTCGCGTGACCTGTCACATGACCGTTGACTTCATCGAAGGCCCTTTTACATTACCGGTACCTGCCACGGAGCCAGCAGCGACGCCGGGAGCAGAGCGGGGGCCATCGGAAGGTGAGTAAAAGGTTATTTTTTATTTTAAGTCTTTTTTTACTTACAGGTACTATGGTACCTGGATCTGGAGGAGAGTCTCCTCTTCTCCAGATGCGGGTACCATCCGCGCATTAATCGCATAAGATCCGCATGACTATATGTACTCAAGTGGATCTTATACGATCCAATGCAAGTCAATGGCGGCGATTTCGCAGCGAAATCGCACTAGAATTGGTCTTGCTGCGGTTTTTACCTCAATGCGAATTCGCAGCGGAAATTTCTGCATGATATGCACAGCACATGCGGATTTGCCTTGCAGTAAATGGCAGACCTATTACAAGCGATTTAATGCATTTTCATGGTGTTTTCGCAGCGAAAATACGCCACAAAAACGCATTAAAATCGCTTTGTGTGCACATAGCCAAAAGGTCATTGCTAAAGAAGCTGGCTGTTCACAGAGTGCAGTATTCAAGCATATTAATGGAAAGCTGAGTGGAAGGAAAAAGTGTGGTAGAAAAAGGTGCACAAGCAACCAGGATAACCGCAGCCTTGAAAGGATTGTTAAGAAAAGGCCATTCAAAAATTTAGGAGATATTCACAAGGAGTGGACTGCTGCTGGAGTCATTGCTTCAGGAGCCACCACACGCATCCAGGACATGGGCTACAAGTGTCGCATTCCTTGTGTCAAGCCACTCATGACCAATAGACAACACAAGAAGCGTCTTACCTGGGCCAAGGAGAAAAAGACCAACACTGTTGCTCAGTGGTTCAAGGTGTTGTTTTCAGATGAAAGTAAATTTTGCTTTTCATTTGGAAATCAAGGTCCCAGAGTCTGGAGGAAGAGTGGAGAGGCCACAATCCAAGCTGCTTGAGGTCTAGTGTGAAGTTTCCACAATCAGTGATTGTTTGGGGAGCCATGTCATCTGCTGGTGTAGGTCCACTGTGTTTTATCAAAACCAAAGTCAGCGCAGCCGTCTACCAGGAAATTTTAGAGCACTTCGTGCTTTCCTCTGCCGACAAGGTTTTTGGAGATGGAAATTTCATTCTCCAGCAGGGCTTGGCACCTGTTCACATTGCCAAAAAGTACCAATACCCGGTTTAAAAACAACAGTATCACTGTGCTTGATTGGCCAGCAAACTTGCCTGAACTTAACCGCATAGAGAATCTATGGGGTATTGTCAAGAGGAAGATAAGAGACACCAGACCCAACAATGCAGACGGCTGCTATCAAAGCAACCTGGGCTTCCATAACACCTCAGCAATGCAACAGGCTGATCGCCTCCATGCCACACCACATTGATGCAGTAATTGATGCAAAAGGAGCCCCGACCAAGTATTGAGTGCATTTACTGAACATATATTTCAGTAGGCCAACATTTCGGATTTTAAAAACATTTTTGAATCTGTTGTTATAAAATATTCTAATTTACTGAGATAATGACTTTTGTGTTTTCATTGGCTGTAAGCCATAATCATCAACATTAACAGAAATAAACACTTGATATAGATCACTCTGTTTGTAATGGCTCTATATAATATGTGAGTTTCACTTTTTGTATTGAAAAATTGAAATAAATTAACTTTTTGATGATATTCTAATTTAGTGAGAAGCACTAGTATGTACCAGCCACCGTTATTTTGAAAGCCTTTTACCTCTGCTGTGTTAATTAGTGGCCTGAGATGAGCAGGCTATAGGTGGGCTGCTGGAACTTGTAGGCCATTGCTTTGTGATTGCCCTTCAGGCCAAAATTTGCCATCTAGCCCCTGGTTCACCCCTAGTGTAACCATATGGCAGCCATTTTATTGAAACATAGTGATTACCTCACTAGGCAAAATTGTTTGATTTTCTAGTTAACTGTATTTAGGAATTTGTAATGACATTTCTTGTATTTGTTTCTTTTTTTCTATTGTCAGAGAATATTGTTAGGATATTTATTCTCCCAGGAAAGAGAAGTATAAAGATATAAAATGCTGATATGATTGCAGATCAGCATACGAGACTGTGTATAATTGGGGCAATATATAGATCAGAAACACTTATTTTTTATCACTTTGAGACAGTTAACATCAGCACTTAAATGAGTTAATAATCTGGCATGGACCTGAGCACTGCATTCTCCATGGAATGGTTTTGTGGCATCTCGTAGATTTCTCACGCAGATAACCTGTGATTCGTGTTTTTCAATACAAGGACTGAAATGTGCGTTACACCCGTCACTTTAACTACTGCAACATAAAAACTCAGTCCCTCTGAACCTCAGCACTTCTGTTTAAATGATTACCAGGAATTAGAGCCATGTAAATACTGGCAGAAAGCCAAGGAGGCAAAAAATGAAACACCAGGTGGTCTATTTATGAGCGTCTCACGCTGTGATACTTAGTTTTAAAATTTTGTGAAAAACAACCATTTCAAAATATTTTTGAATCGAAGTACTTTAAGCCTCATTTACTAACACTGTACCTAGGTGCAAAATTTGCACTGAACCACTACAGCCAATCATTAATTAGCTTTTATTTGTCTAGCATGAGATAGATCATAAAAGCAAGAGTCTGATTGGTTGCTGTGGTTCATTGCACATCTTGCACTTAAATGCAGTGTTAGAGTAAATGAGCCTTTGTGTTTCAGAGGTCTTCTGACAGCTACAGATAGCATGAAGACAATACTGCTAGACGAACAATAGTTAATCCAGAAAGTATATTGGTTTTGTAAAAAAAAAAACACAAAAGAAAATTAAATAAACTGATAAAAAAAGTTGTAAAGGAGTATAATTGAAGTGAACAAGAAAATGGTGCTACCTTTACATCATCTAACTGACTGGTGATTTCTAAACGTTAAAACTGTCACGTGACAGTCCACTTGCACCAGGAATACAAGGAAATTGTGACAGCGTCATAGAGTTAATACAGACCTTTATCCCAAGCCTGTCTGTCACAAACACCACCCACTGACTTGCTACACACGTGACTTGCATTTGACTGTAAAGGGGCACTCTGCTTCTCACACTCACTTACCCACTCGCCTATTGCAATAGACTGACAATGAGCTAAGCGCACCCTACAGGCAGTCCACATATCCATTTCAAATGCTGACACCACTCCCCATTTTGTTAGGCTAGCGAGACACCTGCCCTGGGTGAAATACTAGTACACACAGACATCCAACTTTCCCAAACACTTGAAAAGTACTCTTCATGCATTGTAGCATACACAGAGTAACACAACCAGGCTATATTTTCCCTCTTCAAAGTTGTAGGTACGTTTATAGCAGCAAGGAATAAACTTTTAAAATTTTAGAGTTAATATTCGGAAAAAGGTACAGCGTTTAAAAAGTTACAAAAAGATGAAATAACAAAAAGACATACATAGAAGGCAAAAACAGTTTAAAGGAAAAGGGATTGTTACAAAGTCACTGGCAAAGTTCTGGAGGGGAGATATGTTTCACTGAGGCTATTAGCTTCAGTGATTTGAAACCTAGAAGTTTTCTCCAGCATACACTAAGTACTGCAAGTGGTTAAGCAGCATTTTAAGGGCTGGGTTTTTGGGAACAACCATAGAGCGGGTGGGAGGTTTTTCTCCATATCTCCACCCCAGGGTGTGGTCTGGTGTTTAAATAGATGGCCTGCTGAGGCATTCAGTGGTCAGTGTATCTGGAGAGGCAAACTCCAGAGAGAGGAGCTTGTGTTTGTGCTAATCTGAACCTTGTGTTTTTGCTAGCCCTAAGTGGGCCAAACATGTGCTGAACCTTTTCTTTCGCTTTGCCGTTATGCCAGAAGGGCCATCTTTATTTTGATTAACTTTACATTGGTTTATGTCACATTTTAATAAACCAATAAGAAATTTAAAGACACAGTGTTTCTGTGTCTACTTCCGTGTGCAGCCAAGTGAGCCGATCTACCACAGATGGTGTTTCGAATGCGGCCTTACAGGATGCCTAGGAATATTCCAAACTAAAAACTAAGATACTTGCATGCTAAGGGGTGACTATGTCTGTCCAAGCTCAAAGAGTCTACCACTGGGCATATTGCGGTGATAAACCCCCTTGCTCCCAAATCTTCGATCTGCTGCATCTGGTACAGAAGTGGTTGCAGCAGGAGTGCTCTACCCCAGCCTAGATGGTAGAGCAGATCGTAATGGACAGATTTATTTACTCCCTACCCAGGCCGGTGCAGACCTGGGTTGCCCGAAATGCAGACAACCTGGTAGGCCTAGTAGGAAGGTACCAGGTGGTTGAGAGGTCCCTAAGGAAGCTGGGAGGTGTTGCATCCCCATACTGGGGTACTCAGAAGGATCCCGAACCTCTAAAGAGGGATAGTAGAGCCACCACTGGGGAGAGTCCGAGGTCCCAAGGGATTGCTGAGGAGTTGACAAAGGACGCTGGTAAAGATTTGATCGGCCTGAGATGTCATGGTTCTGGACACATAGCCGCCCGTTGTCCTATGTCCTCCAAGCAGATGGACTGCAGCCTAGGGAGGCACTGTTCGTACTATGCCTACCCCACCTGCAATGTATCAGACTATCAGCCCGGCGTGGGCCACAGTCATGTCCCGTGACCATAAGTGGGGTACTAGTGTCAGTACTCTTGGGCTCAGGGAGTTTGGAGACTCTGGTAAAGACCACACTCCCCCACCAGTTGATCCCCAGAAAAACATGTGGGCGTTTGCTGTATTCATGGGGACGCCAAGGACTACCCCGTTTCCAGAGTGACTATAAAAACTAACTGTGGGGCTGAGTCCCATTAGGTTGGGGTATTTAAGGACCTGCTACACCCAGTAATAATAGGGCGGGACTTTAGCTTGTTCTGGGACATATGGCGGAAAGCAGGGGTACCAAGTGACTGAGACAGGAGCTGGTTAAACCAGGATAAATTGCCATCGCAGTCAGAGGCGGATGAGTTTCCCTTGTGTGTTCTTGCTGTTGGAGAGGATGAGACAGTGACCCTGGAGGCGGAGATTCCTGATTTGGGGGTTTCTGGGGGGGATTTTGGTACTGCTCAAATGCAGGATCTGAAATTGAAAAATGCATTCAATAATGTGTTTGTGATAAATGGGGTTGCTCAAGAGCTGACACCAGGTTCCCATATTTTGCACAAAATGAGGAGCGACTTTATAGGGTCGCTAAACAAAGAGGGGAAGTGATAGAGCAGTTGTTAGTGCCGGTCCCTATAGGTGTAGTGTGTTAGATTTGGCACATTTTCATGTCTTGGGCGTCTGTGAGTAGAGAAAACCCAAGAGCGGGCCCTGCAGAGGTTCTACTAGCCTGGATGTCACTGACACATTGGGAATTTCTGCCGATCCTGCCCCACCTGTCAGCTAACTGCTCCAGAATCCCACTTTTACAATTCCCTAGTGCAGTTGCCCATTATAGAGGTTCCATTTGACCGGATTGCCATGGACCTTGTCGGGCCCCTGGTTTAGTCCGCCAGGGGGCACCTGTACATTTTAGTGGTGATGGACTATGCAACACGGTACCCAGAAGTGGTACCACTGAGAAACTGCTCTGCCAGGAGTGTAGCCCAAGAGCTAGGGCATATTTTCTCCCGGACGGGCTTGCCGAAGGAGAACCTGACAGACCAAGGAACTCCTTTCATGTTCAAAGTGATGAGGGAGTTGTGTAAGGCTCTCCAAATTACACAATTCAGGATGTCCATGTACCTTCCGCAGATGGACGGCTTGGTGGAGAGGTTCAACAAGACCCTAAAATCCATGCTGAAGAAGGTTGTGGAAATGGATGGCCGAGACTGGGATTGCCTACTCCCCTACCTGCTATTCTCGATTAGGAAAGTTCCCCAGGACTCTACATGATTCTCCCTCTTTGAGCTGCTATATGGATGGCACCCTCGCGGACTTCTGGACATTGCGAAGGAGACCTGGGAAGTCAAGGTAACACCCCACCAGAGTGTCATTGACCATGTGGCACAGATGGAAGAACGGATCAAGAAGGTGATGCCAATTGTGAGGGAGAGCGTCCTTCAATCCCAAGAGGCCCAAGACAGGGTCTAAAACCTCTCGGCGAGACTGAGACAGCTGAGCCCTGGAGGCCGGGTGTTGGTATTGATCCCCACGGTGGAAAGTAAATTCCTGGCCAAGTGACAAGGGACATACAAGGTGGTTGAAAAGTTGAGTGACGTCAACTACAAGCTACACCAACCCGCGTGAAGAAAGCCGTACCTGGTGTACTACATTAACCTGCTCAAACCATGACGATACTGGGAACCGGTGGAAACTATGTGCCTGGGGAACCAACCAGAAGCCAGGGTCGAGGATGTCACAGTGGCAGAGACACTGTCACCGGCCCAGAAGCAACAGTGCCGAGAGCTGCTTCAGCGGAACCGGAACCTGTTTTCAGAGTTGCCAGGTTGTACGCAGGTTGTGGAGCATGAAATTCTGATGGAACCACATATGAGGGTGAATCAAAAGCCGTATTGCATTCCTGAAGCCTGCTGTGAGGTGATCTCCAAATAGGTGAGCCACATTGTCCTCATGCCGAAGCCGAATGGAGAGTGGCATTTCTGCAATGACTATAGGAGGCTAAATGAGGTGTCCAAGTTCGACACATATCCGATGCCCTGTGTGGATCAACTCATTGAGAGACTACAACCTGCCAGATATATCACCACCCTGGACCTAACGAAAGGGTACTGGCAAATTTTGCTGTGCCCAAAGGCCAATTAGAAGACTACATTCTGTACACCTGATGGGTGCTTTCAGAACACCAGGATGCCGTTCGGTCTACAGGGAGCCCCAGCCACCTTCCAGAGGGCCATAGACCGGATCCTAGTCTCTCCCAAAAACTATGCCGCAGCGTATCTGGAAGACATCGTGATCTTCAGCCCGGTTTGGGAAAGTCACCTGCAGAAGGTCCAGGCGGTACTATATGAAGTGAGGAAGGCTGGTTTACGATAAACCCAAAGAAGTACTCCATAGGAAAAGAAGAGGCAAAATACTTGGGTTATACAGTTGGAAGGGGCGAAATCAAGCCGCAAGTAAGTAAGGTAGAGACAATCCAGAATTGGGCTCCAAGAAACAGGTGTGGGCATTTCTGGGAATTGTGGGGTACTATCGGTGAATTATCCAGAACTTCGCAATGATAGCGGACCCCTGACCGACCTCAAGGGCTCGAAGACGTCGGTGGCCAAATGGTCTTCTGAATCAGAGATGGCGAGTTGAAGCTCGCCCTGCGTGACTTCAGTAAGGAATTCATGGGCCAGACGGAGGCCTCAGACGTTGGGTTGGGAGCCGTGATGTCCCAAGAAGTAAACGGCGAGGAACATCCCATCATGTACTTAAGCAGAAAACTCTGTGCCTGTGAGAAAAACTAAGCTATTGTGAAAAAAGAGTACTTAGCCATCAAATGGGCAGTTGACACCCTGAGGTACTACCTATTAGGCCGGAAGTTCAGGCTAGTGTCAGATCATGCACCCCTAAGATAGATGAGAGAAAGAAAGGAAGAAATCCCTGGGTGACTAGGTGGTTTCTAGCCCTACAGGTCTTAAATTGTGATGTGGAGCACAGGTCTGGGAAGTTACATGGGAATGCAGATGCCCTGTCTAGACTTCCCTGTTTGGTGACTGAAGGTGCCAAAACCCCCGGCTTTGGGCAGAGGGGGGGGATATGTGACAAAGTCACTGGCAAATTATTGGAGGAGAGATATGTTTCACTGAGGCTATTCGCTTCAGTGATTTGAAAACCTAGAAGTTTTCTCCAGCACACTAAGTGCTGCAAGGGGTTAAGAAGTCATTTTAAGGGCTGGGTTTTTTAGAACAACCATAGAGCGGGTGGGAGCTTTTTCTCCATATCTCCACCCCAGGGTGTGGTCTGGTGTTTAAATAGATGGCCAGCTGAGGCATTCAGTGGTCAGTGTATCTGGAGAGGCAAGCTCCAGAGAGAGGATCTTGTGTTTGTGCTAATCTGATCCTTGTGTTTTTGCTAGCCCTTTTCTTTTGCTTTACCGTTATGCCAGAAGGGCTGTGTTTATTTTGATGAACTTTACATTAGTTTATTTCGCATTTTAATAAACCAATAAGAAATTTAAAGAGACAGCGTTCCTTTGTCTACCTCCGTGTGCAGCCGAGTGAGCCGATCTACAACAGGATAAATAAAGATATCTCTTAATTGATTAAATTGGGCTGCTATTCTTTGCAGAGGAGATAACTGCAGAAAATTGATAATTCGGGTTCACATTACATTTCTATGGTTTCCCAAGTTGAAAATCCTCGTGCTTTAAAATGCAGAACCGATTATGTCCCCCAAACACAGATACAGTACAGACCAAAAGTTTGGACACACCATCTCATTTAAAGATTTTTCTGTATTTTCATGACTTTGAAAATTGTACATTCACACTGAAGGCATCAAAACTATGAATTAACACATGTGGAATTATATACTTAACAAAAAAGTGTGAAACAACTGAAAATATGTCTTATATTCTAGGTTCTTCAAAGTAGCCACCTTTTGCTTTGATGACTGCTTTGCACACTCTTGGCATTCTCTTGATGAGCTTCAAGAGGTAGTCACCGGAAATGGTTTTCACTTCACAGGTGTGCCCTGTCAGGTTTAATAAGTGGCATTTCTTGCCTTATAAATGGGGTTGGGACCATCAGTTGAGCGGTGCAGAAGTCAGGTGGATACACAGCTGATAGTCCTACTGAATAGATTTGTAAGAATTTGTATTATGGCAAGAAAAAAGCAGCTAAGTAAAGAAAAACGAGTGGCCATCATTACTTTAAGAAATGAAGGTCAGTCAGTCCGAAAAATTGGGCAAACTTTGAAAGTGTCCCCAAGTGCAGTTGCAAAAACCATCAAGCGCTACAAAGAAACTGGCTCACATGAGGACCGCCCCAGGAAAGGAAGACCAAGAGTCACCTCTGCTTCTGAGGATAAGTTTATCCTAGTCACCAGCCTCAGAAATCGCAGGTTAACAGCAGCTCAGATTAGAGACCAGGTCAATGCCACACAGAGTTCTAGCAGCAGACACATCTCTTCAACAACTGTTAAGAGGAGACTTTGTGCAGCAGGCCTTCATGGTAAAATAGCTGCTAGGAAACCACTGCTAAGGACAGGCAACAAGCAGAAGAGACTTGTTTGGGCTAAATAACACAAGGAATGGACATTAGACCAGTGGAAATCTGTGCTTTGGTCTGATGAGTCCAAATTTGAGATCTTTGGTTCCAAAGACCGTGTCTTTGTGCGGTGCAGAAAAGGTGAACGGATGGACTCTACATGCCTGGTTCCCACTGTGAAGCATGGAGGAGGAGGTGTGATGGTGTGGGGGTGCTTTGCTGGTGACACTGTTGGGGATTTATTCAAAATTGAAGGCATACTGAACCAGCATGGCTACCACAGCATCTTGCAGCGGCATGCTATTCCACCCGGTTTGCGTTTAGTTGGACCATCATTTATTTTTCAACAGGACAATGACCCCAAACACACCTCCAGGCTGTGTAAGGGCTATTTGACCAAGAGGGAGAGTGATGGGGTGCTACGCCAGATGACCTGGCCTCCACAGTCACCAGACCTGAACCCAATCGAGATGGTTTGGGGTGAGCTGGACCGCAGAGTGAAGGCAAAAGGGCCAACAAGTGCTAAGCATCTCTGGGAACTCCTTCAAGATTGTTGGAAGACCATTTCCGGTGACTACCTCTTGAAGCTCATCAAGAGAATGCCAAGAGTGTGCAAAGCAGTCATCAAAGCAAAAGGTGGCTACTTTGAAGAACCTAGAATATAAGACATATTTTCAGTTGTTCACACTTTTTTGTTAAGCATATAATTCCACATGTGTTAATTCATAGTTTTGATGCCTTCAGTGTGAATGTACAATTTTCATAGTCATTAAAATACAGAAAAATCTTTAAATGAGGTGTGTCCTAACTTTTGGTCTGTACTGTATATGTGCACATATATAAATAACTTTATGGAGGTCTAGTTAGTTAGGAGAAAATGCCTCTTTGTGAAGATGTTAGAGTAGTTTAATGGATTCCCTGAAACCCCAACATTGAATACTACAAAGGAGGACGGCCATAGAAGGGAGTCAGGCCTGGCGCTTGTGCTGGGATATGAGTCTGCAGTGATCAAATTACACCTGCTGACTATAAAATTCTATAGAGAGAGGAGATGAAGAAGATCAAGGAAAACAAAGGAAAATAAAAGGAGAAAATCACAATAAGAAACTGCTGAGGCTTCTAGTTCAGGGGAAAAATACAAGTCACATAATGACAACTTATTCTAAAAAGTCCGTGCAGTCACACTTTCAATGACTAAAGGCCCAATTACACTATCTGATAATCTGTCAGATTCTAACTGTAAAGACCCATCGCTCACAATAAATGTGAAATGTGAATGGATTGACTGACTGAACGATGTGTCCAAAAACACTTGTTCATTGTGCATGAAATCGTTTAAGCAAACAAAAAGATTCTTGTTCAATTTTCAAAAAATGTGTAATGTAAATGGTGATTGTTCACTCGTTCAACAAGTTGACCAATAAAAAGGAGGAATGGAAGTTCAAGTCCTAAATAGGGTTGGTCATGTTCCAAGGCAATAAATAGTTCTGTAGCAGTTGGAGCATTGGAACGAGTACATATTCACACACAGAGTAAGTACATATTCGTAATTATTAAAAAATAAAATTAGCTTTGTTAATTTGATTAAATATTCTTTTTACAGTATCAATGGAAATGTTTGTACAATATTTTATGGATTTATGTATTCAAAATAACTAGTATCACTTATGGGATTTGTATGTTTAACACACCTGCGCGTCAAATTATCTGTTTGTGTCAACACAATGTTGGATGGTACAATGTAACAATTGCTATTCAACCATTTCATTCACGATTCTCGTTCTGTATAAACACTTGACTGACATAGTTTGTTTGTCGTGAGTTACGACCACATCACCAACATATCTCGTATTAACTAACCCAAACAATGCTGATTTATTTAGGAGAATAGATCAATTTGTTACAATGAGATATAAATCCATTGTGTTAATAAATTTGGTCAAAGCAGCCACTCAAAAGGAAATTAAATGGAAAGGTGTAACAGCTGCAGCAAAACACAGCAAAAGATGTTGTGTATAATGATTCATACATTGTGTGCACAATTATTAGGCAATTTGTGTTTTTGATTACTTATTTTATTATTGCCACCTGGCTTCCCAACTTTCTATCCTGTGACATTCCCACTCTCATCATGGGGGACTTTAACATCCCCATTGCTGATCCCGCTTCCCCATCTGCCGCTCACCTTTTATCTCTAACTTCCTCTCTCGGCTTTTCACAGTTTACTAACTCTCCTATACATGAAGAAGGGAATACGCTGGAGGTCCTGATGTTCTGCTGGCTCTGCTCAGTGCATGATTTTACTAACTGCCCTCTTCAGCTCTCTGACCATCTGACCACAACCTTCTTTCATTCTCTGTCAACAATTGTCACCCCACTCAGGACACCATAACTTACCACACGTCTAAAAATATACGTGCCATTAATACACAGAAACTTATGAAGAATTTGCAGACATCATTGGCTCCAATTTCCTCCTCTCATGTCACAACTCTGCTTTGAAACATTATAATGAAAACTGCAAAATACCCTTGATAAAGCTGTACCTCCTACACAAAGAACTCGGTACAGATGGCAGCAACCCTGGCACATGGTGCAAACACATCCTCTACAGCGGTGCTCCAGGTGTGCCGAACGTCAGTTGAGAAAATCCAATCTAGCCGCAGATTTCATCCATAATAGGTTTATGATTAAAACATTCAACTCTGCCCTTCACCTCTCCAAACAAACTGTCAAGGTTTCACCACTCACTGTGTCCTGGACGCGGTGAATGACAGCTCAGCCACCCTCCTGCATCAGGGTCCTGCTGAGCTGTCAGTACTGTGAGTAACAGCTCAATCGTCTGTCCAATCTGGGGCAGGGACGTGCTGAGCAGTCAGTATTGTGAGTGTAAGCTCAGCCGTTAAATCTGAGGCAGGGGCGTGCTGAGCTTTCAGTACTGTGAGTGACAGTCCAACTGCCAATCAGGGCAGGGGCGTGCTGGGTTTATTCCAGGTGTTTCCCGTTCTGGGTGATTATCTGGCTATTTAGCTGGCTGTCAGTAATTGATTATGGCAAGTCATAGCCTTAGCTCAATGATGTGTGTGCCTTGTTTTCCAGTGCTCTGTTTCTGATCTTTTGCTGCCCAACCTTTGACCTTACCTATGACCATCATTTTGCCTAGCCCCTTTGTTTTGATCCGCTACCTTGCTGGAATTTTGACCTCGGACTGTGACCTAACTATGCCTTTCTCTTACACTCTGATGGTGAAATGTAATGAAGATGGATATGGAATTTGCTATACCATACAGTGGCAAAACTCAGAGCCTTAAGGTCCAGTTACACTGCATGATAAGAGTGAACTAGCATTCCTAGGAACACTCATTTCACAATAATCATGGTGTCTAAATAGACTGACGATCCTTTGTACTGTACAAAAGATTATCGTTCTCGACAGTACATGGTCCTGCGGAGTCAGCCTGTCTAAGGATATTCACATTGTGTTCTGTGTCCCCATTGGGGCATAAGTCCGAAATCTCCCGAAAAACGGGGTCCGGATGTATGCGCCGCAGGGCCATAGACTGTAATGATGCAGACAGAGCGAAAGTGCGCTCTGACGTGCATCATTTTGGGAGGTAGAGACTCAGACGTAGTTGACTGCTTCTGGGTGTTCGCCTCTTCTAGGTGTAAATTCCCGAAAATGGTGCACGTCAGAGCGCACATTCTCTCTGCCATCACTCTGCCATCACCATTACAGTCTATGGCCCCACTGGCGCATACGACCGGACCCCGTTTTGCGGGGGATTTTGAACATATGCCCAGATGGGGACAGAGAGCGCAATGTGAAAGCACCCTAAAGAAGCTATTAAATGTTTGCTGACTGGCAAACATATTACTGGTCAGTAGTTGTTTATTGCTGTGCATCGCACAATGTAAACCAACCTTTACTGTGGTAAATACTCTCAAGATATTTTCTTGTTGGAAGTCTCCACTCCGATTTGATGATAAAAGATCCTTATTTGTATGAGCAGTGGTATGGATTGAAGATATGGATCACATACTGTATTCATTTGTAAATGGTACCAGTGCGTCCTGAGACTGAAGTGTCCTTGCTGGGCTGAGTCCCGAATAATCATAAACGCGGACTCGAATCTCTTAGAGAATGCAGAGCTCTCAATCGCAGGGCTTCTGTAAGTCCTTAGAAATAAGGCCTCACGTGGCCTAGTCCAAGATCCTGTGTCCTTGGTTGTCCTCACCAAGTCGGCTCATGTCAAGCCGAACGACGCATCTCAGGGTCACCAAAAAGAGATCCAGAGTCGCACTGCTCTATCCAGACCTTTTTCCAATGATGCGTAGCTTCAGTCTCTCCTTGAACTCCCCTAGCAACAGCCACCAACTGCCAAACCGCTGCGCTGCAACTCTGGCTTCTCCGCTGCTTTCTTCTAGCCAGATCATATATTACATCACAAATCTCCTACAATACAGTAAGCTGGGGCTGATTGGGGACCCGGTTCTTCCCCTTGGTAAGATATGGATTAAAACACTGACTTACCTTTCTTCAAGTCACTTGACTATATGTGTATATGTTTACAATCCTATTGTAAGGTGTTTCTTTTCCTCTCTTGCCTATGCCTTTATATATGTGTTAGTTGCTTAGTTTTGACCTTTCACTAAAAAGACATGATACGCTGCTAATCTTTGAGAACTATTAAGCACTTTATATATATATACAGGAGGGTTCTACATTCCCTCGTTTTTTGTCCGGTTTTTATCAATTTTTGTGACCTTTTATCATCACTTTTGCTCAATAAAAATTATTGCACTGTTTTCTATACATCTCTGACTCCAGTTTTCTACTTTTTTGCATATGTTATATTGGAGCGATTTATAATGAACCAGGGTGCCTGACGGTGGCACTACTGGTTCATTTGTTCTACTTATGGGGTTTCTTGTTTTAATACAGTAAACTGTGATTAACCCTGACACAGCCGCAGTCAAGTGTCGGTCATCTCAGCTTCCACACTACAACCATAGATATTTCCAAGCCCAGTCCAGGTTACTTAGGTGTTGACCACACTTACCTATTAGCTAGCTACCAACTTCTGGCAACTGTTCACACCTGGCCTCTGCAATCAAGGTAATACATCTCTTCAAGTGTATCTCCAGTTGGCTGATGCCTCATTACATTCCTGTAACTAATCATTGATCAGCTGGAAGATATAGTACTTGCCTGTTATAGTGATGCTATTAACCATTGTCCTGCTGGAAGCTACTAGACTACATTTACTTCTTTGTTATATTGCTGCTATTAACCATTACCCCACTGGAATATGCCAGGCTGCATTTACTTCTTGTTCACTCCTGTGTTTAACCATTGCCATGCCAGAAGATACCAAACTGCATTCCTGTGATTAACTGCTTCCCTGTTACAAGAAACCAGTTTCCTATTCTGCTACTGTTCATGTAGCAGACTGTTTTACCTTCTCTGTTATATTGTTGTTATTAACCATTGCCCTTCTGGAATATACTAGGCTATATTTACTTCTAGTTCACTATTGCAGTTAAACAATTTCCATGATTGAAGATACCAGACTGTATTTCTGTGATTACCTGCTTCCCTGCCAGACCATACCAGTTTCCCATACTGCAACTTTTCATGTGTGCATCCACACTCCTTTCCCTGCTTTATCTGTACAATCTGCTCTTGTTTTTGTCTTCAGTCCTTTATACCCCGCTGTCTTGGTTATTATCACTGATCCCTGAGTCATCCAACAAGACCCACTTCACTGTACTGTCAGCTAGGTCTGTGCTGCTCACTCAGACATGCAGTTTACAGCATCCACCTCACAAAGTGAGCCCATAACAGAATATCTAAGCAATTCCAAACCAACCTCTTAGTAAGTTACGAACTTCTTGCAAATGTTCACATCTGCCCTCTACAATCAAGGTAACATATATCTTCTAGAGAATTTCCAGTTTGCCTATACTCCATTGCATCTCTGTGATTAATCAGTCCTTGTTAGAAGATACTAGACTGCATTTACTTGTCTGTTACATTGCTAAGATTAACCATTACTCTGCTGTAAAATATCAGACTGCATTTCTCTGGTACAATGCTGCTATAACTAACCATTGCCCTGCTGGAAGATATACAAACTGCATTTACTTCTCTGTTGTGTTTAACCCATACCCTGTTGGAAGATGCCAGACTGAATTTCTGTGATTAACTGTTTTCCCAACAAAATATACTAGTTACCTATACTGTTACTGTTCCTACAATGCCTTGAAAAAGTTTTTATATCCATGAACTTTTCCACATTTTTTCATGTTGCACCCACAAATGTAAATGTATTTTGGAATTTTATGTGATATACCTACACAAAGTAGCAAATATTTGCAAAGTGTTAAATAAATGATGCATTGTTTTGTAATTGTTTTAAAAATATAAATCTGAAAATTGTGTAGTGCATTTGTATTTCGCCCCCTGTACCTCTAAGTAAAATCCTGAGTGACCAATTGCCTCCAGAAGTCACATAGTTAAGTCCAACTGTGTGCAATTTAATCTCAGTATAACTACAGCTGTTCTGTGAGGGCTTCAGGCATTTGTTTGAGAACCTTAGATATCAAACAGCATCATGAAAACCAAGGAACACACCAGACTGGTCAGCGATATAGTTGTAGAGAAGAATAAAGCAGTGTTAGGTTATAAAAAATAGCCCAAGCTTTTAACATCTCATGGAGCACTGTTCAATTAATCCTCCAAAAATGGAAGGAGTATGGCACAACTGCAAACCTACCAAGACATGGCCGTCCACCTAAACTGAAATCCCAAGCAAGGTGAGAACTAATTAGAGAAGCAGCCAAGAGGCCCATGGTCACTCTAGAGGAGCTGAAGATCCACAGCTCAGGTGGGAGAATCTGTCCACAGGACAACTATTAGTCTTATATGCCACAAGTCTGGCCTTTATGGAAGAGTGGCAAGAGGAAAGCCATTTTTGAAAGCAGACCATAAGAAATCCCATTTGCAGTTTGCAAAAAGCCATGTAGGGGACACAGCTAGCATGTTGAAGAAGGTGCTTGGTCAGATGAGACCAAAGTAGAACTTTTTGGACTAAATGAAAAAAAATTCCTGTGTGGTGGAAAAATAACACTGCACATCACCCTGAAAACACCATCTCACCGTCAAACATAGTGCGAGTAGCAGCATCATGCTGTGGGTATGGTTTTCTTCAGCAGGGACAAGGAAGCTGGTCAGAATTGATGGGAAGATGGATGGAGCTAAATATATGACAATCCTGGAGGAAAACGTGTTAGAGGCTGCAAAAGGCTTGAGACTGGGGCATGGGTTTACATTCCAGCAGGATAATGAACCTAAACCTACTGCCAGAGCTACAATTAGATCAAAACATGTTTATGTGTTTGAGTGGCCCAATCCAAGCCCAGACCTAAATTTCATTGAGAATCTGAGGCAAGCTTAGAAAATTACTGCTCACAGACGCTCTCCATCCAATCTCACTGAGTGAGAGCTAGTTTGCAAAGAAGAATAGGCAAAAATTTCCTGAATGGGAAAAGCTGGTAGAGTCATACTCCAAAAGACTTACAGCAGTAATTGCAGCGAAATATGGTTCTACAAAGAATTGACTCATGGGGGCTAAATACAAATGCACAAAACAATTTTCAGATTTATATTTTTAAAATATTTATAAAACCATGCATAATTTCCTTTATGCTTAACAAATAATTGCTACTTTGTGTTGTTATATCACATAAAATCCCAGTAAAATACATTAATGCTTGTGTGTGTAATGTGAAAACATGTGGAAAAGCTCATGAGGTATGAATACTTTTTCAAGGCGCTCTATATAGAACCTGTATACACAAAATGAAAAAATGTATCAGTGGTGGAGACAGAATAGTCCCCCTGTACAGTAATAGTATATGAGCCAGTCTTTGTGTATGTGACAGAAGTTGCTTGCTTATTTGAAGGTGAAAGTGGGTCCTCTTACCTCTTGTGCCCCTATGCGGCTGCACAGGTTGCAGCATGCTATGCACACCCCTGGAAAATACATTGTTACAGTGAATCAAAGAAAAAAAAATGGTTGCACAGCTTCACATTCCCTTTATTATAGAGTTCATTGCCTTAAAAGGAAATTCTATGAAAGTAAATATACAAAAGCTTATCACTAAATTAGAATATCATCAAAAAGTTAATTTATTTCAGTTCTTCAATGCAAAAAGTGAAACTCATATATTATATAGAGTCATTACAAACAGAGTGATCTATTTCAAGTGTTTATTTCTGCTAATGTTGATGATTATTGCTTACAGCCGATGAAAATACAAAAGTAATTATGTAAGTAAATTAGAATAATTAACAAAAAACACCTGAAAGGTCTTCCGATGTGTTTAGAAAGGTCCCTTAGTCTGTTTCAGTAGGCTCCACAATCATGAGGAAGACTGCTGACTTGACAGATGTCCACAAGCCAGTCATTGACACACTCCACAAGGAGGTTAAGCCACAAAAGGTCATTGCTAAAGAAGCAGGCTGTTCACAGAGTGCTGTGTCCGAGCGTATTAAAGGGGTTTTCCCACGAACAAAAGTTTGTTTTAAGCAATCGATCTTGGAATAATAACTTCCACAATTGGATGTGTTTAAATAAAATGTTCCTGTGCTGAGATAATCTTATAAATGTTCCACTGTGTAATAACTGTTACATCTCCTGGGCAGGGGAGGAAGCAAAACAGTATACAGACATTACAGCAGGGGATCACAGCTGATTCTTTTTGTGAGGTAAAACATTTCCCTGCCTGTTTTTAAACAATGTTTTACTTCCAAGAAAGAATCAGCTGCTATTCCCTGCTGAAATGTCTGCATACTCTTTTGCTTTTTCCCCTGCCCAGGAGATGTGGTATGATCAGACCATGTTCCTGTACGGTCAGACACAGCCATTACACAGTACACAGCAGGGGCACATTTATAAGATTATCTCAGCACAGGGATATTTTATTTAAACACATCCAATTGTGGAAATTATTATCATTCCAAGATCTATTGATTACAATTAACTTTTGCTCGTGGGAAAACCATTTTAATGGAAAGTTGAGTGGAAGGAAAAAGTGTGGTAGAAAAAGGTGCACAAGCAACCGGGATAACCACAGCCTTGAAAGGGTTGTTAAGAAAAGGCCATTCAAAAATTTGGGGGAGATTCACAAGGAGTGGACTGCTGCTGGAGTCATTGCTTCAAGAGCCACCACACACAGACATATCCAGAACATGGGCTACAAGTGTCGCATTCCTTGTGTCAAGCCACTCATGACCAATAGACAATGCCAGAAGCGTCTTACCTGGGCCAAGGAGAAAAAGACCTGCACTGTCGCTCAGTGGTCCAAGGTGTTGTTTTCAGATGAAAGTAAATTTTGCATTATATTTGGAAATCAAGGTCCCAGAGTCTGGAGGAAGAGTGGAGAGGCAAACAATCCAAGCTGCTTGAGGTCTATTGTGATGTTTCCACAATCAGTGATGGTTTGGGGAGCCATGTCATCTGCTGGTTAAGGTCCACTGTGTTTTATCAAGATCAAAGTCAGCGCAGCAGTCTACCAGGAAATTTTAGAGCACTTCATGCTTCCATCTGCTGACAAGCTTTTTGGAGATGGAAATTTCATTCTCCAGCAGGACTTGGCACCTGTCCACACTGCCAAAAGTACCAATACCTGGTTTAAAAACAACAGTATCACTGTGCTTGATTGGCCAGCAAACTTGCCTGACCTTAACCGCATAGAGAATCTATGGGGTATTGTCAAGAGGAAGATGAGTGACACCAGACCCAACAATGCAGACGAGCTGAAGGCTGCTATCAAAGCAACCTGGGCTTCCATAACACCTCAGCAGTGTCACAGGCTGATCGCCTCCATGCCACACCGCATTGATGCAGTAATTGATGCAAAAGGAGCCCGACCAAGTATTGAGTGCATTTACTGAACGTACATTTCAGTAGGCCAACATTTTGGATTTTCTAAACATTTTTCAAGCTGTTGTTATAAAGTATTCTAATTTACTGAAATAATGACTTTTGTGTTTTCATTGGCTGTAAACCATAATCATCAACATTAACAGAAATAAACACTTGAAATAGATCACTCTGTAATGACTCTATATAATATATGAGTTTCACTTTTTGCATTGAAGAACTGAAATAAATTAACTTTTTGATGATATTCTAATTTAGAGAGAAGCACTAGTATATGTATATGTATAGCCATGTTCATTCTATATATTGAAATGGATACAAATCTGAATGTTCATTTGTTTAAATAGTTGTTGAGAATCTGATGAATCCAGAAGATAATGGGCAGTCAAAAGCTATTAGATATAGGGAACAACACAGCCAGGCATAATAGGATGCTAGTTGCTGTACTCCTACCTATTCTATAATCACACCCTCATGTACATTCAGGAATGTGGACAGGGACAGACTGGGACTAAAAGTCAGCCCTGGCATTTGAAAGCACACATGCCCATGCTGTCCTCGCCCCCTTTGCTAGATTGGGGTCTTTATTACTTATACTACCCTGCCTTGATTTACTACAAGACTTAGATTTCCAATAATTTTGCTATATAAGAGTTAATAATAATAACAATAATAATACTGCAATAATAATATTGCAATATAACAGACAAATACCACTTACTATACAATACTGTATTAGCAACATGTACAGTAGTGATAATTAGTGTTGAGCGATACCTTCCGATATTGGGAAATATCGGATCGGATTGGATTGGACCGATACCGAAAAAGTATCGGATATCGTCGATTCCGATACTGGAAACCAATGCAAGTCAATGGGACAGAAATATCGGAATGAAAATAAACCCTTTCTTTCCTTGTAGGTTAATTCTACATGAAGGAAAACAACTAAGAATAATGTAGAATGTATTGGGGGAGGTGGGGGAGACAATAAAGGCATAGAGGTTTAGCCCAATCAAATGGAATAGCAGGAATTAATATTTTTTTAAGACGTTCTGAGTTACGGAAATATTGACTATGTTAAGTATTTTTATATTTTGTCAGACATTTATGTTTCACTACTTCCATGCTCATCATCTTCTTTTTTACTTCTCCCACACTTTCTCCTTCATCATCCTCAGCATCAGCATCTTTTTCATCCACTTCTTCTTCACCTTCTTCATCTTCTTCTTATTGACCTTCTTCGTATTATTCTTTTTTTTTACATTCTTCATATTCTACTTCTTCATCTTCTTCTTCTTCATCATATTCTTATTTGTGACAGGCATTCCTGTAGTTGTTATCTTTAAAAGTTTGGACATTACACCTTTTGTTCTGCCCGTCACAAAAGATTTACAACAGGATTTGTCCGTGTTCAGTTTGGCCTGCAGCAGCAGGTCTTTTCCAGGGGCACCACGAGGAGGAACGGACTCACCCCCATACACTGCTTAGTCATCTTCTGCTTATAATTTAGATATTATCTTTTGCTCCGATTTTTAGTCTTATGCTTAATGTTCTTCCGCTTTTTGTTCTGCAGCTTCTTGTACTTCTGCTTCTTGGTTTTCTGTCTCTTGTTCTTCTGTATCTTGGTGGTTGTCTTCTCTTCTTTGTCCTCTTGGTCAACTTCTTCAGGGTCATCTTCTTGGTCTTCTTTGGGGTGGTCTTCAGGGTCCTCGTCGTCTTCGGGGGTCCTCGTCTTCAGGGTCCTCGTCTTCTTCGGGGTCCTCGTCTTCTTCGGGTTGGTCTTCAGGGTCCTCGTCTTCGGGGTCCTCGTCTTCTTCGGGGTGGTCTTCAGGGTCCTCGTCTTCTTCGGGGTGGTCTTCAGGGTCCTCGTCTTCTTTGGGGTGGTCTTCAGGGTCCTCGTCTTCAGGGTCGTCATCTTCAGGGTCCTCGTCTTCTTCGGGTTGGTCTTCAGGGTCCTCGTCTTCAGGGTCCTTGTCAGGGAGATCCAGAGTGATTACCAAGAACCATTTCAAAAAGCTTGAACTTGGAAATGTAGCAGAAGGTACAAGAAGGCTGAGGAACTACCGAGGACCAGCTGACGGTACTGGAACCCGGATGGGTATCAGAAGGTACAAGAGCCAATGGAACTACCGAGGACCAGCAGACGTTGGTGGAACTTGGATACTGAGAAGGAGGCACCAAATCCAAAGGCACTGCCGAGAACCAGCTGACGGTACTGGAACCCGGATGGGTATCAGAAGGTACCCATGTAAAAAAAAGTTTCAAGGCCCCGAGCCGGCCGCAGTTACCAAAACCCACAGTCCTACAGGGGGTGCTTGTCCTATTGGCACTATGGAACCAGCCTTCATTGCCAGATCCCGCAGCCCACATAGGAGTCACCTAAACTGCAGGCACCATAGAGTCAGCTAACCCGACCGCAACACGACAGGACAACGCATTGGAGGCAAAGTGACGTTGACACTACCCGGAAACAGCTGGCGTGCTGGAACCAGGCTGGGCAGGAGGGAGTACCTGTGCCAAAGACACTGCTGGGAAACAGCTGGCGGTGCTGGAACCCAGGGTAAATACTAAAAACAGAGTGGAGCCAGAGGCGTAATTGGAGCAACTTTAAAATCTGTAGTAGTGTGAATGTGGACAGAGCAGTAGAATTTGCCGGACACACAGCTGGGGATCAGCTGACGTTACTGAACCCCAATAACACTGGAGCAAGCGTTGACTGTGCAGACGGCACTTCTGAGCAGCAACTAGCGGTATTGGAGCCCAGGGTAAATACTAAAAACAGAGGAGCCAGAGGTGTATTTGGAGGAGGTTTTAAATCAGTAGTACAGTGGATATGGACAAAGCAGGAGAATTTGCCGGACACACAGCTGGGGATCAGCTGACGTTACTGAACCCCAATAACACTGGAGCAAGCGTTGACTGTGCAGACGGCACTTCTGAGCAGCAACTAGCGGTATTGGAGCCCAGGGTAAATACTAAAAACAGAGGAGCCAGAGTGGTTTTTGGAGGTTTTAAATCAGTAGTACAGTGGATGTGGACAAAGCAGGAGAATTTGCCGGACCCACAGCTGGGGATCAGCTGACGTTACTGAACCCCAATAACACTGGAGCAAGCGTTGACTGTGCAGACGGCACTTCTGAGCAGCAACTAGCGGTATTGGAGCCCAGGGTAAATACTAAAAACAGAGGAGCCAGAGGTGTATTTGGAGGAGGTTTTAAATCAGTAGTACAGTGGATGTGGACAAAGCAGGAGAATTTGCCAGACACACAGCTGGGGATCAGCTGACGTTACTGAACCCCAATAACACTGGAGCAAGCGCTGACTGTGCAGACGGCACTTCTGAGCAGCAACTAGCGGTATTGGAGCCCAGGGTAAATACTAAAAACAGAGGAGCCAGAGGTGTATTTGGAGGAGGTTTTAAATCAGTAGTACAGTGCATGTGGACAAAGCAGGAGAATTTGCCGGACACACAGCTGGGGATCAGCTGACGTTACTGAACCCCAATAACACTGGAGCAAGCGTTGACTGTGCAGACGGCACTTCTGAGCAGCAACTAGCGGTATTGGAGCCCAGGGTAAATACTAAAAACAGAGGAGCCAGAGGTGTATTTGGAGGAGGTTTTAAATCAGTAGTACAGTGGATGTGGACAAAGCAGGAGAAATTGCCGTCCGCACAGCAGGGGAACAGCTGACGTTACTGAACCCCAATAACACGGCAGCAAGTGTTGACTGTGCAGACGGCACTTCCGAGCGCCAACTGGCGGTGTTGGAGCTCAGGGATTACAGTTCAGGTGGTAGAAACATGAACACAACAGGAGACCTGGATACTGTTGCCAACCAATTATTTATTCTGGAAGAAGACTGGCAAATTCATGAGAGATCCAGGCCTTGTTCATTTTGAGAAAAGTAAGCCGGTCAACGTTATCGGAGGATAGTCGCATGCGACGGTCTGTTAGTACACCACCTGCGGCACTAAAGACGCGTTCCAATAATACACTAGCAGCAGGGCAAGCTAGCACCTCCAATGCATACTGACTAAGCTCTGGTCATGTATCCAGCTTACAGACCCAAAACTTGAAGGGAGAAGAGCCGTCTGGGAGTACGCTAAGAGGGCAAGACATGTAGTCTGTCACCATCTGACGGAAACGTTGCCTCCTGCTGACTGGAGCCGTCTGTGATGGTGTAGACATTTGTTGCGGCGGGGACACAAAACTTTGCCACATTTCGGCCATACTGGTCTTACCTTGTGCTGAGGCACTGCTTCTGCTCCCTCTTTGTGCAGAGCTTCCACCACTGCCTCGACGCACTGAGCTGCTTTGTAAAGCACTAGCAGCACTGCTCTCGGTTGGAATGGAGAACATGATGGAATGCACCAGTGCGTCTTGGTACTCCCGCATTTTACGCTCCCGGTTCAACGGTGTTATGAGGCTTTGTAAGTTGTCCCGGTAGCGAGGATCTAGGAGGGTGGACACCCAATAATCAGCCGTGTTGAGAATGTGGGCGATGCGGCGGTCGTTTCTCAGGCACTGCAGCATGAAATCAACCATGTGCTGCAGACTGCCAACTGGCCAAGAAACGCTGTCCCCTGAGGCGTGATCTCTGCCTGCTCTGCATCACCCCACCCTCGCTCTAGATACTGACTACTAGAGCATTGTGTACCTCCCTCCTCTGGACAGATGTCTTCCTCCTCCATTGACTCCTCCTCATCCTCCTCACAAAGTGTCCCCTGCCTAGGCCTTTGTGAGGAACCACGTTGCGCAGACTGTAGAGAAGCAGATGGCATTTGTGACTCCTCATCCTCTACCTCTTCCAAAACCTCGTCCCTTAGTGCTTGCAGTGTTTTTTCAAGCAGGCAGATAAGGGGGATAGTCATGCTGACTAGTGCATCATCTGCACTCGCCATCCGCGTGGAATAATCGAAGGCACGCAAAACGTGGCAAATGTCCTTCATAGAGGCCCACTCAGTGGTGGTGAAATGTGAACAGCGCGCACTGCGACTTGTTTGCGCCTGCTGCAGCTGGTACTCCATTACTGCTGCCTGCTGCTCACACAACCTCTCCAACATATGTAACGTTGAATTCCACCTGGTGGGTAGGTCACATATGATGCGATGTTCCGGAAGACGTAATCGGCGCTGCAGAGCTGCAATGCGTGATCTTGCGTTGCTGGAACGCCGCAAGTGAGCGCACTCTATGCGGACCTTGTGAAGCAGTGCATCAAAGTCCGGATAGTCCCTCAAAAAACTCTGCACGACCAAGTTGAGCACATGTGCCAGACATGGGATGTGAGTGAGGTTGCCTAGGCCCAGAGCTGCCACCAGATTTCGGCCATTGTCACACACTACCATGCCTGGCTGGAGATTCGCTGGCACAAACCACACGTCGCTCTGCTGCTTGATGGCATTCCAGAGCTCCTGCGCTGTGTGGCTTCGATTCCCCAAATAAATTAATTTTAATATGGTCTGTTGACGTTTGGCCACGGCTGTGCTCATATCGGTCATCATAACAGGTAACCATTCACGGGTCGATGTGGAGGTAGACCGTGACGGCTCCTGCAGCGCTGATTCAGAGGAACTGGAGTATGAGGAGGAGTCAATGTGTACAGACTGGATTCCTGCAATCCTTGGAGTTGGCAGAACACGTACAGCGCCACTCTCAAGATCTGTACCCGGCTCCACAACATTTACCCAATGGGCAGTGAGGGAAAGGTATCGTCCCTGTCCATGCTTACTGGTCCACACATCGGTGGTCAGGTGGATCTTGCTACTGATGGCGTTTTGTAGCGCATGTTTAATTTTTCCCTCCACATGATGTTGCAGGGCAGGGACGGCTTGCCTGCTGAAATAAAAGCGGCTGGGCACGTTGTATTGTGGGACTGCCAATGCCATAAAGTTACGGAAGGTGTCAGTCTCCACCAGCCTGAATGATAGCTTTTCAAGGGCCAGTAGTTTAGCAATGTCAGCATTCAGAGCCTGTGCTCGGGGGTGGTTTGCCGAGTATGGGCGCCTTTTCTCCCATGCCTGTGCTAACGATGGCTGTAGACTGGCCTGGGAGTGTGAGGATGACTGGGAAAGTGGTGCTGTTGGTGGAATTACACTGTGTCTCTGTATAACAGTGCCAGAGATTCTTCCGTGGCGATCCTGTGAGGAAGCCGAACCAGCTGTGTGTGAGTTGGAGGAAGAGGCTACAACACGAGCTGAAGAGGTGGTAGGTGGCGCTGTAGGTTGGCCTAGGTCTTCAGTGTGTTTTTGTAACTCCACCACGTGCTTGGTCCGCACATGTTTCCACATATTTGTGGTATTGAGGTTGCTGACACTTTTCCCTCTTTTCACCTTCTGATTACACAGCTTGCATTTGACAAAGCAAATGTCATCTGCAACTGTGTCAAAAAAGGACCAGGCACTGCAAGTCTTGGGAGCGCCCGCTTTGGATTTTGGAAGAGCCATGCTCCTAATGGGTGCCGAAGTGGAGGCTACAGGCAACCAAGTCTGCCCCCTCCCTCTCCCTCCTTTTTGGGCTGTTCGGGGAATCTCTTCCTCAGAGCTGCTCCCACCACCTTCCTGTCCCTCGCGCCATGATGGGTCAAGGACCTCATCATCTACACCACCCTCTTCAAACAACTGCTTCTCCTGGGTAGTCTCGACAGCACAGTACGCACCAGAAAGTGGCACCTGAGTCTCATCATCAGATGCGTACTGAGGTGTGCTGCTGACCATAGGCACTGGCCCACCCGCCTCTTCAGATTCAGAGAGACAAAACGGTTGCACATCACTGCATACTACCTCTTCTTCAAATTCTCGAATTCTGCTTGGCTGGCCCCCTCTTTCCAAGCCAAGAGATTCAGAGAACAGAAGTAGAGATGGCTCCTGTCCAGGGCTCTCTGACTGCCTGGGCAATTTGGCAGGTGGTGAAGAGACAGATGGGTGCTCTTCAGTGCTCAGGACCTGAGAGGATCTGGAACTAATTGAAGTCGATGCATTAGCTGCCATCCATCCGACAATGGCTTCAATTTGGTCCTCCCGCAGCAGTGGGGTACGGCTAGGTCCTACAAAGCTGCGCATAAAGGACTGTTCCCTGGTAAAACTGGGGGATGCTGAGTCACTGGTGCCCGCAGCAGGCACAGAATCCCCACGTCCTCTCCCTGCAGGCACAGAATCCTCACGTCCTCTCCCTGCAGAAACTCCACGCCCACGACCACGACCACATGCCTTACTCCCTGCCTTCTTCATCTTGGTAGACTGATAAAGATAGGCACAAAAGTACTAAGGGCTTAGTGTGCTTATTCCTGAACAGCTGCTAACAGGTATAAGAAACACTAATTTTATAAAGTGTGGACTAGACTTTAATATGAGCTAATGTGGCCTACACAACTGTAAAGTGGAGTGTTTGGTGAACTTTATTTAGTTTTTTTTTGTCACAAAAAGACACTGGATGTGCCTAAAGATGTAATACCGATAGTATCACAAACTTTTTGTAGCTATTACAATGTAGGAAGGTAACCTACAATGCAATAGATGAGGCTACAAAAAATAGGCTAATACTAATCTGGCTGGGGCTGCAGGGCCCAATGCTGCAGAAAGGCTCCTCTAACTACTCCTATATAGTGTGTTTGGAACCAATTTAGCTGAATACGGATGGAACCACCACACTAATAGGAGAAATCAGGAAAAATTATGAATTGGCAAAAAAGGACAATGTATGAGGCAGTGACACACACTGAGTGCACTACAACCAGACGTGGCTGAAGCACACACTACAGGGTGAGCTGCACTCACACACACAGACCTTGCAGACAGGCGTGAACAGTGCAGATGCAGAGCACTGTGCACTAGCGCTGCAAGACCAAAAAAAATTCTCTATCTACTCCTATATAGTGTGTTTGGAACCAATTTAGCTGAATACGGATGGAACCACCACACTAATAGGAGATATCAGGAAAAATTATGAATTGGCAAAAAAGGACAATGTATGAGGCAGTGACACACACTGAGTGCACTACAACAAGACGTGGCTGAAGTACACACTACAGGGTGAGCTGCACTCACACACACAGACCTTGCAGACAGCGGTGAACAGTACAGATGCAGAGCACTGTGCACTAGCGCTGCAAGACCAAAAAAATTTCTCTATCTACTATATAGTGTGTTTGGAACCAATTTAGCTGAAAACGGATGGAACCACCACACTAATAGGAGATATCAGGAAAAATTATGAATTGGCAAAAAAGGACAATGTATGAGGCAGTGACACACACTGAGTGCACTACAACCAGACGTGGCTGAAGCACACACTGCAGGGTGAGCTGCACTCACACACACAGACCTTGCAGACAGCGGTGAACAGCACAGAGAACTGTGCACTAGCGCTGCAAGGCACAGCGATTTATAAAGTAGCTTGGGTAAAGCAGAATAGACCAAATAGGTAGCTAAAACTGTCCCTCAGAACAACCGCGTCCTATCCCTAACTGAATTCACAGCAGAGTGAGCTCACAATGGCGGCGGCGGCTTTTATAGTGCATCATGACATCATTTCAGCAGCCAATCACAGCCATGCCATTAGTTAAGATGCCTACATGCCTAACAGGATGTGCCCACACTTCTTAGGATCCTCATTGGCTGAATAAAATGAAAATGGCTCATTGCATTATGGGAACTTCCGATTCCGGTATACGATATTGCAAAAGTATCGGAATTAAGTATCGGAATTCCGATACCGCGAATATCGGCCGATACCCGATATTTCAGTATCGGAATGCTCAACACTAGTGATAATACAACCATTTTGATCATTACTCAAAATCACTGTACTAGGACTGAAATTGCCACTAAATAGTGACCATATAGTGGTGATATCCGTTTTATATCAGTGTTCTGCAGACCATATATGTGTATATTGTATAGGTTCTTAACAGTGATGTTCTCAATGATTGTAGTAATTAATTTTACCTTTTCTTTTTCATTTGGCCCAGATCGCCAAGACTACTTCTTCCAACCATAACTTGTCCCTGTAAAATATAACACAGACATCATTGGCTTACTGCTTTTCCAAAACCCTCCTCACATTCCCCCACCCCTACACAAACCATGTAGTGCCATAACCAGTGACCTGTACAGTTATACTGCCTTCTCTGTGCCCTGCATAGCAATAGTACCTTGTTTTGTGCCCTACACAATAACACTGCCCCTTATGTGCCTCAACACACTAATAATGTTCCCTCGGTACTTCCTCATAGTAATGGTTCTACCCTGTGCCTTATTACAGTTTTACAGTACCCTATAGAATTAATGTCCCCATGTGCCTGCTTTTTATAATAATTGCCCTGTGCCTCCTTTAATAATAATTCTCCTTGACCCTTTATAATAGTGATGCCCCGACCTCCTTATAATCATGCAAACACCCCCTTGTACTTTCTTATAATGCCTCCAGATTCCAGTGCTCTCCCAATATTGATGATTCCTCAGTATGCCTCCTCATAATAATTCTCACCCACTATCATACCCCTTCCATGGCTCCCTAGATTATGATGTCCCAAAATATGCCCCCACACAGAATGAGGATCCCACATTCCCCCACCTACCTAGCATTATTTATGACCCAACAAAACCCCACACAGTAAGATGGTCACCCCAGCCCCCCACACAGTATTATGGTAACCACAGCCCCCCAAACATTATGATGGTCACCAATGCACCTTCCACAGAGTTTGATGGTCACCACAGCCCTCCACATGGTATGATGGTCACCACTTCCTCCCCACCAGAGTATGATGTTCACCCCAGTTCCCCACACAGTGTGATGGTAAACACAGCCTTCCACACATTAAGATGGTCACCACTGCCCCCTGTCACAGTATGATGGTCACCACAGCCCCCAACACCGTATGATGGTCACCCCAGTTCCCTACACAGTATGTTGGTCACCCCAGTTATCCACACAATATGATGGTCACCACTGTCCCCCACAGACTATGATAGTCACCACTACCCCCCACACAGTATTATTGTTACCTCAGCTGCCCACAGCATTATGGTCACCACAGTCCCCATCCCTCCTGGATGATGGTCACCACTGCCCCACACATAATATGATGGTCTCCACAGCCCCTCATACAGCACAATTGACACCACTGCCCCAACACAGTATGATGTCCACCATAGCCCCCAAGCAGTATGCTGGTCACCTTAGCTCCCCACACAGTATGATCGTTCCCCCACACAGTATTATGGATTCCCCAGTACTACACACAGTATGATTGTCCTTCACAGCGCCAATACAGTATGATGGTCCCTTCGCCACCCTCCATGTAGCATGATAGTTCCCCCACCACAGTTCACCACACAGTATGATGGTCCCCACACACAGTATGATGGTCACCTACAGCCCCCCCCATATAGTATGATGGCCCGCTCACAAAGTAGGATGGTCCCCCACAACCCCAATACAGTATATACAGTATGATGTCCACTCCTGCCCCCACACATTATGATGGTCACCACTGCCCCCACACAGTATGATGGTGTCCCCACAGTATTATGGTCCCCACACATAGTTTTACGGTCCCCCAAAGCCTCAATACAGTAATGTCGTCCCCCCACAGCCCCAAGACAGTATAATGGTCCCCCTAATAAAGTATGATGGACCCCAAAGCTCCAATACAGTATAATGGTCCCCTCACATAATATGATGGTCCCCCACAGCCTTAATTCAGTATGATGGGCCCCCATATAATATGGTCCCCTCACAGGCCTAAAACAGTATGATGGTCCCTCATAGCCCTAATAAAGTATGATGGGCCTCCTATATATTACTATGGTTTCCCCACAGCTCCAATATAGCATGATGGTCACCCAGAGCTTGAATACAGCTTATTTAAAAATAAATAAATAAATGTCAGACTTTACCTAATGGCAGAATGCAGCACTAATCTTTATTATTGACAATTATTGTTTATAGCTATCAGACCCAATTCTCTCAGAAATAAGCGTGTTTGGCTTTACCTAATACAATATATGTTTTATTTTACTTGGGAAAGGAAATAAGCAATTTCTAAACTTTATGGAGATCACTTATATCAGTAAAGAAGATATTAGCAGCTATCAAGCCTTCTCTATAGACATACACAGATTATTGGTTGTAAAATATGCTGAAAGTAAATTATTTAAATGTATAACAATTATTGCTGCTTCTTCATTCAGAGCACAGGAAGAGTTAAGACTCCCACTAAGCCTTATCATAGCCCACCTCTCTGCATACACCACACACAGACATATGCTAGGCAGCACACATGCATGTCCAGTCACATCCAACCCAAGCATCTGTATCAGATGTCTAATTCTCTGTTCTCTCTTCATTCTGGGAGTACAAGGTTGCTCCTCCTTTGAAGATGGTAAAAGGAGGCTGGAGGTGATATGCTTACTACCTGGGTGGCAGGTTTGCAATTCTGCACATATACTCAAGTGCCATGAAAGTGCATATATGACCTCAGCACATTCCCGTTGACACCACCACAAGGTAGAAGGGAGCGGCGCAACCTTTCAATCTGTTCATTTTCTTCTGTACTGTCATCACAAACTGTGTTATTCACTGAATGACGCAAGGTTTCGGGAATGTTTTATTATTCACATCATTAAGAATCTTTTACAGAGAGACAGGATATCTTCCTTGTTCACCAAATTGAAATGCATTATTAAATTAATTTCTATTCTAATTGCTTACACCAGGGTACAAATTCCAATTTTTCTCTCTTCTACAGTTGTAGCAGCAGGAATGTTATTGAAATGCTGCCGGGGCGTGGCCTAGCTCTTGATGTGAGAGGTCGGGTGGCAGTGCCTCTCCACCACCATTAGCTTCAATTATCCTGCACAGAGCCCGAACCAGCCAAATCCCTTATCAGGAACTGCTGTCTGAGGGTCCCGGGAGTCAGAGGCGAGCTTCTGCCAGACTCAGAGAGTCCAACATGGGCCGCAAAAGGCAGAAGGATGCCGGGGCCTGCAGCAGTGCCTCAGCCCAAGATGGCACCGAGACAGAGGAAGAGGCGGGAAGGAGGAACACAGCCTATGCACGGAGGCTGGAGGCTTCAGCACGGCTGCACAGGTATGCGAGGGGCATGAAGGCAGATGAAGAAGGAAGTGAAGGCAGTGAGAAGCATGGAGATGAGGAGGAAGATGGTGAGGAGATGCCTGAGCCTGTGCTACATAATGAACAGCAGGAGGAGGGGGATGGTGACACTGTGCTGGCAGCTGAAAGTTCAGATGAGGCAGAGCCGACTCTGCGAGATGTATTCCAGGCTGTCTTATACTGCAAGACTGCTTTAACTGCTCTGACAAAGCAGGTGAACGGTCTGAAAGCCGACATGGGAGGCATTGAGGCTTCTATGCAGAAAGTTACAGCCAGATTGACTGAGGTGGAGGGCAGAGTTGGTGTAACAGAAGATCATTTAACCTCAGTGCAAAAGACGCAGCAACAGCACACTCAGAGGATCACGGTAGTGGCTAACAAAAACGATGACCTGGAAAACCGGTCACGCAGGAACAATTTGCGTATTGTGGGCATCCCTGAAAGAGCTGAGGGTGCTGACCCCACGACCTTTGTTGAAACCTGGCTGCTGGGAAAGTTTGGGTCTAATATCCTGTCGAGGGTGTTTGCTGTGGAGCGTGCCCATCGAGTGCCCATGAGACCCCCAGTGCCTGGAGAGGGCCCTCGTACGATGTTAGCCAGAATCCTGAACTGCAGAGACCGGGACACTATCTTACGTAAGGCCAGAAAATTGACAGATCTTACCCTGGAGGGCAAACGCATTGAAATATACCCGGATTACTCGGCTGAGGTGCAAAAGCTGCGGCTACGGTATGGTGAAGTGAAGAAACAGCTCCGCTCTTTGAATGTGAAATACTCTACAATTTATCCTGCCAAATTAAGAGTGGAAGCCTTTGGAAAGGTCAATTTTTTCCCGTCACCGGTAGAGGCCGCCTCGTGGTTGGAGCGGAACCGGAGCAAATTGAGAGAAGCTGAGGACTCGGCACGGTGAATGCACGACCCTGCTATCCTGACCACTGGACAGGGTTGTGGCTCTGCATTGCTCTGCGAAACCGCAGAGGAGGGGGAGAAACCCCCGCTGGGATCTACGTTTTATAGTTTTATAGTTAATTTGTTTGATTAATGGTTCGGGACTATGCATACTATTGATTATGTGGTGGAGAGACTGCCAATGCTGGAGGAGGACACGGCGCATGTTGATATGCGGTATACTACGATGTTGCTCAGGTTCTTTGAGCTCCCACTCTCACGTTGGGAAGAGAGTGACAAGAGAAGGGTGGGGGGAGGGGGTGGGGGGAGGGGGAGGTGGATGGGTTGGATTTGCGGGAAAATGGGGTTGCTTATGCTGTTTGACCTGGTATGCTTGGGAACAAAATGGAAAGATGTTACTTGATGATGGTGGATTGTTTTTTCTAATGCACAATGAGTAACCGTACGGTTCGGATTTTAAGTTGGAATGTACGTGGTATATCTGACAGGATTAAGAGGGCAGCAGTTCTAAATCACATCAGATCTTGTGATCCTATGATTGCGTGCTTACAGGAGACCCATCTCACTAGAGATACTAGGCACTGGCTATCGAGAGGGTGGATGTTAAAGACATATCATTCCACTTATTCCTCGTACTCCAGGGGGGTGTCAGTCCTAATACACAAAAACGCACATTATGAAGAGCTGGCAGTGCAAGTAGACAGTGAAGGGCAGTATGTATGGATTGCGTGCAGATTGTATGGATACAAAATGATTTTAGTGGCTTTATATATCCCTCCGCCTTATTCTAAAAAGGAACTTCAAGCAGTAATGGACTTGACGGCCAGATGGGGGGAGGCTCCGATGTTGATTATGGGAGATGTTAACAACACCATGAATGATTACTGGGATAAAGTACGTCCGGCAGGTATGGAAGCTGGACGGGACGGAATGACTGCATTTGGCACCTACGTGGGGGAGCTGGGGCTGGTGGATCTGTGGAGAGTACGAAATGAGGGTAAGAGGACCTTCTCGTGTCACTCGGCTACACACGGAACACTGTCAAGGATAGACCTGGCTTTTGGGGATACTGCTATGGATGGGATGGTTGGGGAGGTGGAATACCTACAGAGGACTCTATCGGATCATAGTCCTATGGTTGTCACGCTTCTAGTGGGATCTGCTCAGGGTCAGAGGGGAGGTTGGCGTCTTCACCCGACGTGGCTTAAAGTGGTGGATATGGGTGGCATAACCAAAGAACTAGAGCACTTCTTCCAAGTGAATGAAGGGAGTGCTGAGGCCACAGTGGTGTGGGAGGCTATGAAGGCATTTACGAGGGGACTCTTTATAAGTGAGATCTCACGGTGTAAGACCAAAACTAAATTGGCAGATCAACAAATAAAGGATGACTTGACAAGGGCAGAGGCAGACATGATTTTGGCGCCAACGAGTGTAGCTCACAATAGACTAAAATTGGCACAGGAGGCAGTTAATAAACTGCACATGATGCAAGCTGAGAGGAAAAGGGCATTTCAGCAAGCCCAATTCTTTGAGGAAGGAGAGAGAGTGGGTCACTTGTTGGCGGTGATATCTGCGGCACAGAGGGAGTCTTCCAGGGTGTACAGGTTGAGAGACCAAACGGGGACGACTCTGACAGACACAAAGGACATATTGGAGGTCTTCAAGGAATATTACATGGCACTGTACAATTCAAGAGTACGGGACACGGAGGGGGCCGTAGAGGAATTTTTGGAGGGCATCTCACTGTCTAAATTGTCTGAGGAAGATAGGATGAGGTTGGATGAACCTGTGAGTGTGGAGGAGGTGGAATGTGCAATTCTGTCTATGCCCAATAACAAATCACCGGGTGCTGATGGTCTACCTGGGGAGGTGTACAGGGAGCTGGTGGAACTGCTAGCTCCAAAATTGAAATCTGTGTTTGATGAGGCTTTGGTGAAGGGGGCGTTACCGAGATCAATGGAGGAAGCGGTGATAGTGGTTCTGCCAAAGGAGGGGAAAGATCCCATGGATGCGGAGTCGTATAGGCCCATATCGTTGTTGACAACGGATGTCAAAATACTCGCTAAGATCCTGGCCACCCGGCTCACCGGGGTTGCGCATACTGTTATTCACGAGGACCAGTCGGGCTTTATGCCCAACCGCTCCACGGCTGTTAACTTGAGAAGATTATTTCTTAATATGCAGCTGCCTGCTGATAATGGTGGCGGGAGAATAGTGATGTCATTGGACGCTAGAAAAGCATTTGATAGCGTGGAATGGAAATATTTATGGAAAATCATGGAAATAATGGGATTTGGCCCCGCATTCATGGCCTGGGTGAAGTTATTGTACTCATCCCCAAGGGCGGTAGTTAAGGTGAATGGTGAACGGTCCGGGATGTTTGACTTACATAGGGGCACAAGGCAGGGGTGCCCGCTGTCCCCGCTATTGTTTGCGGTGGCAGTGGAGCCCCTGGCGGCCAAAATAAGAGCTGAGAGAGGAGTGGTCGGATTTAAATTTGGGAGGCTGGAAGAAAAAATATCACTGTATGCCGATGACATCCTGTTATTTCTGGAAAGTGCAGGAGAGACATTGGGGTGCACGATGGATGTAATTAAACACTTTGGGAGCATTTCGGGACTGGAGATAAACTGGCACAAGTCTTATGTCATGGCTGTAGATAGACCAATAAAAGCGGAGGAGATAGATGAGAGGGGGAAGCAGCTCCAGCTGGTTTCACAATTTAAATACCTTGGGATATGGGTGGCGCTTCCATTGACACGATTCACGGATCTGAATTTAGTTCCTCTGCTAGACAAATTTAAAAAGAAAATAGGCGCATGGTGCCAATTGGCTTTGACGGTGACGGGTAGAACTAACCTGATTAAGATGGTCCTTATGCCACAACTAATGTACGTTTTGCACAACTCACCGATATGGCTACCAAAAAAACGGTTTCAGGGTATTGATTCTATCTTCAGATCCTTGATATGGGACAAGAGGCAGGCAAGGATTAAATTGGGAACGCTGCAAAATGGGAAGGAGGAGGGAGGATTGGCCGTACCCAATCCCTGGGTCTATTTCTTGGCAGTACAGGGCCAGCATGTCAGGGGATGGAGAGAACCCGATTGTGGAGGGGCAGCTTGCCGGGTGCTGGTACATGTGTCGGGGAGACGCCCACTGGTCCAGGCGTTAGAGGATGGTACCTTTAAGAAATTGGGAGCAATATATCCTACCTTAGGCTTGACTCAGAAGGTATGGGACACTATTAAAAAGATCAGGGGGGTGGACGGGCTGACTAAGTACTCACCGGTGTTGGGCAATGAACATCTGCCGGAACTTAATGAGCTGTGTCAAATGGGCAATTGGAAGGCGCAAGGAGTGAGATATGTGTGCCAGCTGCAGAGTGGAACGGACCTGAAGACCTTTGAGAAATTGAGAGAAGAATTTGATTTGCCTTTGGTATGGGGATTTCAATACTATAGGCTTCGACATGCTTGGAGGGCACAGTGTGGATTGGGAGCCATGACGGTTCAGGGTGACATTGTACTAGACTCTGTGTGTATGAAGGGAGGGACGAGGGGAGTCATATCGAGCTTATATCATGACCTACTGCACTCCTATCTGGGGGGAAATCACTTCATTGCAAAGAGTAAATGGGAAAGGGAGGTGGGTACCCTCACAACAGAACAATGGGAGGCAATTCTAGAATATGTCCCGAAGATCTCTCTAAGCGAGCAGGCACGGATCTCCCAATTATACATAATACATAGGATATACAAAACACCGCTGCGCCTGTACAAGGCGGGCTTGAGGGGAGATTCCAGTTGCCCTAGATGTGGCACGGACCAGGCCGGACTGCTACACATGCTATAGTCATGCCCACGGCTAGTGGCTTATTGGTTGGTCGTTGTTAGCAAAATTGAGAGGGCTTATACATGTACAATTGACAGAAACCCGGTGCTGTGTGTTTTGGGGGAGGTGGATGGAATACCTGTCTCAGAACATTACAAAGTGGCGATAGCGCGATTGCTATATGTGGCACGCAAACTAATAGCACGAAAATGGACAGATTCGGAACCCCCCACTTGGAGGGAATTTATTGCTCAGACACGTACGGTAATGCATTTAGAGGAAAGCATTTACAGGCGGAGGCATGGAGAGAGAACTTTTGGGAAAATATGGTCCGCATGGATGGCGGTAATATGATTGTCAATGTTCCCAGGTATGCCCGGCATAAGGAGTATTGGCGGGAGGGGGGAGGGGGGAGAGGGTTTTGACTGTATTACTACACGTTATGTGAATTGTTATATGTATATTGATAACTGTTTGCTGTAAATTTTTGAAGCCTAAATAAAAATAATTGGTTTAAAAAAAAAAAAAAAAAGAAATGCTGCCAAGTCCTCTTTCGTGAGCTTTGTAGACACAGCGGGTATCTATGTTTAACCATATCTGGGACCATTACAAGTCTAAGGTAAGCCTGGTATACCCAGCATTACACAGATCTTCATCCTCCTTAATCCAGACATGACCTGCAGCTTTTAAAGGATTTAGTTCTGCTCTAGTTTAATTCTTGCAAAACCAACAGGTTACAAGTCACAAAGTTCAACTAAACAATTCCTATTTTGTGAAAGTTATTAATTTTATGAGATTCATTCCTTACGAGGGTTCAGGAGGCTGGAAGGGTTCTCCCAGCTGCCATAGTTAAGCGTAAAGGTTAAGCTTGCTACAAATTCCAACCGGGTAATGTCTACAATATATTTGCTAAATACAAAGGAAAGGCGTTGTACCACAGAGTGTTCTCTTAGTGCTTGTCTTGCTAAATCATAGAACTAGTTTAAGGTCAACTGAGACTAGTGTTTGATATATGATGATGACATTACCTCTAAATTGCTAAATGTCACTCACAGTGAACGACATTTGACTGCTACTTTAATGACAACTATTGTACGTCTCATCCTTATGGCTTTTATAAACTTCTTAGCCATCAGCCATGGCTTTACACAGCATTGTCAGCAATCATTCTGCAGTAGTGGTAGGGCTAGGAGAGGATAATTGTCTCATCACAATACTTCTATATAACAATCTTAGAACATAACTAGTAGCCTAACACAATCCTCATACATGTTTACCATAGGGACATAGCTTAAGGGTGTGACTACAGTACAGGTAGGAGCACAACTAGCATCCTATAATGCGGCTCAGGTGCTACTGGGTGTGTTTTACCCTATATCTAATAGCTTTTGGCTGTCCTTGATGTTTAGGATTTATCAGATTCTTTACAATTATTTCAACAAATAAATGTAGATGCAGAGAATGAGCATGGATGTAAAATTATTCTCTTCTTTAAGTCAATGAACTCTATACTTAAAGGCTATATGAACCTATGCAACACTGGTAGACACAGACAGACTGAGGCCCCTGTGCAAGAACAGTATATGGGCCCTTTGTAGTCCAATAGTTTATCATAATGCACAATTATACCTGTTTTATAGATGTTAGTGGCCTCCTTACCTCTCGGACTCCTGTGCGGCTGCACAGGTTGCACCAATGATATGTCCGTCTCTGCTATGCTAGCACTTTTTCCTTGTTTCAGAGTAACTAAATTGAAAATGTTAAGCAGCTTTACACATGGTCTTGGCTAAAGTTATTCTCCAATTTTGTGTATACAGCTCCTATATATACTATGAGTATCAGCCAGATGCAGTTGCAGTTATATGTTACTTGCCTTCTTCATTATTTCCCTAGCTTTTGCTATTGGAATCTGTAATCAGTATTATCTACTCACAGGAGGTTGGATGTCCTTTTAAGAATGTTCAAGCTGCATTATATCACAGTTGTCAGAAAGTAATGGAGAAACAGAGAAAAAGACACAGAGACACACAAGAACATGGAAAAGAGTACTGAGAATACAGTGGAGGAAAGAAACAGAAGCTTCACATGGAAAGGCCCACTGAGCTCTAAACTTGCAGCTCTACAAGCAGGCATAACAGAAAAAGCTCAGCCAGGTGTTCATGCTTATCTAGTGGGAGAACAAAAGGATTGGCATTTGTATTCAACGATTTGCATTTGGATTAATTTTTTTTCTCCCACGACATAATTTGCTGGGAGAGGGTCAATAGGCCTCTACATGAATTACATGGTCAGCTGGTTTCACCAAAACCAGCAGCTTAAGCAGACATTACTTTAATTTATATGGGGCTTCAAGATAACAAGATACATTTTATTTATAAACAGCAATGTTGATAAGCAAAAAGAAATATCAGCCTTGTGCCTGCTCTAGTTGCCAATGTGAAAACTGCAATATTTCAAGATTTATTTCACATGTATAGTCTCATTTGTATAAAAACACCTCTAAAATATGTTTATAATGAAAAAACAGATTTGAATGTCATTCTCGGATACTACAGTCCAGTTAACCCTTTAGTGCAAATTAATATATATATGCGTGAACACTCCCTCCACAAGCGGTATATGCCGGCTTTGTTACACAGAAGGCATCTGTCTCTAATAGCAGCAAGTTGAGATGAACAATGAAATCTGCTGTTAACCATTTAGATATCCTTGTCAATCTCTTTATGTACCATCTTCCATCAGCCCCCTGTGATGTGATTGCGGGGACCTTGTGTCTTACCATCGTGGCCAGGGGCCTGCTCAAGGCCCCCCTCGCTGCCATCTTGGTACTCCTGTGAAACATAGCCATAACCTCGATTTTCACTATTTACTGCAATAAAAAACTAGGTAAAAAAAATTTTAAGCATACAAAAATTTGGACTCTAAATTGATTGATAAATTGATTGAATAAGCATGCCACTTAATTTAAAAAAATAACTATGCACGTTTAGTATTGCTTTAATTGTACTTACCTGTAGAATCATGTTTCCAAGTCATTTTTACCATAGATTGAATATTGTGAAAATAAAACCCAAACAACAATGAAAGAATTGCATTTTTTACCATTTTTACCATTTTTCATCGCATATTTTGGCAAAATTAATGGTGTCATTCAAAATTACAATGAGTCATGCAAAAATCCAGCCCTCATAGAGCTGTATCAACTGAAAAATTATAAAAGTTTTTGCTCTTGGGACAAAGGGAGGGAAAAATGCAAACGTAAAAATGAAAATTGGTGGCAGAGGCAAGGGGTTAAAGAAGACATCATAACATGTATTCAGTTGTCAGCAAAGTTGTTAGAACAGCCTTTATGCATGAGGGCTTCACAGCTATGTTTATATCTAAGCACAATACTACTGTCCCAATGTCACTTTCACCTCCCCACCCCCCACCCATGTATATTTGATATATTTGCTTGTGACACCTGATGGAGAAATATGTTCGTGGGCTATCAGCTCACACCTGGTGGTTTTGAGACTGTTTAACAAAAATACAAATGAGCTGAAAAAAGACAACAGCTATGCTAATCATGTTACCAGATAAAACACTGACTAACCAGCCGGCATGGGTGTCTCATTTTGCTTATCCCACCTGTATTAAAGAAAACCTGTCATGTTCCAAAACGCTATTCACTTGCAGATATGGAGTTCATCTACAGATTAATAGCGTTCTATAGCTGTGCGGATGCCACACTGAAAGCCCGGCTACTGGTAGAAAATGAACTATATTCCTCGCGGAAGCCCGGGGCTTTCAGTCATAGAGGCGGTGCCGCCTCGGCTCCAGTCATTGCTCAGTACACAGTAAACGGCAGCTGTAAATGTGCGCCGGTATTGACTGACATCCGGCTCAGCAGTTTATCAGTGCAAAGTCAGCTGTCAGCCCATGCCAGGGGTTATGTACTGAGTGGGGGGTGACTGAAGCCGTGCCAGCCGTGCCTCCATGACTGAAAGCCTGAGGCTGCCAGGAGTGATAAAGTTCATTTCCTCCTGGCAGCCAGGCTTTCAGTGCTGGCGCCACATGGCTTTAGAACTCTATTAACCTGCAGATTAACCCCATATCTGCAGGTGAATAGCGTATTTTGATATGACAGGTTCCCTTTAAGGACATTTATTTGCAGGTCACAGTCATGTAGAGTTAGAAATACACACTTCACTGCATCCAGTAGGCAAAGAACTCCCACTGACACTCTGTGCAATCCTTCAAGCCTCTGGTTTCCGAAATACAGAGCTCAGTTTGATACATTCACTCCCAGGAGATCAGGAGAGGGAAGCTGCTCAAGAATGAATTGTGAAGCTCCACATTCTGTCTTGGAGGATTTATTTCTGAGCAGGTCGCAGGCGCAGAGTGTAAAAACAATCAGAGGAGTAGAAGGAGGACAGGCCGATTTCCCCCACCTGATTTATTTACTGTTGTGTTTTCATAGGAGCACCATGTCTGCTGAAGGCCCACTCAAGCACAGAGTGTGTCATGCTATTCTGGCAAAATAAATGGCTTTATAAATTGTCTGCAGTAATAACTATGTTTTCGTGAATGCATGCAGAGAGGAATGCTCAGAAAACAGAATACTGTGCTTTCTTTAGTTAAAGGATCCTACTCCTCCAAGGAGTAAATGATGCGACCCAGGCTCCAGGCCTGTCTGTCTACCACCTGGGATGTCTACTTAGGTGGAGGTAGTTTAGCCCACCCAAACATTGTGCCGTCTATGGCAGCAAAGACAATTTATGTGGAGAATACATGAAAATCTGAGGCAAGGCCTGACACAAATATAGGATGGATGAGAAAGAAAAACAAACTACCGTATATAGGTGATGGTGGCTATATATCCCAAACCTGTTGTGCCACTTAGCAAAGTAAAGTAAGCTCACTCAACCATGAAGCATTTTTTTTTTTTGCTAAAACGTGCACATTGTTGTGTCATTTTAAAAATAACAGCAGAGTAGAAAAAAATCACAATCTAATATTTCAAAATACAGTATGAGTGAACAAGATCAGCCATGAGCTCACAATGTTAATAGCTAGGCTCCTTTTACGTGCAGGTTCTTACAATGCAAAGCAGTCCATTGTATACTGTAAATAGGAGCAGATATTGCACTTGATACCATGATATAATGGTCCTTCATACCCCTGCAACCCGAAGGATTCAAGGTCACAATGTCATTTTACAGGTCTAATAGAAAGAGGATATCTAGTATTTTTCCATAGCACCAAAGGGAAATTAAAAGTACCCATCTAGAGGTGATCACATGCTCCCCTGTTCTTTACAGCTGCATTGGACTGTGATTTTAGAATGTAAACTGCTTTTTTATTGTAATACTGGGTTCAGGAGATGATTGATAGATATACTGAGATTCATGGGCATGGGCAGCTTGAATCAGACAATGCTTGCGTTATTGTACCTGTGTATGGTTTAATCTGAAATGCGGCAGAATTTTACAGAAGAGCCATCCGAGGACTATGCACTCTGGATTATTAGTCTGAGACAGGTTCAACGAGGCTTCTCCCTGCATTGATCTATTTGAATGACAGATTTTTCACCATACACATATTTAGTAAGAGATTTATGACTCTAAGGAAATGGGAGGTCAAGTTGGGGTGGGAGGAGAAGCTGCCAGGGAGCTGCCTCACAAAGTACCCGGCCGACCTCTGTTTCAGAATAAAACATACATGGCTGCAATAATGCAGCCAGTGTCTAAATCATGCTGCCTGATGACGGGTTCCCTTTAATTTTGGCATGGGTAATGGCCAATAGTGATGCCAAAATATCAACATGTTCTGGCTGGTAAGTTCCTTGTAGAAATGGTTGAGAAACTGTGCTAAATCATAAGCTGTACTTTAAGGCCACGGCCCCACTATCAGCATTTGGTCAGTATTCAGTCAGTATTTTTTCTCAGGAGTGGGAACCAAAACCAGGAGTGGGTGATAAGTGCAGAATTAGTGACTTGTTTCTATTACACCTTTTCTCTGATTGTTCCTCACCTGGTTTTGGATCCCACTCCTGAGAAACAATACTGACCAAATACTGATAGTGGGGCCGTGGCCTAAGGCTGGAATCACACATGTAGTTTTTGTGACACTTTTTTTGAGCCAAAGCCATAAATGGATGGAATAAGATGGAAAGGTATAGAAAAAGGAAAGACTGATATTTCTTATCTGTTTTATATAGCTCAAAACCTACATCAAAAACTGCACAAGTGATACCAGCCTAATGTGTTGTGTGTAAGGACAGATCAAATTATTTACCAGAAGGTGGATACCAAATAATTGTAGCATAGTAAGTAATGTGGAAAACACTAAATCAACAGTCCATCAAAGTTAAATTTGCTATCCTGCAGTGTTAAACTAGAGCAGGGATGTCAAACTCACAGAGGGCTAAAATTAAAAGCTTGTACAAGGTCGCAGGCTAACCTTGTTATTTATTAAAAAAATGTCTACAATTGGGGAAGTTTTTCCTTATCATTCTTTACAGGATAAGGGGTTCCACATAGTCCTCCATACAGTATAATGGCTCCACATAGTCCTCCATACAGTATAATGGGCTCCTCATAGTGCTCTATACAGAATAATAGGCCACATATAGTTCTCCATGCAGAATAATGGGCCACACATAATCCTCCATGCAGAATAATGGGCCCCACATAGTCCTCCATACAGAATAATGGGCCCCTCATAGTCCGCTATACAGAATAATGGGCCACATATAGTCCTCCATGCAGAATAATGGGCCCCACATAGTCCTCGATGCAGAATAATGGGCCCCACATAGTCTTCCATGCAGAATAATGGGCTACACATAGTCCTCCATACAAAATAATGGGCCCCACATAGTCCTCCATACAGTATAATGGCCCCACATAGTCCTCCATACAGTATAATGGGCCCCACATAGTCCTCCATACAGTATAATGGGTCCGTCATAGTCCTCTATACAGAATAATAGGCCACATATAGTCCTACATGCAGAATAATGGGCCCCATATAGTCCTCCATACAGTATAATGGGCCCCACATAGTCCTCCATACAGAATAATGGACCCCACATAGTCCTCCATACAGAATAATGGGCCCCACATAGTCCTCCATGCAGAATAATAAGCCCCACATAGTCCTCCATACAGAATAATGGGCCCTTCATAGTCCTCTATACAGAATAATGGGCTACATATGGTCCTCCATACAGAATAATGGGCCCTTCATAGTCATCTATACAGAATAATGGGCTACATATGGTCCTCCATTCAGAATAATGGGCCCTACATAGTCCTCCATGCAAAATAATGGGCTCACGTGGTCCTCCATGCAGAATAATAGGCCCCACATAGTCCTCCATGCAGAATAATGGGCCCCACAATGGGCCCCACATAGTCCTCCATGCAGTATAATGGGCCATACATTAAAAAAAATAAAATAAAATTAATCTACCATGGTCTCCCGCTGCTCCAGTCTCTGCAGCGTGTCTTCACTGCTCGACACAGTGGGCGTGAAATCCAGGATGCTGAAACAGTTGAAGGTGCAATGCCGGGGTGGGGGGGACAGTGCCAGCGTTGTGGGCAAAATTTGTCCCACAGGCCAGAGTTTGACATGTGTGATCTAGTAGAAGGAGAAAACTCCTTGATGATAGCTGCTAACTGCCTCATACATTGGTGTTAAAACTCTTTCCAAACTTCAAATATGATACAAATATATCAGAATAAACTTCTGGATTAATTGGCAATCTTTTGCCCATAACTTGGAATAATATATTGTTCAAGAAAGCTAATGAATTTACATTTTTTCACTGCTTGTATAATAAAACATCCTTTTCTGTTATGATAAAGCTTTCTTTCCTCTATATGTAGTGGATACCTTCTTGATATGTTGCAGGCCACCAGGTTAGCTATGCCTTTTTAGCTCACTGGTGCCTAAAACTGTGTAAAAATTGAAGAATATCCAATACTATCTACCAATCCACCTGAGTTTGTGAAGTGTATGGATGACGATCTGAGATCTCAATCTGCCACCGCCGCCAATTTCCTGAAGGCAGATTGGAGGTTAACATTCGCATGTGCCGACATGGGCACCATTTTACTGAAGCCTGCAACCAGATTGATCTGCGCAGGCGCTGACCACGGCTAGGACGGCGCTGGCGTGGAATTTTAAACAGTATGTACTGTAGATCCTTATACCAGAGGCAGCTGAGGGGCCATGGCAGACATGAAGACCCTACCCACAATCCCACCCCACAGGCCTGCCCTGATGCACAAATAGCTAATTGCACCAAAACTTCTATTGTTGATTAAAGAATAACCAGGTTGCGGATTTCTACAGAAGAGGTACCTATTAAATTAGCAGAGCAGCGCTTTTAGGCCCATATCTTTAGTTTATCATGCCTGATCCTTTTGACAGGTTCTCTTTAAGTGGATTTATAAAAATTACCTAAAAGAAAAACTGTCTTTGCTGGCCTTAACAACCAATCGCAACACAGTTTATATTTTAGCAGAGCACTTTAAAAGGAACCTGTCACAGCCTGGCTGCATGATAGTAGTCAGGTATATTTTTCATAATTTAAAATGAACCTTTCAGCTGATAGAGGCTGCCCAATCCTTAGGCAGCATGTACCAGGAACAGACTGTATGAGCTCAGTCAGGAATGTTTGTCTCTGAAACGTTGCAGCATTTCAGAGAAAAACATGCTTTAAAAGTTGCTGGGGACTGTACAGCGCTGGATGCTAGTCTGAAAGGCGGGTCCTCGGTGGTCTCTCCTTGCCCGCTGCCCTGGATTGAAAGGTCTCTGCCTATGTGTGTATATAGGTAAAGACCTGAAGACCTGTTAATTCAGGACAGCGGGAGGGGAGAAGCCGCCGGGACTCGCCAGTCCGACTAGTCTCGGTCACTGGCGATTCTTAAAATATGTTTTTATCTGAAATGCTGCAGCATTTCAGAGTCAAACATTCCCAGCTGAGTTCATACAGCTGGTGCCTGATACACTGACGAGGAAAAGGGTAACAATATTTTGAACTTTTGACTTTCAGGCTCCATAACTTACCATCCACTTCTGCTTCGAACGTGAGACTACCATCATTTTATAGACAATCACCTTGGCTATCTCATAGATAAATTTGACTTGCAACAATTTACCATATGATTAGTTATGCAGATTCTTGTTAGGCTCTACAATATGGCACACAGGAGCATATCAGGTAAAAGTACACATATTATCAATTGTGCTGCCTTCTCTGATTCATGCTGCTCGTGGTTTGGGCAACATGAATCAAGCAACAGGTTCCATTTATAAAATGAAAGCTGAGCATTGGTTGGTTGCATACAACCTGTACAGCCCTAATACTTCCCACTGCTAAGTATTTATTCAACTTGTATCCAGTTCGGGTAATTCTTTGTGAGCTAAGAACATCCGCACCATGTCCTAATGACTTGCTACAATGTATCAGAGTTGGCAAAACTTATCACTCCTGGATTTCCTCTGAAGATTCCAGAGACCGGATAAAATTTTAGAAAACTTTCAACTGTGACAATTATTTCCATAGTTGTCAATAGTCCAGATATTACTGGGACAATCTCTCAACTGGGCAGAAAAAGGAGTGGAGTTTAGCGAAAATCCTCCCAAAGAGGGGGTGTTCCTAGTTATTTTGTTGCACCTCAGAGGCAGTCCAGGAAGGGTTTAAATGTCCCAGTTTTTGTCTTCAAAACATTGGTAAGTATGGTATAAGATCTGTATGATTTTCAGCCACATTCACTGGCAGCAAACAGAGAACTTGATAATAGTAAGCTGAAATGTGAAATAATTTTTTATATAATAATTTATATATATATAGGTATCATAAAATCCCTTTAACATAGCATGAAACGGTTCGGAGCCCTGAGAAGGACTGTATGTTTTGTGCAGAGGGTAAATAGGGAAGCTGCCAGGTTGAAGGTCACCTTTTTTCCTTCGTAGAACCATCTTGTACAACATCATTCCAGCTCAGCTCGTAGTATACATTCAGAAATAACACATCACTTCCCTCACCTCAGTCTTGAACACAGTGTCACGCTCCATTGAGATTTTGCCTATTTAGCCTCAGCTAAAGACTGGTATTTCTAGATTTTTACAAACAGTAACTGCCCTCCCTTCGAATCCCTTGTCAATATTCCTCAGCCACACCATACATCTTGACCTCTGCACAGTATGGAGGGAATATGAGTAGCATGAATTTTTTACCTAAAGTTTTTTTTTTAAAACTAAATATTTTTATATGTGGAATTCAATATATCAACCTAGAGTATAGTTTTAAAGGGAACCTGTCACCAGAAAAAATGCTATTAACCTGCAGATATGGGGTTAATCTGCAGGTTAATAGCGTTACTAACCAGCACGGCTCCCACAGGTAGTTGAACGTTTGGGTTTCAGTCACGGGATGGCACCGGCACTGGTTCAGTCATCCCTTTGAAAATACAGAGCAGTGCCTGTAACCGTGCCCCCGGTCCTGACTGACAGCCGGCTCCAATGCAGATTGAGTGTCAGTCAGGGGGCCTCGCTCCATACCCTTGTATTGAGTGAGGCCGCACCCAGTCTAGTGAAGTGGCTCTCCAGTGGCCATGGCTAACCAGAGGGCACGGCCTCACTCCATACAAGTGTATGGAGGCAAGGCCGTGCCCACTGGCCGGGGGTATATATAACTCAATCATACCCTCCGGTCCCCCCTCAGAAACCGGCGAAGCCCCGCAGTGCACAATGCATGCACTGGGGGGATTCATAAGTCTGCAATCACACATAGTGACTGCAGACTTATCAATTTGGACCGGACAACCTCTTTAATATGATCTTTTGACAAAATGACATTGGTTGTATTGTGACAACATTGAATTTTCACTAGCAGCGGGGCCATGCATCTCCACCGTGATATTATGCGCTCCACTGTATTGTAAGTATGCATATCAAAGGGCACATTGCTCATTTCTTAGGCTAAGATTACATGTGTATGTATATCTGCAGACGTATGGTTTATACATCAGCCATATACATCCTAAACATATGCAAATATGCGCCATGCCTCGAACCACATTTCTCTGACAGTCTCTAAACATTGAATGAATGTAATATATCTATTAATATCAATAAGTTGTTTTAAAAAAAATTATATATATAATAATATATGTATATATATTTTTATTTTCTCAACTAGTTTTTACTGGCACGGTCAAAAAACACATGGATTTTTCCTTTGTTCACGAGAGATAGAGCAACCAGCAGCCATGACTGAGTCTGTCACTGGCATCTCCTGCAGCTGCAAAAGAAGAAGAGATGACAGAGAAAGCACAAAATAAGATGACTTTGGGAACATCCTATAAAAGTAGCTGCCAGTCAGCATGTAGTGTTTCACATGGCATTCTTCTGGATGAGGTACGCGCAGACATCCAATGTCAAGAGATCCAGACTGTTGCTGTCTTGTCAGCCCAGAACAACAGTTGCTACTTTAAGGAAAGTCATCATTGTCATAATACATAGATTAATGTATAAATAGAAATTGTATAATTTTATACCAAGTATTTTTTACTACTTTTAAGGTCTTTGGCAACTGGCGAGAGATTCAAATCTCACTATTTTCAATTCCACCTTAGATTTGTGAAAAATGCCATCCATCAACCCAACAGTGGCTAGATATTGTGGACAGGGTCCATCATGTGTTGAATTTCCCAAATTGTGTGGGGGCAATGGATGGTAAACATATAAGGATGCAGAAGCCGACACAGTGGAACCTTTTTTTTTAACGATGAAAAAATATTTTTCGATTGTCTTAATGGCCAAAGCTGCTGCAGGACACTGTTTTGTAGCTGTAGACATCGTCTCTTATATATTGAGCAATGACTTGATTGTCTTTTACAGAGTTCAAATATGGGCAAAAGACTATACTCTGGTCAGCTCTGTTTGCTCCCATTGAGGCTCCTTCCAGGAAGCCATTGACCATATAAATCAGGAGTGGGGAACCTTCTTACTGCCGGGGCCATTTGGATATTTATGCAATCCTTCGGTGGCCATACAAGTTGTACGCTAACTCCGCCCACACAGTACGTCTTGACGCTGGCACTGGTGTCAGGACATAATCTTTCATTGCACGCGCCTCAGCGTTCAGTAGTGAATGCCCGGCGGCCAGAAAAAAGGTAATCGAAGGCTGTAAATGGACCTCTAGCCTAAGGTTGCCCAACCCTGATCTAAACCATTTGTTGTTGTTGGAGATAAGGTATTTCAAAGGTCGTCAAATCTGATGAAGCCCTATGACAGCTTAAAGAGTTAATGGAAGATAATGGGTCTCCTATGCTGCTGATATGGATCCAATCAAGGAATAAAACAAAAATAAATCATAGCAATGTGGTTTATTTTCTATGCGTTGCAAAGTAATCCATCTTCTTCTTCAGGAAAAAAACACATCTTTGTGGTTTTTATCTGAAGAAGAAGCTGGATTACTTTGAAACACGCAGAAAATAAACCGCATTGCTAAATATTTATTTTTGTTTCATTACTTGATCGGATCCATATCAGCAGCGCAGGAGACCTATTATCTTCCATTAACCCATTATTTTGCTGGATTCTCCAACCCGTGGTGCTGCAGCAGCAGCCAGGATTTTAACCATGCCCTTTTAGTGTTGTGTTTCACATAACTGAACCAGGTAAGTGGAACCACTTTTATGATCAATATTGTTTTCCGGATAACACCCTACTGCGCTTATCTTGTTCCCAAGCTACTTCTTTGAGTTAATTTAAAGAAGAATAGATTGTTGAATGTGTGTTTTGAATTATTACTGTAAAAGAGCGAGTATTTATCACAGTTCAACTAAAATTGGAAAATGTTGATGAAGTTGTGAAGGAGTGTGCTTCAAATGACTGCTAATCAAACCTACCAAGCCTTGAACCATCTACACCAAGATCCCCAAATGCTGTTCTTCACGTCAGGGATGATTTTGTGGAGTATTTCGAAAGCCCAAGTGGGGCTGTCTCTTGTTTCATTCACACTATTGTTTGAATTCCCAAAAATGTCAAGAGAATGTTATTACAAATTAAGATGTCTACCTGTAGTCATAGTGGTAATCTTCAGCTAAATACACATATATGTGGAAGCCACTGAAGGGAGCAATTATAATCTTACTGCTGCTGTTTATTTCCTGTATACTGGATGACCAATGGGACACTCGATGATCCGTGAGTGTGATCTTGCTGTGTAGCATGTGTACGGAGCACAATGTCAGTCAAGGATCAGTGGGCCTGATTATAAATGCTTACTTACGTTTGTCATGAGCATTAATTTACTGTATTATTGTTTTCCCCTAGATTTGGATCTTTAATCACAGAGAGAGATGAATGTAGAGTATAGAATAGATAGTTGTGGATGCAATGGACAATTAGTTTTGCTACTTTTTTTTGTATTTCTTCCTGTTTTTTTTTTTGTTATAACCATTTTTATTGTTACCATTTTTATTTCAAGCGTCATGTTCAAACTAGTTCTTCATGAACTAAAATTTGAAAAGCTATATTATTTAACAACTAAGAGACAATCTATACACAATGTTCATTGTAATATCATGCGCCTATTAAAAATCAAAATGTTCCAAACAATACAAATGCAAAAAAATATTTTTCTTCACAAAAACTATTTTTCTTCACACAAATTTCTTTACAAAATTTTAAAGTAGGTGTCGTTCCAAAAAAAATGCACAGACAGAATATTTTTAGATATTACATGCACACAAAATTATATAATTTTATTTTGTTTTAGAAAAGTATTTTAGATCATTTTTAGTGATGAGCGAGTATGTTCTGTTAACCCTTTCGGCGAGCATGCTCGGGTGCTCACCGAGTATCTTCAGCATGCTCGGGTGTTATGTTTGAATCACGCCGTGTGCATGAGATGCGACTGTTTGACAGCTTTAATACATGGGAAGAATGCCTAAGAAAGAAGCAATTCCTCACATGTATTAAAGCTGTCAAACAGTCGCAAATCATGCGCACATGCGAGTGACTCAAACATAACTCCCGAGCGCGCTGAAGGTACTGGGGAAACACCCGAGCATGCTCGTAAATTGAGTAACGAGCATGCTTGCTCATCACTAATAATTTTATAAGATGTGGTCAATTGTCACAATATTAAAATGTTGTGGTTACATGCCAAATATTTTTTGTTACAAAAAGGCATACTGATAAATGTAAAGATAAACATCCTCACATTTTACAGAAATTATCAACTTTTTATAATATTAGAACTTAGTTTCTAGTTCCTACCAGATTATAAATTTTTAAAAAATTAATTTAAATAGACCAATGCTCTGGAATTCAAAAAACACTTGACTTACAGTTAATAGTCTGATAAAAATGGTGGAAAACTTGCCTATGTATAATTTTTGCCATTATTTTGATCTCTATAACTATGAAGATGACCATGATTTTGGGACTACCTTGTACTGTGATAGATATAACGGGAATGAGGTTGCATTGGCGTGTGTTGCACCATTCATTCTTTCATGTACACGGATCAGTCATCCTGGTCCCTTGGCAGAGAAACAGCCCCAAAGCATGATGTTGCCACCCTCATGCCTCACAGTAGGTATGGTGTTCTTTGGATGCAACTCAGCATTCTTCTCCAAACAAGACGAGTTGTGTTTCTACCAAAGAGTTCAACTTTGGTTTCATCTGACCATATGACATTCTCCCAATACTCTTCTGGATCATCCAAATGCTCTCTAGCAAACTTCAGACGGGCTCGGACATGTAATGGCTTAAGCAGGGGGACACGTCTAGCACTGCAGGATGTGAGTCCCTGGCGGCGTAGTGTGTTACTGATGGTAGCCTGTGTAACGTTGGTCCCAGCTCTCTGCAGGTCATTCACTAGGTCTCCCCGTGTGGTTCTGGGATTTTTGCTCACCGTTCTTGAGATCATTTTGACCCCACGGGGTGAGGTCTTGTTTGGAGCCCCTGATCAAGGGAGATTATCAGTGGTCTTGTATGTCTTCAATTTCTAATTATTGCCCCCACAGTTGATTTCTTCACACCAAGCTGCTTGCCTATTGCAGATTCAGTCTTCCCAGCCTTGTGCAGGGCTACAATTTTGCTTCTGGTGTCCTTCGACAGCTCTTTGGTCTTCACCATAGTGGAGTTTGGAGTGTGACTGTTTGAGGTTGGGGACAGGTGTCTTTTATACTGATAACTGTAACATCCCTAGCGGCGTGCTGGCATGGCTTACCACCTCCCACCATGCAAGACCGCCATGTTACCTATCAGTCCTGGCTGCACACTTTGCTCCAGTATCTAATGTGCATGTCTCTTGTCTGATTGCTTGGGGTGGCGGCGCGGTTACGGTCTGATTCTTATGGTTGCTGTGTGCGCACTCCTAATGTGTCCCCAGCCTATTGTTGTGAGTCACTGGATACTTAAACCTCCTCCACCCAGTAGGAGGTGCCTGAGCAACACTTTCTTTCAGTGTGTTCTGTGCAACTGAGTTGCCAGGTCCTGTCCTGTATCTTGTTTGTTTCCGCCACCCTGGGGGCTGAGTACCCAGGCCTGTTTCCTGTGTCTGTGACTTCTAGTCTGTTCCGCCACCCTGGGGGCTGCATACCCAGGCCCGTTACCTGTATCTGTGACTTTTAGTCTGTTTCCGCCACCCTGGGGGCTGAGTTCCCAGGCTCGTTCCTGTATCTTGTTCCTGGTTCAGTTCCCGTCTGAACAGTGTCCTAGCCCGTTACTTGTTTGTCTCTATGTTCGTATCTTCCCTTTTCCTGCGGTGTCTGAACCTGCACCTAACTCCAACTCGTTGTCTCTGTACTTCTGTTTGTGAGTTTAATGTCCACTCGCTACTTCATTGTAAGTACCTTGTGTGTATCTGCTCTGCTTGTCTACCGCACCTGCGGGTTTTGCTCTGCTCTGCTTGTTTACCGCACCTGCGGGTTTTGCTCTGCTCTGCTTGTCTACCGCACCTGCGGGTTTTGCTCTGCTCTGCTCGTTTACCGCACCTGCGGGTTTTGCTCTGCTCTGCTTGTCTGCCGCACCTGTGGCTCTGTTCCTGTATCTCAGTCTGTACTGGTCCCTATCCTGCCTGCGTTCCTACCTGCCAGTACCCACCTGTCTTCATACCAGCCGTGCCTGCCAGTACCCACCTGTCTGCATACCAGCCGTGCCTGAAAGTACCCACCTGTCAGTATTCCAGCCTAACTTGCCTGTTCCTGAATTCCCCGGTGTGGGTCAACAGCTGTGACCGGGATCTGACCTGGAGTAGCACCTGGTCCCTCTGCTCAGTTCCTCCCTGGTTCACGGAGTCGACTGAGCCGCCGTGCGACCTTGGTCGGACCGAGTTGATACTTAGTCACGCCCCTCCAAGCACTCCTCGGTTTATGGTCCAGTGGGATAACTAATCATGCTCATGACAGTCAGTCCGGGTGTGTGCGTAACAGTAACAAGTTCAAACAGTTGCCAGTACTACAGGTAATGAGTGGAGGAGCCTCTGAAAGAAGAAGTTACAGGTCTGTGAGAGCCAGAAATCTTGCTTGTTTGTAATTGACCAAATAATTATTTTCCACCAACATTTGAAAAAAATTTCTTTCCAAATCAGACAATGTGATTTTCAGGATTTGTTTTCTCATTTTGTCTCTTATAGTTGAGGTCTACCTATGATGTCAATTACAGGCCTCGCTCATCCTTTTAGGTGGGAGAACTTGCACAATTGGTGGCTGACTAAATACTTTTTTCCCCACTGTTAATGACATTTGAGCCATCCTATTTACCGTATTAAAGAATTTCATTGATAATTGTTATGCCGTTCCTGCAAAATCCTCCCATCTAGTCATTGAATTTGTAATTGTAGTTCAAGTTTAAGGAGGACCTGTCAGCACGATTTTGCAATGAAAGTAAAGACATGGCTGTAATGGAGCTAAGACTCTTGTTATGCTCTTGTGTCTGATGGATCATGCACATGGGCTTTTTTTTTTTAGTTTCAATAATTCTTACTGGATTTTCTTTTCTAAACAATGTGAACATGGGTTAGGAAAGAGGAAGAAGGAGAGATAAGGAAAAGGGGGAAGGAAATATTTATTAGGGAGGGGAGTCAAGGTGAGAATAAGGAAAAAAAGGGGGAAGGAATGACAAAGAGAACTCAGATTATACAGTCTGATAAATCAAGAGATTGACAAAGAAATATAAGTATAATTATAACATCGAGATGATATTGAACATACTTTCATGGTAATAAAACAAAAATATACTATAAGCATATATGATAAAAACAATCCAACTAAACTAAAATAACCATGGTGATGATATACCAAAACAAAAAACTAAGTTTACTTTATTATAATGAGACCCTATTAAGGGAAGAATTGAGGCAAAATTTCCCACTTATTTTTGTATTTTTTGTACATTTGTATCTACAGTATATATATATATATTTTTTTTAAATAAAAAAACACTGTGTGAAAATATACCCTTTAAGATTTATGTATTAAAGATTATTATCACAAGGAACTGGTTCAGACCCATTATACAGTCTTGGACATGAGGCCTCACAGTGTGCTTGCTATTCTAACACTACACAAAGGGCAAATGAGCAATATCATAAGCAAGGATATAAAATCTGGATTGCATCTTTTGCAATCTTATCTTCTGACAAGTTTTGTAAATTTCCTGGAGGACTGGGTACACTTTGCTTTCACAACTTATGATATATATTGTTATTATAGCACCCTAAGTGGCGGCCTACTGACTGCCCCTCGTGTTGACCCTGGTGTCCTGTTGTTTCCTCAAGCCTCCAAAGGTGGGATCGTATTGTAAATGAAAAATAACTAGATATAAGAGAAAGACGAGTTTTACCTGATCACGTGTAATCCTTAAATCTGTTCAGTGAAGGTGCATATAGACACTAGAGCAGTTTTGTCTGAATAAGTCATGGGGTCTTTCTACTCTCTCTGATATCTGTTGGTATTGTTGAATTTCAGTGCCCAATCTATTGCCTCTTGGGATGATAACTTGCCATTGGAGGTGTGCACTCCTCTCACATGTGCAGACTTGCACTGCTGAACTGAGCGTGCATGTATATGAGGGAGTCTTAAAGAATAGTGTGAAGAAAAGGAGAGTTGAGCTGAAACCTATTAAAGATGTATGATCACCTTGACTAGTCTAAATAAAACCATAAAAATGACCAAAAGATTAATGAAGAAATTTCATTACAATCAATAATGGAAATTAACAGTACTACAAAAGTAAGAAGCACATAGAATGCCCATTTTTTCTTTTGTATTCTTCTCTATAAGGTTACAAAACACAATAAACTCAGATAACCACTTGTAACTAGGGTGGATATAAGCAAGGGTCGAGGACCCATATCATCTGCAGGTGCACACCCCGACCAGCTGTGCACACATGCATTCCAAGCACTGCGCATTAATCAAGACAGCTGCACAGTGCCTTGTAAAGCAGGACGGATTATGGTGGATTTTCACTGCATTATTATATTGATTTTGCAATATACACCTCTAGGAAAATCTATCCCTCCCTTTCCATATAGGGATTGTGGCATATTAAATGGCAACTTGTTGACCCCCAGAAATATTTGTAATACCTCTAATTATTATTTATAGTGAAACATGTAGACAATGAAGCCCTTTCTATACGTCATTAAAAATTACACACACCCAAACTATGGTCTTAAATTGGTATAGCAATAGCAAAAGCTTGCCCCTTATTCCTGACTGTGTCATAAAGTGTGAACACACCCGATGCACAATACGCAGAGCTGATGTCAGCAGAAGACCTTTGTTGAAGGAGCAACAGAATGTGTAAGCAGATTAATGTGCTGCTGGGAGAGGCTGCATCTCCATCTAACTCACTTATTTATATGGTCATAAAGTTTACAGCTAGCCAGAATTCTCAGATGAGCACATCGAGACAAGTCAAACATGATCTATCTATCTATCTATCTGAAAGATTATGGAACAGCACAGCATAAAGAGAGCCAGGATTCAAATTAATATGCAAAGAAAAAAAAAGTGGACTTCAAATAGCCCATGTGGCAACGTTTCACTGGACAGGTGGTTCAGAACTGTGGAAATCTTTGTGGATGAGAGTGATAGGTTTAAATTGAATTCAGTAGCGGATGGGCAACAAGTGGAATGACTGGCACATGGTAGAGGCATCGGTGTAGCGGTTGGAGAGATATATGATCCTGGCTGCTGCGTTCAGGACGGATTGGAGAGGGGAGAGTTTAGTAAGAGGGAGACTGATTAGTAGAGAGTCGCTGTAGTAAAGATGAGAATGATTAAGAGCAACAGTAAAAGTTTTTGCAGAGGCAAAGGTAAGAAAAGGTTGAATTCTACAGATGTTTTTGAGGTGTAGGTGACGTGTGAGCGAGTGAACGGATGTAGGAGGAGACGGAAAGATCTATGTCAAATATGACCCCACAACAGCTGGCAGTGTTAATCCCTCATATTGGAAATGTGTTGCTGGAGAAGGATATTATCAATACAATGGATGGCAAGAAGAACTAACAAATCAATTTTGGAACAAATCAAGCCAGACATGTCACTTGAAGCGAGGATCATCAAGCTACAACTTGCCTACGTTGGACACATCATACGAAGAGAGCAATCACTGCAAAAGGACATCATTGTTGGAAGAATAGAAGGACAAAGGCGAAGAGGAAGACCAGCAAACTGATGGCTTGATACAATCAAGATAACGGCAGAGAAGACCCTGGTGGATCTACCTAGGCTTGCCCAAGATCAATCCTCCTAGAGATTGTTCATCTATCAAGTCAAGATCGACTTAACATATTTACTTAACATATTTACAAAAATATAAATAGACTTTTAAATCAAGTTCAGTCATACAATACATATACCAATAGAATCGTATGTGTCAATACTTAATCAATATAGAAAATTAGTTTATATCATGTACAAAAAAGTATAAATCTCAAAGTGCCTTAATGGTACATAATTGAACACATGTGTTAATGTAATTGGAGAGATGACTCACCTAGTGGCAAAATTCATATTAATTACTTTGAGGTTAGTGTGGGTGCCGAACTCAGTGTCACATATATGTTACTGCGCCTGTCAATAGAGGTGTATGATAATGTCATAGGGATTGAAATGAACCTGTCACCAGCTTTGGCCTATATGAGGTAAGGCCACCACCTTTCAGGCATGATATACAGCATTCTATAATGCTGTATACAGTGTGGGAAATAAGTTTTTGATCCCTTGCTGTATTTGTAAGCTTGCCCACTGACAAAGACATGAACAGTCTATAATTTTAAGGGTAAGTTAATTTTAACATTGAGAGATAAAATATCCCCCCAAAAATCAAGAAAATCACATTGTATTAATTAGATACATTTTTTTTCATTTTGCAGTGAGAAATAAGTATTTAATCCCTCTGGCAAACAACACTTAATACTTGGTCGCAAAACCCTTGTTGGCAAACACAGCAGTCAGACGTTTTTTGTAGCTGATGATGAGGGTTGCGCACATGTCAGGAGGAGTTTTGGTCCACTCCTCTTTGCAGATCATCTCTAAATGATTCAAATTTTGAGGTTTTCGCTTGGCAACTTGAAGCTTCAACTCCCTCCATAAGTTTTCTATGGGATTAAGGTCTGGAGACCGGCTAGGCCACTCCATGACCTTAATGTGCTTCTTTTTGAGCCACTCCTTTGTTGCATTGACTGTATGTTTTGGGTCATTGTCTTGCTGGAAGACCCAGCCACGACCTATTTTTAATGTCCTGGCGGAGGGAAAGAGGTTGTCACTCAGGATTTTATGGTACATGGCTCCATCCATTCTCCCATTGATGCGGGGAAGTAGACCTGTGCCCTTAGCAAAGGAACACTCCCAAAACATAATGTTTCCACCTCCATGCTTGACAGTGGGGACGGTGTTCTTTGGGTCATAGGCAGTATTTTTCTTCCTCCAAACATGGCGAGTTGAGTTAATGCCAAAGAGCTCAAATTTTATCTCATCTGACCACATCACCTTCTCCCAATAACTCACAAAATCATCCAGGTGTTCATTGGCAAACTTCAGATGTGCCTGCACATGTGCCTTCTTGAGCAGGGGGACCTTGCGGGCACTGCAGGATTTTAAACCTTTAAGGTGTAATGTGTTACCAATGGTTTTCTTGGTGACTGTGGTCCCAGCTGCCTTGACATCATTAACAAGATCCCCCCATGTAGTTTTAGGCTGGTCTGTCACCTTCCTCATGATCAAGGATACCCCACGAGGTGAGATTTTGCATGGTGCCCCAGATCGATGTTGATTGACAGTCATTTTGTATTTCTTCCATTTTCTTATTATTGCACCAACAATTGTCTCCTTCTCACCCAGCGTGTTACTTATGGTTTTGTAGCCATTACAGCTTTGTGCAGGTCTATGATCTTGTCCCTGACATCCTTAGAAAGCTCTTTGGTCTTGCCCATGTTGTAGAGGTTAGAGTCTGACTGATTAAATGAGTCTGTGGACAGGAGTCTTTTATACAGGTGACTATGTAAGACAGCTGTTTTTAATGCAGGTAAGGAGTTGATTAGGAGCGTCTAACTGGTCTGTAGGAGCCAGAACTCATAATGGTTTGTAGGGGATCAAATACTTATTTCTCACTGCAAAATGCAAATAAATTTATCTAATTTATAGAATGTGATTTTCTTGATTTTTTTTGGATATTCTATCTTTCAATATTAAAATTAACCTACCCTTAAAATTATAGACAGTCATGTCTTTGTCAGTGGGCAAACTTACAAAAACAGCAAGGGATCAAATACTTATTTCCCCCATGGTATACTGTATGCCCTCAACCCGACCTGAAAGAGAAGAAAAAGAGCTTTTATTATACTCACCAGGGGGGTGGTTCGGTAGATGTTGCTCGTCTTGGTCCGGCGCTTCCCATCTTCTTACGATTGCTGTCCTCATTGCTTCACACAGGCATTGCATTCCTGAGTAGGCATACTTCTCTGCCCTCTTGAAAGTAGAGCAAAGTACTGCAGTGCGCATGCACCGTGAGCTCTTTGACCTTTCCTGGTGCCTGTGCAATGCAGTACTTTGCTCTGCCCTCAACAAGGCAGAGAAGTACTCCTGCGCAGCATCGTGATGCCTATGTTGATGACGTGGGGAGGCGTCATCCACACAAAGCAAGGAGGACGGTGATCTTAAAAAGATGAGAGTCACCGGACCAAGATGAGCAACACCCATCGAACCGAACCGCCCTTCAGGTGAGTATAATAAAAGCTCTTTTTCTTCTCTTTCAGGTCGGGTTTGGGACATATATACAGCATTATAGAATGTTGTATATCATGCCTGAAAGGTAGTGGCCTTACCTCATATAGGCCAAACCTGATGACAGGTTCCCTTTAATGGTGCATGTGCACTAAAGACTCAAGAGTTGTGGGCACCATCTTTAGTGAGGGAAACAATCCCAGATATAAAAATAGAAGTGCGCATTCATCAGGTGGCAAGGAAACTCTATCTTTAGGAAGGAAAATAGTATTATGAAGCCCAGGACTTCAGGATCCTGGATTAGGTGAGTATATAATGTTTCTTATTTTAACTAAAACTTGTGGGGACATCTTATAGGGAATCTGTCACCCCCTGGGACTTTTCAGACAGCTAATATGGGCATACAGGTGAAAGAAATGTGAATCTATACTTACCTGTATGGCCCATATTAGCGGTCTGGTTGCTGTGTAATAGCTTTTTTATTAAATTATTTCTGCTAAGCTTTGTGTCCCCCGGATGCCAAGAAATGCCCACCTACTACCCCTATTTCCATACTCACCCCACCTCCCATGCACGTCACAGGGCACTGTGACGTGCAGTTCCCAGCCGGATCCCGCGCCTGCACTGTTTCTTCTGTACGGATGGCGCTCCTCTACCTGCCATCAGTGTAGTGTTTTGCAGTAGGGAACTTGTGCGCAGGAGCTGGGAAGGCAGAATGACTCACTGGCGCCTGCGCACAATTTCCCTGCTGCACAATACTACACTGATGGCAGGAAGAAGAGCGCCGTCCGTACAGAGGAAACAGCGCAGGCGCTGGATCCAGCCGGGAACTGCACGTCACAGAGCCCTGTGATGTGCAGGGGATGTAGGGTGAGTATGGAATTAGGGCTAGTAGGCGGGCATTTCTTGGCGTCCGGGGGACGCGAAGCTTAGCAGAAATAATTTAATAAAGAAGCTATTACACAACAACCAGACCGCTAATATGGGCCATACAGGAAAGTATAGATTCACATTTCTATCACCTATATGCCCATATTAGCGGTCTGAAAAGTCCCAGGGGGTGACAGATTTCCTTTAAACAATGGGGGACCCTCATACAGTATGGGGGACTGTACAGGTTACTGTGGGAGACCCTGGAACAGTGTGAGTGGGCCTTCATACATTATAGAGACAACTGTGGGGGCCCTTATAAAGTGTGGGGGCCATTATATAGCATGGAAGCTAATGTGGGGACCATTATACAGTTTGTGGGCTAATGTGGAGGCCATTATATAGTTTGTGGGTGAATGTGAGGGCCATTTTAGATTTGTGGGCTACTGTGGGAGCCATTTTACAGTTTGTGGGCTAATGTAGGTTCTATTATACAGTTTGTGGGCTAATGTAGGGGCCATTATACCGTTTGGGGTCTAATGTGGGGGCCATTATACAATTTGGAGGCTAATCTGGGGGCCGTTATACAGTTTAGGGGCTAATGTGGGGCCATTATACAGTTTGGGGGCTAATGTGTTGACCATTATACAGTTTGGGGGGTAATGTGGTGGTCATTATACAGTTTAAGGGCTAGTGTGTAGACTATTGTGAAGGCCATTATACAGTGTGGGGACCATTATAAAGCATGGGTTCTACTGTGGGGGGCATTATACAGTGTGAGGGCTACTGTGGGGGTCATTATACAATGTTTTGGGGGAGCACTGGGATATCATACTTTGTATAGGTTAACTCTGGGGGATATTATACAGTGTATAGCAGAACTGTGGGCCCACCCTATTGTGTATAGGGGAACTGTGAGCCAATCATACTGTATATAGGGAAGCTGTAGAGACATCATACTATATATAGTGGAGCTGTGGGGACATCATCCTCTGTAAAACAGAGCTGTGGGCATAGTATACTGTGTATAGGGGAGCTGTGGGCCCACCATACTGTGTATAGGGGAGCTGGGAGCCCACCATACAGTGTATAGGAGAGCTATGGGGGTATTATATTGTGTATAGGGGAGCTGTGGGCCCATCATACTGTATATAGTGGAGCTGTGGGGACATCATACTTTGTATAAGAGAGCTGTAGGTCTACCATACTATGTATAAAGCTGTACATTGGAGGACTCAGTCGACATTATTAAATGTTAAGTGAGCACTTAAGAAGCATTATTGTTATAGGGGCACTCAGAGTATTGTGGCCATCAAAATGGCACAATGGGGACACTATTTTATAGGGCACTTGCGCAGGGCATTAATATTTTCGAGGGGATAATTTTACCATCTAGAGGGCACAAAGGAGGCATTATTGCTATTTAAGGGGCACAGTGGTGGGCATTATTATGTGGGGCAATAAGAGGAGCACTGTTATTGTGCCACACAGCAGGTGCAGTAATAGAAACACATATGGCAGCTGCGGATCAGCATTGAGGTGACAGCAAGATGACGAGTTTGTGCAGGTTGGGAATAGACTAGGATGGTGCAGGAAATGTGAGAAGTCAAATGTGTCCTTGTTGTAATCTCTGCAGATGAGCAGTGGCTGGAAGAAGTTGTCATGTCGGTCTGGGCCAGATGGAAAAGTGAATGACTTCATCAGAAAGAACATAACCTTTAGGTTACTATATATAACTGTACTATAAAGACTTGAATATTCGGCCGGACTGGTATCTACCACTGTATGATCACCATATGGTAATAATATCAGTGTTGGTCTTGGTGCAGAGATTTATTTTTAGTAACAGCATAGTCATCTGCTGAGTTTCCCCTATATGCACAATCAGGGTGTGCCACATTGTTATAATTAGGGTTACCGGTTAGGGGCCCACTCAGATGTTTGGCCCTCCTACCTGGGCTGAACCCTTAGCTACGCCTCTGGGACCAAGGTTATAGTGATGGGGATCTTCCAAAGACCCCCAACTGTCGTAGTAATTTGTTGGTCACTCCAACTGTGCCGCGGGGCTGATGGAAGCCATTTCGGGTGGGCATTGGCACACGTTCCATTTAAAAGTCGCTGTTAGAGATAACAGTGGCATTTAAATGGTTAAAAGCCGCAGAAATTATTCTCCTACTGATAAAGCAATGCTTTTATCAGAACAACAATCAGCAGACCAGTAAATGACACATCACTGGAATCAAGGTCTCTATTTCTACACCATGGTACTCTCAGATTAGCCAGCAAAAACTTGGTGACAGATTTCCTTTAAATTGCTAACAGTGCAGCCTACCACTGAATTTTGCATCAATGTATTTAACTAACAGCTTGTTCAGACAACCATACGACCATATTTTTGGTCCAAGTCCAATCCAGCAAAACATCAGATCGCAGTCGGACCAATGTTGCTCTATGGGTCCGAGCACACGTCCGATTCTTTCCTGTGACCGTGTCTGTCCGTGGAAAAAATTGTAGCATTCACAATTTGCATCCAATAACATATAACTCAGCCATGCAAGTCAATGAGTCTGTGGAAAACATCAGACCGAATGGTGCGATTTTCATGCACTGACAGAATGTAGAAGATGGAAACATTTTTTTCCTATGTTCTCTACATCCGAGAAAATCAGATAACATGGTGACAAACTCTTATCAAACACAGAGCAGCATAATTGGCCCGATTCTTTAGGATGAAAGCTCAGTTGTGTAACCCTAGCCTTATTGTTAGACACTGAAGATTTTAGATAGCCGTAGAGAACATTTTAATTAGTAAGAATCTTTTTAACTACTTAATGACCTGACCATCTGAACATTTCACCCCGTTCCTGACCAGGCACATTTTGGGGTTTTATTATACATGCAGTTTTAACGACTTTAAAAAAATGTTGGGTTCAAATAATCAAATCATTTTTCTCTCTTTTGTTCACAATACATGGGGGGGGTTAATTTTAGGTCACTTTTATATCATTTTTATTTTTTTTTATTATATTATGGGGTAAAATATAAAGAAAACTTGTAAAAATATGTCTATTTTGCACATTCATCTTATTGTTTATTGTTTTTCATGACCACAAATTAAAGCTAAAAACATTTTAAATTGTATTCCCCTTTCCCTAGAAATTATTTTTATGTATTGGACATATTTTTTTCCAATGTGGGTAGAGCTTATAAAATACAATTTGACCTTTGCTTTTTCATTTTATTTTTTTATTTATTATTTCAAACATTGCACCCACCATAAGGTCTTAAAAGCCTTTTTTTGTGGAGAGAAAAGGCATTTTAACACATTAATACATTCTTTTAATTTCTGATTTTCCCTGATATTCAGCCTGCTGACTGGGTCTCCAAGGACTGGCAGCTCCTGCTTCCTTCCTGGGTTCAGCGGAGGAAGCACTACCAGTTCTTCCAAATCTGTATACACAACACATGTTCAGAATTGTATACACAGCAATCACGAAGGCAAAAATGATAATAAATTATGTTTCCTTCTTTTGTGGGAAGCCTGACTGTGTCTGACGACCAGGTCCCCACCCCTGCAGCTGCATAATCTCCTGCAAGCTGCTACTCTGCATTGACGTTCTAGAACGTCAGTGCAGAGTAAAGCATGGACTGGTTGGACATTCATAGTCTAACAGCTGTCGGGAAGGAGTTAAAGGCTAATAGATATCCTGCTTTTGGTTTCAGGATGTTAGATCATAAACTACATTCTCTATTTCATAAAATATCCATCAAGAATTAAAATGAAAACTAATTAGTATAGTGTTAGAACTATAAAGGTCTAATATAGTTGAAATAACCTTTCAAAGTGCCAAACCACCTGTAATATGAGATGAATTATGTAGCTTTGGAAGACTTGCTGGACACTCTCTTGCAAATTGCACATTTTCATGCACCATGACTTGATGAGCATTTTGATCATCTACTTCTGGAAATTTTCAGCTCTCTGGTTTCATAAGATAACATTCCTATAGAAGCAAAAGGAATTGGAAAAAGATTGGCATAGCTTGACCTGAAGTCTACATTTGGAATCTACATAAAGTATTATGACAGTCATTATCAGAAAATAGTTGTTTACTGGGTAAGGCTATGTGCCCACGATGCAGAAATGCTCAGGATTTTTTCCTGAGCGCTTCTGCATCTCCCTGGCAGAAAAAATGCATGCGGATTGTACATGCGTTTTTCCTGCCAGGGACATGCGGATGTGAAGCGTTCTTCACACGCATTTACACATGCGGTTGACAAGTGCTTTCCAAGCGATTTTAGCATCACTTGGAAAGTGCTTGTCAACTTGGTCACACTATATAAATCCATTCAACCGGCATGGATTTATATAGTGTGACCTTTTAAAAATAAAAAAATAAATCTATACTTCTGATGGCCCCCGGAGTCTTGCTTCGCTCCGTCCTGGCTTGCCGGCAGCTCGCGGTACACTACACTGAAGGACCTGCTGTCACACTGACTATGACGTCAGTGCAGGTCCTTCCGTCCACCGCGATCTGCCGGCAAGGGAGGACAAGCGCTGCGGGGGTCATCAGAAGGTAAATATGATATTTATTTTTTATTTTATTCTTTTTTTTACATGTTCTATGGTACCCAGGTCCGGAGGAGAGTCTCCTCTCCTCCACACCCGGGTACCATCTGCACATTGAAATGCTTGGATTCCGCATATACAGATGCAGTGATGCGGAATCCAAGCGTTCCAATGCATGTCAATGGCGGCGAAAACGCAGCGCTTCCGCAAAATAATTGGTAGTGCTGCGTTTTTTTCCGCAATAATAACCCGCAGCGGAAATTTCCGCAGCATGTGCACAGCACATGCGGATTATCATTGGGGGACATGGCAGGCCTTCTACCAAGCGTTTTTTAAGCGTTTCTGCAGCGTTTTTGCCGCTGCGGAAACGCTTAAAAAACGCATCGTGGGCACACAGCCTAAGACACACTTTTAATTACAATTTCTTTTTCCAAATCTTTTGTTTATGCAACTATTTCTGTTATTTTAGTACTTCTGATTGTACAAGTACTAACCTTTCCAAATTGGGCTACTATAACTGATGTAAATGTAATTCTAGATTGTTCTGTAGAAAATAAGTACACTATTTTGTTCAAAAGCAAACTATAGACTATATGATCAAGTTGGGTGAGGAACACTTCAACCTAAAAAGTAAATATTATTTTCATTCCTAAAAAGTAAATATTATTTTCATTCCTAAAAAGTAAATATTATTTTTATTCCTAAAAGTAAATATTATTTTCATTCCTAAAAAGTAAATATTATTTTCATTCCTAAAAAGTAAATATTATTTTCATTCCTATAGCAAGCTTGAAAGTTGAGTTAAATCAAATGATGCTTATGCAGATCACATGGGTAAAAATAGGCTACTTTGTGGAGAAATACTACATGACAACATGTTCTTCATAGCTGATGTCCTCTTGTTGTCATGGTAAGAATAAATTACATTGGTACCTAAGGAAATGACACCATGTAGCCTGTTTCCTGTTTATCATCATGAAACTTTCAGGAAATAGGGCTGAGGTCTTCTGCCATGCTCCCTTTCATCACGCACCATTAAAATTTATGACACAGATTCGATTTCTTTATTGGATCCTCTGAGTTTGCTGAATCCTGATGCCTTTAGTCAAGATTTCAGGTTTATCATATGTTAGATGACTCCCTAGAGTGTCCTGCTGGAGGAAACAAGATGAGGATGCAGTTTAGAGATGTGTGTCCACTAAATCACAGCACCTTCTGTATATTCTGACCCCGAGATCACAGTCCAATAATGCATGTAAACCAGGTGTTAGGAAGTGGAAAATCATAGGGAAGGATATTTACAGTGGTAATTTAACCTGTATATAAATTAGTATTCATTAATTCAATTAGAACATCCACCTCAAATATATGTTATACCTTGTCGATTCTCTGCAGCAAACCTACAAAGATGGAGTAGTTTAAGTTGGTGAGATATGCTGTTACTCCTATGCTCATAATAATCAGGTTAAATTACAACTATAGTAATTTCCTTATTCTACTGTCTCCATATAGGTCTAATCCTTGCTGAAATTAACATTGGATTGGAATATATTTATAGCCAATGAAGATAATTTTGAACTGTGATTCAGTCGTTCTGAGACCATGCCAAACATTGACATAGCATTTAATTCTTTGAGTATTTCACTCGACTTTCCCCTCTTCAGTCCATCCTTAATGCAGCAGCCGGGATCATCTATTTGGCTAACCGTTACTCAGACTCCTCTGCTCTGTGCCAGTCATGGCACTGGCTGCCCATGAATTATAGGATCCAATTTAAATTGCTTGTTTTCACCCACAAAGCTCTCCACAGTGCGGCACCCCCCTACATCTCTTCCCTCATTTCTGTTTATCGGCCTACTCATTCTCTACGCTTTGCAAGGGGCTTTCGACTAACATCCGCACTAATCCATACCTCCCACTCCCGGCTCCAAGACTTCTCCCGAGCTGCACCTATTATTTGGAATGCTCTACCCCAATAAATTAGGACGAACCACAACTTACACAGTTTTAGGCGCTCCCTAAAAACACACCTGTTTAGGGCGGCCTATCATGTTCACTAATTGAAGTCCTTTTATATTCTTGTAGCTCATTCCTTATTTCTCTAAACATAAGTCTCCACCGAACTCAAAAGCACTACATATATTGGCTGATGATGAGCTCATGCAGCCTCTATCTATCCCTCATCCCCTCAAGATGGCTGGACCATCATTGTAAATAAGCTCTTGTACTTTGTGTCACCCCCTCCTCATTGTAGATTGTAAGCTCTTAGGAGCAGGGTCGTCAATATTTTTGCTTTAATTATTGTATTATCTTTAGCTATGTTACTTATGACTGTTGAATATGAACCTCTGAATTGTAAAGCGCTGCGGAATATGTTGGCGCTATATAAATAAAGATTATTATTATTATTTCATTTACACAGTAACTTCTAAGACAAGACTTGTTCCAATGCATGTTCATGATTTGGGCTTTTGTCACAAAGAACTTAGATGTGATGAGTATTTAAAATTACTGTCTGGTGTTGGCTCCCTAATTGTACTTATCTTTTCTCTATAGCTATAGTTAGATGTAGATGTGAGAGTAACATCATGCCCCATTCGTTATGGTTGGACCTGTCCACTAATATCTAATTTCTATGACAAGTTTTAGTTATATGTAAAATGGCCAAGAGTGGCAGTCATGTCCGAGCTGCTGTCCGGTTACACTCTGGCACTTTACTGGAAAACAGTGTCCCATCCCCAGTGTGCAATCAGGTGTGGGATGCATCACACTCACTTGTATGCTATAGGCCTCCACTGTCTCAGGCCTCCATCTTCAGGAGCCGTCGCACACAATTCAGGGGACACAAGGTTCATTGCAACAAGCAAACATTTACTAGTCAGTTCAAGTTCCTATTCCTTACTTTCTTAGCAAAACACATCTTCAGCCCTACAATTCGTTCCTCCTTGAGCTTCCTTCATCCACTGGCTCTGTTAGCCCCAGGGATCTCCCTTTCCATTCGGCAGTGCATCTGGGATCCATTACCTTCCGTCTTGGCGTGTCCCTGTTCATGTTCCCCTGAACGCCAAAGGACATGATGCGCCCGGCAGCCTCCTTGCCAGACCTTGGGCACCGGGCACAATGGGAGAGTCCGCTTGGGATTCTAGTATGACGTCCCACTGGCTCGATTGGTAGACAAATTCTGACCATAGCAGTCCACTGGACTTGAAGTTGGACTTGTTACTACACTTCTCTATCTCCCTAACTCCCATGAAGTGCCCACCGTTTATTAACACTAGTCTCCACTCATTGGGCTAGTTCTATCCATTAACTATATCCTATCCTGTAGACTAAACCTATTGTCCTTATCTTATGTACTATGTGGTTGCTAAGCCACTTAACTATATGAACATACTATCTCAGGTCTAACCCTGTGCTTACCCTGTGCTATGCACTACTCACATTATACATTAACACTTTACATTCTTATACACTGTATATTACCACATCACTACATCACTACATCTTGACATTACATAGAGAAAACACATAACACTGTACACATAACGCGATTGTATTCTTCAAGGGTAGGAACGCAGCAGCACTATCCATCATTATTACTTATATATGGTGACTTATTTGATTCAGAGTTCTACAAAATCATGACAGGTAACATCCAATACATGTTAAATAAAATTCATCAAAACCTGCCAATTTTGGTGTGATTGGCTTGCCATCTAATTTGTATGGGGGTCTTCTGACTGTGTCTTGACAGATAATATCAAGGGACATAAAGCTCGATTGGTTGTTATTCAATCTCAATCATTATGTTCGATAGGGCGATAAGATTATTCTGACTGCAGAAGCGCACTGCTGAGCCAAGTGATCCGGTCTATGGGAAAGTCAGGAGTCTAAGGGGGAATGTTTCTACTTATGGAGAGTGCTAAGCTGGTGTAAAAAGACTTATAGGCCATGCAATGCTCCTAGATGAATTTAAATATGCAAATATATTCTTCAGAGAGAAAGAGGACTTGAATTCTAGTGACACCTAGTGGAGGTAGCAAATCTAAAAGTCAATATCGACCATTTAACAAGCCTTGCCACATGACTTAGGCCCCTTTCACACTGCGTTCTTCCCCACGTTCAGTGGTCCATTGGTCTACTATGTTTGAGTGTCCACCTCAAGTAGACATATACGCCCGAAAATAATGGACGATAGGGCACACGTTGACTCTGTTGGCACCATTATAGTCAATTGCCCGGTCGACACATATGTCTGAATCCCATTTTGTGGGGGATTCGGATGTAAGCTCAGATGGGACCTCTGAGCGTGGGACAAAGGGCAGTATGAAAGGGGCCTTAAGATAAAATGCCAAACCAGAAACTCCATTTGCAGACACCTTGAAACACATGTCTGCAAATGGAGTTTCTGGTTTGGCTTCTTATCCTACATCATGTGGCAAGGCTCTTTAAAGGGTCAATATTGAATTTTCGAATTGTTACATCCAATAGGAGGAGAGTCGGGAGAAATAGCTGTTAACTAAATCATAATCATCAGCTATCTATTGTATATGACCAGCTTTAGGCCTGTGAGAAGACTCTTTATGAAGCCTACAAAAAACACTGGAGCCATACACTCAATACAAACAATTTCTTTATTCAAAAATACTAATTACAATAAATATTTAAAAACACAAAGAGGTGAGGTCAAGAAGGATCCACAATAGTAGTCCCTGTAGAGCATACAGCACTTCAAAAATAGTAATATCAAATGGATGTAAAAATGTATATGGGATACGGCTACCTAAAAATGATACTGGCACAACCTGTCTAGTATCTATGGAGTGTAAATAACAAAATGTATCTACCAGCACTAGTGACTACATCGTATATGAACCATACGTGATTATCTCCTGATAATCAGATACCTGACCAGAAATAACTGTGTCAGAGTCATAGAGTGATTTTGCACATAAAGGTTGTAAATACATTCAGATGGGATAGTCCCATTACTACACCCCCCCCAGCGTGCATAATAAAGGACTGGCAGATTCAATACACATAGTTGGTCACACTCTCATAACACAGTAATTAGCTTACCCATAGTGAAGTGAGCGGCTAAGACCCGGGAAAGACCCGTGTGACGCGCGTTTTGCATTGACTTTATCACAACAAGGTACTGACCTAATTACAGTGTGCATCCTTATATAGTAGAGAAGTTCATGGGCACCGGCCTGTCATATGCATGAGTGTCGCCATAACATTGTGGAAGCAGAAACCTATCTCCGGCATTTACACATTGCGCACGTCACAGGGAAATCCCTGATTGACGTCATGGACATGCGCAATTGCAATGCTGAAGCCATCAATGGTTGAAGACTCTGTGACCACCAGAAATTTTTATACAGTAGGCAGATACATGCATAACGACATCACTTGAAGCAGAATGTGGCATTACAGGTAAATGACTGCAAGATTGTTATATTATGTCATACATGTTTTATAATTTTATGCATGTTATGCAGATCAGATGGTACAAATAACCTTCCTGAAGGGCAGGAGGCAGGGGCGTCCCCCTGAGTCTCCAACACCTCATCCTCCAGTTCAGGATACAGTGCCGAAATGACTACCCCTTGCTGTCGGGGCAGGGTTCTCATGGTCACCACCACCAGGGAAGCTCCGGGAGAAAGCATCAGCCTTGACATTTTTGACCCCTGGACGAAAAGTAACAACAAAATTGACCTGATAAAAAACAGGGACCATCTGGCTTGCCTAGGGTAGAGACGTTTAGCTGACTGGAGATCTGATAGGTTCTTATGGTCAGTAATAACAGTAATAGGATGGACAGCCCCCTCAACCAATGACGCCATTCCTCGAATGCCAATTTGATCACCAAAAGTTCCCTATTACTCATATCATAATTTCTCTCAGCCGAAGACAATTTTTTTAGAAAAGAAGGCGCATGGACACCATTTACCAGAGGACGGACCCTGAGACAACACAGCCCCAACCCCGACATCTGACGCATCAATCACCACAATAAAGGGTTGGGAAACATCGGGTTGACTGTGTATAGGTGCATTGGCAAAATTATTCTTTAAGGAAGAAAAAGCCTGGAGGGAAGCATCCGACCATTTGGAAAAATCAGACCCCTTCTTAGTCATGTCAGTAAGGGGTTTCAAAATAACAGAGTAATTTTGGATAAATTTCCGGTAAAAGTTAGTAAAGCCCAGAAAACGTTGTAGAGTCTTCAGGTTCTCAGGACGTTCCCAATCAAGGACTGCATGGATCTTCTCTGGATCCATCTGAAAACCTGAAGATGACAACAAGTACCCCAAAAACTGCACCTCCTGAACAGCGAAAACACATTTTTCCAGTTTGGCATAAAGTTTATTATCCCTTAATATCTGGAGCACCTGCTTAACATGCCCCCAATGTGTCTCAAAATCAGGTGAGTAAACCAAAATATCGTCCAGTTAGACCACCACAAACCTCCCCACCAAATGATGGAAAATATCATTTATGAAATGCTGGAATACTACAGGTGCATTGGTCATATCAAAAGGTATAACCAGACTCTCGAAATGTCCTTCCGGGGTATTGAATGTTGTTTTCCATTCGTCCCCTTCTCTGATTATAACCAGATTGTAGGCTCCCGTTAAATCCAACTTGGAGAATACCTTAGCTCCTACAACCTGGCTGAGCAAATCAGGAATAAAAGGAAGAGGGTATGGATCACGGGTGGTAATTTGATTTAATTCCCAGAAATCTAAACAGGGACGTAGGTCGCCATCTTTTTTCTTCACAAAGAAGAACCCTGCCACCATGGGCGAAGATGAGGGTCTGAAATGTCCCGTCTCCAGACTTTCCGCAATGAAATTCTTCATGGCTTGTCTCTCAGGGCCAGAATGGTTATACAGTCTGGACTTCGGTAGTTTAGCTCCGGGGGTCAGGTTAATAGGACAGTCATAAGCATGATGAGGAGGCAAATCCTGACACCCTCTCTCAGAAAAAACGTCCTTAAAACCAGACAGAAAAGGAGGTAATATTTCCGTAGAGACAGTAGCAAGGGAAATATCCAAACAGTTCTCATGGCAGTAATCTCTCCATTCAATTATCTCCCCGGCTTGCCAATCCATTAACGGATTATGTTTAACAAGCCAAGGATACCCAAAACAATCGGTAGAGGAAGGTAGCTGGGTCCTGGAGACAGCCTCTAAGAAGAAGTCTGTAATTCCAAATGTAGAGATCTCCTGAAACCAACTGCAGGGCGACTTTCTGTCACTTCTGACACACCCGTGACAAAAACATTTTCTTTCGTTACTCTGGCATTTGAAAAATCTTAAAAATTATGCTTATCCTAATTGACCTAAAAAGAGAAAGGTTTATTTCATGTCAGATATTGAGAAAAACATGCATATGTGTCTTTTTATATAGTGTATGTAAACTTCTGGTTTCAACTGTATATATTAGAGGTGTAGAACATTATCCATATGCTGTATTTGCATATGTATTTTTTCCCTTGCATACTTCTGAGTACAGACTGGGCAATAGCTGAGGAATATTTATAATAATTGAAAATATTAAATGTAAATTTCATAATTATCAGAATTACCCCAGAAGCAGAACTAAAGCAAATAAGTGAACATACGTCTTTTTTTTCCTCCACTGGCTTCATTCATAAAGATGTATGTAAAGTATACTATAGTTTGCTTTACAAATACCAAGCGACACTAACATCAAGTGGATTGTCCAGGCAGTGAATGCTCCCAGCTGGAACAGAGAACCCTAACAATCAGCACACTGCTGTTTGCACTGTAACCAGAATATGGTGATTTGGTGCCTAATTATGTGACAAAAATTGTCAGGGCTGATGAAAGCCGTAGAAATGACTCAGGGGAGGTACCGATGAGTGACAGGTCAGGGTTAAAGTCTGGCTATTCTGAACCTCCACAGTTTCACCAAGAAGAAACCTGAGTCCAAACTCTCAGTGTGGTTTTTCAACAGCCCTCCAAATAAACATAATTTTGCCATTTTAGACGGACGGAGAGGGCTGGAGATCCATGTAAAATTAATAGTAACCAGAATCTCTCAGTCATCTTTCATTTGGGTTTCAAATCGATAAAGATTTTTTTTCCTCTTTAAAGAAATGTGCATTATGAGCAGACCACACAGGAGGGTGAAACGCTACCCTCCCAGAGAGGGACTGGACTGCCCATCTGTTCTACGACTTCCAAATGAAAAATAGCACTTTCTGAAAAATAGTAAGGTGAAAATAAGAAAAAAGGATACCTATTGGTGTTGTGAATTATTGCAGTACTTTGCTATCTGAGACATAGTCAGGGCCATGCAACGAGACTTGTAGAGGTGGTGCTTGAACTTGTGCTTTTCCTGAGAACACATTAATATACATTAAAAGTTAAGTTGTTGTTCTTGTTTTTTTAAATAATTAAATAAATAAACTGTCATATCTTCCATTGTGTAGAACCCTTCTTTACTAACATCATACATGTCAAACTCTCTATGTGGGGCCATTATTCTGTATAGAGGACTATGTGAAGCCCATTATTCTGTATGGAGGACTATGTGGGGCCCATTATTCTGTATGGAGGACTATGTGGGTCCCATTATTCTGTATGGAGGACTATGTGGGGCCCATTATTCTGCATGGAGGACTATGTGGTGCTCATAATAGTGTATGGAGGACTATGTGGGGCCCATTATTCTGAATGGAGCACTATGTGTGGCCCATTATTCTGAATGGAGGACTATGTGGGGCCCATTATTCGGTATGGAGGACTTTGTGGGGTCCATTATAGTGTATACCGGTTGGCCCGTGACTTTGTGCACATTTTTCATTTTTGGTCCTCTGTGTGTTTGAGCTTTAAATAAACATAAATTGTCTCAAACAATATCAACAGTCTAATACAACATATAACCAATGGCAGCAGTCTGTGCACAGAAGTAAATCATAAAGCTTGTCTGCTCTAAAGCCGTTGTTACAGTCTCTAGCAATAGTCTTGGATAATGACTGGAACAACCCAGTCAATGATCGTATTCTTAATCCGGTCATCAATGCCTCAGGTGTCTGCAGGATAAGGCTGATCCTTCTGTAGGGATTGGCTCTACGGGTGCATACGGGTGTATCTCACTAAATTAGAATAGCATCAAAAAGTTAATTTATTTCAGTTCTTCAATACAAAAAGTGAAACTCATATATTATATAGAGTCATTACAAACAGAGCGATCTATTTCATGTGTTTATTTCTGTTAATGTTGATGATTATGGCTTACAGCCAATGAAAACACAAAAGTCATTATCTCAGTAAATTGCTCCCACCTCATGGGTGGTTCTGCAAATAAACTAATTTTGCTAATTTTAGGTACGACCATAGAAAACAGGAAGACAAAACAACAAATCTATTCTTCCACTGGTCCAGCTTGCATTCTGTGACCTCCTGACAACTGCCTCCTGGTTCTTTCTCTCTCCTACTGACAACGCTCTATTTTACTTCAATTCCTGTGCCAAACACTAACTCTGCACAGGAGCATGCCATATACATGCTACTGATTTGTTCCTGTGCAGATATTGGGCACCTGTCCTATGCATTAGGAAGGTGGAGGCGTGGGTTTCAGAGTATTTTTCTTGGAATTTTGTAATACTCTGTAATAAAAAAATGAGTTTAAAGGGAACCTACATCAGTCCTTTTAAAAAAAAATCAGCAACCAGCACAACAAGTCCGATACACTGTGTCAGAGTGGTCTCACACTCTCTAAAATCCCATATAAATTGAAATACCTGAGAAATGCATTCTTCAAATAGAAATATTTTTATCCAATAAAGGGCAAAAATACAGGCCAGGAAGGATATATACAAAAAAAGCAGTTTACTTTTGGTGCATACTGCTACCTTTAATGGACATTGCTGTAGATCCACAGGAGAATCTGAAGAAGGGGGAGGTTACCGCCAAAACGTAATGTCTGTTTTAAGGTAGTAGTATGCACCAAAAGTGAACTTTTTTTTTTATATATCCTTACTGGACTGTATTTTTGCCCTTTATTAAATACCCTGCTTAAAAGGGCTTGTATTGCTCTGAGATGTACAACCCCAATTCCTGAACCTTTGGAACCCTGTGTAACTTGTAAAGAAAACAAGAATACAATGATCTGGAAATCAAAAAGTTGACACAGGACCATGTCTACCATTGTATAGCATTGCTTCTTCTTTTTACAACAGTCTGTAAACATCTGGGAAATAAGTCCAATTGCTGGAGTTTTGGGTGAGGAATGTTGTCCCATTCTTGCCTGATGTAGGATTCTAGCTGCTCAAAAGTCATGAGTGTTCGTTGCAGGATTGTGGGTTTCATAATGGGCCCAATGTTTTCTATTGGTGAACGGTTTGGACTGCAGGCAGCCAGTTCCTCACCCAGACTCTATTCTGTGAAGCCATGTTGTTGTGATGGATGCAATATGTGATTTACCATTGTCTTGCTGAAATATGCAAGACTTCCCCTGATATAGATGTTGTCTGGATGGGAACATATGATGTTCTAAAATCTTAATTCAATGCTCAGCATTTATAGTACCTTTCACTATGTATAAGCTGCCCATGTGATAGGCATTAATGTAACCAATACCATCAGAGATGTAGACTTTTGAACTGTGCGCTGATGACAAGCTGAATGGTCCCTCTCCTTTTGAGGCTGCAGATCACAACGTCCATGGTTTCCATAAAGAATTTGAAATTTAATTAATGTGACCACAGAACAGTTTTTCATTTTGCGTCAGCCCATTTTAAATGAGCTTTGGCCCAGAGAAGGCAGTAGTGTTTCGGTATTATATTGATTGTGCTGATATATGGCTTCTCCTTTGCATTTCTGGATTACACGGTGAACTGTGTTCACAAACAATGATTTCTGGGCATATATTACTGAGTTTATGCAGTGATTTGCATGACCGAATCATGCCAGTTTATAATGTAGTACTCCCTGAGGGCCCATAGATCAAGAGCATCCAATATTGGTCACCTTGTTCCTTGTGCACATGGATTTCTCCAGAGTCTCTGAACCTTTTGATAATATTATGTACTGTAGATGGTGGGATATTCAAAGTCTTCGCAATTTTACATTGAGGAACATTTTTCTGAAATTATACTACAATTTTTAGATGCAGTTCAATGATTGGTGAACCTCTGACCATCTTTGCTTCTGAGAGACACTGCCTCTCTAACATGCTCTTTTTAAAAACAGTCACAGCTATATTTAGTGCCACTTACTTTTCCAGCCTTTTGTTAATCATGTCCCAATTTTTTTTTTTACATTTTTTCAAATGAAATGGAAAAATGTTTAACTTTAAACTTCTTATATGTATTCTAGGCTCTGCTATGAATAAAATGTGGCTTTAAGAGATTTCCAAATCATTACATTCTTGTTTTCTTTTAATTTTAACAGAATGTCCCAACTCTTTAGGAATTGGGGATATACAGTTATATGAAAAAGTTTGGGCACCCCTATTAATCTTAAGCTTAATGTTTTATAAAAATTGATGTTTTTGCAACAGCTATTTCAGTTTGATATATGTAATAACTGTTGGACACGGTAATGTTTCTGCCTTGAAATGAGGTTTAATGTACTAACAGAAAATGTGCAATCTGCATTCAAACAAAATTTGACAGGTGCATAAGTATGGGCACCTCACCAGAAAAGTGATATTAATATTTAGTAGATCGTCCTTTTGTAAAACTAACAGCCTCTAGTCGCTTCCTGTAGCTTTTAATGAGTTCCTGGATCCTGGATGAAGGTATTTTTGACCATTCCTCTTTACAAAACAATTGCAGTTCAGTTAAGTTTGATGGTCGCCGAGCATGGACAGCCCTCTTCAAATGATCCCACAGATGTTCAATGATATTCAGGTCTGGGGACTGGGATGGCCATTCCAGAACATTGTAATTGTTCCTCTGCATGAATGCCTGAGTAGATTTGGAGCGGTGTTTTGGATCATTGTCTTGCTGAAAGATCCATCCCCTGCGTAACTTCAACTTTATCGCTGATTCTTGAACATTATTGTCAAGAATCTGCTGATACTGAGTGGAATCCATGCGTCCCTCAACTTTAACAAGATTCCCAGTGCCGGCATTGGCCACACAGCCCCAAAGCATGATGGAACCTCCACCAAATTTTACTGTGGGTAGCAAGTGTTTTTCTTGGAATGCTGTGTTTTTTTGCCGCCATGCATAACGCCTTTTTGTATGACCAAACAACTCAATCTTGGTTTCATCAGTCCACAGGACCTTCTTCCAAAAAGAAATTGGCTCCTCCAAATGTGCTTTTGCATACCTCAGCCGACTCTGTTTGTGGCGTGCTTGCAGAAACGGCTTCTTTCGCATCACTCTCCCATACAGCTTCTCCTTGTGCAAAGTGCGTTGTATAGTTGACCGATGCACAGTGACACCATCTGCAGCAAGTTGATGCTGCAGCTCTCTGGAGGTGGTCTGAGGATTGTCCTTGACTGATCTCACCATTCTTCTTCTCTGCCTTTCTGATGTTTTTCTTGGCCTGCCACTTCTGGCCTTAACAAGAACTGTCCCTGTGTTCTTCCATTTCCTTACTATGTTCCTCACAGTGGAAACTGACAGGTTAAATCTCTGAGACAGCTTTTTCTATCCTTCCCCTGAACAACTATGTTGAATAATCTTTGTTTTCAGATCATTTGACAGTTGTTTTGAAGAGCCCATGATGCCACTCTTCAGAGGAGATTCAAACAGGAGAACAACTTGCAAGTGGCCACTTTAAGTAGCTTTTCTCATGATTGCATACACCTGGCTATGAAGTTCAAAGCTCAATGAGGTTACAAAACCAAAAAAAGTGCTTTAGTAAGTCAGTAAAAAGTAGGTCGGAGTATTTAAAATAAAAAAATGATAAGGGTGCCCATACTTATGCACCTGTCAAATTTTGTTTGAATGCAGATTTCACATTTTCTGTTAGTACAATAAACCTCATTTCAAGGCAGAAACATTACTGTGTCCAACAGTTATTACATATATCAAACTGAAATAGCTGTTGCAAAAACACCAATTTTTATAAAACATTAAGCTTAAGATTAATAGGGGTGCCCAAACTTTTTCATATAACTGTACATACTGTACATCTCAGAGCAGAGCAAATCCTTTTAGGAATCCTATTGTTTTTAAAGTGTTTAAAATAGATAGAGAAATTCTAATTTTGACAACAGTTTAAATCTATTCTATTGGAATATTACATTATGTTAGACCTTAATCTTTATGTTTAATCCAAATTAGAGTGGATTAAAAAAGTACATACGGTACCTAGTGAAAGATTGTTAAAGCGTCTATTACTCGAATTTACTGTAGAAATTCGTCCCTGTGTTTGCGTGGGTTTCCACCAGGTTCTCTGCTTTCCTCCCACACTCCAAAGACATACTGCTAGGGAATTTAGATTGTGAGCCCTAATGGGGACAGTGCCCATAATATCTGTAAAGTGCTGTGGAATTAATGGGGCTATATAAGTGAGTAAAATAAATAAAAAATTAGGGCAAAAAGAATTGAATAAAAATGGATAAGTAAATACAATGAACTACTGGAAAATTTCATTGACCATAATGTTAATGGTCTTGAAAAACATGCTTTTCCATGGATGTTGCTTTTCCATTTTAGATTTACATTTAAGTTTACTATATTGGTGGAAAGAAGAACAAGAGGGCGAATTACCAATAAACACTTACTGGCACGTAATATCGACATATACAGTATACACCCCTATATAAAACAGAATGACGGTGATGAAAAGTTCTCTGGCTATAAGGACTTTTTTTTCTCTGTTCTTGGTATTGCATCTTGCCAATTAATGCTAAGATCAGGTTGAAGGCCTAAATAAATTCATATCTCAAAGATCTTATAATATTGTTTTTGTTAAATTGTCTTTAATTCTTCAGCTAACTAATCTTGAAAGACCCGATTCAATAGAAATATGAAATTAATATTGTATAATATTCACTGTGCTCTGCTATAATCCAAAACTACAAGTTATACAAGCAAATCAAATATAATAAATATAAAAAAAGAAATCTTGGTCCTCTGGAAGACTTTAGACTTACTAAAGAATTTACCAAGCATTGAGAAAAAGTGTAAAAATATGTGTAGAACAGCTAGAACATCAAGATACATGATAGTTGTAGTTGTAGTTATAGAATGGGCTAGATAACAATGTTTTATATGGACAGCTGTTTGCCAGGAAAATTATATGATTATTATTACACACCCATAGTCCATCACCTACTCAATATTTTTAGAAGCCATTTCTTTACAAGCGGGTGGAACTTTGGCACACTATTCAAAAACCGTACAATTTATAGCACATTTCCATAATAAGGAAACATCTATCAAGTCACAAGTCATAATTTATGTCAAGACAAAGATCTTTTGTATTATTATATGGTGGCTGGATATCACCTTGAAAATGATATGACATATTAAATAGAAAGTATTAATTATCTTAACAGAACGCTAAAAGTCATGTGCAAATTAAATCATAGAATCTGAAGCATGTTGGGTGTGAAGTATCTTCCATGTTTACTGAGAAATGAATTCTACACATACAAGCAGCATTACCATAAAAATAGATTATTGCAAATCAGCTTAGGAAAACATTTCTTATAATAAACTAATAAAATGTAAATGGTGTTAAAATGTATGTTAAATTTTTAATTTCATTTTTTAGTTTATATACAGTATAGGAATAACATACAGAAAAACTAGCAACTTTGTCATGTTATTGCATTATGTCTTTTACATACTGAATTAACATAAATCATGGAGGTTATAGTCAACATCTGTATTCACAATTCTGCTGGTTATGGAGCAGAATCTCTAGGGCTGCTTTGACACATTGAGGTCACGCTTTGCCAGAAATGCATTAAAACCACAGCGAATTTGCCTAAAATTTTGGTGTCTTATTCCTGTGATCATGGCAAAAAATGCAACAAAACAACACAAAAGAGGGGCCAGTACACCTTTAGTATTAGATAGGCAGGTGTACAAATACCATGTGGCCTGTATACAAACATATATGCATACACTGTATTAATCATAGCATGTTGAACCAAAGTGTATGTGAATATGTTTATATACTGACTTCAGCGTATTTGTGTGCTGGCATATTAATTTAATACTAAAGGTGTACCAAACCTTTTTTTTGTCACATGCATTTGGGAGGGGGTGGCCTTCCTTCTCCCCATGTGCCCAGACAGGCCTCAAATGAAATGGGGAAGAGATAGGAACCAGACTTAGCTCATAATGAAACCTTTTTGGTAACAATTGTAACTGGTCTGGGAGGTGGAACCTCTGAGCAACTATACAAGGGGACAGTCCTTGTAAGGAAGCGGGTGGCTCCCAGGGAAGGCGGGCAGGTAGTCACGGCTAGTGACGGGGACAGTCTCTGGGTAGAAGGGCAGGAGGACACGGCAGGTGACGGGGACAGTCTCTGGGTAGAAGGGCAGGAGGTCACGGCAAGTGACGGGGACAGTCTCTGGGTAGAAGGGCAGGAGGTCACGGCAAGTGACGGGGACAGTCTCTTGACAGGCGGGTGGTCACGGCAAGTGACGGCAGAGCCTCCAGGTAGGCTAGCAGGCAGGTAGCAGGTGGACGCTCCCAGGTGAGTGGGCAAGAGTCTCTGGACAGGCCGGTGGTCACAGCAAGTGACGGCTCCAGGTAGGCTAGCAGGCAGGTAGCAGAGGAGCGCTCCCAGGTGAGCGGGCAAGAGTCTCTGGACAGGCAGGTGGTCACGGCACGTGACGGCAGAGCCTCCAGGTAGGCTAGCAGGCAGGTAGCAGGTGAGCGCTCCCAGGTGAGCGGGCAAGAGTCTCTGAACAGGCAGGTGGTCACGGCAGGTGACGGCAGAGCCTCCAGGTAGGCTAACAGGCAGGTAGCAGGTGAGCGCTCCCAGGTGAGCGGGCAAGAGTCTCTGGATGGGCAGATGGTCACAGCACGTGACGGCGGAGCCTCCAGGTAGGCTAACAGGCAGGTAGCAGGTGAGCGCTCCCAGGTGAGCTGGCAAGAGTCTCTGGACAGGCAGGTGGTCACAGCACGTGACGGCGGAGCCTCCAGGTAGGCTAGCAGACAGGTAGTAGGTGAGCGCTCCCAGGTGAGCGGGCAGACTGATCCATAGACAGACTGGCAGGGCTGGTAGGCAGACTGTCGGACCGCAGATAGATAAGTAACAGGCAGGAATCTGGCAGGTGACTGGCAGGTAACTGGTAACGGGACCTGAGGGCTGAAGCAGAGTTGAAAGGCTTTGCAACAACATTGCTTGGGCACCTCCATTTTGGAGGAGGTGCCTTATATATGGTGAGGTCCTCCGGCCATTGGCCGGGGACTCCTTAGGACGGCGCGCGCGGCCCCTTTAAGAGAGGGGGAGCGCATGCGCGCGCCCTAAGCACAGTGGCCTGGAAGAAGCGCGCGCTGCCAGCAGAGCGGGAGGAAGCCGCCGGGCACGGAGCGGAGAGGTGAGGGGAACGGCGTCCCTGCCTAGCAGGAGGCAGGGACGCCGACGCTACAGTACCCCCCCCCTTTAGGCCCCCCCTTTTTTAGGCCAGAGAGAAATTTAGCAAGGATGAGAGGGGCATGGATGTTCTCCCGGGGCTCCCATATTCTCTCCTCAGGACCAAACCCCCTCCAATCTACCAAAAAAAAGGTCTTTCCTCTTACCCTCTTAGTGGCCAGAATACTCTCTACCTCAAAGACGTCTTCAGCGGAAACCGGAGCAGGAGGAGTACCTGGATTGTTGGAAAAAGAGTTAAAGACAACGGGTTTGAGGAGAGATACGTGGAAGGAGTTGGGAATCCGTAAGGTGGCCGGGAGTTTTAATTTGTAGGCCACTGGATTAATTTGCCTGAAGATTTCGAAAGGACCGATGAAGCGAGGACCTAACTTGTAGGAGGGTATCTTGAGCCGTACATGTTTGGAAGAGAGCCAAACCTTGTCTCCCGGACGGAATTGAGGCGGATCCAGACGTCTCTAATCATCATATCGCTTCATCCGCTCGGAGGACAGAAGAAGTGCAGACCTAGTACTCTCCCAAATGGTAGAAAACTCGCTGACAAGAGACTGCGCGGCAGGGTTGTCCACAGAGGCGGAGACGGGAAACGGAATCCGGGGGTGCTGGCCATAGACAATAAAGAACGGGGACTTGGAAGAGGATTCGCTCTCGTGGTTATTATAAGAGAACTCGGCCCGAGGAAGGAGGTCCACCCAATCAGAATGGTGGGCATTAACAAAGTGCCGGAGATACAGTAGCTGGTAAGGATCTGATTGATCCGCTCCACTTGACCATTGGACTGAGGGTGGTAAGCGGAGGAGAAGTCCAGGGTGACGTCCAGCAGTTTACATGTGGCTCTCCAGAAGCGTGAGGTAAACTGAACCCCTCGATCCGACACGATGTGGAGGGGTAGGCCATGGAGACGAAAGATATGGCGGATAAAGTCCTTAGCCAGCTCAGGTGCAGACGGAAGACCAGGCAGGGGAATGAAGTGGGCCATTTTAGAGAAGCGGTCCGCGACCACTCAAATGACAGTACACCCGGCAGAGACAGGAAGATCGGTAATGAAGTCCATAGCGATGTGTTGCCACGGGGCAACAGGTATGGGAAGCGGCAGGAGATGACCAGCTGGTAAGTGTCTGGGAACTTTGTTGCGGCCACAAGATGAACAGGCAGAGACGAAGTCTACCACATCCTTACGCAGGGTAGACCACCAGTAATGCCGGGAAATGAGTAGGAAGGTCTTTTTTTGGCCGGCATGGCCAGCTAGTTTAGAAGAATGACCCCAGCGAAGAACCCTCTCACGGTCTGGAGGCGCCACGAACGTCTTGCCGGGTGGAAGACGAGTCAAATCCAAGGGGGCCACATTCATCACCTTGGAGGGGTCGATAATGTGCATAGGCTCCTCCTCTTGGTCGGAGGACAGGAAGGATCGGGACAAGGCATCAGCTTTGACATTTTTGTCCGCCGGGCGGAAATGAAGGATGAAATCGAAGCGGGCAAAAAACAAAGACCACCGGGCCTGACGTGGATTAAGTCTCTGGGAATTTTGGAGATATGCCAGGTTCTTGTGATCCGTGTAGATGATCACCGGGTATAGAGCCCCTTCAAGCAGGTAACGCCACTCCTCCAGCGCCAATTTAACGGCTAGCAGTTCTCGGTCTCCTATGGAGTAATTGCGCTCAGAGGAGGAGAAGATTTTAGAGAAAAAGCCGCAGGTTACCATTCTCCCGGAGGAAGACTTTTGGGTGAGCACTCCTCCGGCTCCAGAGGAGGAGGCATCAACCTCCAGGTAGAACTGTTTGTTGCAGTCCGGACGGTGCAGCACAGGGGCAGAGGAGAAGGCTTGTTTCAGGGAAAGGAAGGCCTCCTCAGCTTCGGATGACCATACCTTGGGATTTGCTCCCTTACGGGTGAGCGCAGTCCGTGACGAGAAGTGAGGAATGAAGAGACGATAGTAATTAGCGAAGCCCAGGAATCGCTGTATCGCCTTCAAGCCCTCCGGACGGGGCCACTTTAGGACAGCAGAGAGCTTCTCGGGATCCATTCGCAAGCCTGTCCGGGAGATAACATAGCCCAGAAAAGGAAGAGAGGTCTGCTCAAAAAGGCACTTCTCGTATTTAGCATAGAGGTGGTTCTGCCTGAGCCTAAGCAGGACCTGACGAACATCCCTCCGGTGTGTGAGAAGATCCGGAGAGAAGACCAAGATGTCAACCAGGTATACCACCACGCAGGAGTAAAGAAGGTCACGGAAGATGTCGTTGACCAGTTCTTGGAAGACGGCGGGAGCATTGCAGAGACCGAAGGGCATCACACGGTACTCATAGTGTCCGTCCCGGGTATTAAATGCTGTTTTCCACTCGTCTCCCTGTCGGATACGGACCAGGTTATATGCTCCACGTAGATCCAGCTTGGAAAAGATCCTGGCGCCTTTAAAGCGGTCAAATAACTCAGAGATGAGCGGAAGGGGGTATTTATTTTTAACCGTGATCTGATTGAGTCCTCTATAGTCAATACAGGGGCGAAGCGAGCCATCTTTTTTTTTGACAAAGAAGAATCCGGCTTCAGCCGGGGAAGTAGACTTCCGGATGAATCCCCTGGCCAGATTCTCCTCTATGTACTCAGACATGGCCCGGGTTTCTGCCGCAGACAATGGATAAATACGCCCACGGGGTGGAGTGGCGCCGGGTACCAGGTCGATCGGGCAATCATATGGCCTATGAGGTGGCAATGTCTCTGCTTCTTTCTTACTGAAGACATCAGCATAGGGCCAGTAAGGAGCCGGAAGACCGGGTAAATTAGCTGGGATAGGTGGAGGACGAACCGGACGAACCAGAACCAGGCAGGTCTTATGGCAGGCCGGCCCCCACCGGAGTACTTCACCGGAATGCCAGTTCAACACGGGTTCATGTGTCTGGAGCCAAGGTAGACCTAGCAATAGGGAGTGGGAGAGTCCGGACAACACATGGAAGGAGATTACCTCAGAGTGCAGCATTCCCACCTGCAGGGTTATGGGTTCCGTGACGAGCAGGATGGTCACCGGAAGGAGTCTTCCATCCACGGAGGCGACTGACAAAGGTTCAGCCAGAGACTTGGTGGGAATACGGTATTTCTCAACCAGGGACTGAGAGATGAGGTTTCCAGCGGATCCAGAGTCCAGGTGGGCGAGTTCAAAGTGACGGTTCTCTCCCCAGGAGATAGATACAGACAAAGTCAGGGTTGGAGAGGACTTATTTTTGTCTAGGGCGACCTCTCCGAGCGGTCCTAGACACTGGAGTTTCCCGGCCTCTCCGGGCAGGAACAAATCAGGTGCTCCTTACTGCCACAATAGAAGCAGCTCCCCTCGGCTCGGCGTGACTCTTGGCGAGATTTGACCAACTTGGTCTGGTCGATCTGCATGGACTCAGGTGAGTGTGCCCGGGGAGTGACAGAAGAGGAGACAGGTTTCTGGAAAGTAGGAGCTAGGCGGGGAAACCTTCTCTCACGGGTGGTCTCTTTGGTACGTTCTTGAAACCGGATGTCAATCCGGGTAGCCAGAGACACCAGGTCATCCAGGGTGGTAGGAATGTCCCGACCGGCGAGCTCATCTTTAATCCGACCAGAAAGGCCCTCCCAGAAGACGGACACCAGGGCCTCATTATCCCAGGCAAGCTCAGAAGCGAGGGTGCGGAATCGTATGGCATATTGGCCCACGGTGAGACTCCCTTGGCGAAGACGTAGCAAAGAGGAGGCAGATGAGGTCTTTCGTCCCGGTTCATCGAAGACCCTTCGGAAAGCAGTGAGGAAAGACGACAGGTCGGACACCAGGGGATCCCCTCTCTCCCACAGAGGGTTAAGCCATGCCAGTGCCTCCCCAGTGAGATGGGACATGATGAATGCCACTCTGGCTCGGTCGGAGATAAACTGGCGGGCCAGGAGTTCAAAGTGCAGGGTGCTGTCACGGGTGTGTCGCCACGAAGATCGTCACGATTACACAGCCTGACTTCTCGCAGCTGACTTTTTGGTGCTTTGTGTTTTTCGGCAGTGAGGGAGTTAATTCTCTCTCTCTCTGTGCTAGACGAGGTCCAGCCTCGCCCAGCTGCAATCAATGCTGCTGTAGTGAGACTCCTTCAAATGCCTGCTGGACTGTTAGGGAAGTGTCGGTGAAAGCATTTCATGCAGACTAACAGAGCGGATCGTGGTATTTGGAGTTTCAGAGCTAAGTGCATTTGGAGTGTTTTTTCCCTTCATCGCTTTATCATTTATCTCCTTTCCCGTTGGTGTTCCCTCTGTTGTAGTTGTGTAGTTTTTGTATGCAAGGTGGTTTTGGTTTTTCCCTTGTACTGTCTCGTTCGTCTAAGTACTGTGTGTGGGCATATTATTACTTGTCCCCTTTTGTTGTGATTGGGGTCCTTCTCAGGACTAGATTACTTAGGTGCAGGGATCCTCAGGAGGTAGGGGTTACGCTGGCGGCCTGGACCTCTGTACCTTTAACAGTACCTCCAGGTTGAGGGATTAGTCAGGGCCCCAGCTTAGGGTCAGCTTAGGCCCCCTACCTCCAGTATACAGAGACAGCGTGACATTTTCACCGACCGCTTAGTTTTTCTCCAGCTACCATGGATCCAGTAGCCGGTCTAGCTCGGCAGTTGCAGAGTTTGTCCATGGAGCTGGCGGACGTTAGGTCCAAGGTTTTGTATCCTCAGGAGCAAGCCGGACCAGAACCTAAAGTAGCTCTCCCTGACAGGTTCACTGGGGGGCGGGACAAGTTTTTTGTTTTCCGGGAGGCATGCAAGTTGTACTTTCGGCTGCGGCCTCGGTCATCGGGGAGTGAAGAACAAAGGGTGGGAATTGTCATCTCGCTCCTACAAGGGGACCCACAATCTTGGGCGTTCTCTCTTCCCCCGGGCTCCCCGGCTCTCCAGTCAGTGGATAGGTTTTTCGCTGCTCTGGGACTCGTATATGATGACCCAGATCGGATCTCCCTTGCTGAGTCTAAGTTACGTAGGATCCAGCAGGTAGATCGTCCGGCGGAGGAATTCTGTTCGGAGTTCCGTAGGTGGGCCACGGACACCCAGTGGAATGACCCGGCTCTTAGGAGCCAGTTTTGTCAAGGTTTATCCGACAAATTACAGGATGTGTTGGCACAGTATGGCTCTCCCGCGTCACTGGAAGCCGCTATGGCCCTTGCTATTCGCGTTGACAGACGGCTTCGGGAGAGGTGCGGGATAACTCTACCCCCTGTGATGACTCCACCTCCTACAAGGTCCCCTCATATGGTGGTTCCCCTGGTCAGTCCAGAGGAGCCTATGCAATTAGGAGGGACATCATTTCGGGGGAGGGGACCGGTGGTGCGCCATAAGACAGGAAGGTGTTTCTTCTGCGGGAGAAAGGGACATTTTATTGGGGGGTGTCCATCCCGTCCCTTGCAGAGTGAAGAGTCGTCGGAAAACTGTTGATCCCAGGTTGTGTGGTGGACGGCAATCTGGGAGTAGGTATTTCGTCCCTAGGTTCGTCTCAGTTTCTCGTACCGGCGGAGGTGGTGGTGGGTACGAGAACTGAGAGGATATCTGTTCTTCTGGATAGTGGGGCCGGGGCTAATCTGGTTGATGCTCGGTTTGCCCGGGTTCAAGGTATGCGATTGAGTGAGTTGGCTAAACCCATCCCCATATTCTCGATCGATGCCAGGCCTCTCGGTCAGGGAAGTTTTTTGCAAGCTGTGCATGACGTAAAACTTCAAGTGGGGGCGATACATAAAGAACTGTTGTCTTGCTACGTGTTGGAGGGTCTTCCCACTCCTATAGTGTTGGGCCTTCCTTGGTTAACTAAGCATAACCCGGTTATTAATTGGCAAACCAGAGAGATAAGCCAATGGAGTAAATTCTGTAATAAAAACTGCATGAACACGGTCATCGGTGCGGTTACTCCTTGGGTCTTACCTCCATTTCTGGCGGACTTTGAGGATGTATTCTCGGAGAAAGGGTGTCAGGAACTACCTCCTCATCGCGAGTATGACTGTTCTGTAAAACTGCTCCCTGAGGCCAAGTTACCTAAAGCTAGGTTGTATAACCTTTCTGGTCCTGAGAGGCAGGCCATGAAGGATTATATTTCAGAAAGTCTGGCTAAGGGGCATATTAGACCTTCATCTTCACCGGTGGCTGCAGGGTTCTTCTTTGTTAAGAAGAAAGATGGAGGCCTACGCCCTTGCCTGGATTTCCGTGAACTTAATCGGATTACGGTCCGAGATCCGTATCCGCTCCCACTTATTCCCGATCTCTTTAATCAGATCGTGGGCGCCAAATGGTTCTCTAAGTTGGATCTCAGGGGGGCGTACAATCTGATTAGGATGAAGGAGGGGATGAGTGGAAGACGGCGTTTAACACTCCGGAGGGGCATTATGAGAACCTTGTCATGCCATTCGGTCTGACTAATGCCCCGGCGGTGTTCCAACACTTTGTTAATGACATTTTTCGCCGCCTGGTGGGACAGTTTGTTGTCATATATCTGGATGATATCTTAATTTACTCGCCGGATCTGGTGTCTCATCAGGAGCACGTTAGGCAGGTGTTACAGATCTTGCGGGATAATAAACTGTATGCCAAATGGGAAAAGTGTGTGTTCGCCGTACAGGAACTCCAGTTTTTAGGCTTCCTGGTTTCAGCGTCCGGTTTTCGTATGGACCCTGGGAAAGTGCGGGCAGTTCTTGAGTGGGATCGGCCAGAGAATCTTAAGGCACTACAACGTTTCCTGGGGTTTGCTAATTATTACCGGAAGTTCATTCGTAATTTCTCGTCCATGGTTAAGCCTCTCACAGACATGACTAAAAAGGGGACGGATTTTTCTAGGTGGTCTGACAAGGCTTGTCAAGCATTCTCCTCCTTGAAAAAATGTTTTGCCTCGGCACCCATACTCATTCAACCGGATGCGTCACAGCCATTCATTGTAGAGGTAGACGCTTCCGAGGTAGGGGTGGGAGCAGTATTGTCACAAGGTTCGTCCCCTGGTAAGTGGCATCCGTGCGCCTTTTTCTCTAAAAAATTGTCGTCCGCTGAGAGGAATTACGATGTCAGCAATAGGGAACTCTTGGCCATTAAGTTAGCTTTTGAGGAGTGGCGCCATTTTTTGGAGGGGGCAGTCCATCCGGTCACCGTCATCACCGATCACAAGAACCTGCTATATCTGGAGTCCGCGAAACGTCTGAATCCCAGACAAGCTAGGTGGTCATTGTTTTTTACCAGGTTTAATTTTGTCGTTACATATCGTCCTGGGTCAAAAAATGTAAAGGCGGATGCCTTATCTCGTAGTTTCCCTGGGGCCGGGAATACGGACGACCCGATTCCTATCCTTCAGGAGGGGGTGGTGGTTTCGGCAGTATGCTCTGAGCTGGAGGAGGAGGTATTGGAGGCTCAGGGGGACGCCCCTGTTGGACCTCCGGGGAGACTGTTTGTTCCAGATCAGTTGCGACAAAAGGTGATCGAGGCACACCATAACTCAGTTTTTGCAGGACACCCGGGGAGTAGAGCAACTGTGGATCTCCTCTCGCGTCGGTTTTGGTGGCCTAACTTACATAAGGAGGTGGTAACTTTTGTCGCGTCCTGTGGGGTTTGTGCGCGCTCTAAGACCTCACATACCCGTCCGTCTGGGGCCCTCTTACCTTTGAAGATCCCGGAGCGTCCTTGGACTCATCTGTCTATGGACTTTATTACGGACCTCCCTCCGTCTTCGGGTAAAACGGTCATACTCGTTGTAGTGGACAGGTTCAGCAAGATGGCACATTTTATCGCTCTTCCGGCTCTCCCTAATGCTAAAACTCTTGCGCAGGTGTTCATTGGGGAGATTGTGAGGCTTCACGGGGTACCCTCCGAGGTGGTGTCTGATCGGGGGTCTCAATTTGTGTCCAAGTTCTGGAAGGCGTTTTGTGCACGGCGGGGTATGCATTTGTCGTTCTCATCGGCTTTTCATCCTCAGACCAATGGTCAGACGGAACGTATGAACCAGAGCTTGGAGACATATCTCCGGTGTTTTGTGTCAGAGAACCAGGAGGACTGGGCTTCTTTCTTACCTCTGGCAGAGTTTGCTCTTAATAATAGGCGGAGCGAGTCCACTGGTAAGTCCCCGTTTTTTGGGGCATATGGTTTTCACCCCCAGTTTTGTACTTTCAGTAGGGGGGGCTCTTCGGGGGTTCCTGAGGAGGAACGATTTTCCTCATCACTCGCTTCAGTATGGAGAGGGGTGCTGAAGAATCTGAATACTATGGGGAACCGATACAAACGTATGGCTGATAGGAGGAGAGTGTCTGGTCCGGACCTAAGTGTGAACGATCGGGTATGGTTGTCTACCAGGAATATAAAACTTAAGGTTCCCTCCTGGAAACTGGGTCCCAGGTTCATCGGGCCGTACAGAATCAGTTCTATTATTAATCCGGTGGCATTCCGTCTTGACCTCCCCCCTACGTTTAAAATTCACAACGTGTTCCACAGATCATTGCTTAAGAGGTATGTGGCGCCGGTGGTACCGTCACCTTTACCTCCCCCTCCAGTGGTGGTCAATGGTAACTTGGAGTTCCAGGTATCGAGGGTCATCGATTCACGCTTTAATCGCCGGTCCCTTCAGTACCTGGTTCATTGGAAAGGGTATGGTCCTGAGGAGAGGATGTGGGTTCCTGCGTCGGATATTAACGCAGACCGATTAGTTCGGGCCTTCCACACGACTCACCCGGATAAACCTGGCCCTGAGGGTCCGGAGGCCCCTCGTAGAAGGGGGGGTACTGTCACGGGTGTGTCGCCACGAAGATCGTCACGATTACACAGCCTGACTTCTCGCAGCTGACTTTTTGGTGCTTTGTGTTTTTCGGCAGTGAGGGAGTTAATTCTCTCTCTCTCTGTGCTAGACGAGGTCCAGCCTCGCCCAGCTGCAATCAATGCTGCTGTAGTGAGACTCCTTCAAATGCCTGCTGGTCTGTTAGGGAAGTGTCGGTGAAAGCATTTCATGCAGACTAACAGAGCGGATCGTGGTATTTGGAGTTTCAGAGCTAAGTGCATTTGGAGTGTTTTTTCCCTTCATCGCTTTATCATTTATCTCCTTTCCCGTTGGTGTTCCCTCTGTTGTAGTTGTGTAGTTTTTGTATGCAAGGTGGTTTTGGTTTTTCCCTTGTACTGTCTCGTTCGTCTAAGTACTGTGTGTGGGCATATTATTACTTGTCCCCTTTTGTTGTGATTGGGGTCCTTCTCAGGACTAGATTACTTAGGTGCAGGGATCCTCAGGAGGTAGGGGTTACGCTGGCGGCCTGGACCTCTGTACCTTTAACAGTACCTCCAGGTTGAGGGATTAGTCAGGGCCCCAGCTTAGGGTCAGCTTAGGCCCCCTACCTCCAGTATACAGAGACAGCGTGACAGGTGCACTGGTTTATGAAGCCCCGAGCTTGAGCGGGGTCGCCTCCGAAGCGAGGAGGTGCAGAAAGCCGGGGACCGGGGCAGGATGCCATGGTATTGGTGGGAAGTGGCGCTGCCAGGTTGCGAGTCAAGACACTAGCGGTGGTTGCTGGTGGAGCAGTCAGAGTGTCCAGGCGAGAGTTGACGTTCCGCAGGTGGCTCAGGATGGACTCCTGTTGGGACCTCTGATGGGACAGTTCATGGCATAGGTCCGAGAGCGAGGGAGTTCCATGGCCCGAGCAAACTGTAACGGGTCTGGGAGGTGGAACCTCTGAGCAACTATACAAGGGGGCAGTCCTTGTAAGGAAGTGGGTGGCTCCCAGGGAAGGTGGGCAGGTAGTCACGGCTAGTGACGGGGACAGTCTCTGGGTAGAAGGGCAGGAGGACACGGCAAGTGACGGGGACAGTCTCTGGGTAGAAGGGCAGGAGGTCACGGCAAGTGACGGGGACAGTCTCTGGGTAGAAGGGCAGGAGGTCACGGCAAGTGACGGGGACAGTCTCTTGACAGGCAGGTGGTCACGGCAAGTGACGTCAGAGCCTCCAGGTAGGCTAGCAGGCAGGTAGCAGGTGGACGCTCCCAGGTGAGCGGGCAAGAGTCTCTGGACAGGCCGGTGGTCACAGCAAGTGACGGCTCCAGGTAGGCTAGCAGGCAGGTAGCAGAGGAGCGCTCCCAGGTGAGCGGGCAAGAGTCTCTGGACAGGCAGGTGGTCACAGCATGTGACGGCAGAGCCTCCAGGTAGGCTAGCAGGCAGGTAGCAGGTGAGCGCTCCCAGGTGAGCGGGCAAGAGTCTCTGAACAGGCAGGTGGTCACGGCAGGTGACGGCAGAGCCTCCAGGTAGGCTAACAGGCAGGTAGCAGGTGAGCGCTCCCAGGTGAGCGGGCAAGAGTCTCTGGACGGACAGATCGTCACAGCACGCGATGGCGGAGCCTCCAGGTAGGCTAACAGGCAGGTAGCAGGTGAGCGCTCCAAGGTGAGCTGGCAAGAGTCTCTGGACAGGCAGGTGGTCACAGCACGTGACGGCGGAGCCTCCAGGTAGGCTAGCAGACAGGTAGTAGGTGAGCGCTCCCAGGTGAGCGGGCAGACTGATCCATAGACAGACTGGCAGGGCTGGTAGGCAGACTGTCGGACCGCAGATAGATAAGTAACAGGCAGGAATCTGGCATGTGACTGGCAGGTGACTGGCAGGTAACTGGCAGGTAACTGGTAACGGGACCTGAGGGCTGAAGCAGAGTTGAAAGGCTTTGCAACAACATTGCTCGGGCACCTCCATTTTGGAGGAGGTGCCTTATATATGGTGAGGTCCTCCGGCCATTGGCCGGGGACTCCTTAGGACGGCGCGCGCGGCCCCTTTAAGAGAGGGGGAGCGCGCGCGCCCTAAGCACAGAGGCCGGGAAGCAGCGCGCGTTGCCAGCAGAGCGGGAGGAAGCCGCCGGGCACGGAGCGGAGAGGTGAGGGGAACGGCGTCCCTGCCTAGCAGGAGGCAGGGACGCCGACGCTACAACAATGGGTGGATACACGCTCCACAATGCAAATTAGAAAAATAATCAAAAAATGACCCATACACCTTTAGTATTAAATTAATATACATTAGGTATTAGTAGTGACTAAATGTAAATTAGCAAGAAGCAATGGAGTGATACATAGCAGCAGAATCAGACTACACACAGGGTTTATATGCAGTCTATAACCATGGAGAAGTAGCTGCATGCACCCAGTGTCGGACTGGGGTGCTAAAGGCTGACCAGTAACATCAACTCTAGGGCCCCACGTTTCAGCTACATGCAAATATGACTTTATCCTCATTCACAAATTTCTATAGCAATAAACTTGGTTGACACTTGCTGCCCAATCAATGGGTATAATCTCAGCCAGGCACGTTTGAGACTGAAATGCTGCGGTGTTTCAGAGAAAAACATACTTTAATAGTTGCCGTGGACCGAGACCTCGCTGTAGACTAGTTGGACAGGCGGGTATCTGGCGGCTATAAGCACATGTATCAGCCAGTGGATGATACATGCTTCCCATGGATTAGGCAGTATGTATCAGCTGACAGGTTCACTTTAAGATCATTTACCAGTTGCTTCAATGTTTATTTCTTTTGCATCGGAGCAAATTAGAATTTTTTTAAACCCTTTATGACCTATGACGTTTAGGTATGTCATAGGTCACCTCCCCCTCTTTGAGGCGGGCTCCGGCACTGAGCCCGCATCTTTTCAAGCACATCAGCTGATCAGCTGTCGTGTGCCCCTAACATCCACGAGTGGAATCGCGATCCACCAGAGGCTGTTAACATGCTAAATAAAAAAATAGAAAAAAAATGTTTTCAAAAATATTGAAAAAATAAAAAAGCTCAAATCACCCCTTTTTGCCCCATTAAAAATAAAACAATAAACAAAACAAAAATACACATTTGGTATCGCCGCATTCAGAAACGCCTGATCTATCAAAATATAAAAAGAATCAATATGATCAGTAAACGATGTAACAAGAAAATAAATCAAAACGCCATAATTACGTTTTTTTGGTAGCTGCAAGATTGAAATAGAATGCGATCAAAACATCGTATCTAACCCAAAATTGTATCAATAAAAATGTCAACTTGAATCGCAAAAAATAAGCCCTCACCCGGCCCCAGATCTCGAAAAATGGAGACGCTATGGATCTCGGAATATGGCGATTTTTTATTTTTTTTTACAAACTTTGGATTTTTTTTCACCACTTAAATAAAAAAGAACCTATACATGTTTGGTACGTACAAACTGGTAATGACCTGGGGAATCATAATGGCAGGTCAGTTTTAGAATTTAGCGAACATGGTAAAACTTTTTTTGCAACTTCACTGCACTTGGAACTGTTTTCCCGTTTTACAATACACTATATGGTAAAATCAACGGTGTTGTTCAAAAGTACAACTCATCCCGCAAAAAACATGTCCTCAAAAACGTGCCCTCACATGGCCATATTGATGGAAAAGTACTTCATGATAGTGGTAAAATTTATTGATACGACTTGCGTTTATTTGTGAAAAAAACGTAAATTTGGCAAAAATTTTGAAAATTTTGCAATTTTCAAACTTTGAATTTTCATTCCCTTAAATCAGAGAGATATGTCACACAAAATAGTTAATAAATAACATTTCCCACATATCTACTTTATATCAGCACAATTTTGGAACCAAAAGTTTTTATTTGTTAGGAAGCTATAAGGGTTAAAAGTTGACCAGCGATTTCTCATTTTTCCAACAAAATTTACAAAACCATTTTTTAGGGACCACATCACATTTGAAGTGACTTTGATGGGCCTTTATGACAGAAAATACCTAAAAGTGACACCATTCTAAAAACTGCACCCCTTAAGGTGCTCAAAACCACATTCAAGAAGTTTATTAACCCTTCAGGTGCGTCACAGGAATTTTTGGATTGTGGAAGAAAACAATGAACATTGAAGTTTTTTTTCACAAAAATGTTACTTTAGACCCTTTATTTTTGCAAGAGTAACAGGAAGAAATGGACCCCAAAATTAGTTTTTCAATTTTTCCTCAGCACGCCGATACCTCATATGTGTGGGAAAACCACTGATTGGGCGCACGGCAGGGCTCAGAAGGGAAGAAGCGCCATTTGACTTTTTGAATGTAAAATTTGCTTGAATAATTAGCGGATGCCATGTTGTGTTTGGGGAACCCCTGATGTGCCTAAACAGTGGAAACCCCCCACAAGTGACCCCATTTTGGAAACTAGACCCCTTAAAGAACTTATCTAGATATGTGGTGAGCACCTTGAACTTGTTGCTTCACATAAGTTTATAACATAGAGCAGTGAAAATAAAAAACATCAAACTTTTTCCACAAAAATAATTTTTAGCTCCAATTTTTTCATTTCCACAAGGGTAAAAGTAGAAAATGGACCCGAAAAATTGTTGTGCAATTTCTCCTGAGTACGCCACCCGTACCCTTTTTCTGAGAGAAGTTCAGAGGGAGACCCGGCCTATCTACACACACACAGACAGGAAAGAGGACCCGGTCTGTAGTCTAGGAACACTCTGGTGCGGGGTCCTGATTGAACACTGGACTTACTCGGAGGTTGTCGGACCCCCCCATCTCTGGTGACCGCAGAACTCCGCGAGGAGCAGGGAGAAGCCTTGCAGCTGTACTCTACAATGTGAGTAAAAACCCTGGAAGTTAACCCCTATGGCCTCCGGACTCTTTATTCTGCATTACACCACATTACACGGCACCAGACCTCCCAGACTACTAGCCCCTCCATCCTGTCCCTCTGCCCTGAGGCCTTGCTCCGCCTGTGGAGAGTAGTAACAATGATGGCTGCAATATCACCATGCCTCAGCGGACTGCAGCAGCGCTGGTGGCCTTCACCAGGTGCCACAGGTGGCGTAGTCGAGATCAGCCACTCAACCCGGACGAACCCATACCATCCCTTTTTAGTGTGACAGCCCTGGGCACGGAGCGGGTCCGGGCCACGGCTGCACACCCCATCAACAACTTAGGACCCGTTTCCGAGTCCCCATCTCCCAGGGTAGGGCTTCCAGTAGTGTCGCACATATAACACCCACGAAACATGCGGGGCGGTGACTCGAGCATATCACTCGAGCACCCGCGATACTCGGTGCATACCCGAGCACCAATGCAAACTCATCATTTGCGCTCAATACTAGTCGCCATATCATCATCATTTTTTTCTTTACATTTGAAAAACTCCCAACCCCAGCCCTAACTCTAACACAACCCTAATCCCAACACAACCCCAACCCTAATCCTAACACAACCCTAACCTTAATCCTAACCTCAACCCTAACACAACCCTAATCCTAGCTGTAACCTTAATCCCAACCCTAACACAACCCTAACACAACCCTAACCCTGACACAACCCTATCCCTAATCCTAACACAACCCTAATCCTAACCTTAATCCTAACCCTAACACAACCCTAACCCTAACACAACCCTAACCCTATCCCAAGGGATCCATTCACTGTAATGAGGTAGCAGAGTTACTCTGAACTCTATCTGGCCTATGTTTAGCGGTGTCCTTTTTTTCAGAGGTTCACAAAATTGTGGCTGACAGCACTTTTATGCACGCCTAATAAAAAGACGGACACCGTTGGATCACATGCCAGACGGCGTCCACGGTGCCTCCATCTGCCTCATTACAGAGAATCTTCCACTGGGGGTGCCATCTGAATCACGTATTTCAGAGATTTACACGGAAACTCCGGTGTAAGCGTTCAGCGCAGAGCGCAGAATAGATGTGAGCCGAGGCTTACTACGATCTTTGGAGGCAGAATGAACAAATCAGCAACAGGTAAAGAATTGTTTTTATTTATTTTTTACGCTGTTACTCGTGCGGTGTAAGTGATTAGATGACTTTGTTCTTCGGGTTGGTGCGATTACAGTGATACCAGATTTATATCGGGTTTTTATGTTTGGCAGCTGTCACACACTAACATCCTTTTTTTTTTGCAATGACAAGTTTTTGCATGGCCATATTTTGAGAGCTATAATTTTTCCATATTTTGGCCGACAGAGTCATGTAAGGGCTTGTTTTTTGCGGGACAAGTTGACATTTTTATTGGTACCATTTTCTGGCATGTGACATTTTTTGATCACTTTCTATTCTGATTTTTAGGAAGCAGAATAAATAAAAAACAACAATTCAGGATTTTTTTTTCTTTATGCCGTTCCGCATGTGGTAAAAGTGATAAGGCAGCTTTATTCTTTGGGTCAGTACGTTTACAGCGATACTACATTTAGATCTTTTTTTATTTTTTAGCACTCTTACACAATAAAAAATATATTTTTTATTATATTGCAGTGCTTTATTCTGAGAGCTATAACTTTTTTATTTTTTGGCTGATGGAGCTGTATGGTGGCTTGCTTTTTGTGGGATAAGGTGACATTTTCAGCTGCACCATTACATTACATTCATCTTTTTGATCGTGTTTTATTCCACTTTTTGTTCTGTGGTATGATGATAAAGCACCGTTGTTTGCTTCATTTTTTATTTCTTTTTTTTACCACGTTCACTAAAGTGAACTAATGGGACAGTTTTATAGGTCAGGTGGTTTCGGACACGACGATACCAAATATGTGTACTTTTATTGTTTATTTTTTTTTTCATAATAATATTTATTTATGGGTACAATATATATATATATATATATTATATTTACAACTTTTTTTTTCATTTGTTACTTAGTCCTACTATGGGACTTTCACTTTCTGCAGTCTGATCGCAGTTATAAGGTATAGCAGTGCAGGATCACTGCTGTACATTATAACCTGTCAGTGCTGCAGACACAAGTTACTTTGATCATGCACTGCGCATGATCAAAGTAACTTGCTGGTTCCTGGTGACCCGGATGTCATCATGACGACATTGGGTCACCATAGCAACGATCGGGACAGTGAGATGACGTCATCGGGTCTCCGATCCAAGTGCAGAGGGGCTTTTGTCCCTCTGCTTGCTTGCTAAATGCTGCGACCGCAGAATTTAGGGGGTTAAAGTGCTGGGAGCGGTGCGGGCACTGCTCCTGGCACTGATTGCCGGGTGTCAGCTGTCAGAATCAGCTGACATCCGGCGGTGATCGCGCCCACACAGCCTTTGTGCGGGCGTGATCACCTGTGTGCAATAATACGTACCTGGTCCATAAGGCCCAGGGCACAGGGACGTATTATTACTCACAATGTCAGAATGAGGTTAAAAAATACAGTACAGACCAAAAGTTTGGACACACCTTCTCATTTAAAGATTTTTCTGTATTTTCATGACTATGAAAATTGTACATTCACACTGAAGGCATCAAAACTATGAATTAACACATGTGGAATTATATACTTAACAAAAAAGTGTGAAACAACTGAAAATATGTCTTATATTCTAGGTTCTTCATAGTAGCCATCTTTTGCTTTGATGACTCCTTTTCACACTCTTGGCATTCTCTTGATGAGCTTCAAGAGGTAGTCACTGGAAATGGTTTTCACTTCACAGGTGTGCCTGTCAGGTTTAATAAGTAGGATTTCTAGCCTTATAAATGGGGTTGGGACCATCAGTTGTGTTGTGCAGAAGTCTGGTGGATACACCGCTGATAGTCCTACTGAATAGAGTGTTAGAATTTGTATTATAGCAAGAAAAAAGCAGCTAAGTAAAGAAAAACGAGTGGCCATCATTACTTTAAGAAATGAAGGTCAGTCAGTGCGAAAAATTGGGAAAACTTTGAAAGTGTCCCCAAGTGCAGTTGCAAAAACCATCAAGCGCTACAAAGAAACTGGCTCACATGAGGACCACCCCAGGAAAGGAAGACCAAGAGTCACCTCTGCTTCTGAGGATAAGTTTATACGAGTCACCAGCCTCAGAAATCGCAGGTTAACAGCAGCTTAGATTAGAGACCAGGTCAATGCCACACAGAGTTCTAGCAGCAGACACATCTCTACAACAACTGTTAAGAGGAGACTTTGTGCAGCAGGCCTTCATGGTAAAATAGCTGCTAGGAAACCACTGCTAAGGACAGGCAACAAGCAGAAGAGACTTGTTTGGGCTAAAGAACACAAGGAATGGACATTAGACCAGTGGAAATCTGTGCTTTGGTCTGATGAGCCCAAATTTGAGATCTTTGGTTCCAACCACCGTGTCTTTGTGCGACGCAGAAAATTTGAACGGATGGACTCTACATGCCTGGTTCCCACCGTGAAGCATGAAGGAGGAGGTATGATGGTGTTGGGGTGCTTTGCTGGTGACACTGTTGGGGATTTATTCAAAATTGAAGGCATACTGAACCAGCATGGCTACCACAGCATCTTGCAGCGGCATGCTATTCCATCCGGTTTGCGTTTAGTTGGACCATCATTTATTTTTCAGCAGGACAATGACCCCAAACTCCTCCAGGTTGTATAAGGGCTATTTGACCACGAAGGAGAGTGATGGGGTGCTACGCCAGATGACCTGGCCTCCACAGTCACCAGACCTGAACCCAATCAAGATGGTTTGGGGTGAGCTGGACTGCAGAGTGAAGGCAAAAGGGCCAACAAGTGCTAAGCATCTCTGGGAACTCTTTCAAGATTGTTGGAAGTCCATTTCCGGTGACTACCTCTTGACGCTCATCAAGAGAATGCCAAGAGTGTGCAAAGCAGTCATCAAAGCAAAAGGTGGCTAATTTGAAGAACCTAGAATATAAGACATATTTTCAGTTGTTTCACACTTTTTTGTTAAGTATATAATTCCACATGTGTTAATTCATAGTTTTGATGCCTTCAGTGTGAATGTACAATTTTCATAGTCAAGGAAATACAGAAAAATCTTTAAATGAGAAGGTGTGTCCAAATTTTTGGTCTGTACTGTATATACAACACACTATGTTATAATTAGCGTTTTGTTAATCTTGGCTGAAAAAAAAAATTAAATAAAAAGTCACGTGTATTCCAAAATTGTACCAATAAAACTACAGCTTGTTATACAAAAAAAACAAGCCTTCATACAGTTCTGTAAACAGAAAAATGAAAAAGTTAGGGCTCTTGTACTGTGATTTTTGTTATGAAAAAGGAGTAAAACATTAAAAAATTATAAACTTGGTATCACTGTAATCCTATTAGCTCGTGGAATAAAGGTAACATGTCAATTATTCTGCAAAGTGAGCTTTGTAAAAAAATAATAACATTGTAAAACGATTCCAAATTTCATGTTTTTTGTTCATTCCTCATATCCCCAAAAATTAAATAGTGATCAAAAACTTGTGTGTATCCAAACATGGCACCAGTAAAAACTACAGCTTATCCCAGCTTCATCTATGAAAAAAAAGTCTTGGGTTTCAGAATATGTTTACCAAAAAAAAGATTTTTCTTTCAACAGTCATGTTTTATGCAAAAGTAGCAACATATATATATAGAATTGCTGTTTTTCTGTTCTTCTTAAATTAAAAAGAGTTAATAAAAAGTGATTTAAAAAGTCACATAATATGGCATCAGTGAAAACTACAGTTTGTCATTCAAAAAGCGAAGCCCTCATACAACTTTGCTGGCAGAAAATTGTGAAACTTCTGGCTCTCAGAATATGGCGACCCAAAAACAAATTTACTTTTTTCTAAGAGTATATTAATTGTACACAAGTAATCAAACACAAATAAAATTATAAAAATTTGGTATAGTTATATTTCTGCTAACCCACAGAATCATGTTACCACTTCATTTGTGCAGCACAATGAATTGCGAAAATGTAAAATGCAACACAACAGTGGCAGGATTGTTGTTTTGTTCCTATAAAAAGTTAGTAAGTTTGTTACTAAGTTGTATGTAACCCAAAATGATGCCACTGACAAACATAACTCAACCCGAAAAAAACAAAACAAGCTCTCATATGACTATGTCACCAAAAGATAAAAAAGTTGGAACATAACAATTGAATAGTGAAAAAAATTAGTCTGTCTAAAACTGGCTGTGATGCCAAAGGGTTAAATTCTATGCACTAGTCTTCTGAATGTGCAGACACAAAATTAACAAAGTTACCACTATTATTTATTTACTTTATAATATGCTTACATTATCATCACTGTCCCCATTGAGCCTCATATCTAAATTCCCTTGCAGTTTCTTGCACTTTCACACTAAACTTCAATCACTTTGATGTATAATAGATATATATTTATTTTACATTTATATAAAATTCAATATTTTTATATTTATATAAAATTCTATATTTTTATATTCACATACGATACTTACAAAATGCATGAAAAATGTAATAGTTAACTATGCATGCTTGTACCCACATGTGGAAGCTGCCCATACAACCTCCGGGTCATTTTTCAGAGAAGAGAATGAGGTTGTCACACATAAAAATAAACTGTGGGCAGGAATTAGTGTGTGAATTGGTGGATCCTGTGAATGTTTGATCTAAACATAAAATGGTCATAACACTAAATCCACCCACAAACAATACATCAAGCATTTTCACTTAACAGTTTTCAGCTTTTACCCTAAAAAAATCTTCTGCATTTTATGTAGAGAAATCTCTGGAGTGAGAATAACTGGGAATGTTCTGGATGAAACAAACATGACATTAAAGGCTTTCTAGAATGGTGGGATTTTGCTGCTGGAGCTCTCAGGGCTTCTTCCATCTCCATACACTGGAGTCAGGTTGCAGAATGTTTTGTCTACCAGAAAACTCTGCTGCTACTAATAAGCCGCTTGACTTTGAAGAGGAAGGAAGTGGAAAAAAAAGCTAAAATGGTTTCAAGGAAAATGGCTGCTTAAGCATATCACTAATCAGGGCTGCAAAGTGCATCTGTGAAAGTTCTCCGAGAACATTTTATGGGAGGGTCAATCTTTGAAGTTTGGAAGATAGCTCCTCGCTCACAGCTGAATGGTGCTACGTATAAGAGTGTCTTCTAAGGGTTATAGATAAAGAGCCTTCTCATATTGTGCATTTTATCATTTGTCTATGTTATTGTAATCATGTATTTTGTATTATTTATTCTACGTAAACTGTCAAAATCTGTTTTGCTTTTTTAATTTTAAGTTCTCTTAAAAGATAATATAAAGTACTAATTATTTTTGTGTTTCTTGCTATGTTTCTTTTCTTATTGAGTCTGTTCATCTATATTCACTCTTGTGTCATTTATTTTTTTTAGGTTATCATTGCTCTCTGATAAACTTAGTAGTGCAGCATGTAGCACTATTGTATCCAGTAATGGAAACCTACTGGATTCATTGTCAGATCTGTCTAAATTCATTTTATTAATGAAAAGTAGACTTATCTCCAATGTAGAAGACATTGAGTTGTCATGTAATTCAATTAGAATGACACAGGAAGCCTGAACTTTTCCATTTTTGTACCTCAAACACAAGAACCAAATGATGGTGAGGTCTCCATGCCACGTAACTTAACCTACATATTGGTGTGGACGATAGAAGCAGAGTACAGCTCTACTGAACATTAACTTGCTAATTGAAGTTCTTACTACTGGAAAACTTTTTTAAGAGAGCACTATAAAGGGGTTTTCTAATTTAGATACGGTAATCCATTTTTATATGCCATATTAGGGAATCATGAGATAATAAAGGTGGGACTCCAGTTTAGGATCCTCTTCTTTTGGTCAGAGTGGAGAGCAGCTTTAAAGAGCATCTCTCCCTCTGGTGGAGTTGTCCTTACCTGTGGTATTTGCTTCCATGTTTATCCTCAGTTTACGACTGATTGCTGAACTTCTCAATAGGTGGACAGTTTATGATTTTAACTATACCCTTCTAACAAATTAGGATTGTCCAAAGGGGACAATCCCATTAACACAGACATCTTAGAGTATCACTATCCTATGTAGCTACTAAGAAAAACGAAACTGTCCATTTTAGGTACATAGTGAAGAGTATTTAGATGCAGCCATGCCTGTCATGCCTGATGCTGGTGCCTTGAACTGTTGCACTCATGTCATTTTTTAATTACTTAGGTAAAATGATAAGTAGTATGTATATACCTACTTGCTTAGTTTTAACATTGCAGAGTTATCCTTTTAGTTATTGTATATACTTAAAAATGCAAACTCAATAGCACAAAGACACCATAGAGTGTGGGGCTAGCATGGTAACCCTATGACTCATTAAACTCTTAGATCTTTATACACATTGGGTACATTATTTGATGCCCTAGTAGTCCTTGGCATTTCATACCAGCAACTGGTGTTAAGAGTATTTTCCCCTCTTAACTGATCCCTATTTGGCTTTAGACCTCTGACCTCAGTCTAGAGGTCACCAAGTTAATGCTGCTGAGAAGCTCCACCTGTTGATGTCCACAGCTGAGGAGGATCCCTGGAGGAAAGTCCAGGTGCTGCATGTAACCCTAGCTTATAATCACTTGGGTTTGCCTTCTCCTAAAGAACTTAAGAATTATTCAATGCACTGCTAATATTTTATCAACCTTAATAGGTTACAATTGGTCAACAAAAGTAATATATATATTATCATAGTAAAATATATATTATGGCTTTTAGAATGAAGGGTAATTACTGTTTCTCAGGAGATGTCCACCTGATGTTCACCTGCCAAGTGTACTATTAGTAGAAACATAGTATCATTTTACAAAACCTATTATAAATAAGTAGAGAAGCAAAACTTGTTGAGAGGCGGGAAAACCAAATGCTGGTAGTCAAGGCACATGGGAAAGTAAAATAGGGTCACCTTGAATTGGGTTACTTTCTTCAAGTCTCCCCGTAGTTTTACAGAAATTACTATGTTTTCTGTTCATCCTATAGATCCCAATCTACAACTGACAGAAATACTAGTTACTAATACAAATACAATACTAATATATAATATACAGTATAAGGATATATTCTTTTACAGATTTATATCTTATACTTCTATTCCAGGTTCAGTAGACATGGAATCCATGGTCCATGTGTATCTATTTAAGTTGTGTAGATTTCAGTAATTTGACAACAGCAAACACTGCCATGGGTAGCTAAAAAAAGAATAGAAAAAAACGTGAATTTGCCAAATTGTGTGGATTTTACAGGGAAATTCAATTTGCAGTGAAGATATTCTCTGAGAACTGAATCTTTGTTTTTATCCTTCCGGGTATCTCATGACCACAGAGCTCAATAAACATAGGATGAAAAAAAATAAAGATACTCATCTCAACGTTCTCCTGCTTTCCCTGCAGCCAGCCGTCCGGTCCTCTATATCTCTTCTTTTCCCTTTCTCTCGTCAGGTGCATTCTCTTTGGTCCCTTCACTCCAGCCCAGATCTACCAGCTCGGCAATGCTTTGGACATCAAACGACCAATCTAAGTGGTAAAGTTGTCACATCACAATGTGCGCCACAACGAAACAGCATGCAGTGACGTCCATGGACTAGTCAGGTTGTGAAACCTGGCCTGGAGTGAAGAGGCCAAGTAGAATGTGCGCCATAGACTGCAGCTTTTGTAAAATTATATTTATGTAAACACATAGAAACTATGATAAAATAGAAAACTTGTTCCATACAGATTGTGGTGGATAACAACGTGAGCTTCATCTGCTCCAATTTCTCTATTAAAATTTTTAAGCTGATTTCCATTGTAAACACCATAATAACGATGTATACATATCAACTACATTATTTTTAGAATTAATGATTGATTGTTGTTATTTTATTATGTATTCTTGTTATTGTATCTTCATTATTTATATTGATTATATCATGAGAGAACTAATATTTTAGTGCTAACATATTTTGTATTGCAATGCTGTATAAAATGGGTAAAACAAAAGAACCTAGACCTTTTGAGCCAATTGACTAATGGAAAAATGTTAGACAGATTTATAAATCAGCATTACTTGCTTTTTTTAAAAAAAACTTCACAGAAAAATTCTGACCACAATCATTTATCATAGCTACAGCGGGTGAAATAAGTATTGAACACGTCACCAATTTTCTAAGTAAATATATTTCAAAAGGTGCTATTCACATGAAATTCTCACTAGATGTCTGTAACAACACACAGGCAAAGAAATCCAACCTTGGATGTCCATAAATTAAGTCTTGTGTAATAATGAGAATTGACACAGGGAAAAAGTATTGAACACGCTTACTGAAATCTATTTAATACTTTGTACAAAAACCTTTGTTGGTGATGACAGCTTCAAGAGGTCTCCTGTATGGAGAAACTAGTCACATGCATTGCTCAGGTGTGATTTTGGTTCATTCTTCCACACAAACTCTCCTCAATGCTTATATTAAAGCTTATTACAAAAGTGATTAGGGTGTAAAGACAGATCTTTAGAAAGGATATTTTAGGTACTGGACCACCCCTTAAAGTAATAGTAGTAGTAGTAGTTTTGACCTCTTCTGTTCAATACTGCTAGAGATCACATAACTCAGTAGCAAATTAGGGTATTTTTCTTTAGTAGTCACATGATTAGTCATTAGCTTGGTCAGTATGTCACCAAGTATACTATCAAACAAGAATTTCATGGGAAATCTCCTGTAAGCCACTGTAATACCAGTAGTGAGTATAATATATTAGTATATTACTGTTTGTTTAATCACTGACAAATATAATCATTAAAATTACTATCTCTAAGAAGTTTTATTCCAGTGTAATTCTCATTTTAGGTCTATTTTCTACTACTATGTAATCCCTTCTGGGTGCAATCATATCCCATGCTGTGCCTGACTAATGAGGGCTTCAATCACTGATCAGCCCTGCAATAAAAAGGAAAAAGGTTATGGCGTTGTACAATGAGGCCCAGGTTTTTCAGCATTGTAGAAATATTGTGACAGTTAAGTGAGCGCGTTTCTCCAGGATGTGTGTCAGCCGTTAAGACACAGCGAGAACAGAAATATGGAAACAGTCTGAACAAAACAAAGAATTGCTCATGAAAGCAAATATTTAGAGACACAAAAACTCATAAGTGGACTTAGAAATTGCCTTTCAACACCCAGGAGATTTGTGTATACAAGCCTTCACCTAAATACTACATGGTTCCTTTATATTGTATTCTAATGAACGTGTACAGCAGGACAAAATTAATCTGTAATCTCCTGCAAAGAATGCTTTTATCAATACACATGGCCAGAATGCACATGACTTCCTTCTTACATTGCCTAATGTGCAGCACCGGGTGAGTAAACTGTGTTGTCCAATAGATGGGGGAAGTCACGTCCTAACAGGCCCGGTATCACTCAGTGTTTGTCTTATGACTAGTAAATAACTATAGACTGCCTACCAGCATTGTACATGGTGTTTAATAATTCCACTTCATTAATATAGTAGCCATGTCTGCTATACTTTGCTTTATACAAATATCTGCCATTATAATACTCAATGTGGTTGTACCCAACTTCCCAGTTGTTTAACTAAAATTCTAAACATGAATATAAAATTGTGCCACCTTGGAAGATTGACTAAATCAATGGCCTCCAAGGGCATCTACTAGTATTTTTCATCCAGTGTGCTATTTTTGTGGAAGACCAAAAATTTTTAAAGATCTACAAGATCTCCTGACATGTCTATTTTAGTAAATACTTGTACTACCCTTTGTTTAATCTCTTCATGATGAAGTCAATTTCTGCGTCTGCATTTTCGTTTTTTCCTACCCTTCTTCCCAGAGCTATAACTCTTTTATTTTTCTATCCACATAGACATATGAGGACTTTTTTTTTTACGGAATGAGTTGTACTTTTGAATGACATCATTCATTTTACCATGTAGTAAAAACAGGAAAAAAATTCCAAGTGGGGTACACTGTGTAGGGTGGATTCTGCCCACTGCTGCAGGGCGTGACGGGGCGGGGAAGCGGGCTGGCCTCAGTGACGCAGCTCCTGGCACAGCACATTATGTGGGGCTCGGTGGAGCGAGTTGGCGATCTAGCCACAGTGTCGTGCCTCCTGCCATAGCTCCTGGCGGGGACCTGGTCTACATTGTCCGGTGACATCACTTCCTTGCATGGTCACATGGGCCTGACATCTGCAGAGCTCTATCAGCCGCTATGGAGTGGGGAACCGGCATCAGACCTGCACAGTCCTCAGTCCCTGCTTATGTCCGGATATTACTGCGCGGAGGAGCCAGGTATCCCAAATAACTTGTGTGTGTGGCTATTGTCGTCTGTGAGCAGCCACCGGCTTGTTATGTTGCATTATGAGAATGAATGAATGAATGAATGAATGGGGGGATGTGTATGACTACAGCAGCCATTGCACTCCTCCAGTATATAGGTTTCAGGCACCATTTATTGAGTGATTTAGGCCCTAAATTATATATATATATAAATATATATGTATATATATATATTTTTTTTTTCAAAAATAAATGTTTCCTTCCTCTTGGCTCAAGAAATCTTTAAAAGAAAAAAATAAATAAGTAAATATACAGTACAGACTTAACAAAAAAGTGTGAAACAACTGAAAATATGTCTTATATTCTAGGTTCTTCAAAGTAGCCACCTTTTGCTTTGATGACTGCTTTGCACACTCTTGGCATTCTCTTGATGAGCTTCAAGAGGTAGTCACCGGAAATGGTTTTCACTTCACAGGTGTGCCCTGTCAGGTTTAATAAGTGGGATTTCCTGCCTTATAAATGGGGTTGGGACCATCAGTTGTGTTGTGCAGAAGTCTGGTGGATAAACAGCTGATAGTCCTACTGAATAGACTGTTAGAATGTGTATTATGGCAAGAAAAAAGCAGCTAAGTAAAGAAAAACGAGTGGCCATCATTAGAAATGAAGGTCAGTCAGTCCGAAAAATTGGGAAAACTTTGAAAGTGTCCTCAAGTGCAGTTGCAAAAACCATCAAGTGCTACAAAGAAACTGGCTCACATGAGGACCGCCGCAGGAAAGGAAGACCAAGAGTCACCTCTGCTTCTGAGGATAAGTTTATTCGAGTCACCAGCCTCAGAAATCGCAGGTTAACAGCAGCTCAGATTAGAGACCAGATCAATGCCACACAGAGTTCTAGCAGCAGACACATCTCTACAACAACTATTAAGAGGAGACTTTGTGCAGCAGGCCTTCATGGTAAAATAGCTGCTAGGAAACCACTGCTAAGGACAGGCAACAAGCAGAAGAGACTTGTTTGGGCTAAAGAACACAAGGAATGGACATTAGACCAGTGGAAATCTGTGCTTTGGTCTGATGAGTCCAAATTTGAGATCTTTGGTTCCAACCACCGTGTGTTTGTGCGACACAGAAAAGGTGAACGGATGGACTCTACATGCCTGGTTCCCACCATGAAGCATGGAGAAGGAGGTGTGATGGTGTGGGGGTGCTTTGCTGGTGACACTGTTTGGGATTTATTCAAAATTGAAGGCATACTGAACCAGCATGGCTACCACAGCAACTTGTAGCAGCATGCTATTCCATCCGGTTTGCGTTTACTTGGACCATCATTTATTTTTCAACAGGACAATGACCCCAAACACACCTCTAGGCTGTGTACGGGCTATTTGACCAAGAAAGAGAGTGATGGGGTGCTACGCCAGATGACCTGGCCTCCACAGTCACCAGACCTGAACCCAATCGAGATGGTTTGGGGTGAGCTGGACCGCAGAGTTAAGGCAAAAGGGCCAACAAGTGCTAAGCATCTCTGGGAACTCCTTCAAGATTGTTGGAAGACCATTTCCGGTGACTACCTCTTGAAGCTCATCAAGAGAATACCAAGAGTGTGCAAAGCAGTCATCAAAGCAAAAGGTGGCTACTTTGAAGAACCTAGAATATAAGACATATTTTCAGTTGTTTCACACTTTTTTGTTAAGTATATAATTCCACATGTGTTAATTCATAGTTTTGAGGCCTTCAGTGTGAATGTACAATTTTCAAAGTCATGAAAATACAGAAAAATCTTTAAATGAGAAGGTGTGTCCAAACTTTTGGTCTGTACTGTATATAATTTCAGTGTAGCTGCTACATTACTACAGGACCTCTGCTGATTTCAGGTCCATGTGACGATGCAAGGAACTGACACTAAAGTGACACTAAACACTGACAGTGTGTTCTGCAGTGCTCAGAGCACACTGTGTGGAGTGGATGCTGTCCACTGCACTAAACTCCAACCCTCTCCATAACCTCACCCCCATATGACCAAAGCCCCGCACCTTCCGGGCCATGGAAACATGGTCTTGCTTGAAGCCGGTCCCTGGTGAAAAAAAAGTTGGGGACCACTGCCTTAAAGGATTAACTAGTTTAGAAAACCCATTTTCAAATACCTATCCCCCAAACCACAACTCACAGGAATGGTGAAATGCCCTATTCTCCATCCAGAATGTGCCAAGAATGGTGGCATGCCCTCTTTAAGGTTTACCTGGTTCAGAAAACCTATTTACAAATAACCATTTCATATCAGGAGCTCACATTTATTAATCAGTGTGGAGAGCAGCAACGAATACCCTTTTGCTTTAGAAGACCTGGCAAGTCAATGCATTACACCAACGTACCCCCCAGACTATGGAATAATGGTTCATTTTTCCCATTGGTGGAGCAATAGGGAAGTGTAATAATTGCTGCTAGATTATTTCATAGATTATTGTAGAATGTTCCCGCTGCAAGACACCATGGAATCATCTCATCATTGAATGACCCCGTCAACCTTTTATTTTTTTAAAGGAAGAAATACTCTTCAAAGAATAGATGTACCACCAATGGGATCTGCATCAATCTCGTAAAGGGGGCCCAGATACACTCTGCTTTTTTACTGATATCAGCACAATAAGGTCCTGTTCTTCAGATAGCAGAAAATCCCATCAGTGAGACCTGCATCCACTACATATTTATAGCATATCCTGTGGATACATCATATATGAACGGTAAGGGAATACCTATTTAATTCAAGTGGATCCAGTAGTTTTATTGTGTTACACTCATTACTCTTTCCTGACCTATCCTTTTTAAGAAAAACTATTTGTATTCTCAAGAAATACTGATGAAAAAAATCCTTACCAGAGCAAAGTGGGTAATTTGTCCTGATGTGGCGCTTTCCACAGATAGATGGAACAACAAGCACCCACTGCTTCATAAATTGTCTTTCTGGCAGAGGTCCAAGTCCTGTACAGACACACAAAAATTATGTTTACCCCCAGGCAGGTTTTTGACAAAGAATATAAAAGCAATCATTGAGATAAATTACTGCGCTGCTAAAATATTACTGCTTCCTGCCAAATCTTGTAAACCATGAGAGAAGTATTTTGGGAATCATGCTGGTAAATCTGCCGTTAACACAGCAAAGCAAAATAATCATTTAGTCGGCATGGAAAGCATTAATATGGCAGCATAGTTGTCATGGGCCAGCGTACAGTCACCGTAGCAGCTGGCAAGTGTTTGGACAATCGAAAAAGTTCATAGTGAACATATTTTTATTTTACTAGAGAGTGAATTAATGGAGCCTCATACACAATATACAATGTAACTATTGTGTTTAGATTGGAGAGACAAGTATCAAAATTAAAGATATGCAACTTTACCTTTTTCACCTGTAAAACAGGAAGCAATGTGCCTCATTAACTCCGCAGCTCAGCGCAGACGGAGGCGTGAATATGCGGTGTTATCAGATCATTATTACATTATGTTATTATTCTGCTTCTAGAAAGCATCCATCACTTTGTACACTCAAAAGAAATTGGGTAGAACTGCCGAAAAACTGTATGGGGACAAAACAATCGAAAATACTATTTTGTCTCCATGCAATGTCATGGTATTGCCAGCACATATCCCTCTTACATGGGCGATGGGCGACATACTGACGACAGCAATAAATTAGTAGCCAACAGCTAAAATTGCTCATTGATTTGCTCATGGATTTCAAGCTTACGCTGAAGATGGGGAACAAGTGTTTTTAGGAATGCTGGTTTGCCAATTATTAGCCCTTGTAAACTGGCTTCTAGTCTATTTCTACAAATTTGCACTTTTTTAGACGTATTATCTCTGCATGACAAACATAAAATTGCAGATTACAGAAATGTAATGTTGCTATCATGCCACTAAATTACTTATCTTTTCTTTTTTATTTAATTATTATTTTGTACATTAGTATTCATCATTAGAATGAATTAAAAAGTTCAGGGTTCGCACCGGCTAGTTAGTGCTAAACACCGAACACGGACTTCTTCTGGAAGTCTGTTGCAATGTTCGAAGTTCTGGGGGAAGTCCGGAGAGAGAGAGACAGAGAGCGAGAGAGAGAGAATGAATTTGGGGTTCTGGTTCCAGTTCAGGTGAAGTTCTGGTACCAGAACCGAACTTTGGAAAAAAGTTTGGGTAGGGTACCAGAATCCGAACTTCCACGGGTCCGCTCATCCCTATATCATCATTATGTTTCAAGGAGTGCAATGAAAATCAAATAATGTCCAAATACCCCAGAGTTTCAGCTTACTTTATATGTACAGTGGGGAAAATAAGTATTTGATACACTGTCGATTTAGCAAGTTTGGAATGGAGAGGTCTGTAAATTTTATTGTAGGTACACTTCAACTGTGAGAGACAGAATCTTAAAAAAAATCCAGAAAATCACATTTTATGATTTTTACATAATTTGTTTTCATTTTATTGCATGAAATAAGTATTTGATACCACAGAAAAACAGAACTTAATATTTGGTACAGAAACCTTTGTTTGCAGATGCATAGGTCAGACGTTTCCTATAGTTCTTGACCAAGTTTGCACACACTACAGCAGGTATTTTAGCCTACTCCTCCATACAGATCTTCTCCAGATCTTTCAGGTTTCGGGGCTGTTGCTGGGCAGCATTGAGTTTCAGCTCCCACCAAAGATTTTCCATTGGGTTCAGGTCTGAAGACTGACTTGGCCACTCCAGGACCTTGAAATGCTTCTTACAGAGCTACTCCTAAATTGCCTGGCTGTGTGTTTTGGGTCATTGTCATGCTGGAAGACCCAGTCACGACCCATCTTCAATGCTCTTACTGAGGGAAGGAGGTTGTTGGCCAAAATCTCACGATACATCACCCCATCCATCCTCCCTTCAATACAGTGCAGTCATCCTGTCCCCTTTGTAAAAAATAACCCCCAAAGTATGATGTTTCCCCCACCATGCTTCACGGTTGGGACGGTGTTCTTGGAGTTGTACTCATCCTTCTTCTTCTTACTCCAAATGCGGCTAGTGGAGTTGATACCAAAAAGTTCTATTTTGGTCTCATCTGACCACATGACCTTCTCCCATGCCTCTTCTGGATCATCCAGGTCTACAATTTTGCCCCTGGTGTCCTTAGACAGCTCTTTGGTCTTAGCCATAGTGAAGAGGTTGGAATGTGATTGATTGAGTGTGTGGACAGGTGTCTTTTATACAGCTAACGAGTTCAAACAGGTGCAATTAATACAGGTAATGAGTGCAGAGTAGGAGAGATCTTTAAAGAAAAACAAACAGGTCTGTGAGAGACAGAATTCTTGCTGGTTGGTAGGTGATCAAATACTTATTTCATGCAATAAAATGCAATTTAAATTATTTAAAAATCATAAAATGTGGTTTTCTGTTTTTTTATTTTTAGATTCTGTCTCTTATAGTTGAAGTGTACCTATGATAAGAATTACAGACCTCTCCATTCTTTGTAGGTGGGAAAACTTGCAAAATCAGCAGTGTATCAAATACTTATTTTCCCCACTGTATGGTACTCATTAAATCTAATGTTTTTTTTTCCTTGATTGGTAAATGAAATTGTATTTTAAGCCTATAAGTGTAACAAAAAACATGGTAAATATAATATTTGGTATTAGCCAACATTAATATTGTATGGTAACATACAATAAGTGATATATAGTATTATATGTTAGCATATATCTACTGTGTATACCTATAACTAACTGTTAAGGGTGTAATAATTTGCCTTTTTCAGATCAAGTGCACCTTTAATTAATATATAGTCTTAATACCCATTATACCTTGGAAATTTATATAATAAATAAAATAATGGATGTTAGTAGTGAAATGCATGTCAGTGATAGCCCCCCACATGTAGAAATAATAAGGTGCTAAAAGAAACAAGTAGCAAAGCCTGCACATACCGATACTGGGAACATTGGTCTGTTTCAATGGCAGGAAGCGTGCGAGTAAATGAGATTATAAAAGCCATTATTAACACTTCAGAAAATTATATTGTAGGTTCCGTTTTATCTGTTTATTTTTCTAACTGATAAAGTATGAACATTTTTCCTCCATTCCGTTGTTAGCCTCTGGTTGTCTATCCAAGTAACTCTTAGCTGGGTATTAATCCTTCATTGGACCTGGAAACATTAGTTTTGGCATATTTCTTGGGCAGCTGAGCATTGTATATCATGCATTCTGGAACATGGGCTATTTCCAGCTGTCCTTACTTATATCTATAGGCAGAAAATAAGCCTAAATTCAGGATGGATGCCTACAATAATTTCAACATTTTGTTCGTACCACAGAGAAAGCCCTCATTTAAATAACCTCGTTACTATCAAAACAATAAAAGCAGAAAGTGTTGCTACATGGTTTAATAGTTGGTTCACAGCCAAGAGTTTTAATATACCAATATATCAGATCACGCAACTGCTAGAAGACAGAATTATGAATCCATAAAAAATAGCAAGCAACACTACAACTTTTCTGATGCCTGTACTAATTTCACATAATAGCAGCAATGTACAGAATTGTGCAAAAGTTTTAGGCAGGAGTTTAAAAAATTATACAAAGTATAAATGCATTCAAACATATACGAGTCAATAGTTTATAATTATCATTTAACAAAATAAAAAGTGAGTGAACAAAATAGAAATCCAAATCTATTTAATATTTGGTGTGACCACTCTTTACCTTCAAGAAAGCATTAATTATTCTAGGTACACTTGCACACAGTTTTTGAAAAACTCGTCAGAAACGTTGTTTCAAACATCTTGGAGAACTAACTGCAGATCTTCTGTGGATTTAGGATTATGCAAATAATTCTATCTCTTCTAATCCCAGATCAACTCCATGATGTTGAGATCAAGGCTCTGTGGGGATCATATCATCACTTTGAGGACTTCTTTCTTGATTTTACACAGCAGTTATTTTTTTTAATGATATTGACTAAATTATTTTTGGGGGTCATTGTCTTGCTTCAGAATTTTGCCTCCTTGATGGTATTGCATTATGGATAAGTATCTACGTGTATTTCTCATCATTGAGGAAACCAAGAAATGGGCAACGTTGAGGACAACAGATGCAGGAAACAAGGAAACTTTGTGCAGCTGATGAAAGACACATCACGTCTGATTGGATTCAATCACCTGACCTCAATCCAATAGAAAATTTATGGAAGGAACTAAAGCTCAGAGTTCATACAAGGAGCCCATGGAACCTTCAGGATTTGATTAGTGTTTGTGTGGAAGAATGGGTCAAAATCACACCTGAGCAATGCATGTTACTAGTTTCTCCATACAGGAGGTGTCTTGAATCTGTCATCACCAACAAAGGCTTTTGTATGAAGTATTAAATACATTTCAGTAAGCTGTTTCACTTTTTCCCTGTGTTATTTTTCATTATTACACATAGCGTAACTTAATTTATGGACATCTGTGGTTTGAATTCTTTGCCTGTGTGGATTGGATGGATTGTTACCGACATCTGGGGAGAATTTCATGTCAATAGCACCTTTACAAATATATTTACTTAAACACTTATTTCACCCGCTGTATGCAAGGGATTTTCAGTGGTAGAAAAAAAAGAGATACTTTCACTTACTAAATGAAATACTCAAAGAAGGATTTTTTGGGTTAAAGATGTTGGGCTCATTATCTTTATTTAAACAAATATGTTGGGGACATGCTTTTGTGACAAATATATAAGTAATAAAGGTTCTCCTCCCCTACTTACCACAAAATGAAAATCCATAGAGGTACATGTTACCAGACCTATTTATTATCTTCATCCAATTGAAAAGCACTGCACATGTTAAAGCTGTTTTTCAATTGAAGAAGACTTATGGACAGGTCTGGTAATAACCAGAAAATTACGTCTGCAAAACAATGCACTGCATATATTGAGTTATGACCCCAGCATTTTTTTCCTGACTGGTCCAAAGTGGCCTACACATTTTTTTATTGTCTGGAGATGCCCTGCCATGGACTGCTCCTTCCTGACTACCTTTCGTAAAGTGTTTGACAGACCAGGTCATGTCCCATCTACCGCTGATTCCATACTGCGGCTCAGACAAGGGGCTAACTCTGTGGGACATTATGCCATCCATTTCCGCACATTATCTGCATAAGTTTCCTGGAACAATTTTGCTCTCCTGGCTGTCTTCTTTGCTGACATGTCCACTTGGGTCAAGGATGAACTTGTTGGTAGGCATCTCAGCTTGCCCTGGGATTTTCAAAAGAAACTCCATCACACAGGAAATAGGGAAAAAAATAGAATAGCAATTAGGTAGTGCAGGTAGGGAACTGTAGGGAATTTTTAATACAAGTATATTAGAAAACAGCCTAAATTATGGCCCTAAATAGATAGGGATTTAGAATGAAATTTAGTTTGACTTCAGACCACCCCTTTAAGCACACAATTTCAGCAGCATGTAATATACTCGCTGTCAAGATTTGGCTCTACTTGCCGATTCCAGCGGTCATCACATGACTCATCTGCAATTTTCATACTGGTCAAGTGCCAACAAAGTTCTCTTCCTGCTTCTCTCAATAAACAGGGGCTGTAGTTTTTCACTGAAAATTGAAAGAATCAGGAAGATCACATGACTAAGTATTCAAATCGCATATGAGTGGTCACATGATGACTACTCAAACCACTAAGCATGTTTATAGCAGGGGGCACAAAACTGAATTTTTACCCCAGGGGCAGGAAAACCTAGATTCGGCCCTTATTTATGTATGCACGATATATTAATATATTAAGTTTATACAATATTTCAAAAAAGTTGTGACATTTTGTAAAATGTAAAGAAAACAAGAATGCAATGATTTGGAAAACTCTTTAAGTTCCCACGATGAGGTTTTGATGCTGTGTATTTTCACTGAGCAAAATATGCAGCATCTTACAGATCCAGCAAAATAGATGGAATTTATGGAAATCTCATGCCGACCGTGCTTTATTTTACACAGTGTGGTTGAAATTCGCAACATTTCCATTTCTCCTGAGCTTTCTGAGCAGATTTTCCCATAGTATTGCTTTGGTGTGGAAAATCAGCAGGTAGAAAATGCATATGCTTTTTTAGTGCATTTCTGCTGAAGAAACACACTAAGAACATGTATAATACATGACGGTATCAATAAAGTTTTGTCAAAATCAAAAACCGTAAAGCATCAAAAACAAAGCAGCTTTACTTAAAAAATGACACAACAAAAGGCTACGCTGCCATGATGAGTATTTGGTGAGCTTTTGATGGTGCAGCATTTCTGCATCTGTTCGCTAAATTAGCTTACTTGTGTTTTTTCATGGGGTTTTTGAGTGCGCTTTTTTACATAAATTTTATTGCGTTTTTATTGCTGCAGTTTTTGCCTTTTTTGGTATGTCATGTTTTAAATTTATCTGCTTTGTTTTTTAAACTTCCTGGTAAACCCATATGTTTTTACCTGCATTTTCTATGTCTAATGCGATACTATGGGGAAAATCCATACATAAAACACAGCGTACATGCAAGAGAAATTGCAGATTTGAATCACACACCACAGGTGAGTTTATGCAGAGAGGTTGGTTTTGTTAGGAGCACCAAGGGGAGGAAGGAAGGGACCTACAGCACTTAAGACAAGCAAGAGCTGCCGGGAAATGTAGTTATAGCAAATAAGAATAGGACCGACCATTGTGATATGTGTAGTTGGATGCACAAAGTGGAAGATAGAGATAAAAACACACAAAGGTACAAGAAAGAAATTCAATTAGTCTGTATATTAACAATAAATATGCATTTATTGTGTTTTGCAGAAATACAATGCGATTCTGGGAATAATTCTTTAAATGTTTTAAACTATATAATATAGGACTGTACCAATGTCTGTAATTTATTTGAGTCTGTTAAAAAACCCATCACCAAAAATAAATCCAAAATATATTTAGGTGCATCTCACTAAATTAGAAAATCATCAAAAAGTTAATTTATTTCAGTTCTTCAATACAAAGGGTCATTACAGAGTGATCTATTTCAAGCGTTTATTTCTGTTAATGTTGATGATTATGGCTTCCAGCCAATGAAAACACAAAAGTCATTATCTCAGTAAATTAGAATACTTTATAACAACAGCTTGAAAAATGTTTTTAAAATCCGAAGTGTTGGCCTCCTGAAATGTATGTTCAGTAAATGCACTCAATACTTGGTCGGCACTCCTTTTGCATCAATTACTGCATCAATGCGGCGTGGCATGGAGGCCATCAGCCTGTGGCACTGCTGAGGTGTATCCTCTCTTTTTGCTTCTCCCCCCGTCCAGGAGATGTGGTATGATGACACAGCCATTATACAGTACACAGCAGGGGCACAATTATAAGAATATCTTAGCACAGGAACATTTTATTTAAACACATCCAACCATCACTGATTGTGGAAACTTCACACTAGACCTCAAGCAGCTTGGATTGTGTGCCTCTCCACTCTTCCTCCAGACTCTGGGACCTTGATTTCCAAATGAAAATTGGAACTCTGGGACCTTGTGGAGTGTGTCAATGACTGCCTTCTAGACATCTGTCAAGTCAGCAGTCTTTCCCATGATTGTGGAGCCTACTGAAACAGACTAAGGGACCTTTTTAAACGCTTAGGAAGCCTTTGCAGGTGTTTTTTGTTAATTATTTTAATTTACTGAGATAATGACTTTTGTGTTTTCATTGGCTGTAAGCCATAATCATAAACATTAACAGAAATAAACACTTGAAATAGATCACTCTGTAATGACTCTATATAATATATGAGTTTCACTTTTTGCATTGAAGAACTGAAATAAATTAACTTTTTGATGATATCCTAATTTAGTGAGATGCACCTGTACTTATGTCACTTCCATTTAAGAGAATTATTCGAAAAGTAAATGTCCACCCTTGAACACTTTTATTTCAACATTTTGTGGTTCTTTATAATAGTTTATTGTTCTGCTCTCACATAAATCTCCAAATTACTTGCACGGATATTTTAGTTAAATGGTAATTCTTGCTCTCTTGCTGCCACCACTAAGGGAAGTTTGTATGCAGCAAGCTTATAAGCTCCCCCTAGTGGTGACTGAAGGCAATTTTAAGTTTATTATTTATTGCTATGTCTATGTAGGAATTTGGAGCTTCGTATTAGAAAAAAACAAGCTTGCACAGCTATAATGAAGTATTACTTAATGGATCAGCTCAGGTTTTGGAACCTATAAAAAACCTGATATTATTTAGGTAGACATCAACTATTGTGTCTTATCTACATGCCAGATTGTATCAGTCAGTTCAATGAATTTGGATATTACATTAAAAAAACAAGTTATTCCATCATAACACAAGACTCCACGTAATAAAATTGGCATGGCTGCTTATACTGCACTTTACCTGGTGGGCATTGCTATGAAATGAAAGAACTGTTACTTTGAGGACAAAGTATTTGAGATGTTTTGGAGCACTTAGCAGACACTAGTAATTGATCCTTACAACAAGCAGGTACCTGGTTAGGAGACATATCATGCACTCGGTTTAGTTTATACCCTGAGACATCTCGGTCTCCGAGCTATTACAAGGGGGGAGTATATCATCCAAAGCCACAAATTACAACACGGCTCCAACTCCAACAGGAAAGGCTCATGTAATACAATGTTTGTCTAGCATTGTGTGGACTCCAAAGCAAACAGCCAAGCATGTATTCCGAAACCTCAGCTTGTACAAATGTTAAGGCGCCCATGTTTGCAATAGTCTCCTTTTTTTGCTATTTGCTCAGACAAAAGGTAAAGCCACTCCAGGGAAGTAAATAAGCTATGAGAGAACATGTCATGCCAGGCGATGAAGATTAATAGTTTGTATATGCTGGGTCTCATATGCAGCCTAGAAGGACAGATGATGAATGATATCCTTCCATGACTTTGACTTTCTGTTCACTGGCAGGTCCAGCAACTTAACTCTTTTGCTTCTGTGACAGAGATGGACAGCAAAATCCTATTCATCAGATTTCATTTCTGGCACCACAAGAGTTACAAGACTTTATACCATAGTGACCGGAGACTAAACCCAACTGTCCAGTGTTCTCTAACCAATGACTGCTAACCTTTATCCTAGAATAATGGAGTTAGAATGTAAATCATTGTTCCTTATAGGCGCCAGTAAGGTGAGAAAAACATTCTTCATACCACTGTAAGACATACACTTTCCCTCATCAATTCTGACTGGGGCATGGTCTATAGCAGGGGTCTCAAACTCAGCTGGGTAAAAGGGCAGCGCACAGAAAAAAATTGAATATGAAGGGCCGCGTTCTTTGCAGGAAGATGACGTTTTCAGTAATACCATTATTTTTCTATATGACTTTTTTATCATCAGAGTTATGGTACATGTCTTCTTTTTTACCTTTCTTTTTACAAAAAACAGAAATTTTAGTGAACAAATATTTTTCCGTTATTTTATTTTTAATTTTTATTTTTAAAATGTTTTCCTTTTTTTGTCCCCCAATTGGTCCCATACAGTATTATTGTTTTACAATTAGCCCCTTATAGTAATTCTGGCCCCCATCCTGTAATGTCCCCAAACCTGTAATTTATTTATATATTTTACTCACTTATATAGCACCATTAATTCCACAGCACTTTACAGACAGTATCATCACTGTCCCTATTGGGGCTCACAATCTAGATTCCCTATCCGTATGTCTTTGGAGTGTGAGAGGAAACCGGAGAACCCGGAGGAAACCAACGTAAACAGATGTTGCAGATGTTGTCCTTGGTGGGATTTGAACCCAGGACCACAGCGCTGCAAAGCAACAGGGCTAACCACTGAGCCACCGTAAGTGCTGGTCCCCCATCCTGTAATAATGTCGCTTGTCCTGTAATAATGGTCCCCTTCTTGTAGTAATCTCCTCATCCTGGTCCCCATCTTGTAATAATAACCTCATCTTGGTCCTCATCTTATAGTAATGTCCCCATCCTGGTCCTCATCTTATAGTAATGTCCCCATCCTGGTTGCCATCATATAGTAATGTCCCCATCCTTGCTCCATTCTTGCTGCTCTTTACATACACATAGAAAAAATCCTTCTCACCTGTCCTCCACTTCCTCGGCAAACAGAGTCCTCTTCCTCCTCCACAGCTGGGGAGGTGCATAGCAGTGACATCATGCGTGGCCGTGACAAAGATGCCGACGTCAGGTCATTGCGCAGCAGTACATTTAAATTGAAAGTTGAAAAGAGGCGCTGACATCAGTGGCCCCTGGACCTGGCCGCAATCATCTCAGGGGCCCGAGGGCCGCACAAGATGTACTGGTATGTAAGGGTTTATCTTTATGTAACAGTAGATTATGACAGTAAAAAGGCAGAATATAATTTAGATTTTTTGGCAGAGAAAATAGTGCTACACTTGCAGTGCAGCAGCTAGTGGCTCACTACTAAAGTTTCTCTCTACCTTGCTACAGGTTGTGATTTTAAATTCTATGAGTCTTTTATATATACTTCAGGCTTTGATTTAGGATTGGGTAATCTATAGGTTTTGAGGAAAATTTTAAGGAAATTATTAGGATCTAAGGGTTAAGGTTTCTCCTTGTGGAGGGTGACAAGCCAGGTCTGGCATGCCAGTATGAGGAGACTTAAACACCTTGCATGCTCCTCTGGAAAATTAACTGTGCAAATTGTCTCTTCAGAGAGGAAGAGGACATGAGCACTAGTGCCACCTATTGGACATAACAATTCTACAAGTCAATCTTGACCCTTTAACGAGCCTTGCAATATTGCACTAACTCCGCCCACAATATATTACCAAGCCTTGCATCATGCACTAACTCCCCTAGAAAATATGTCCAGATGCTAACACTGGCCAGCATCAGGATGTAATCCCTCAATACATGCCCCACAGTGTTCTTGCAAGAAGGAATTAAAGGAACATCAAAGAGTGACTGCCGGCCCGGGCTCTGTGGTCTCTGTGACCAGAGAAAAGGTCATAGATGGCTGCAAATGGCGCATTGGCATGTGGTTCCCCACCCCTGCTTTAATACATGAAGGATAGTCAATCCAAAAAAATGCTAAAACCTTGAAGGTATCCTCAAGGTATGAAAACCATTAGTTGTGATAAAACTGGCTCTCAAGAGGACCACCCTAGGAGAGTAAGATGAAGAATTTCTTTTGTTACAGTGGACAAGTTAATCAGAGTTACCTGCCTCAGAAAATGCAAATTGAGAGCACCTCAGATAACAGTACTCATAAATGATGCACAGACATCATGTAGCCTACATATCTCCACATCAACTGTCCAGAGAAGCCACTACTGAGGACTACAAACAAGAAAAAGAGACTTTTTTGGGCCAGTAGCACAAGTACTGATCATTACAAAAGGGGAAATCTGTGTGCGGTCTTTGTGAGTCAACATTTTGAGATTTTTGGTACCATGTCTTTGTGAGACTCAGAAAAGGAGAGTGGATAGTTTCTACATATGTGGTGCCCACCATGAATCATTGAGTGGGAGAAGTGATGATGTGGGGGTGCTGTGCTGATGACACTGTTAGTGATATATTCCAAATTCAAGGCACACTTACCCAGCATGGCTGCCACAGCATTCTACAACAATATGCCATCCCAACTGGTTTGCACTTAATGAGACCATCATTTGTGTTGCAACATGATAGTCACCCCAAACACACTTCTTAGCTATGTAAGATCTATGTAACCAAGAAAGAGAGAGATGGAGTGCTGTGTTAGATGACATGACCTTCACCATCCCTCAATTTCAACCCAATTGAGATGATTTGTGATGATTTGGACCATAGAAAAAAGGAAAAGCAGTCAAACAGTTCTCAGTACTTCTGGGGACTCCTTCAAGGCTGTTGGAAAGCCATTCCATGTGACTACCTGATTAAGCTGCTTGAGAAAATGTCAAGGAGGAGTAATAATGTTGTCAGAGTGAAATGACGGCCCCTTGAGGAATACAGGGTTTAACATATATTCTGGTTTTACATGTGTTTCTATACTCCTTGATCTTGTATGTGTTCCGTCGTAGTTTTGCTGCAATTAGTCTGAATCTACAATGTGCACAATCCAAAAAGAACAAGGAAAATCATTTACACCAACACAAGTGTGTAAACTTTTGACCAATACTATAAATGTTACTCATATGATAAAGGAATAAATTGTTAAAGTAACTGTCACCAGGTTTTTGCTACCCTTGTATCACTTTCTAGGCTGCTTGCTTCAGTTTTATTAAAATCAATCTCTTATCTGCTGCAGATCTACCAGTTCTCTTTCTGTGACCACTGTGGGGTTATGTAGAGAAGAAAAATTCCAGCATTCCCCATGTTATGAAATATTCAAGTATGACTTTTCATTGCTTTCTTTAAAATATATAAGAACAAAACATTTCAATAAAATCGGGGAGGCAAAAAGAGGGAAAAAAGAGGGAGGACACAGGATCTGAGTCAGCATACTTAATTCTGATCAATATTAATTTATATAATTATATTAAATAATAATCATAATTAATATGTGAATATTAACATTGAGCAGAATTAATTTCAGCCTATTCGTTCGGCCCTCCACGACAGTCACGGTCTCTCATGTGGAACCTTGGAAAATGTATCGCCCTACCCTGGTGTACAGGGTTATTCAGCATGGACAATATTTTTTGTTCAGCAGTTGATAATAGGCTGTTGGTTAGGATTCGGTACGCCTGGAATCATAAAAATAATTTGCTTCTTCCGTTCAGAAACAAAACACTGGCACATATTGAAATAAATATGAACCTATTTATTTCAATACACAAACTGCTCATTGGGAATTACACTCTGCAATGGATTTGCTATGACTAATAAAGGGGTCTCAATGAGGGGCAAGTCTATAAACTTAAAGCATCCTACTACTTTATAGATTTTAGCCAATCATTTGAATACTAAGGTATCAGATATCACAGTCATCATACACTTACACATATGACTACAGTGTGCACACGCCATTAACACCTTTTTATTATATTTTTCAGCAACATAATTCAACTCTCTATGTGATAAATTTAGTTGCTCTCTTAAGCTCTGAAGATTAGTACAATGTCGTTACTCTATATAATGGGTATTGCACCAGCTACAGGTCATGAAGGTTAAATACATTTTTACAGTACATAAAGTTTATATAGAGGTTCAAGAAAAGTATTTTCCTTCTAATTGTGGTTCATACAACCCAGACTATAGCGCCCAGTGTTTTCTGTACACCTTATCACAGTACCACCCAAATACACACAGAAAAGAGACGTTATGTTAGCCGTTGATGAAGACAATACAAAGGAAATAGAGGTAAATAAATGTGAATAAGTCATTTATTATGTATTGACTAATTTAGAGGTGTGCCCCGATTAAATTTTTGTTGCTGGGCTAATTCGTATAACAAAAATTCAATTTTTCTTTTAAAAAAAATTAAAAATTGCTGCTAAACTTTTAACTAGAGATGAGCAGATCGATCTCCAAGGACTGAGTTCAATTCAAATGTCCTGAAATTTGCAGTTTCACAAGATTCCATTCGTGATTCACAAAAAAACTTGCCCCCCACCATTTGCTATACAACTGAAGCATCAGAGAACGGATTAATTTCTTTTTGTATGGTCGCGTGGGCCTCCCCATAATGCCTTGCAGCTATGACATCCAGCGGATTACCATACGTTGTACAGTATCTGGGCCATCACCGATCAGCTGTTCCCAGTGGAACACTGTACAGAAGAGTTGTTTTCCCATTTCCTGACACAGGTCTCCTCTATTGGCAGTCTCACTGCCCAAGTCTCTCTGACAAACTCTCCAACCGACTGACTGTAACCCGGAAATGATTTTCTATAAAACTGCTCTAATGCTCTAACTCCTCCCAACTGGGAATTTCCTTTGTGATGTGGGTGTAATGCATAACTACTTCTGTACCGAACTTAACTAACTTTCTGAACTACAGTGCCTTTTCCCATTACTAATCTAAACAATGAACCCTAAACTATATCTATGTACTACACTTAACCCTATATGTTTTACATAAAGAACATTATACATTCACTATATTACAATACATTGACCGATTACAGTAAGTGCTCATAGAACTCTATACATTCCACATATGATAACAGTCACAAATCAGCATGAACACTGTTTAGAGAAGGAGAGGCATGTGACAGCCCCTGTCACACCCTACATCAGCTCTTATGGTCTTTTTCACTCTCTCTTTTCTGTAGAGTGTAATCTTTTATAATAAGCAGGGTCCTCTCTTTCTCTCTCTCCTGTAGAATGTTAAATCTTAAGGTAAGCAGGGTCCTCTCTCTCTGTCCTATAGAGTGTAAGCTCTTATGACCAGCAGGGTCCTTTCTCTCTCTTCTATAGTGTGTAAGCTCTTATGATCAGAGGGGTCTTCTGTCTCTCCTGTAGAGTGTAAGCTCCTGTCAGCGGGGTCCTCTCTCTTTACTATAGAATGTAATCTCTTATAGTCATCAGGGTTCTCTCTCTCTGTTACCTCTCTACCATGTATATTTTCCAAGCAATTACAAGCTTTCCAGTATTGGGATTCGTGCAAATTTATTTTCAGCAAATCAAGTTTTTGTGGAATATTCTGTGAAGCCAGCAAATTTCAATTTCAAAAGATCCACTCATTTCTACTTTTAACAGTTCTAATATCATAACAAATAAAGGACATTTTAAAAACCATGGACATAAAGTAGGCATATATATTAACTATTTTGCACAATATAATTACTTGGTTTATGGATGGTTCAAAAACATTCAATGTTTGAAAATTGCAAATTTTCTTCAACTTTTAAATATTTTCATGAATAAACGCAAACCATATAAACCAAAATTTAACATGAGCATAAAGTACAATGCGTCAAGAAAAAATAATCTCAGAGTCACTCAAATATTCCAGAGAGGTTAGCACTTAAAGTGACATGTCAGATTTGAAAAATTTGGCTTGGTCAATAAATGGTTCACAAAAAGCCATAAATAATAATGATGGACTACTAATTCTAACCTTTAGAAAATGAGGTCAAACATGGCCAAAAGTTTACTCTTTTCGATTTTTATATTAACCTGTTAAAGTCAACAAAAATAAACGAATACACAGTGGAATACATCTGAATAACATTTTTTGATTTTCAAGTATTTACGTCGTCCAAAAATATTCCTGGCTGTAATGAGGCAGCCAGGCTGCGACTTATAACGCCTGAGGTTTGGGCAGCATGAGTCAGGTGACAGGTTCCGTTTAAGTTTCCAAAATATTTAAAAAAAGTCAGACAGTCTTTGATACAAATAAGACATACTTATTTGAAAAGACTTCAAAAACACTTAATAATTAGTGAAATATACTATTACTACTACACTTACTGCAATTAGTTAAACTAATTTTTGTTTCTAAATGGATTAAGCATGTTAAAATAAAGGCTGGGTCGCAAAAAACAGACCCCTATTATCCTTGTGTGTTATGTAGAGAAAAACGCTCATTTTCCTTCATTCACTGCCTTACGATAGAAAAGTCTTTGGTGACTAATCAGAGCTCAGAATTCATTTTACCATAGCAATTTAAGAAATTAATGGCATATGAGACTTGTTATATTCTTCCCTGGCCGTCAAGTGGTACTCTTGTGGAGAGCAGTAATGTTGTGCATGAGTGTGTCCAACGTACTGAATTCACATATGGAAAAGTCACAGCGCCACATCTTACATGTATAGGTAATGAACATGTAATGTTGTTGGGCTCTCACCTCTACGGGTTATGCTAGGTACACAACATGAAGATATACCTTTATCCGGTATCCCAACTAGATACGGAGATAAGCGTCACAATGGAGGATTCGGAAAAAAGACAAATGGTGTCACGGATGGCGCCAAAACCAAGGAAGATAATGATCAGTATGATCATTAATGGAGATAAATGTGTTGTAGGTGATAGGCATATAACTGCTTCTGGGGACTAACTGTCCCCCTTTGCCAGGTAAAGACACAATCATACTTAATTCAATACAGCAACAAGCAAAGCAACAAAGTATTGTCATAGTGGAGCTATATGTACTATTCAAAGAAACACAGGACAGTTGCTGGTCAATATTCAGACATTCCTATTCCAGCACAAAGGAGTATACATGTTTTTTTGCAGAAGTGGCGGGACACAGGTTATGTGGCTGATGCAAAAAAACCCCCCCAAAAAACAGCCCTGATTTTAGACACCATATTGTTTTTTTGTAGACATCCAGAAGTTTATGAGAAGTCAGAGGAAATCGACATGAAAATTATCCCCAAAGGCGCATATCAGAAGAACTACAGCATATGTGGATGCGTACTGAAATCACGTCACCTGAAGCCATACTGTCTATTATGCAAGAGTTAAATAAAAGGTATAAAATGAAGTATATAGCAGATTGCATTTGGATACTGAATACAATATGTGACAGAGTCACTGGTGTGATATATGAGGGGAGGTATGTGTCACTTAGGTTGCTCTCCTGTGTGAACTAAGACCTACTGAATTTCTGCCAGCATGTTATGTGCTGGGAGTTAACTCTTTTAAAGGATGAGGTTTTATGTAAATGACATAGAGATGGGAGGGACTTCATTCACCATACCTCCCCTCAGGGTGTAGCTGAGCATGGTTTAAAGGTTCAGTCCTGTTTTTTTTTCTGTGTTGTGGTCTGGAGAGGCAAGGTCTCCAGACCGGGAAAGCTTCAGCTCAGGACGGAGCTGAAGTCTGGGATTACACTCTGTGTGGGCGTATTCCCCATATATATGGACTGTGCTATCATTTATCTTTTGTTTTGTCGTTTTGCCAGTAAGGCCGTGTTTATTTTTGCTGGAGTTGCAGGGCTTTATGCCATATAATAAAGCCTGCAGAGAAAACCCGGTTCCTGAGTCTACTTCCGGACGTGGCCGAGCGAGTTACCACAAATATTATAGATGCCATTTGGACCGTTACAATACATCACGTGTGTTGAAGATTGTTTCCATCTAATGGGGTCCTGACACACAAGCTGCATCAGAAACCACTTCATGATCCAGAAATCAGCATTTGATGAACAGATATGAGTATATGGATTATGGATCCAATATTTTTTTTACAACAACTTATTCATAGATATCTTCTAGCAATTGTATCCCCAGTAGTCTGATCATGAGTGTGAGTGCTGTTTCTTGTAGCAAGAAAAGGTTTTGTGTTTTTTGCTGCCTAACCTTTGTAAATTTATTGAAAGTGAGTTGCCTCATAAAGATTGAGTGAAAATATAATATTCTACTGTGGATCATACTAAAACCACAACAGCTCATAGTCTGTTATTCCCTTAAAACCCAACATGATGACATTATCATTGTAGACAACACAAGTCATCACAGTTATAGCTAAATGTGGAGAAACAGGGGCAAAAATATTAAATCACTGTGAAAAAGTTATCAGACACGTCAATAACAGTCCATAAATCTGCATTTTATATTCTAGCTATAGTATTCCCTTAAATTCAGAGAATGAAGAGAAAAGAGAACACAATTGGAAGTAAATGATTAGCTGTGGATGTATCTATTGCCGGATAATCTGACACTGATGCAGTGATCTTGGTAAGCAGCTGGATAGTGAAGACACAACGCTTAACCCCATTTAACCTGCGATGCAGTTATAAAATGGATTGGCTGTATTTTTTTAAGTCTCTTTCAAAAGAGTCTTTTCTTCCCTTCAGATACTTCTATAACCATAAAACTTCACATCATATGCCAAAATTATATATAACATCTATACGATGTCAGCTGTTCTGTTCTGTGGAAAGAAGGTCCTGCACCGGGTTGTCATAACAATTATGCAATAAACACGTAAAAACCAAGAAACGAGATACCTGCTCAAATGAGCCTGTAATATAACATTTATTAGACATGCAGTTGTGTATAATATTAAATAGTCTGAAATAGCAAATCTCCAAATAAACATCTCCTTGACTTTCGGAAAATCCCTTAAAATCACTACTGGCATAACTGAATATACATTCCACTAAAATGAGTAGATTAACACTACACAGGGTCATACCAAAGGCAATTTCTCCCAAGGACAATATCTATAGATTGATACTAGTTGCTGAATTAATGTAGTTAGATAATGAACCAATTCATCACAGTTGTTCTAAGCTATAATGGGGGCGTTTTATTTTTCCCCTTGTATGTGGATGCCTGTTTATGATTGGCAAAGCTTGCCACACTATGAGAGGAGAGCTACTAGAAGTGTTTATAATAAGACTCAACTCTGCAGCACTACCCCTCACCCCACACTGACTGCCAGAGATGAGTGCTGAAAACTGTTAGTTAAAAAAGCACGCCCATCAAAATTTTTATTCTCTTAATTTGTTGCAATCACCATATTATATAGCACTATGTACTTACAATTGCTCATTTTGCCCTTCTACACAGTTAATTATTCTGTTTTCCATTAGGTCTTTGCCATCACGTGATTAAAAACTGACTAGCTGAATGCTTCTAAGCTCTATGTAGAAGTAGGAGGTCAATTCTCCCTGTATGTGTCATGAGTCACTGTAAAAGCCCCTGTCAGGGGGAGGAGGGGCAGCTGGGTCAGGAGTTGAATTGGGGAATGATAACTGCAGTGAAAATAGACTTACTGTTTCTTCATAAAGGAGAGAAAGAGAAGAATTATCCAGGTAGAAAGGCAAAATGAGCAATTGTAAGTACACAGTGCTATATAATATGATGAGCGCAATATATTAATAGTATAAAAACTTTGATGGGAGTGCTTCTTTAATCATGCCCAGGTCTGCTGTACTCCAGCACGTCACAATTATGCAGTGAGGAGAGCAGGCTGTTTGTCAATACATGCCCCACACTGATTCTGTTGTAAAGTATTGTGGGGCATGTGCTTCTTTCCCTAGTGTATTGCTGCCTGCTTATGATTAGTGATCAGAAAGAGGAAAAATACACACCCCAGTGAAATCTACCTGCTAATGCCCACTTACACTTAAAAAAATAACTGTTTAGGTGCCAAATACTTTGATCACTAATAATTTACAAAAAGGAAAAAAAAAAACATTTAATTCTACTCTTCAGTGGCTATCACATGGTGTGTCCAGTTCAACATGCAACATTTGATGGAAGGTCCTCTTTAATCTATTACCTCTATAATATGCTATCCAATGAAACATGGCATCATTCATTGACACTCATTAAATCTGAAAAGTAGAAAGTAGTATAGTACAGTAGGAGGCTATAGAAGTCCATGGGTGCAGCATTATGACTGTGAGGTGGTGCAGAACTGTTATAGAGTAGCATGCATGACCATGGGGGAATTCATTAAGACTGGAATTGTAAACGCTGATCTTAATAAAAGCCTGTTGGGATATAATTCATCTATTTTATTAAGAGGAGAACATGTCTTAATAAACGAGGTGCCCCTCTGGCTGTCCCTGTTGTAGAAATGCATATATATGCAAAAGGACTGGGGTAAATTTACACCCACCACCCCATAATCTTCCCTAATTTATTGTTCTCTTTTAAATATAAAAGACTAGAACTACAAATAAGAAGAAATTAGGTAGAGCCTCATTTATACAATTGTAAATGAGTGAATTTGGGAATTAGCTTTAATCTATATTGTTCTAGAAACAGAATCACAGTAAACGTGTGCTGTAATAGCACAGACATCTGCACAAATATCATGCGACTGAATTCAGAACAAAAATTTGGGTTTTTACCATGCAGATTATATCTAATTTCATACACATGAATTTCCAAAGGGATCACTTTACATCGCCTTTACTAAGGGATTACTGAAACTGTAGCTAAGGGACCATCCCCAAGTTTCCATCAAACTTTATTCAGTTCAGCTGCAATGTGTGGGGGGATGGCAGCTCGGTTCTTATCATCACAACAGTCAATGTACTGAATGACGGCACTGGTGATGGGAGAGAAAAACTCATTCACACATTATAGGTAGAATTAAAAATGTAATTTTTCTATAGCTCAGTGCATACATTACTTAGCACTGCAGTCACCTTGCAACACACAGGAACAGCCAAAAATAAATAAGTTGACCCAGTGGTGAAAGGTCAGATTTGTCTGGAGTTATCTTACTTTTTCACTAATTTGGGGTTCAGTATGTAAGAAGTCAACCAGGTTAAAGCAGTGAGATAAGCGCGCGTGAAGCTGCCATATACACACAGGATTAGTGGTGGCAGATCCCGCCATATATATTTAAGTCCTCCAACTGTCCATCAATGGCAGAGAATGAGAAAAAGACAGTGGATTTCAACATGCCTGTAAGGCCACGGCCCCACTATCAGTATTCGGTCAGTATTTTTTCTCAGGAGTGGGAACCAAAACCGGGAGTGGGTGATAAATGCAGAACTGATGACTTGTTTCTATTATACCTTTTCTCTGATTGTTCCTCACCTGGTTTTGGCTCCCACTCCAGGAAAAAATACTGACCAAATACTGACCAAATACTGATAGTGGGACCGTGGCCTAAGGTCACTTTCAGGATCTCCTGTCTTACATTATCTCTCCTGATTTACCATACATGCATATTGTATATAATAGAAATATCTGTCAAGGCATTCACTAATGTGACCCCTTCTTCCAAGAGCCATACGGTTTTTAGTTTTCCATCCACAAGCAAAGGACTTGTTTTTTGGTACTTTTGAATGACACCATTCATTTTATCATGTAAAGCACCGGAAAGCAAGAAAAAAATTCCAAGTACATTGAAACTGGTAAAAAAGGGCAAATTCACAATTTTTTTTTATTTACTATGTTCACCCTAAAAAGCTGACCTGTCATTATGATTCTTCAGGTCAGTATGATTACGGAAATTACAAACGTATAGTTTTTTTTTGTTTAAGTGCTGAAAAAAAATTCTGACATTTGTAACAAAAAGAAGAAAACCTCTGCTTGTGTCATCATTTTATGAGACCCAAAGCGACTCCATTTTTCGGGATATGGGTCTGTGTGATGACTTATATTTTTCGCCCTGAACTGACGTTTGATGGCCAGGGACACGTCATATGACGTAAATGTGCGTCATATGAAGTGAAGGGGTTAATAGCCAAATATATACCAAAAGAGTGTATAGATCAGAATGTCTTTCAATACAGTTGTATGAAGAAAAAACCCATATACATAATGATATCTATTTTTATTTTGTACTCAGATTCAGTGGCAGACATATGTGAATGTCATATATATAAAGGGGCTATACATTATCTACAATGTTCTAAACTCAAACTTAATTGCCAAATTGGATGTTAGTGGAGCCTTAGTTCACCAGCAGTTTAAAGTGAACTCGACAGCTAATACTTGCTGCCCAATCCTCGGGCAGCATGTATCAGACACTGACCATATGATCTCAGCCAGGTATGTCTGACTGAAATCCTGCAGTGTTTCAGAGAAAAACTTACTTTAAAAGCCGCAGGGGACCGAGCAGCACTGGAGACTAGTTGGACTAGTTGTGTCTTTCAGCAGGGGCGTACATAGAAATCTTGGGGCCCCATAGCAGAAGCTCTAATTAGACCCCACCACCCACAAAAAATAAATAAATATTAGTCTGTGTCACAGAAGAGCAGATCTCACAACTTTCCAGCCTTTACTTAGTAATTTTCCTCCTGCTGAAGTCCTAGATTCCTCTTTCATTGCCCCCATAAAGTATGATGCCAATAAAAGTGCCCCCCAAACACAGTATGATACCCCCATGGTGCATTCCTCCACATTAGCCTTCACATGCACAGTATAATGACCCTACTGTACCCCACTTCAACTCCCCTGGCAAAGTATAGTGACCCCAACACAGTATGATCCCCCAACTGTGGCTCCCACACAGCCCTCCATGCTGTATAATGGACCTACATACAGTATAATGGCACCACACAGCTCTCCAAACAGTATGATGGACCCCACACAGCCCTCCAAACAGTATGATGGACCCCACACAAACCTTCACACCGTATAATTGCTTTCATACAGTATAATGGCCCCCTACATAGCCCTCAAAGTATTATAATGACCCCACATAGCCTTCCATATAGTATAATGCGCCCCCCATAATCCTCCATATAGTATAATGCGTCTCCCATAATCCTCCATATAGTATAATGAACTTCCCATGGTCCTCCATAGAATATAATGCACTCCCCATAGTCCTCCATACAGTATATTACACACCCCATAGGATAAAATGCAGCCCCCATATAGTATATTGTTCCCCACAGTCCTGCAATATTATGGGCACCATGTACTCACTGATTTTAAAATACCGTATATTTTAAATAAGCCAACCCGAGGCCCCTAATAAGCCGAGGCCCCTAATTTTACCACAAAAAACTGGGAAAACGAATTGACTCGAGTATAAGCCTAGGGTGGGAAATGCAGCAGCTACTTGTAAATTTCCCCATCCTGGTACATATGGTACCCCTCATCCCCAAATCCTGGTATGTATGGCACCCCTCATCCACCAATCCTGGTATGTGTGGCCCCCTTCATCCCCCAATCCTGGTATGCATGGCCCCCCTCATCCCCCAATCCTGGTACGCGTGGCCCCCCTCATCCCCCAATCCTGGTATGCATGGCCCCCCTCATCCACCAATCCTGGTATGCATGGTACCCCTCATCCTCCAATCCAGGTAAGTGTGGCCCCCTCATCCCCCAATCCTGGTATGAATGGCCCCCTCATCCCCCAATCCTGGTATGCATGGCCCCCTCATCCCCCAATCCTGGTATGTGTGGCCCCCTCATCCCCCAATCCTGGTATGCATGGCCCCCTCATCCCCCAATCCTGCTATGCATGGCCCCCTCATCCCCCAATCCTGGTATGTGTGGCCTCCTCATCCCCCAATCATGGTATGTGTGGCCTCCTCATCCCCCAATCCCGGTATGTGTGGCCCCATCACGGCACACACAAAAAAATAAACACTTATACTCACCTTCTTTCCTCACCTCTGCTCCAGCTCTGCTGTGTCTGGTCTCCCAGGAAGCTCATGTTGGCATCTGAGCAGTGCGGTACGCCACTGTCCTTAAGACACTAGTACAATGGAAGCTCTGACCTCCGGGTCAGAGCGATGCCAGCAGCGTGATCAGGTCATGTGATCATCCAAGTGTGGTCCAATTTTTTAACGGACCCATAGATTTGCACTGCCAATTGTGATCCGACACTGGGATCAAAATCAAACTTGTTTCCGATTTTTCCATGGACTACCCGGTCCGAGAAAAAAAATCTGGCATTTGCACAGCCCCATAGAATATCATAGGTACGAGTGCTATCTGTGAAAACCACGGATAGCATGCAGATGAGAAAATCGGTCGTGTGCACGAGCCCTTATGTGGAGTGGATCAGTGGGGGACTGGGTCCTGAGAAATCCACCGATTGCTCAAAACAGCTTCTCTATAGAATGCTGATCAACACACAGAAGCACAGAGCTCTGCCTGAGCAGCTCAAATCTATGTACTGTTAGAAACCTCCTGTTTGTTTTTTCCATCTTGTGTTTTGTGGTCACGTGACCATCTGCCTTTATATTCCAGCTCCGCCCTTTTGGCTGTGCTGGACTTCAGTGTTTGACTGTTTCTCTAGCCAGGTGCTTCTGTGCCTTTCTCTGTCAGTTCGTTTGGTCCTTCTGGGACTTCTAGTACCTTTTTGTCTGTTTGTCTTTTTGTGTTCTGCAACAACTTCACTGTTTAGGAGGTGTCCCATTTTTGTCCAAGTCCTTACTTCTTTTAGGGACCCCTCCCCTTATGCTATAGGTCTTCGTTCAGACTAGCCGAGGACTAAGGCGGGTCTGTTCTCTAGGAACAGGCAGCCCGCTACATCGTAGGGATTCAGCTTTGTTTTACTGTAGGGACAGTTTTCCCTTATCTTTCCTTAGTACATGTTGCAGATCATAACAGTAAGTCCAGCCCAAAAAAACTAAAAGTAAAGAAATTCGGGGATCAGCATGGTTTCCGTCCAGGATTTGGCTCAACGCCTGCAGGGATTGACACTGGAGGTGGCGGAGCTCCAGCAACACGTGAGTAGCTGTTCTGAAGCGCATTTTGTGGAACCCAAGGTAGGACTGCCTGATGTTTTTTATGGTAAACAGCAAGATTTTTTTTCCTTTAAAAATGCTTGTTTGTTATATTTTCGTTTGAGAACAAGGTCCCCTGGGAATGAATCACAGCGCATTGGTTTTATTATGTCACTTTTGCGCAAAGAACCACAGGTGTGGGCCTTTTCTCTCCAACCTAATGATCCATGTTTAAGTTCTGTAGAAGAATTTTTTCTGCTATGGGGCTATTATATGACGATCCTGATCGAATCTCATCTGCTGAGGCCGAACTCAGGCGTTTGAATCAGGGGTCAGGTGATGTTGAAAATTATTGCACACACTTCAGAAGAAGGGTCTCAGAAGTTAAATGGAATGATCCAGCTATGAAATGTCTATTTCTTGCTGGTCTGAGTGAAAGGGTTAAGGATTTGCTAATTGCATTCCCCGCACCTGAGACTCTGCAGGATGCCATGCAATTAGCTGTTCGTGTGGATAGGAGACTGAGATTTAGACAGAATGAGGTAAAGACTCCTGTAATGCCAGGTCCTAGTCCCCAGAAAATCTGCTCTGACGGTGGAGAACCGATGGAGGTTGGGGCGAAGTCGCTCCCCTCTCATGAAAGAGACCAGAGGTTCGCCGAGGGATTGTGTCTTTATTGTGGTAAAGCTGACCATTTGATTAAGTATTGTGAGCTTCGTTTAAGTAAAGAAAAAAAAAAAAGTAGTTAAGCCCGTATAGCTTGTTTACGCTCTGCTGGAGTATTTCTTTCTGGGAGTACTACTTTGCAGAAAAATTTGATTGAATTTCAGGTATTTGTAGAATGTGGTTCAACACTTAATGTGATTGATAAAGGGTTTTTGGAAAACCTTAAATTGAAATCTAAACCTTTGTCATCACCTATTTCTGTGATTGCAATTGATAACACTCCCTTGAAATGTATTACTCACAAGGTTGATGCATTTCCCCTCACTATCAATGGAGAAATTTTGGACTAGGTTGTATTAGATAATTTACCCTCTCTGGTTGTTCTAGGATTGCCTTAGTTAAAACTGCAAAATCCTTTGCTGGACTGGTCTACTAATGTGATTAAGTCTTGGAGTCCGAAGTGCTATGATAAATGTTGTAATGGTCGCATTGCGGCTGTGGAAAAAGGGGAATTACCTGTACCTATTCAACATTTTTGGAGGGTTTTTTCAGAGGAGGAGTCGCAAGTTTTACCTCCTCATAGGGATTATGATTGCGCCATTGAGTGTGTTCCTGGAGCTACTCTTCCCAAGGGTCGCTTGTTTAATCTGACAATCCCTGAAAGAAAGGCCTTGGAGGAGTACATACAGACTAGCCTGGCTGCTGGTCACATTAGACCTTCTAAGTCGCCTGTGGCAGTTGGATTTTTCTTTGTTAAAAAAAAGGACGGGGGTTTACGTCCATGTCTGTATTTTCGTGAAATTAATAAGATTACCGTACGCAATTCCTACCCATTGCCGTTAATTCCTGACTTGTTTAACCAGTTGGTGGGGGCCAAGTGGTTCTCTAAAATTGATCTCCGGGGGGCATACAATTTGTTACGAGTGAAGGAGGGTGATGAATGGAAAACTGCTTTTAACACTCCGGTAGGTCATTTTGAGAATCTGGTGATGCCTTTGGTCTTACCAATGCACCTGCATTTTTTCAGAACCTTATTAATGACATCCTGAGACCTTTGATTGGAAGAATGTGGTTGTGTATTTGGATGACATTTTGATTTATTCACCAGATCTAGAGTCCCATTGGCAGAGTATACGTGAAGTTTTGCAGTTATTGAGTGATAATTCACTCTTTGCTAAGCTGGAGAAATGTGAGTTCGCTGTGCAGAAAATTAGTTTTTTGGGCTACATTGTCTCCAGCGAGGGCTGTGAGATGGACCCGGTGAAGGTTCAGGCTGTGCAGGAATGGCCTAGGCCTATTGGTTTGAAATCTATGCAGAGATTTTTGGGTTTTGCCAATTATTACAGGAAATTCATTAAGAATTTTTCTGTAATTGTTAAGCCTCTGACCGATCTCAACAGGAAAGGTGCGAATACGGTCCAGTGGACTACTGAGGCCATTGAAGCGTTTGAGTATCTCAAACAGAGGTTCAGTTCTGCCCCTATCCTTATGCAGCCTGATGAGACCAAGCCTTTTTTGGTCGAGGATGATGCTTCATTGGTGGGGGTCGGAGCAGTTTTGTCTCAGGAGAACAAGGATGGAGTACATCCTTGTGCCTTCTTTTCGAAAAAAATTTCGGAAACCAAACCGAATTATGATGTTGGAAATCGGGAGTTGCTGGCTTTTAAACTCGCGTTTGAACATTGGCGTCATTTTTCAGAAGGCGCTAGATTTCCTATTCAGGTTTTCACAGATCATAAGAATTTGATCTATCTGGATGCTGCCAAGCGCTTGAATGCCCGTCAAGCTAGGTGGTCACTTTTTTTTTCTCGGTTTCATTTTTCTGTTACCTATATCCCTGGTACTAAGAATGTTAAAGCCGATGCTTTATCTCGCAGCTTCTCTCCTACGGTCGGTGCCGAGGAGGAGGAGAGCATTTTACAGAAAGGAGTTGTGGTGGCGGCATTGGACTCCGTTTTGGAGAATGGGATTTTGAAAGCTCAAGATGATGCTCCATCTAACACTCCCCATGGGAGGTTGTTCGTGCCTAGAGCCTTCAGGAGAGATTTGTTTGTGGAGTGTCATGAGTCTCGGTTGGCAGGTCATCCAGGAATTTCAGAGACTAAGAGACTTATCAGTCGCAGTTTTTGGTGGCCTGGATGGCTGAAGGAAGTCATCAAGTGGGTGCATCAATGTACTGTGTGTGCTAGATCAAAGGCTTCACATACTCCTGCTGCGGGGTTGCTTTGCCCTCTGGAGGTTCCTAGTGCGCCTTGGATGCGTCTCACAATGGATTTTATTACTGATCTTCTTGTGTCCGAGGGTTATACTGTCATCTGGGTGGTCGTGGACCGTTTTAGTAAGATGTGTCATTTGGTTCCATTCATTAAGTTGCCCTGCGCCAAGACACTCGCTAAGGCGTTTGTTAAGGAGATTGTCAAGCTCCATGGCGTTCCCACGGATATTGTTTCTGATAGAGGACCTCAGTTTGTGGCTCGCTTTTGGCATGCTTTTTGTGACAGGTTGGGAGCCCATTTGTCATTTTCGTCTGGGTATCATCCTGAGTCTAATGGACAGACTGAAAGAAAGAACCAAGATGTTGAACAGTTTGCGTTGTTTTGTGGCAGACAATCAAGAGGTGTGATCTGAATTTCTGCCTCTTGCAGAATTTGTTCTTAACAATCATACATCCTTCTCTGCTGGGTGTTCTCCTTTTTTTTGGTTGTACTGGGAGACATCCGTCTTTTGGTTCGTTCTCCAAATTGGGGTCGGCGGTGCTGGAGGAGGAGAATTTTTCCGGTGATTTGGAGAGAGTTTGGACTAATGTACGTTGCAACCTTCAAGAGGCTAACAAGAAGTCCAAGAAGTATTTTGACAGGAAATGTAAGGAGGTTTTGTTTACTGTGGGTGACATGGTTTGGTTGTCCTCACAGAACCTGCGGTTGAGGATTCCCTCTAAAAAACTGGTTCATAAGTTTGTGGGTCCATTGAAAGTGCTTCAGGTTGTTAACCCGTCTGCTGTTAGGTTGGATGTCCCTACTTCCTGGAAGATTAATCCTGTGTTTCATGTTTCCTTGTTGAAAAAGGCTGATGTATCAGATAGGAATGCCACTGTCTCAGTTCCTCCTGTGGTGGAAGACGGCGAATATGAAATTTCTCGTATCTTGAATTCTAGATGGCATAGAGGGAGATTACAGTATCTTGTCTCCTGGAAGGGTTTCGGTCCCGAAAACAACTCCTGGGTAAGGACTGATGATGTCTCTGTTCCGAAGGCTTGTTAAAGCTTTCCACAAGAGGTTTCCGGATAGGCCTGGGCCTGGAGGATCCGGAGGATCCTCATAAAAGAGGAGGTACTGTTAAAACCCTCCTGTTTGTTTTTTCCATCTTGTGTTTTGCGGTCACGTGACCATCTGCCTTTATATTCCAGCTCCGCCCTTTTGGCTGTGCTGGACTTCAGTGTGAATGTTTCTCTAGCCAGGTGCTTCTGTGCCTTTCTCTGTCAGTTCGTTTCGTCCTTCGTGGACTTCTAGTACCTTTTGGTCTGTTTGTCTTTTTGTGTTCTGCAACAACTTCTCTGTTTAGGAGGTGTCCCATTTTTGTCCCAGTCCTTACTTCTTTTAGGGACCCCTCCCCTTATGCTATAGGTCTTCGTTCAGACTAGCCGAGGACTAAGGCGGGTCTGTTCGCTAGGAACAGGCAGCCCGCTACGTCGTAGGGATTCAGCTTAGTTTTACTGTAGGGACAGTTTTCCCTTATCTTTCCTTAGTACATGTTGCAGATCATAACAGTAAGTCCAGCCCAAAAAAACTAAAAGTAAAGAAATTCGGGGATCAGTATGGTTTCCGTCCAGGATTTGGCTCAACGCCTGCTGGGATTGACACTGGAGGTGGCGGAGCTCCAGCAACACGTGAGTAGCTGTTCTGAAGCGCATTTTGTGGAACCCAAGGTAGGACTGCCTGATGTTTTTTATGGTAAACAGCAAGATTTTTTTTCCTTTAAAAATGCTTGTTTGTTATATTTTTGTTTGAGACCAAGGTCCTCTGGGAATGAATCACAGCGCATTGGTTTTATTATGTCACTTTTGCGCAAAGAACCACAGGTGTGGGCCTTTTCTCTCCAACCTAATGATCCATGTTTAAGTTCTGTAGAAGAATTTTTTTCTGCTATGGGGCTATTATATGACGATCCTGATCGAATCTCATCTGCTGAGGCAGAACTCAGGCGTTTGAATCAGGGGTCAGGTGATGTTGAAAATTATTGCACACACTTCAGAAGAAGGGTCTCAGAAGTTAAATGGAATGATCCAGCTATGAAATGTCTATTTCTTGCTGGTCTGAGTGAAAGGGTTAAAGATTTGCTAATTGCATTCCCCGCACCTGAGACTCTGCAGGATGCCATGCAATTAGCTGTTCGTGTGGATAGGAGACTGAGATTTAGACAGAATGAGGTAAAGACTCCTGTAATGTCAGGTCCTAGTCCCCAGAAAATCTGCTCTGAAGGTGGAGAACCGATGGAGGTTGGGGCGAAGTCGCTCCCCTCTCAGGAAAGAGACCAGAGGTTCGCCGAGGGATTGTGTCTTTATTGTGGTAAAGCTGACCATTTGATTAAGTATTGTGAGCTTCGTTTAAGTAAAGAAAAAAAAAAAAGTAGTTAAGCCCGTATAGCTTGTTTACGCTCTGCTGGAGTATTTCTTTCTGGGAGTACTACTTTGCAGAAAAATTTGATTGAATTTCAGGTATTTGTAGAATGTGGTTCAACACTTAATGTGATTGATAAAGGGTTTTTGGAAAACCTTAAATTGAAATCCAAACCTTTGTCATCACCTGTTTCTGTGATTGCAATTGATAACACTCCCTTGAAATGTATTACTCACAAGGTTGATGCATTTCCCCTCACTATCAATGGAGAAATTTTGGACTTGGTTGTATTAGATAATTTACCCTCTCTGGTTGTTCTAGGATTGCCTTAGTTAAAACTGCACAATCCTTTGCTGGACTGGTCTACTAATGTGATTAAGTCTTGGAGTCCGAAGTGCTATGATAAATGTTGTAATGGTCGCATTGCGGCTGTGGAAAAAGGGGAATTACCTGTACCTATTCAACATTTTTGGAGGGTTTTTTCAGAGGAGGAGTCGCAAGTTTTACCTCCTCATAGGGATTATGATTGCGCCATTGAGTGTGTTCCTGAAGCTACTCTTCCCAAGGGTCTCTTGTTTAATCTGACTATCCCTGAAAGAAAGGCCTTGGAGGAGTACATACAGACTAGCCTGGCTGCTGGTCACATTAGACCTTCTAAGTCGCCTGTGGCAGTTGGATTTTTCTTTGTTAAAAAAAAGGACGGGGGTTTACGTCCATGTCTGTATTTTCGTGAAATTAATAAGATTACCGTACGCAATTCCTACCCATTGCCGTTAATTCCTGACTTGTTTAACCAGTTGGTGGGGGCCAAGTGGTTCTCTAAAACTGATCTCCGGGGTGCATACAATTTGTTACGAGTGAAGGAGGGTGATGAATGGATAACTGCTTTTAACACTCCGGTAGGTCATTTTGAGAATCTGGTGATGCCTTTGGTCTTACCAATGCACCTGCATTTTTTCAGAACCTTATTAATGACATCCTGAGACCTTTGATTGGAAGAATGTGGTTGTGTATTTGGATGACATTTTGATTTATTCACCAGATCTAGAGTCCCATTGGCAGAGTATACGTGAAGTTTTGCAGTTATTGAGTGATAATTCACTCTTTGCTAAGCTGGAGAAATGTGAGTTCGCTGTGCAGAAAATTAGTTTTTTGGGCTACATTGTCTCTGTAACGGGTCAGGGAGGCGGAACCTCTGAGCTATTATACAAGGGGGCGGCCCTTGTAAGGGAGCGGGTGGCAGTCTCTGGGTGAACGGACAGGGAGTTACGGCAAGTGATCAGGGCAGTCTCTGGGTAACGGGTAGGTACGACCTGTGATGGCAGAGCCTCCGGGTAGGCTAGCAGGCAGATGGTAGATGTGTGCTCCCAGGTGAGCAAGCGAGAGTCTCTGGAATAGCAGGTGGTCACGGCACGTGACGGCGGGACCTCCGGGCTGGCAAGTAGGCAGGTAACGGAGATGCGCTCCCAGGTGAGCGGGCAAGAGTCTCTGAGATAGCTGGTGGTCACAGCACGTGACAACGGAGCCTCCGGGCTGGCAAGCAGGCAGATAACGGAGAAGCGCTCCCAGGTGAGCGGGCAAGAGTCTCTGAGATAGCTGGTGGTCACAGCACGTGACAACGGAGCCTCCGGGCTGGCAAGCAGGCAGATAACGGAGAAGCGCTCCCAGGTGAGCGGGCAAGCTGGTCCATAGACAGACTGACCGGAGTAGTAAGGCAGACCGTCGGACCTCAGGCAAGCAGGCAGGTAGCTGATATGCGCACCCAGGTGAGCGGGCAGGCTGGTCCTTTAGACAGACTGACAGGAGTAGTAAGGCAGACCGTCGGACCTCAGACTAGCAGACAGGTAACAAGTATTCAGGCAGGAATCAGGCAGGTAACTAGCAGGAAACTGGCAGGAAACTGGCAGGTAACTGGCAGGTAACTGGCAACGGGACCTGAGGGCTGAAGCACAGGTGAGACACAGGTGCAAACAACATTGCTCGGGCACCTCCATTTTGGAGGAGGTGCCTTATATATGATGAAGTCCTCCGGCCATTGGCCGGGGACTCCTTAGGACGGCGCGCGCGGCCCCTTTAAGAGGAGGGGAGCGCGCGCGCGCGCGCCCTAAGCACAGGGGCCGGGAAGGAGCGCGCGCTGAGAGCAGAGCGGAAGGAGGACGCCGGGAAGGAGCGCGCGCTGACAGCAGAGCGGGGAGAGGACGCCGGGCACGGAGCAGAGCGGTGAGGGGAGCAGCGTCCCTGCCTAGCAGAGGGCAGGGACGCCAGCGCTACAGTACCCCCCCCCTTTTTTAGGCCAGACAGAAATTTAGCTAGGATGAGAGGGGCATGGATGTTCTCCCGGGGCTCCCACGTTCTCTCCTCAGGACCAAACCCCTTCCAATCTAGCAGAAAAAAGGTCTTTCCTCTTACCCTTTTGGTGGCAAGAATGTTCTCTACCTCAAACTCGTCCTCAGCAGAAACCGGAGCAGGAGGCGTACCTGTAGACTTGGAAAAAGAGTTAAGCACCACAGGTTTGAGGAGAGACACATGGAAGGAGTTAGGGATCCGTAAGTTGGCCGGGAGTTTCAATTTATAGGCCACCGGGTTGATCTGACTGATGACCTCCAGTGGGCCGATGAACCGAGGCCCTAACTTATAGGAAGGGATCTTGAGCCGGACATATTTGGACGAGAGCCAGACTTTATCCCCAGGGCGGAATTGAGGAGGGTCCAGACGTTTTTTGTCAGCGTGTCTTTTCATACGCTCGGATGACAGAAGGAGTGCGGACCGGGTACTCTCCCATATGGAGGAAAATTTGTTAACAAGAGATTCCGCAGCCGGATTGTCCGCCGAGGTGGAGACGGGAAACGGGATCCGAGGATGCTGACCGTAGACTACAAAAAACGGGGATTTGGAGGAAGACTCGCTCTCGTGATTGTTGTACGAGAATTCGGCCCATGGCAGGAGATCCACCCAGTCAGAATGGTGGGCATTAACGAAGTGCCGAAGGTAACTGGTCAGGTTCTGATTGATCCGCTCCACTTGACCATTAGACTGTGGGTGGTAAGCGGAGGAGAAGTCCAGGGTGACGTCCAGCAATTTACAAGTGGCTCTCCAGAAACGGGAAGTGAACTGTACCCCACGATCCGACACGATGTGACGGGGCAGGCCATGAAGACGGAAGATGTGGCGGATAAAGTCTTTAGCCAGCTCGGGTGCAGACGGAAGACCTGGCAGTGGAATGAAGTGAGCCATCTTGGAGAAGCGGTCAGCGACCACCCAAATGACCGTACAACCGGCAGAGACGGGTAGATCAGTAATGAAGTCCATCGCTATATGCTGCCAGGGGGCAGCAGGTACTGGCAGAGGTAGGAGGCGGCCGGCCGGCAGGTGTCTCGGAACTTTGTTGCGGGCGCAGGACACACAGGCAGAAACAAAGTCTATTACATCCTTGTGCAGGTTAGGCCACCAGTAGTGCCGGGTAATAAGCTGGAGGGTCTTTTTCTGACCGGCGTGGCCAGCTAGTTTAGACGAATGACCCCAGTGTAGGATCTTCTCCCGATCAGGTACTGGTACGAACGTCTTACCAGGAGGAAGACGATTTAGACTCACGGGAGCCACCTGCATTACTCTGGCGGGATCGATGATATGTTTCGGATCCTCCTCGAGATCAGACACCAGAAAGGACCGAGACAAGGCGTCCGCCTTGACGTTTTTGTCAGCCGGGCGAAAATGAAGGACAAAATCAAAACGAGCAAAAAACAAGGACCACCGGGCTTGGCGCGGGTTAAGTCTCTGGGCATGCTGGAGGTAAGCCAAGTTCTTGTGGTCAGTGTAAATTATTACCGGGTGAAGAGCCCCCTCGAGCAGGTAACGCCACTCCTCCAATGCCAGTTTGATGGCCAATAACTCTCGATCTCCTATGGAATAGTTGCGCTCAGAGGAGGAGAAGAGTTTAGAGAAGAAGCCACAAGTTACCATCCTCCCGGAAGATGATTTTTGAGTAAGTACCGCTCCGGCTCCAGAGGAGGAGGCGTCAACTTCCAGGAAGAACTGTTTGTTGCCATCTGGGCGATGCAGCACCGGGGCGGAAGAGAAGGCCTGTTTAAGGGAAAGAAAGGCCTCCTCTGCTTCGGGTGGCCACTCTTTGGGATTAGTACCTTTACGGGTGAGCGCAGAAATTGGGGCCGTCCGGGAAGAGAAGTGTGGTATGAAGAGGCGGTAGTAGTTGGCGAAGCCCAGGAATCGCTGAATGGCCTTCAACCCCTCCGGTCGGGGCCATTTCTCGATGGCAGACAGTTTCTCAGGATCCATTTGTAGGCCGGTCTGAGAGATAATGTAGCCCAGAAACGGAAGCGAGGTCTGCTCAAAGAGGCACTTCTCAAATTTAGCGTAGAGATGGTTCTGCCTTAGCCTGAGCAGGACCTGACGAACGTCCCTCCGGTGAGTCTGGAGATCCGGAGAGAAGACCAAGATGTCGTCCAGGTACACCACTACGCAGGAGTAGAGAAGGTCCCGGAAGATGTCATTGACCAACTCTTGAAAGACGGCAGGAGCGTTACAGAGACCAAAGGGCATTACCAGGTATTCATAGTGGCCGTCCCGGGTGTTGAATGCCGTCTTCCATTCATCCCCCTGACGAATACGAACCAGGTTGTACGCCCCACGAAGGTCCAGTTTGGTGAAGATCCTAGCCCCCCTCAGGCGATCAAATAATTCTGGAATGAGCGGAAGGGGGTACTTATTCTTCACCGTGATCAGGTTTAGGCCTCTATAGTCTATACAGGGACGGAGAGAGCCGTCCTTCTTTTTGACGAAAAAGAAGCCTGCTCCCGCCGGGGAGGTAGATTTCCGGATGAATCCTCTGGCCAGATTCTCCTCAATATATTCGGACATTGACCGGGTCTCAGCAGCGGATAAAGGATAGATACGCCCACGGGGAGGAGTAGTACCGGGTAGCAGATCGATGGGACAGTCGTATGGTCTATGTGGTGGTAATGTCTCTGCCTCCTTTTTATTAAAGACATCTGCATAAGACCAATAAGGAATCGGAAGTCCAGGTAGATTAGCTGGGGTAGGAGAGGGACGGACGGGATGGACGGGAACCAGGCAGGTTTTATGACAGTCTTGTCCCCAGCGAAGGACCTCTCCGGTTTGCCAGTCTAGCACGGGTGCATGTCTCTGGAGCCAGGGCAGACCTAGCAAGAGGGCGTGAGAGAGTCCAGGCAGAACATGAAAGGAGATACTTTCAGAATGCAGCACTCCCACCTGCAGGGTAATGGATTCGGTGATGAGTTGAATGGGGCGAGGTAAGAGGCCCCCATCCACGGCAGCGACAGACAAGGGTACAGCCAGAGGTTTGGTGGGGATGCGGTATTTCTCAACCAGGGACTGTGAAATAAGGTTCCCGGCTGCTCCAGAGTCAAGTTGGGCTAGTTCGAAATAACGGTTCTCCCCGTAGATGATCGAAACTGACAACAGCAGGGATGGAGAGGATTTATTCTTGTCTAGGTGGACCTCTCTGAGCGAACCTAGACACAGGCGTTTCCCGACCTCTCCGGGCAGGCACGGATCCGGTGCTCCTTACTGCCACAGTAGAAGCAGCTCCCCTCGGCACGGCGTGAGTCCTGACGGGTTTTGACCATCTTGGTCTGGTCGACCTGCATAGGCTCAGGAGAGTGTACCTGGGGAGAGATGGAGGGAATGACGGGTTTCTGGAAAGTAGGAGCTAAACGTGGAATCCTTCTCTCACGGGTGACCTCTTTGGCACGCTCCTGGAACCGTAGGTCAATCCGGGTGGCAAGGGTTATTAGATCATCGAGAGAGGTAGGAATGTCCCGACCAGCAAGTTCATCTTTAATACGACCGGACAGACCCTCCCAGAAGACGGATACCAGAGCGTCGTTATCCCAGGCCAGCTCCGAGGCAAGGGTGCGGAACCGTATGGCATATTGGCCCACGGTGAGACCCTCCTGACGGAGGCGTAGCAGAGAGGATGCGGATGAGGTCTTCCGTCCGGGTTCGTCGAAGACTTTCCGGAAAGCCGAGAGAAAAGCAGGCAAGTTGGACACCAGGGGGTCTCCTCTCTCCCATAGAGGATTTAGCCAGGCCAGGGCCTCCCCGGTGAGATGGGACATGATAAAGGCAATTTTGGCCCGGTCGGAATTAAACTGATGGGACAAAAGTTCAAAGTGCAGGGTGCACTGATTTATGAAGCCCCGAGCCTGGACGGGGTCGCCTCCGAAGCGAGGAGGTGCAGAGAGCCGGGGTCCGGGGTAGGATACCATAGTATTAGTGGGCAGCGGAGCTGCCGGATTGCAAGATATGGCACTGGCGGAGGTTGTTGGTGGATCAGACAGGGTGTTCAGGCGAGTATTAACATTCCGCAGATGACCCAGGATGGCCTCCTGTTGGGACTTCTGACGGGACAGTTCAAGACAGAGGTCCGAGAGCGAGGGAGCTTGGGTGCCACCGGGTTCCATGGCCCGAGCAAACTGTAACGGGTCAGGGAGGCGGAACCTCTGAGCTATTATACAAGGGGGCGGCCCTTGTAAGGGAGCGGGTGGCAGTCTCTGGGTGAACGGACAGGGAGTTACGGCAAGTGATCAGGGCAGTCTCTGGGTAACGGGTAGGTACGACCTGTGATGGCAGAGCCTCCGGGTAGGCTAGCAGGCAGATGGTAGATGTGTGCTCCCAGGTGAGCAAGCGAGAGTCTCTGGAATAGCAGGTGGTCACGGCACGTGACGGCGGGACCTCCGGGCTGGCAAGTAGGCAGGTAACGGAGATGCGCTCCCAGGTGAGCGGGCAAGAGTCTCTGAGATAGCTGGTGGTCACAGCACGTGACAACGGAGCCTCCGGGCTGGCAAGCAGGCAGATAACGGAGAAGCGCTCCCAGGTGAGCGGGCAAGAGTCTCTGAGATAGCTGGTGGTCACAGCACGTGACAACGGAGCCTCCGGGCTGGCAAGCAGGCAGATAACGGAGAAGCGCTCCCAGGTGAGCGGGCAAGCTGGTCCATAGACAGACTGACCGGAGTAGTAAGGCAGACCGTCGGACCTCAGGCAAGCAGGCAGGTAGCTGATATGCGCACCCAGGTGAGCGGGCAGGCTGGTCCTTTAGACAGACTGACAGGAGTAGTAAGGCAGACCGTCGGACCTCAGACTAGCAGACAGGTAACAAGTATTCAGGCAGGAATCAGGCAGGTAACTAGCAGGAAACTGGCAGGAAACTGGCAGGTAACTGGCAGGTAACTGGCAACGGGACCTGAGGGCTGAAGCACAGGTGAGACACAGGTGCAAACAACATTGCTCGGGCACCTCCATTTTGGAGGAGGTGCCTTATATATGATGAAGTCCTCCGGCCATTGGCCGGGGACTCCTTAGGACGGCGCGCGCGGCCCCTTTAAGAGGAGGGGAGCGCGCGCGCGCGCGCCCTAAGCACAGGGGCCGGGAAGGAGCGCGCGCTGAGAGCAGAGCGGAAGGAGGACGCCGGGAAGGAGCGCGCGCTGACAGCAGAGCGGGGAGAGGACGCCGGGCACGGAGCAGAGCGGTGAGGGGAGCAGCGTCCCTGCCTAGCAGAGGGCAGGGACGCCAGCGCTACAGTCTCCAGCGAGGGCTGTGAGATGGACCCGGTGAAGGTTCAGGCTGTGCAGGAATGGCCTAGGCCTATTGGTTTGAAATCTATGCAGAGATTTTTGGGTTTTGCCAATTATTACAGGAAATTCATTAAGAATTTTTCTGTAATTGTTAAGCCTCTGACCGATCTCAACAGGAAAGGTGCGAATACGGTCCAGTGGACTACTGAGGCCATTGAAGCGTTTGAGTATCTCAAACAGAGGTTCAGTTCTGCCCCTATCCTTATGCAGCCTGATGAGACCAAGCCTTTTTTGGTCGAGGATGATGCTTCATTGGTGGGGGTCGGAGCAGTTTTGTCTCAGGAGAACAAGGATGGAGTACATCCTTGTGCCTTCTTTTCGAAAAAAATTTCGGAAACCAAACCGAATTATGATGTTGGAAATCGGGAGTTGCTGGCTTTTAAACTCGCGTTTGAACATTGGCGTCATTTTTCAGAAGGCGCTAGATTTCCTATTCAGGTTTTCACAGATCATAAGAATTTGATCTATCTGGATGCTGCCAAGCGCTTGAATGCCCGTCAAGCTAGGTGGTCACTTTTTTTTTCTCGGTTTCATTTTTCTGTTACCTATATCCCTGGTACTAAGAATGTTAAAGCCGATGCTTTATCTCGCAGCTTCTCTCCTACGGTCGGTGCCGAGGAGGAGGAGAGCATTTTACAGAAAGGAGTTGTGGTGGCGGCATTGGACTCCGTTTTGGAGAATGGGATTTTGAAAGCTCAAGATGATGCTCCATCTAACACTCCCCATGGGAGGTTGTTCGTGCCTAGAGCCTTCAGGAGAGATTTGTTTGTGGAGTGTCATGAGTCTCGGTTGGCAGGTCATCCAGGAATTTCAGAGACTAAGAGACTTATCAGTCGCAGTTTTTGGTGGCCTGGATGGCTGAAGGAAGTCATCAAGTGGGTGCATCAATGTACTGTGTGTGCTAGATCAAAGGCTTCACATACTCCTGCTGCGGGGTTGCTTTGCCCTCTGGAGGTTCCTAGTGCGCCTTGGATGCGTCTCACAATGGATTTTATTACTGATCTTCTTGTGTCCGAGGGTTATACTGTCATCTGGGTGGTCGTGGACCGTTTTAGTAAGATGTGTCATTTGGTTCCATTCATTAAGTTGCCCTGCGCCAAGACACTCGCTAAGGCGTTTGTTAAGGAGATTGTCAAGCTCCATGGCGTTCCCACGGATATTGTTTCTGATAGAGGACCTCAGTTTGTGGCTCGCTTTTGGCATGCTTTTTGTGACAGGTTGGGAGCCCATTTGTCATTTTCGTCTGGGTATCATCCTGAGTCTAATGGACAGACTGAAAGAAAGAACCAAGATGTTGAACAGTTTGCGTTGTTTTGTGGCAGACAATCAAGAGGTGTGATCTGAATTTCTGCCTCTTGCAGAATTTGTTCTTAACAATCATACATCCTTCTCTGCTGGGTGTTCTCCTTTTTTTTGGTTGTACTGGGAGACATCCGTCTTTTGGTTCGTTCTCCAAATTGGGGTCGGCGGTGCTGGAGGAGGAGAATTTTTCCGGTGATTTGGAGAGAGTTTGGACTAATGTACGTTGCAACCTTCAAGAGGCTAACAAGAAGTCCAAGAAGTATTTTGACAGGAAATGTAAGGAGGTTTTGTTTACTGTGGGTGACATGGTTTGGTTGTCCTCAAAGAACCTGCGGTTGAGGATTCCCTCTAAAAAACTGGTTCATAAGTTTGTGGGTCCATTGAAAGTGCTTCAGGTTGTTAACCCGTCTGCTGTTAGGTTGGATGTCCCTACTTCCTGGAAGATTAATCCTGTGTTTCATGTTTCCTTGTTGAAAAAGGCTGATGTATCAGATAGGAATGCCACTGTCTCAGTTCCTCCTGTGGTGGAAGACGGCGAATATGAAATTTCTCGTATCTTGAATTCTAGATGGCATAGAGGGAGATTACAGTATCTTGTCTCCTGGAAGGGTTTCGGTCCCGAAAACAACTCCTGGGTAAGGACTGATGATGTCTCTGTTCCGAAGGCTTGTTAAAGCTTTCCACAAGAGGTTTCCGGATAGGCCTGGGCCTGGAGGATCCGGAGGATCCTCATAAAAGAGGAGGTACTGTTAAAACCCTCCTGTTTGTTTTTTCCATCTTGTGTTTTGCGGTCACGTGACCATCTGCCTTTATATTCCAGCTCCGCCCTTTTGGCTGTGCTGGACTTCAGTGTGAATGTTTCTCTAGCCAGGTGCTTCTGTGCCTTTCTCTGTCAGTTCGTTTCGTCCTTCGTGGACTTCTAGTACCTTTTGGTCTGTTTGTCTTTTTGTGTTCTGCAACAACTTCTCTGTTTAGGAGGTGTCCCATTTTTGTCCCAGTCCTTACTTCTTTTAGGGACCCCTCCCCTTATGCTATAGGTCTTCGTTCAGACTAGCCGAGGACTAAGGCGGGTCTGTTCGCTAGGAACAGGCAGCCCGCTACGTCATAGGGATTCAGCTTAGTTTTACTGTAGGGACAGTTTTCCCTTATCTTTCCTTAGTACATGTTGCAGATCATAACAGTAAGTCCAGCCCAAAAAAACTAAAAGTAAAGAAATTCGGGGATCAGTATGGTTTCCGTCCAGGATTTGGCTCAACGCCTGCTGGGATTGACACTGGAGGTGGCGGAGCTCCAGCAACACGTGAGTAGCTGTTCTGAAGCGCATTTTGTGGAACCCAAGGTAGGACTGCCTGATGTTTTTTATGGTAAACAGCAAGATTTTTTTTCCTTTAAAAATGCTTGTTTGTTATATTTTTGTTTGAGACCAAGGTCCTCTGGGAATGAATCACAGCGCATTGGTTTTATTATGTCACTTTTGCGCAAAGAACCACAGGTGTGGGCCTTTTCTCTCCAACCTAATGATCCATGTTTAAGTTCTGTAGAAGAATTTTTTTCTGCTATGGGGCTATTATATGACGATCCTGATCGAATCTCATCTGCTGAGGCAGAACTCAGGCGTTTGAATCAGGGGTCAGGTGATGTTGAAAATTATTGCACACACTTCAGAAGAAGGGTCTCAGAAGTTAAATGGAATGATCCAGCTATGAAATGTCTATTTCTTGCTGGTCTGAGTGAAAGGGTTAAAGATTTGCTAATTGCATTCCCCGCACCTGAGACTCTGCAGGATGCCATGCAATTAGCTGTTCGTGTGGATAGGAGACTGAGATTTAGACAGAATGAGGTAAAGACTCCTGTAATGTCAGGTCCTAGTCCCCAGAAAATCTGCTCTGAAGGTGGAGAACCGATGGAGGTTGGGGCGAAGTCGCTCCCCTCTCAGGAAAGAGACCAGAGGTTCGCCGAGGGATTGTGTCTTTATTGTGGTAAAGCTGACCATTTGATTAAGTATTGTGAGCTTCGTTTAAGTAAAGAAAAAAAAAAAAGTAGTTAAGCCCGTATAGCTTGTTTACGCTCTGCTGGAGTATTTCTTTCTGGGAGTACTACTTTGCAGAAAAATTTGATTGAATTTCAGGTATTTGTAGAATGTGGTTCAACACTTAATGTGATTGATAAAGGGTTTTTGGAAAACCTTAAATTGAAATCCAAACCTTTGTCATCACCTATTTCTGTGATTGCAATTGATAACACTCCCTTGAAATGTATTACTCACAAGGTTGATGCATTTCCCCTCACTATCAATGGAGAAATTTTGGACTTGGTTGTATTAGATAATTTACCCTCTCTGGTTGTTCTAGGATTGCCTTAGTTAAAACTGCACAATCCTTTGCTGGACTGGTCTACTAATGTGATTAAGTCTTGGAGTCCGAAGTGCTATGATAAATGTTGTAATGGTCGCATTGCGGCTGTGGAAAAAGGGGAATTACCTGTACCTATTCAACATTTTTGGAGGGTTTTTTCAGAGGAGGAGTCGCAAGTTTTACCTCCTCATAGGGATTATGATTGCGCCATTGAGTGTGTTCCTGAAGCTACTCTTCCCAAGGGTCTCTTGTTTAATCTGACTATCCCTGAAAGAAAGGCCTTGGAGGAGTACATACAGACTAGCCTGGCTGCTGGTCACATTAGACCTTCTAAGTCGCCTGTGGCAGTTGGATTTTTCTTTGTTAAAAAAAAGGACGGGGGTTTACGTCCATGTCTGTATTTTCGTGAAATTAATAAGATTACCGTACGCAATTCCTACCCATTGCCGTTAATTCCTGACTTGTTTAACCAGTTGGTGGGGGCCAAGTGGTTCTCTAAAACTGATCTCCGGGGTGCATACAATTTGTTACGAGTGAAGGAGGGTGATGAATGGATAACTGCTTTTAACACTCCGGTAGGTCATTTTGAGAATCTGGTGATGCCTTTGGTCTTACCAATGCACCTGCATTTTTTCAGAACCTTATTAATGACATCCTGAGACCTTTGATTGGAAGAATGTGGTTGTGTATTTGGATGACATTTTGATTTATTCACCAGATCTAGAGTCCCATTGGCAGAGTATACGTGAAGTTTTGCAGTTATTGAGTGATAATTCACTCTTTGCTAAGCTGGAGAAATGTGAGTTCGCTGTGCAGAAAATTAGTTTTTTGGGCTACATTGTCTCCAGCGAGGGCTGTGAGATGGACCCGGTGAAGGTTCAGGCTGTGCAGGAATGGCCTAGGCCTATTGGTTTGAAATCTATGCAGAGATTTTTGGGTTTTGCCAATTATTACAGGAAATTCATTAAGAATTTTTCTGTAATTGTTAAGCCTCTGACCGATCTCAACAGGAAAGGTGCGAATACGGTCCAGTGGACTACTGAGGCCATTGAAGCGTTTGAGTATCTCAAACAGAGGTTCAGTTCTGCCCCTATCCTTATGCAGCCTGATGAGACCAAGCCTTTTTTGGTCGAGGATGATGCTTCATTGGTGGGGGTCGGAGCAGTTTTGTCTCAGGAGAACAAGGATGGAGTACATCCTTGTGCCTTCTTTTCGAAAAAAATTTCGGAAACCAAACCGAATTATGATGTTGGAAATCGGGAGTTGCTGGCTTTTAAACTCGCGTTTGAACATTGGCGTCATTTTTCAGAAGGCGCTAGATTTCCTATTCAGGTTTTCACAGATCATAAGAATTTGATCTATCTGGATGCTGCCAAGCGCTTGAATGCCCGTCAAGCTAGGTGGTCACTTTTTTTTTCTCGGTTTCATTTTTCTGTTACCTATATCCCTGGTACTAAGAATGTTAAAGCCGATGCTTTATCTCGCAGCTTCTCTCCTACGGTCGGTGCCGAGGAGGAGGAGAGCATTTTACAGAAAGGAGTTGTGGTGGCGGCATTGGACTCCGTTTTGGAGAATGGGATTTTGAAAGCTCAAGATGATGCTCCATCTAACACTCCCCATGGGAGGTTGTTCGTGCCTAGAGCCTTCAGGAGAGATTTGTTTGTGGAGTGTCATGAGTCTCGGTTGGCAGGTCATCCAGGAATTTCAGAGACTAAGAGACTTATCAGTCGCAGTTTTTGGTGGCCTGGATGGCTGAAGGAAGTCATCAAGTGGGTGCATCAATGTACTGTGTGTGCTAGATCAAAGGCTTCACATACTCCTGCTGCGGGGTTGCTTTGCCCTCTGGAGGTTCCTAGTGCGCCTTGGATGCGTCTCACAATGGATTTTATTACTGATCTTCTTGTGTCCGAGGGTTATACTGTCATCTGGGTGGTCGTGGACCGTTTTAGTAAGATGTGTCATTTGGTTCCATTCATTAAGTTGCCCTGCGCCAAGACACTCGCTAAGGCGTTTGTTAAGGAGATTGTCAAGCTCCATGGCGTTCCCACGGATATTGTTTCTGATAGAGGACCTCAGTTTGTGGCTCGCTTTTGGCATGCTTTTTGTGACAGGTTGGGAGCCCATTTGTCATTTTCGTCTGGGTATCATCCTGAGTCTAATGGACAGACTGAAAGAAAGAACCAAGATGTTGAACAGTTTGCGTTGTTTTGTGGCAGACAATCAAGAGGTGTGATCTGAATTTCTGCCTCTTGCAGAATTTGTTCTTAACAATCATACATCCTTCTCTGCTGGGTGTTCTCCTTTTTTTTGGTTGTACTGGGAGACATCCGTCTTTTGGTTCGTTCTCCAAATTGGGGTCGGCGGTGCTGGAGGAGGAGAATTTTTCCGGTGATTTGGAGAGAGTTTGGACTAATGTACGTTGCAACCTTCAAGAGGCTAACAAGAAGTCCAAGAAGTATTTTGACAGGAAATGTAAGGAGGTTTTGTTTACTGTGGGTGACATGGTTTGGTTGTCCTCAAAGAACCTGCGGTTGAGGATTCCCTCTAAAAAACTGGTTCATAAGTTTGTGGGTCCATTGAAAGTGCTTCAGGTTGTTAACCCGTCTGCTGTTAGGTTGGATGTCCCTACTTCCTGGAAGATTAATCCTGTGTTTCATGTTTCCTTGTTGAAAAAGGCTGATGTATCAGATAGGAATGCCACTGTCTCAGTTCCTCCTGTGGTGGAAGACGGCGAATATGAAATTTCTCGTATCTTGAATTCTAGATGGCATAGAGGGAGATTACAGTATCTTGTCTCCTGGAAGGGTTTCGGTCCCGAAAACAACTCCTGGGTAAGGACTGATGATGTCTCTGTTCCGAAGGCTTGTTAAAGCTTTCCACAAGAGGTTTCCGGATAGGCCTGGGCCTGGAGGATCCGGAGGATCCTCATAAAAGAGGAGGTACTGTTAAAACCCTCCTGTTTGTTTTTTCCATCTTGTGTTTTGCGGTCACGTGACCATCTGCCTTTATATTCCAGCTCCGCCCTTTTGGCTGTGCTGGACTTCAGTGTGAATGTTTCTCTAGCCAGGTGCTTCTGTGCCTTTCTCTGTCAGTTCGTTTCGTCCTTCGTGGACTTCTAGTACCTTTTGGTCTGTTTGTCTTTTTGTGTTCTGCAACAACTTCTCTGTTTAGGAGGTGTCCCATTTTTGTCCCAGTCCTTACTTCTTTTAGGGACCCCTCCCCTTATGCTATAGGTCTTCGTTCAGACTAGCCGAGGACTAAGGCGGGTCTGTTCGCTAGGAACAGGCAGCCCGCTACGTCGTAGGGATTCAGCTTAGTTTTACTGTAGGGACAGTTTTCCCTTATCTTTCCTTAGTACATGTTGCAGATCATAACAGTAAGTCCAGCCCAAAAAAACTAAAAGTAAAGAAATTCGGGGATCAGTATGGTTTCCGTCCAGGATTTGGCTCAACGCCTGCTGGGATTGACACTGGAGGTGGCGGAGCTCCAGCAACACGTGAGTAGCTGTTCTGAAGCGCATTTTGTGGAACCCAAGGTAGGACTGCCTGATGTTTTTTATGGTAAACAGCAAGATTTTTTTTCCTTTAAAAATGCTTGTTTGTTATATTTTTGTTTGAGACCAAGGTCCTCTGGGAATGAATCACAGCGCATTGGTTTTATTATGTCACTTTTGCGCAAAGAACCACAGGTGTGGGCCTTTTCTCTCCAACCTAATGATCCATGTTTAAGTTCTGTAGAAGAATTTTTTTCTGCTATGGGGCTATTATATGACGATCCTGATCGAATCTCATCTGCTGAGGCAGAACTCAGGCGTTTGAATCAGGGGTCAGGTGATGTTGAAAATTATTGCACACACTTCAGAAGAAGGGTCTCAGAAGTTAAATGGAATGATCCAGCTATGAAATGTCTATTTCTTGCTGGTCTGAGTGAAAGGGTTAAAGATTTGCTAATTGCATTCCCCGCACCTGAGACTCTGCAGGATGCCATGCAATTAGCTGTTCGTGTGGATAGGAGACTGAGATTTAGACAGAATGAGGTAAAGACTCCTGTAATGTCAGGTCCTAGTCCCCAGAAAATCTGCTCTGAAGGTGGAGAACCGATGGAGGTTGGGGCGAAGTCGCTCCCCTCTCAGGAAAGAGACCAGAGGTTCGCCGAGGGATTGTGTCTTTATTGTGGTAAAGCTGACCATTTGATTAAGTATTGTGAGCTTCGTTTAAGTAAAGAAAAAAAAAAAAGTAGTTAAGCCCGTATAGCTTGTTTACGCTCTGCTGGAGTATTTCTTTCTGGGAGTACTACTTTGCAGAAAAATTTGATTGAATTTCAGGTATTTGTAGAATGTGGTTCAACACTTAATGTGATTGATAAAGGGTTTTTGGAAAACCTTAAATTGAAATCCAAACCTTTGTCATCACCTATTTCTGTGATTGCAATTGATAACACTCCCTTGAAATGTATTACTCACAAGGTTGATGCATTTCCCCTCACTATCAATGGAGAAATTTTGGACTTGGTTGTATTAGATAATTTACCCTCTCTGGTTGTTCTAGGATTGCCTTAGTTAAAACTGCACAATCCTTTGCTGGACTGGTCTACTAATGTGATTAAGTCTTGGAGTCCGAAGTGCTATGATAAATGTTGTAATGGTCGCATTGCGGCTGTGGAAAAAGGGGAATTACCTGTACCTATTCAACATTTTTGGAGGGTTTTTTCAGAGGAGGAGTCGCAAGTTTTACCTCCTCATAGGGATTATGATTGCGCCATTGAGTGTGTTCCTGAAGCTACTCTTCCCAAGGGTCTCTTGTTTAATCTGACTATCCCTGAAAGAAAGGCCTTGGAGGAGTACATACAGACTAGCCTGGCTGCTGGTCACATTAGACCTTCTAAGTCGCCTGTGGCAGTTGGATTTTTCTTTGTTAAAAAAAAGGACGGGGGTTTACGTCCATGTCTGTATTTTCGTGAAATTAATAAGATTACCGTACGCAATTCCTACCCATTGCCGTTAATTCCTGACTTGTTTAACCAGTTGGTGGGGGCCAAGTGGTTCTCTAAAACTGATCTCCGGGGTGCATACAATTTGTTACGAGTGAAGGAGGGTGATGAATGGATAACTGCTTTTAACACTCCGGTAGGTCATTTTGAGAATCTGGTGATGCCTTTGGTCTTACCAATGCACCTGCATTTTTTCAGAACCTTATTAATGACATCCTGAGACCTTTGATTGGTAAGAATGTGGTTGTGTATTTGGATGACATTTTGATTTATTCACCAGATCTAGAGTCCCATTGGCAGAGTGTACGTGAAGTTTTGCAGTTATTGAGTGATAATTCACTCTTTGCTAAGCTGGAGAAATGTGAGTTCGCTGTGCAGAAAATTAGTTTTTTGGGCTACATTGTCTCCAGCGAGGGCTGTGAGATGGACCCGGTGAAGGTTCAGGCTGTGCAGGAATGGCCTAGGCCTATTGGTTTGAAATCTATACAGAGATTTTTGGGTTTTGCCAATTATTACAGGAAATTCATTAAGAATTTTTCTGTAATTGTTAAGCCTCTGACCGATCTCAACAGGAAAGGTGCGAATACGGTCCAGTGGACTACTGAGGCCATTGAAGCATTTGAGTATCTCAAAGAGAGGTTCAGTTCTGCCCCTATCCTTATGCAGCCTGATGAGACCAAGCCTTTATTGGTCGAGGATGATGCTTCATTGGTGGGGGTCGGAGCAGTTTTGTCTCAGGAGAACAAGGATGGAGTACATCCTTGTGCCTTCTTTTCGAAAAAAAATTTGGAAACCAAACTGAATTATGATGTTGGAAATCGGTAGTTGCTGGCTTTTAAACTCGTGTTTGAACATTGGCGTCATTTTTTGGAAGGCGCTAGATTTCCTATTCAGGTTTTCACAGATCATGAGAATTTGATCTATCTGGATGCTGCCAAGCGCTTGAATGCCCGTCAAGCTAGGTGGGCACTTTTTTTTCTCGGTTTCATTTTTCTGTTACCTATATCCCTGGTACTAAGAATGTTAAAGCCGATGCTTTATCTCGCAGCTTCTCTCCTACGGTCGGTGCCGAGGAGGAGGAGAGCATTTTACAGAAAGGAGTTGTGGTGGCGGCATTGGACTCCGTTTTGGAGAATGGGATTTTGAAAGCTCAAGATGATGCTCCATCTAACACTCCCCATGGGAGGTTGTTCGTGCCTAGAGCCTTCAGGAGAGATTTGTTTGTGGAGTGTCATGAGTCTCGGTTGGCAGGTCATCCAGGAATTTCGGAGACTAAGAGACTTATCAGTCACAGTTTTTGGTGGCCTGGATGGCAGAAGGAAGTCATCAAGTGGGTGCATCAATGTACTGTGTGTGCTAGATCAAAGGCTTCACATACTCCTGCTGCGGAGTTGCTTTGCCCTCTGGAGGTTCATAGTGCCCCTTGGACGCATCTCACAATGGATTTTATTACTGATCTTCCTGTGTCCGAGGGTTATACTGTCATCTGGGTGGTCGTGGACCGTTTTAGTAAGATGTGCCATTTGGTTCCATTCATTAAGTTGCCCTGCGCCAAGACACTCGCTAAGGCGTTTGTTAAGGAGATTGTCAAGCTCCATGGCGTTCCCACAGATATTGTTTCTGATAGAGGACCTCTGTTTGTGGCTCGCTTTTGGCGTGCTTTTTGTGACAGGTTGGGAGCCCATTTGTCATTTTCGTCTGGGTATCATCCTGAGTCTAATGGACAGACTGAAAGAAAGAACCAAGATGTTGAACAGTTTGCATTGTTTTGTGGCAGACAATCAAGAGGTGTGATCTGAATTTCTGCCTCTCGCAGAATTTGTTCTTAACAATCATACATCCTTCTCTGCTGGGTGTTCTCCTTTTTTTTGGCTGTACTGGGAGACATCCGTCTTTTGGTTCGTTCTCCAAATTGGGGTCGGCGGTGCCGGAGGAGGAGAATTTTTCCGGTGATTTGGAGAGAGTTTGGACTAATGTACGTTGCAACCTTCAAGAGGCTAACAAGAAGTCCAAGAAGTATTTTGACAGGAAACGTAAGGAGGTTTTGTTTACTGTGGGTGACATGGTTTGGTTGTCCTCAAAGAACCTGCGGTTGAGGATTCCCTCTAAAAAACTGGTTCATAAGTTTGTGGGTCCATTGAAAGTGCTTCAGATTGTTAACCCGTCTGCTGTTAGGTTGGATGTCCCTACTTCCTGGAAGATTAATCCTGTGTTTCATGTTTCCTTTTTGAAAAAGGCTGATGTATCAGATAGGAATGCCACTGTCTCAGTTCCTCCTGTGGTGGAAGACGGCGAATATGACATTTCTCGTATCTTGAATTCTAGATGGCATAGAGGGAGATTACAGTATCTTGTCTCCTGGAAGGGTTTCGGTCCCAAAAACAACTCCTGGGTAAGGACGGATGATGTCTCTGCTCCTAGGCTTGTTAAAGCTTTCCACAAGAGGTTTCCGGATAGGCCTGGGCCTGGAGGATCCGGAGGATCCTCATAAAAGAGGGGGTACTGTTAAAACCCTCCTGTTTGTTTTTTCCATCTTGTGTTTTGCGGTCACGTGACCATCTGCCTTTATATTCCAGCTCCGCACTTTTGGCTGTGCTGGACTTCAGTGTGAATGTTTCTCTAGCCAGGTGCTTCTGTGCCTTTCTCTGTCAGTTCGTTTCGTCCTTCGTGGACTTCTAGTACCTTTTGGTCTGTTTGTCTTTTTGTGTTCTACAACAACTTCTCTGTTTAGGAGGTGTCCCATTTTTGTCCCATTCCTTACTTCTTTTAGGGACCCCTCCCCTTATGCTATAGGTCTTCGTTCAGACTAGCCGAGGACTAAGGCGGGTCTGTTCGCTAGGAACAGGCAGCCCGCTACATCGTAGGGATTCAGCTTAGTTTTACTGTAGGGACAGTTTTCCCTTATCTTTCCTTAGTACATGTTGCAGATCATAACATGTACAGTATCAGTAGAAAGTCTATCAGCCTGTATTCCACTCTGTGCACAGGCTTATAGACTCGCACAAACACACATATATACAGTACACTGCTCAAAAAAATAAAGGGAACACTCAAATAACTCATCCTAAATCTGAATGAATGAAATATTCTCATTGAATACTTTGATCTGTACAAAGTTGAATGTGCTGACAACAAAATCACAAAAAAATCATCAATGGAAATCAAATTTATTAACCAATGAAGGCCTGGATTTGGAGCCACCCCCAAAATTAAAGTGGAAAAACTCACTGCAGGCTGATCCAACTTTGATGTAATGTCCTTAAAACAAGTCAAAATGAGGCTCAATATTGTGTGTGGCCTCCACGTGCCTGTATGACCTCCCTACAACGCCCGGGCATGCTCCTGATGAGATTGCGGATGGTCTCCTGTGCAATCTCCTCCCAGACCTGGACTAAATAAATCCGCCAACTCCTGGACAGTCTGTGGTGCAACGTGATGTTGGTGGATGGAGCAAGACATGATGTCCCAGATGTGCTCAATCGGATTCAGGTCTGGGGAATGGGCAGGCCAGTCCATAGCTTCAATGCCTTCATCTTGCAGGAACTGCTGACACACTTCACCCACATGAGGTCTGGCATTGTCCTGCATTAGGAGGAACTCAGGGCCAACCGCACCAGCATATGGTCTCACAAGGGGTCTGAGGATCTCATCTCGGTACCTAATGGCAGTCAGGCTACCTCTGGCGAGCACATGGAGGGCTGTGCGGCCCTCCAAAGAAATGCCACTCCACACCATTACTGACCCACAGCCAAACCGGTCATGCTGAAAGATGTTGCAGGCAGTAGATCGCTCTCCACGGCGTCTCCAGACTCTGTGACGTCTGTCACATGTGCTCAGTGTGAACCTGCTTTTGTCTGTGAAAAGCACAGGACGCCAGTGGCGACTTTGCCAATCCTGGTGTTCTGTGGCAAATGCAAAGCGTCCTGCACCGTGTTGGGCTGTGAGCACAACCTCCATCAGTGGACGTCGGGCCCTCATACCACCCTCATGGAGTCGGTTTCTAACCGTTTGTGCAGACACATGCACATTTGTGGCCTGCTGGAGGTCATTTTGCAGGGCTCTGGCAGTGCTCCTCCTGTTCCTCCTTGCACAAAGGCGGAGGTAGAGGTCCTGCTGCTGGGTTGTTGCCCTCCTATGGCCCCCTCCACGTCTCCTGGTGTACTGGCCTGTCTCCTGGTAGCGCCTCCAGCCTCTGGACACTACGCTGATAGACACAGCAAACCTTCTTGCCACAGCTCGCATTGATGTGCCATCCTGGATTAGCTGCACTACCTGAGCAACTTCTGTGGGTTGTAGAGTCCGTCTCATGCTACCACGACTGTGAAAGCACAACCAACATTCAAAAGTGACCAAAACATCAGCCAGAAAGCATTGGTACTGAAATGTGGTCTGTGGTCCCCACCTGCAGAACCACTCCTTTATTGAGTGTGTCTCAATAATAATAATAATTTCCATCTATTGTCTATTCCATTTGCACAACAGCATGTGAAATTGATTGTCAATCAGTGTTGCTTCCTAAGTGGACAGTTAGATTTCACAGAAGTTTGATGTACTTGGAGTTATATTCTGTTGTTTAATTGTTCCCTCTATTTTTTTGAGCAGTGTATATATATACACACACACACACACACACACACACACACACACACACACACACACATATATATATCTGCTTTCCTATTTTCACAGACTGACAAAATGGAGAGAGTGGAGAAACTTTTTTTCTTCCCTCTCCACCTCCGAGAAAAACTGGTGCACTCTGATCACACTCTGATCAAAGTCTAATATATTATATATATATTTTGTGGACTATAAGATGCACCGGACCATAGGACGCACCCCAAATTTTGGGATGGGAAAAAATGTTTTTAAAATAAAATGGTGGTGCATCTTATAGTCCGTTTTAATGGGAACTTACTGGCGGGGCGGCAGTGGTGGAGGGGGCTCACAGCAGGCAGGGTCGCTGCTTCAGGAAGCCGGTGGCAGCAGGAGTGGGGCGATGCTGTGGGCCCTGGGCTCTCATAAGATGTTGACGCCGGTGAGCGGAATCACCTTTCCCATTGATTTACGGTGGGTTTCTGGAAAATAGCCGCCGGAGGCAGCGCATGCGCAGATTGAGATCTCAGAAGCCATTTTCCCGAAGCCCACCGCAGTTAAATCAATGGGAAAGGGCGCCGACATCTTATGAGAGCCCAGGGCCCGCAGCATCGCCCCACTCCAGCCGCCGGCCTCCTGAACAGCGACCCTGCCTCTTGTGACCCCGGTCCACCGCAGCTACCCCCCGGTAAACTACTTTCGGATTATAAGAAGCAGCATAATTTTCCTCCCAAATTTTGAAAAAAAAAGTGTGTTTTATAATCCGAAAAATGCGGTACGCCAGGCAGAAGCAGGGGGCCGCATTGTGTATGGGCAAGTGTCAAGTTTGTGTCCTTAACTCCGGCCTTGCATAGATGTTTAGAAGTCTTGTGGTGCATTAAATTACCCGATGTGCGGCTTATTCCAGCTGGTAGACTCTGTTTCAGATGTTCAATGAACGATCTGTAAGAAATCATTCAGTGTGCAATATTCTCAGCAGCACATGTCCTATTTACACAGGATGATGTGCTGCCAAGAACGATGAGCTTTTTGTGTGGCACAAAAGATCATTTCACCTGACGAACGAGTCTTTTGCTCATTCATTGGATGATGGGCAGCCTGTTTAGATGGCACAATTATCGTGAATGAGCGTCCCTAGGAAACTCTTGTTCACAATAATCGTGTAGTGTAAATGCATCTTTGGCAGCAGAATATCTATTGCTTATTAGATCTGCAAAGTTTTCATGGAATTAGATTGTAAACTATTGTAGATTCCTAGGAGCAGGGTGTATATTAGTATATAAGCTCTAAGGGGCAGCCTGTATATTGTATATTAGATTGTAAGCTCCTAGGAGCAGGGTGTAAATTAGTCTATAAGCTCTCAGGGACAGCCTGTATGTTATGCACACGCCCGGGCTAAGCGGCGTGTGCGTGGGATTGGTAGTGATTCCACTGGACCGTGCCGGAGAGTGAATGCCTGGAGGGGCGTAACTAAGTATCTGCCCGATCCGACCAAGGTGGCACGACGGCATACGACGCCAGAGCACCAAGGAGGAACCGAGCAGAGGGACCAGGTGCTACTCCAGGACAGACCCCGGACACGGCTGTTGACCCACACAGGGGAATACAGGAACAGACTGGTAGACTGGCACGCAGACTGGTATGCAGGCAGGCGGGTATGCAGGCAGGCGGGTATGCAGGCAGGCGGGTAAAGGTAAGCACAGCTAGAGTGCAGAAGACTGAGCAGGGAGGACAGGGCTCTGTTCACACTGAACAGACAGGAAGGGAAAGGCAGAGCCAGACACCCACAGGGTACTTGCAGTGAAGTAGCGAGTGGACCACAAACTCACAAACGGGAGTACAGAGACAACAGGCAGGAGTTAGGTACGAGTTCAGACTCTGCAGAAAAAGGAAGGGAACGGGCATAGAGGCAAAACAGGTAAAGGATAGGAGAGAGTTCAGACTGGAACTGAGTGTACGGAGGAGACCGACACTGCAGCGGGATACAGGAGCGGGTCTGGGAATACTGCCCCCAGAGAGGCGGAACGAACAGGCAAGGAGCGTGTTCAGACAGGACAGACTAGATACAGGAGCGGGTCTAGGTAATCGGCCACTAACAGGCGGGAGGAACAGGCTAGGAGCAAGTTCAGACAGGACAGACAAGAGAACACAGAAAGGACTCAGTTCAGACACGGGAACTAATACCGCAAAGCAGGAGACATACAGGACTCAGTTCAGACACGGGAACTAATACCGTAAAGCAGGAGACATACAGGACTCAGTTCAGACACGGGAACTAATACCGTAAAGCAGGAGACATACAGGACTTAGTTCAGACACGGGAACTAATACCGTAAAGCAGGAGACATACAGGACTTAGTTCAGACACGGGAACTAATACCGTAAAGCAGGAGACATACAGGACTAAGTTCAGACACGGGAACTAATACCGTAAAGCAGGAGACATACAGGACTAAGTTCAGACACGGGAGCTGACACCGCAAGGCAGGAGACATACAGGACTTAGTTCAGACACGGGAACTAATACCGTAAAGCAGGAGACATACAGGACTTAGTTCAGACACGGGAACTAATACCGTAAAGCAGGAGACATACAGGACTAAGTTCAGACAGGCCTGGAAATACAGCCTCCAGGAAAGGCAGACAGGGAACACAGAACGGGACCTGGCACATTCAGAGTGCAAGCACACACTGAAAGAAACACTTATGCTCAGGCAGGGATAGAAGGGAGCTGCTGAGCTATATACCAAGAGACAGACAGCGATAGGCTGAGGACGCACAAGGGGTGTGACCCACAGCAGGTACAAAAGGCAGGAAGTGATCGGGCGCCGCCCTTAAGCAGCAGAAACAGACACAGACACAAACAGACAGCATGGAGGGAAGCCAGAGAGACATTCTGGACAGGAGATCAAGTGCGCCCTCTTGCACAGTGGGAGATAGACCACCATGCAAGGACGCCGCCAGGTATGTTACAGTACCTCCCCCCTTACGCCCCCTCTTCTTCAGGCCTGCCAGAATCTTCCGCAGGGAATTCGAGGACCAGTCGTTCACTGGGTTGGAGGGGGACAGAGACTTGAGGGTAATCTCTGCTTCGAGGTACATCTTGTCAGGCTCACAGGAAGAAATAAACGGGTTATCAGGTACATAATGAGGAAAAGTCGCTGTCTCTTTGTTATCTGGTGGTACCCCGGAGGATTCAGGAAACAACTGGAGGTCCTCCGCCGGGTCAGAAGAGTACTGAGGCTCAGAGAAAACATCTGCTTCAGAGTACACTAGGTCGGACTCACTGGAGGAAGCAGGCGAGGTATCAGGTACAGGAAATAGGAAAGTCTCTGTCCATTCACCACCAGGTGGCACCCCGAAGGGTTCTGAACACAACTGGAGGTCCTCCGCCTGGTCGGAGGGGTGTAGAGACTCGGGAGTAACCTCTGCTTCGGAGTACACTAGGTCGGACTCACTGGAGGAAGCAGGCGAGGTATCAGGTACAGGAAATAGGAAAGTCTCTGTCCATTCACCACCAGGTGGCACCCCGAAGGGTTCTGAACACAACTGGAGGTCCTCCGCCTGGTCGGAGGGGTGTAGAGACTCGGGAGTAACCTCTGCTTCGGAGTACACTAGGTCGGACTCACTGGAGGAAGCAGGCGAGGTATCGGGTACCGAGTATAGGAAAGTCTCTGTCCATTCACCACCAGGTGGCACCCCGAAGGGTTCTGAACACAACTGGAGGTCCTCCGCCTGGTCGGAGGGGTGTAGAGACTCGGGAGTAACCTCTGCTTCGGAGTACACTAGGTTGGACTCACTGGGCGAAGCGAGCGAGGTATCAGGTCCAGGATATAGGAAAGTCTCTGTCCATTCACCACCAGGTGGCACCCCGAAGGGTTCAGAACACAACTGGAGGTCCTCCGCCTGGTCGGAGGGGTGTAGAGACTCGGGAGTAACCTCTGCTTCGGAGTACACTAGGTTGGACTCACTGGACGAAGCGAGCGAGGTATCAGGTACAGAGTATAGGAGAGTCTCTGTCCTTTCGCTACCAGGTAGCACCCCGAAGGGTTCAGGAGGTCTCAGGGAGGACAGACCCAGGCGTGACTGCTTGCCTCTAAGTCTAGCACGTCTGGACTGCCTCTTGAGGTTGGGAGAAGTATTCCGGAAAGCGTAGTCACCCTGTGAGGATTCTGGGTGGGCAGTAGTCTCATTGGGCTGGAGAACTATTGCGCTACCCACACACATTACCCATTGGGGCTGCTCCGGGATATTGGGAAGTGAAGCTTCAGCAGGAACCTCCGGGTTAGGATCATCGAAGACCATTAGAAAGGCCACCAGGAAGGCCATTAGGTCCCGGAGGATCGGATCCTGTGTCTCATATAGGGGGTTGATCCATTCCAAGGCATCCCCCGCCAGGTAAGACATAATAAAGGCCACTTTAGCCCAATCGGAAGGAAAATAAAGAGGGTAGGCCTTAAAGTGTAGCATGCATTGCTCCACAAATGCACGACACTGTCTTGGATCCCCATAGTAACGTGGCGGATCCGCAGGAACGAGAGCTGATAGATCCATCTGGACGAGAGCGTAATTCGCCTGGAACTCAGCTAAAGGAAAAAAAAAATTTATTTATTTATTTTAATGCACGTATTCACTGGAAAAACTTCTCAGAGAGCGAAGGCCGTGGGGCTCAACGGGAACCATGGCCTGAGCATGCTGTTATGCACACGCCCGGGCTAAGCGGCGTGTGCGTGGGATTGGTAGTGATTCCACTGGACCGTGCCGGAGAGTGAATGCCTGGAGGGGCGTAACTAAGTATCTGCCCGATCCGACCAAGGTGGCACGACGGCATACGACGCCAGAGCACCAAGGAGGAACCGAGCAGAGGGACCAGGTGCTACTCCAGGACAGACCCCGGACACGGCTGTTGACCCACACAGGGGAATACAGGAACAGACTGGTAGACTGGCACGCAGACTGGTATGCAGGCAGGCGGGTATGCAGGCAGGCGGGTATGCAGGCAGGCGGGTAAAGGTAAGCACAGCTAGAGTGCAGAAGACTGAGCAGGGAGGACAGGGCTCTGTTCACACTGAACAGACAGGAAGGGAAAGGCAGAGCCAGACACCCACAGGGTACTTGCAGTGAAGTAGCGAGTGGACCACAAACTCACAAACGGGAGTACAGAGACAACAGGCAGGAGTTAGGTACGAGTTCAGACTCTGCAGAAAAAGGAAGGGAACGGGCATAGAGGCAAAACAGGTAAAGGATAGGAGAGAGTTCAGACTGGAACTGAGTGTACGGAGGAGACCGACACTGCAGCGGGATACAGGAGCGGGTCTGGGAATACTGCCCCCAGAGAGGCGGAACGAACAGGCAAGGAGCGTGTTCAGACAGGACAGACTAGATACAGGAGCGGGTCTAGGTAATCGGCCACTAACAGGCGGGAGGAACAGGCTAGGAGCAAGTTCAGACAGGACAGACAAGAGAACACAGAAAGGACTCAGTTCAGACACGGGAACTAATACCGCAAAGCAGGAGACATACAGGACTCAGTTCAGACACGGGAACTAATACCGTAAAGCAGGAGACATACAGGACTCAGTTCAGACACGGGAACTAATACCGTAAAGCAGGAGACATACAGGACTTAGTTCAGACACGGGAACTAATACCGTAAAGCAGGAGACATACAGGACTTAGTTCAGACACGGGAACTAATACCGTAAAGCAGGAGACATACAGGACTAAGTTCAGACACGGGAACTAATACCGTAAAGCAGGAGACATACAGGACTAAGTTCAGACACGGGAGCTGACACCGCAAGGCAGGAGACATACAGGACTTAGTTCAGACACGGGAACTAATACCGTAAAGCAGGAGACATACAGGACTTAGTTCAGACACGGGAACTAATACCGTAAAGCAGGAGACATACAGGACTAAGTTCAGACAGGCCTGGAAATACAGCCTCCAGGAAAGGCAGACAGGGAACACAGAACGGGACCTGGCACATTCAGAGTGCAAGCACACACTGAAAGAAACACTTATGCTCAGGCAGGGATAGAAGGGAGCTGCTGAGCTATATACCAAGAGACAGACAGCGATAGGCTGAGGACGCACAAGGGGTGTGACCCACAGCAGGTACAAAAGGCAGGAAGTGATCGGGCGCCGCCCTTAAGCAGCAGAAACAGACACAGACACAAACAGACAGCATGGAGGGAAGCCAGAGAGACATTCTGGACAGGAGATCAAGTGCGCCCTCTTGCACAGTGGGAGATAGACCACCATGCAAGGACGCCGCCAGGTATGTTACACTGTATATTGTATATTAGATTGTAGACTCCTAGGAGCAGGGTGTACATTAGTATATAAGCTCTAAGGGGCAGCCTGTATATTGTATATTAGATTGTAAGCTCCTAGGAGCAGGGTGTAAATTAGTCTATAAGCTCTCAGGGACAGCCTGTATATTGTATATTAGATTGTAGACTCCTAGGAGCAGGGTGTAGATTAGTCTATAAGCTCTAAGGGGCAGCCTGTATATTGTATATTAGATTGTAGACTCCTAGGAGCGGGGTGTAGATTAGTCTATAAGCTCTAAGGGGCAGCCTGTATATTGTATATTAGATTGTAAGCTCCTAGGAACAGGTTATAGATTAGTCTATAAGCTCTAAGGGGCAGCCTGTATATTGTATATTAGAGTGTAAGCTCCTAGGAACAGGTTGTAGATTAGTCTATAAACTCTAAAGGGCAGCCTGTATATTCTATATTAGATTGTAAACTCCTAGGAGCAGGGTGTAGATTAGTCTGTATGCTCTCAGCAGTATGTATATTGTATATTAGATTGTAAGCTCCTAGGAGCAGGGTGTAGATTAGTCTATAAGCGCTAAGGGGCAGCCTGTATATTGTATATTAGATTGTAAGCTCCTAGGAGCAGGGTGTAGATGAGTCTATAAGCTCTAAGGGGCAGCCTTTATATTGTATATTAGATTGTAGACTCCTAGGAGCAGGGTGTAGATTAGTCTATAAGCTCTAAGGGGCAGCCTGTATATTGTATATTAGATTGTAAGCTCCTAGGAGCAGGGTGTAGATTAGTCTATAAGCTCTAAGGGGCAGCCTGTATATTGTATATTAGATTGTAAGCTCCTAGGAGCAGGGTGTAGACTAGTCTATAAACTCTAAGGGGCAGCCTGTATATTGTATATTAGATTGTAGACTCCTAGGAGCAGGGTGTAGATTAGTCTATAAGCTCTAAGGGGCAGCCTGTATATTGTATATTAGATTGTAAGCTCATAGGAGCAGGGTGTAGATTAGTCTATAAGCTCTAAGGGGCAGCCTGTATATTGTATATTAGATTGTAAGCTCCTAGGAACAGGTTGTAGATTAGTCTATAAACTCTAAGGGGCAGCATGTATATTCTATATTAGATTGTAAGCTCCTAGGAGCAGGGTGTAGATGAGTCTATAAGCTCTAAGGGGCAGCCTGTATATTGTATATTAGATTGTAAACTCCTAGGAGCAGGGTGTAGATTAGTCTATAAGCTCTAAGGGGCAGCCTGTACATTGTATATTAGATTGTAAGCTCCTAGGAGCAGGGTGTAGATTAGTCTATAAGCTCTCAGGGACAGCCTGTATATTGTATATTAGATTGTAGACTCCTAGGAGCAGGGTGTACATTAGTATATAAGCTCTAAGGGGCAGCCTGTATATTGTATATTAGATTGTAAGCTCCTAGGAGCAGGGTGTAAATTAGTCTATAAGCTCTCAGGGACAGCCTGTATATTGTATATTAGATTGTAGACTCCTAGGAGCAGGGTGTAGATTAGTCTATAAGCTCTAAGGGGCAGCCTGTATATTGTATATTAGATTGTAGACTCCTAGGAGCGGGGTGTAGATTAGTCTATAAGCTCTAAGGGGCAGCCTGTATATTGTATATTAGATTGTAAGCTCCTAGGAACAGGTTATAGATTAGTCTATAAGCTCTAAGGGGCAGCCTGTATATTGTATATTAGAGTGTAAGCTCCTAGGAACAGGTTGTAGATTAGTCTATAAACTCTAAAGGGCAGCCTGTATATTCTATATTAGATTGTAAACTCCTAGGAGCAGGGTGTAGATTAGTCTGTATGCTCTCAGCAGTATGTATATTGTATATTAGATTGTAAGCTCCTAGGAGCAGGGTGTAGATTAGTCTATAAGCGCTAAGGGGCAGCCTGTATATTGTATATTAGATTGTAAGCTCCTAGGAGCAGGGTGTAGATGAGTCTATAAGCTCTAAGGGGCAGCCTTTATATTGTATATTAGATTGTAGACTCCTAGGAGCAGGGTGTAGATTAGTCTATAAGCTCTAAGGGGCAGCCTGTATATTGTATATTAGATTGTAAGCTCCTAGGAGCAGGGTGTAGATTAGTCTATAAGCTCTAAGGGGCAGCCTGTATATTGTATATTAGATTGTAAGCTCCTAGGAGCAGGGTGTAGACTAGTCTATAAACTCTAAGGGGCAGCCTGTATATTGTATATTAGATTGTAGACTCCTAGGAGCAGGGTGTAGATTAGTCTATAAGCTCTAAGGGGCAGCCTGTATATTGTATATTAGATTGTAAGCTCATAGGAGCAGGGTGTAGATTAGTCTATAAGCTCTAAGGGGCAGCCTGTATATTGTATATTAGATTGTAAGCTCCTAGGAACAGGTTGTAGATTAGTCTATAAACTCTAAGGGGCAGCATGTATATTCTATATTAGATTGTAAACTCCTAGGAGCAGGGTGTAGATGAGTCTATAAGCTCTAAGGGGCAGCCTGTATATTGTATATTAGATTGTAAACTCCTAGGAGCAGGGTGTAGATTAGTCTATAAGCTCTAAGGGGCAGCCTGTACATTGTATATTAGATTGTAAGCTCCTAGGAGCAGGGTGTAGATTAGTCTATAAGCTCTAAGGGGCAGCCTGTATATTGTATATTAGATTGTAAGCTCCTAGGAGCAGGGTGTATATTAGTCTATAAGCTCTCAGCAGCATGTATAATAATAATAATTTTTATTTATATAGCGCCAACATATTCCGCAGCACTTTACAATTAGGTGGTGACATGTACAGACAATAAATTCAATACAAGGTAGGACAGTTTAAACAGTTACATTTGGAGTGAGGCTCGCAAGTTTACAATCTACATGTATATTATAAATTAGATTGTAAACTAGGAGCAGGGTGTATAATAGTGTATAAACTTTCAGGGCAGCCTGTATATTGTATATTAGATTGTAAGCTCCTAGGAGCAGGGTGTAAATTAGTCTATAAGCGCTAAGGGGCAGCCTGTATATTGTATATTAGATTGTAAGCTCCTAGGAGCAGGGTGTATATTAGTCTGTAAGCTCTCAGGGGCAGCCTGTATATTGAATATTAGATTGTAAGCTCCTCTTGAGCAGGGTGTATTTGTCTTTTCCTTCCCAGGATCGGCTCTCCTGAGATAATAATACATGCAGATGTACAGCAATATGCAGCAGGACAGACCTGATCCAGGGAAATATCCGATCGCCATAACTGGGGTCAGGAAGGAATCCCCCCCCCCCCCCCCGAGGCAGAACTCTCGGGGGGTTTCTTCGCCTTCCTCTGCATCTTTCGGTCCAGTGGCTGTCATCCGGTTCTCAATGACCACAGCTAGTTCTGTGGTCTCTATGGGGTCTGATCTGAGAGTCATTGTGATTATGGTTTAATTTCTTAAAGGGCCGGTAATATTTTTATTACAATGTTGCTTATTGCTATTCCAATAAACTATACAAAGAAAGAAAATAAAATTGTTGTGAGTTTTTTTGTCTTGACTTTCTTTTTACACAGTTACAATGATGGGACTGATCATTACTACCCCCAATATTCCACAGGTTGAACCAGGAATTATGGGGGTGTCATTTACAGAAGGCAAACCACATATATCTCCACCCATTGTGGTATCATAATGTCAGTTCCTGTCCCAAATTACATTACAAGGGTTATGGGAGTCGATCTCTGTGATGGGGGCAGGACACTAAAATAGTGTATGTCCTACACAACAAACTACCTGATAGAAGACAGAAGACTGAAGGATACGAGCCGCCGAATACAAGAGACACAAGCCGTGAAGGATTGGGGTGCCAAGGGCCCACCAGTAACCTACTCCAGGGCCCCACTCTTCAGCTACATGCAAATGTGACATTATCCTCAGTCACAAATGTATATAACAAATGAACTGGTAGATTGTTAAATGAATAAGATGCTGCCTCAGTCTGTACATAGTGATTCAAGTATATTGTGCCAAGTACTGCTCATGTAAGAGGGTGGTGGCCCACTCTGCACAGGGGCCCACCAGAGTATTCTCCTGGTCTCCTGTGGGCCAGTCCAAGCCTGATTGCAGAGAAAGGTGGTACAACAAAGTATTGACTCAGGGGGGCTGAATACAAATACATGTCACAATTTTCAGACTTATATTTTTACAATATTTAGAAAACCTTGTATCATTTCTTTTACACTTGAAAAATACTAGCTAATTTGCGTTGGTAAATCACATATAATCCTAATAAAATACATTTAAATTTGTGGGTGTAAGGTGAAAAAATGTGGAAAAGGTCACAGAATATGAATATTTTTTAAAGGCACTATACATAAAGTGGTTAAAGGGAACCTGTCATGTCCTAGCTACTATCTACACTGCTCCCATTGCTTTATTAGTGATGCAATGTTAATCACTAACAAGCTTTTTCATTAAAACTTTTCAGTCATAGGGGTGTGATTCTGCTACTCAGTCAGGGGCGGGCGCCGCATTCAGTCACAGCTGGCGCCGCCCACATATTTGAATATTGCTCCCGGCAAGTGCTATTATTGTGGGGCCCATGCGCATTTCTACATGTCCGCCCGCTGGTCCCCGCGCAGTGAGCCTGTGTAGTTTGCAGCTTGGCTGCACACGCGCGAGGAGCCACAGGTCATAGCGCATGCGCAGTGAAGCTGCGAACTACACAGCATCACTGCGCACACGTGGGAATATAGCGTCTGCGCAGTGAAGCTGGTAACCACACCGCCTCACTGTGCAGGCGCGGGACCAGCAACCGGACATGTAGAAATGCGCATGCGCTCCACAATAATACCGCTTGTCAGGAGCAATATTTAAATACGTGGGTGGCGCCAGCAGTGACTGAATGCGGCACCACCCATGACTGAATAGCAGAATCACACCCTTATGACTGAAAACGAGCAGGTAGGATGTAAGTACATAAAAGGTTATAAAATCATTATATTTGCACCAATTTTAATGAAAAAAGCTTGTTAGAGATGCACATTGCATCACTAACAAAGCAATGGGGGCAGTGTAGATAGTAGCTAGGACACGACAGGTTCTCTTTTAAATAACAGTGCTACATAAATGCGCCCCCTGAATAGAACAGTATCATCAATTGCACCTACCTTGAAATAGTGCCATATAGTGCCCCCTGAACATTGCCACATGTGACATGCAGAAGTAGCGCTCTTGCTTTAAAAGCATTCAGCAACTATTAGAAGTAACACAAGCACATGAGACAGGAAATGTTGTGCTCCAGAAGTATCCAGCAACTAGAGGGGTTAACACAGTCACAGGAGAAGGAGAGTGTTTTAGCAGAGCCCCAGGGGGATTGTGGGGAAGTTGTTTTCTGTCTGGCTGGAGCCGAAGAGAAAAGTGGTGTGTGTGTTCTGCATCTGACAGAAACGCCCCTGCAAGTGAATAGGATTCAAGTCAGGAGTGAAGCTAAGCACAGGTCAGATAGAGTTCCTGAACTAGCAGTGCAGAGTATTGCCAAGCAGAAAGATAAGGACTGTAAGAAATGGAGTCACAGGGATTATCTCCCTCAGCAAACCCTTGTCAAGTGTGTCTGGTCAGCAAGTGAAACAACCTACGTGTCTGTGCCTGAGGGTCAATATCCCTGTGTGCCTGAGAGAAGCTGCAGCACATGGTCTATGGTCACCCTGAGTAACGTTCCCCCAGGATTCCAAAGAATTCATGTAACTTGTCTCGCCCCTATCTGAACCTAACGGCGTGCGTGCAACATTGGTGGCCCGTACGGGGAATCCTGAGCGGGAATTAGCGTGGAGAGGGAGAAGAGGAAAAGTTTCTGGAAAAACACAGCAGCACAGCACCTCAACTCAACTCTGCTACACCAGTTAAAGGGGACCAGCCCTAAAGAAAAACTCACTAGCAGCAATGGATATGGAAATACAAATGGACAGAATTAGTGAGCTGCTTCTTCAGTTATCCTGTGAAGAATTGAGAACAGTAGCAGAACATATAAACATGTCAGAAGAACAGATTTTCCAAAGCACACAACTGTTAGCTGCCATTAATGCAAAAATGGATGAGCTGGGGGAGAAAAAAGCTGAAGACGTCATGGGGACATTCCTCCAGGAACTAACACAGTTTCTAACCAGGTTGAAGTTGGAGGATGGAGGGGCGACACCAATTACCAAAAGCGGGAATCTACGTCCACAGACTGAACTACAGGAATTGAAAGAACAATTCAAAGCCCTAACAACAGCCCTGCAGGAATCGACCAAAACCTCTGAACGGGTGATAGACTCAGACAGGACCTTTAACCTGCTTGGGTTAGATAAATCAGGGAGACAGTCCTCTCTAACACCACAAATCACCATAAGGAAAGAATTCAAGATCCTGGGACAGATTGGAGAGTGTGAACAGAAAGAGAAACTGTCTTATATGAACTTGTAGCACCAGATCAATGCAGGCTTACAGAAAGGCTACCAGCCAGATGAGATCGTTGGAGGGGTGGTGAAAGCGATCAGCCCAGGACTGAACCTCCGTAGTATGCTAGAAATGAAAAGTCAATTGACCTTGCAACAGCTGAAGATGATTTTAAAAGGGCAATATTAAGAAGAGAGTACTTCAGAATTGTTCCACTGACTCATCAACTACTCACAGAAAAATAATGAATCACCCCAAAGTTTCTTGTTCAGAGCAATTGAACTGAAGGATAGGCTGTTAGCATCCAGAGATGAAGAAGCAGAAGAGAAGTTTGATACTGGACTAGTCCAGAAGAAGTTCTTGAGATCATTGGGAACGGGATTAATTAGAAAAGATATCAAGTTGCAGCTGAAACAGTACCTAGAAGATCCTGGCATTTTGTACGAAGTCCTAATTGAAAAAATGAATGAGGCCACTAGTTTGGAGTTAGAGAGCGAACAGAAGTTAAAGAAAAGCTCTGCTCCTAAAATCACCAAAATGAGTCAGCTGAAGTTGGAGACCCCCGGTGACTAGTCCGAAGATCATCATAGAGACCCTCCAGTGCCACCTCCGAGAGGGAACCTTAAATCACCAACAAAAGAGAGGACCGCCAGTGCTGACTGGGAGAAAGTAATAGGATAACTGCGAGCAGAGTTGATTGAAGTGAAAAAGTTGATTCATTCCAGGCCGGAACTGGTATCCCTCAGACCCAGGAGTGGGTTCCAAAAGAGAAGATACCCGGCTTGTGAAGCAAGCCGTTCATCAAATCAGAGTGCGGTGTGTGTCCATGGTCTAAAATGTTGTGAGGACGGACATTATGCCAAGGAACGCCAGTGGTCATGGTCGTTTGGGTTAAAAGACAGGAGGTTACCAGTGGGGGGGCGACTGGTAACCGCGACATGGAGGAGGCCCCAGAACCAAATCCAAATCTCACCAAACCCCAGAACGGCGCATGAGGTAAAACGGATGCGTCAGTACAATTCCCAAGTGGGTTCCCGTTTATAACAGCTGCAAGGGAGACAGGGGCATCAGTTACTTAATGCCCAGTGCAGAGGTCAAACGATGTACTCCTGGGAGGAGGATTCCAAGGTTAGTAAAGATAGCCTCATCAGCCTAATCGGTGAAAGGTGCTTTATACAGTGCTAGCTAGATGGACTCCTAGTAAAAGCGCTGTGGGACACAGGAGCCCAAGCGAGCCTTTTAACCCCTTTCTGACCTTGTCAGTAATAGTACGCAGCTGTGCCCTGGGACTTATGGACCAGCAACGTATTATTACGCGTGCTGGCAAGGGGGGAGGTGATCGGTATACTCACCTCTCCTGCCGGCGTCCAGCAATGTCTGCGGCGGCTTCCGGATGTTGCCATGACGACCCGATGTCGTCATGACAACATCCGGGTCTCCAGGAGGCAGGACGGTACTTTTGGTCATGCGACCAAATTAATGTCTCCCCTGTGTGCAGCGCTGACAGGCTGCATGGTATAGGGAGCTGCTGCTCTCTATGCCATGCAGCCGATCAAGCTGCAAAAAGTGAAAGTCCCATAATGGGACAATGTGTAAGAGTAAAAAAAAAAGTGGAAAAGTGAAAAAAAATTTTTTAAAAAAATTGTAAAAATATAAAAAAAAATTTAAAAAAATAATCCCCCCCCCAAAAAATATATTGAACCCATAATATTTAAAAATAAACAAATAAAAGTACACATATTTGGTATCGCCGCGTCCGGAACGACCTGACCTATAAAACTGTCCCACTAGTTAACCCCTTTAGTGAACATGGTAAAAAAAATAAATAAAAAACTAAGCAAAAAACCTTGTTTTATCATCATACCGCCAAACAAAAAATGGAATAACACGCGATCAAAAAGACGAATATAAATAAAAATGGTACCGCTGAAAACGTTATCTTGTCCCGCAAAGAACAAGCTGCCACACAGCTCCATCCTCTAAAAAATAAAAAAGTTATAGCTCTCAGAATAAAGCGATGCAAAAAAATAATTTTTTCTAGAAAATCGTTTTTATTGTGTAAAAGCGCCAAAACATAAAAAAAAAGATATAAATGCGGTACCGCTGTAAACGTACTGACCTGAAGAATAACACTGCATTATCAGTTTTACCACACGCAGAGCGGCATTAAAAAAAAATCCTGAATTGTTGTTTTTTGTTTATTCTGCCTCCCAAAAATCAGAATAGAAAGCGATCAAAAAATGTCACGTGCCGGGGGGCGTGACCGGAAGTCCACATGGGAAGACGCGGGTGAGGAGAGCTCCATACCTCAGGACTTAAATTTGCACTTCTAATTTTAGCACTTCGCCTACCATGGGGAAAAAACGGCAGCCCAAGACCCCCAAGGGCCCAGAGGCGCCGACGCAGTTGACCCTGGACGACTTCTTTAGACAGGAGGCCCGGGAAACCTCCCCGCCGTCCCCGCCATACAGCAGCACTGACATGCCGACAGATCACCCGCATCCCGATAGCAATCTGCCTGTCACTCACCATGAAATCGGTGAGCCTCGCTGCGTCCGGACGAGCGGCCCGCAGACCGGTCCAGAGGGAGGCTGCCCTCCAGAAGCTGAGGGGCGACATGGTGAGTCCTCGCTGCGCTCGTCCAGCAAGATGATGCGGGACGCCGTAGCTCCGCCCTTCTCCTTCCTCGGATCTCCCGCCTGTAACATAGAGCCGGCGGGGTGAGAGCAGAGAGACTGGCGGGGACGAAGCCTGCCGCAGCGCTCCGAGGATCTAGATTCGGCTGCTACACCTTCACATGCCGACTGGATGGAGACGCCGGAGGTGAGAAGGGTCCCCCCCCCCTGTCGGCACGACAGGGCACCACGGATGCGACACTGAGATACCCGGAAGATCTGCCTGCTTTCTGTAAAGCCTTCAACCTTGACCCACCGGATCTACCGGACTGGATGACTCCAATGTTCTCCGCGCCCCTTCAGCCAACCTGGCAGTCAGTCTCCTCGAGGAAAAGACGAACGGGAAACGTGAACAGAAACGCCTGAAAACTGGAACTTTAGTAATGGTCTTACTCATCTAATTCTTTCTCTTTCAGGATGTCACCTGCGTTGCATAAATTTCCCATATATTATCCCCTTCTTTTTATTTCCTTTCCCTCTTTCCTCCCTTCCCCCTGCTCCTTTTCCCCTTCCCCTCACTCCTTTTTTTTTTTCTCCCTCTCTCCACCTTATCTTCTCTCCCCATCCCTTAACCCCCCCTTCTTTCCTCTTCCTGCCTCTTTATCTCCGTTCTCTAACCCTTCCACCCCTCCCTTTCCCTCCCTCCTGTAGGGGTCTCCATTATTGAGCTATACCTTATCTCTCCATACTGGTGGGCTCGATCCTGTTAACATCCCTGGGGTTGAAGAACCCATTAGAACATATTTCTTCCTTTGTTACTCCCAGTGGTGACTTGTCCATCCCCCGATAGGAGAACGGACCCTAATTATTCGCACCCCCCTAAAAAGGGGTAGCAGAATATTTATAACCCGTCTATGCTAGGATTTTCCAATCCAAAGGTCCTACTCTTGTACTCGGTCCAAGGTTGCTTGGTACCTGGATAACAACTATATTTGTAATGTTACTACACTTGGTTATTTCTATACATGTTATTTTCCCTCTAGGTTTTAAATGTGTCAACTATGTTACTGTACCGAGAGTTCCTCTAAATACGATAGTAGACATTCGAGAGGCTTTCCAATTGAAACGTAAACCTCCACCCCAGGTCCGTATTAACTTCGAATATGGTTAGATTACTCACTTTGAATATTAAAGGTCTCAACTCCCCTATTAAGCGGAGATTTGCCTTGAAAGAAATGAAAGAATCTAACGCTGAGGTCATATTTCTACAAGAGACCCATTTGACTAACACTGGAACATTTAAATTTGCACAAAACTGGTTTCACCGAGCTTACTCGGCGTCCTCACAATCGAAAAAGGCAGGGGTAGCTGTCCTGATTTCCCGTCACTGTAGACTCCAGATCCGGACTACTTGTCTAGACCCACTAGGACGATACATAATACTTATGGGAGACATTGACGGTATCCAGGTTGTTTTATGCAATATATACCCCCTTAATACCGGTCAGATATCCTTCCTCACCTCTGTCCTGAATGAACTCAATCCTGACCGGAATTGCATGCACATTATTGGTGGGGATTTTAATCTTGCTTTTTCTGATAACTCTGACAGACTCTACATTCGACCCACCTGACTCACACCGGAGAAGTATACACGACTCGTTGCAATTCCGGAGATTACTACGTAAACATGGACTCTACGACTTGTGGAGGGTAGATAACCCGACAGCTAGGCAATTTACATTTTACTCTCACCCTCATCAGTCCCATAGTCGAATAGACTACTTTTTTGGTAACGTGATGGCGCTACGATTCCTGAAGCGGGCGACTATAGGGACTATCTCTTGGTCTGACCACGCTCCCCTGACGATGGATCTTGAGATATCATCCACCCGGACGAAACTTACACATTGGCATCTTAACGAATCCCTTCTGACAAATAACATGACGAATGACATTCTGAAGACTTCCCTGTTACATTATTTTGCTGAAAATACACCTACAGCCCCTTCCCTCACTTCTCTGTGGGAAGTGCATAAAGCAGTTTTCAGAGGAGAAAGCATAGCGCTATCCTCCCGTCTGAAAAAAGATGCTAAACTGCAACACTCTCTCTATGAAGCTAAGCTTAAATCTGCTGAAGTCAAACTCATTGCGCAACCCAACCTCAGAGACCTGAAGGAAGTGATAGACCTCAGAACTAAATTGAAAGAGCTGTCCCTGAGAAAGGTGGAAAAGCTCCTACGTTTCTCCCGTCAAAAGTACTAAGAATATGGGAACAAAGCTCATACTATTTTGGCGAGACAGTTAAAGGAAAAAGCATACACGAATGCCCCATATGGTATCAGAAACTCCCAGGGACTCATATACTACGACCCTGACGGGATGGCTCGTGCCTTCTACGATTACTATTCTGCCCTTTATTCCCTACCCCCTACTATACCTCCTTCCTCTCCTCCTGCAGACGCTTTCTTAGAAGACTTTTTGACCTCATGAAGTCTCCCTAAACTCCCCCCTGACGCACTGTTAGATTTAAATAGATTAGTCTCAACTGAGGAGATTGAAGAAACGATTAAAAACCTACCTACCTCTAAAACCCCCGGGCCGAATGGTCTTCCGTACTTATATTATAAAACCTATGTGTCCCTACTCTCGCAACATATGGCTGCTTTATTTAACAGTTTTCTAAAGGGAGGTCCAATCCCTGCCTCTATGCTCCACTCATATATCACGGTAATCCCCAAAGAAGGCAAGGACCCTATGGAATGTTTGAGCTATCAACCTATCAGTCTTCTGAATTCTGACCTTAAGATTTTTACAAAAATCCTGGCGGAGAGATTGCATACCTGGCTCCCGCAGTTAATTCATAAAGATCAGGTGGGTTTCGTGCGTTTCCATCAGGCAAGAGATAACACAAAACGCATTCTGGACTTGATAGATGTGGTGAATAGAAGAGGTGACGAGGCACTTCTTCTAGGCCTAGACGCAGAGAAGGCCTTCGATAGGCTGGATTGGACGTTTATGTTTTCTACCCAGGGGTGGATTAAGAGTAGCAAGGGCCCCGGGCAGTTTAGAAGGCGCCCCCCCCCCCACACACACCTGATTTATCACGTGACATGTCACATGATCCCCTGTGATAGATCATGTGATAGTTCACGGGAAATTAATTTGGCACAATATTAATTGTGCTGCCTCATCTGAGAGCAGCACAATATTGGGGCAGATACCCTGATTCTAGCGATGTGTCACTTTTTCAGCTGCTTGTTGTCATTTTGAAAAAATCACCGTTTTATCTGCTGCAGATCTAGCAGCTCTCTGAATGCTGTGCTCTGTATAGCCCCGCCCACACCACTGATTGGCAGCTTTCTGCCCATGCTCAGTGTACACAGAAATCTACTGATCAGTGATGGGGGTGGGGTGCTACAGAACTTACTAGTCATCTAGTGATAATTACCTTCTGACAAATCAATGATTTTATCAAAACAACACTAAGCAGCCCAGTAAGTGACACATTACTGGAATCAGTGCCTCTAACCCTACATTATGCTGCTCTCAGATTAGGTGGCAAAAACCTGATGACAGATTCCCTTTAAAGGAGCTGTAAACACAAAAAAGTTTGTATTAAAAAAATACAAGCCATTTGTGAAATTAACTTTTTTTCATTGTTAATTCACATTAGACTGTATCTTCAACACTTTTGTCAGCAGGTCTTATTACAGACTCTGAATAGGGCAGCTCTCTCCCTCTCCCTCAGCAGAAAGTCACAGCATGGTTAAAAAACGGGATCTTTTATGATTTTCTCATAATAAATAAAAAAGGACATGCAAGTCCTCCAAACTATTTTCCGTTTCTTTATAGGGGAGGTCCTAAATCTTTCTTGTTCTTTAGTTGATCACATGTCAAAAAGGCAAAGCATTTACTATGAACTCGCCTAAAAAAATATACACTTGGAGAGTAATATCATCATCTGCATGTAAATATTCCTTGACTCTAAGGGCTCGTTCACACTGTCGTATAACACGGCCGAATGCTATGTGATGATTTATCGGATAGGACTCTGCCCTATGTTATACTATGGGACAGTGCAGATCTGCTATTATTGGCATGAGAAAATAATCTCATTCGATATTCGGACCATGTGCACCCATACAAATCTATGGGTGCACGTAAAACATTGGACTGCACTCGGATGTCATCCAAGTGCAGTCCGATGAACACTCACAGAGACTATGGAGAAGATGGAGAAATTAAGTTCTCCATCTTCTCCATATCTGTGCTGCGAGAGAATCGGATCACACTCAGTTGAAGCTCTGACAGAGTTTGAGCCGAGTGTCATTAGCATAATTGGCCCTATTCTCTTGTATGAGAGAATATATGGCTTAGTGAGTGGACCCTAAAACTGAATAGTAGTGACGGACAGGCACCTTACAAGCGGGATCCATGTAGCTCTCAGATGTCATCTAGGTAGGGCTTCATTCCATGGGGTAGGGCTTCATTCCATGGGGTAGGGCTTAATTTCAAGGTATATAAAAAAATGGACTTCAAATAAAAATTAAATGAACACAAAAAGCACTAATTGAATTATTTTTTTCGTATTTATGTTTGCAGCCCCTTTAAAAATCCTTTGAGGACCAAGGCACATATATGTCCCATAGTTTTAAACTGGAAAAAAATTTGATTGAATAAAATTTAAGGTCCTCGAAGGTTTAAGTAGGTCATAAATTCATATGAATACTTGCTCATACAATTGCACATGCCAAAAGATGAAGAAGAACAGAATCAAAAATATGACATTAAGTGGAGCACTTACAGGTATTCAAGGTGAAAGAGACCAGCAAAGGCATCATCTCGAATGACAGTAAATGAGTTAGAATTCAGCAAGCTGAAAATGAAGACAGCAGGTTAGAAGCGAACCAGACTTTATGGTGCTCAGAATTAGTCAAGCAGAATTTATTGACTGCTCTTGCAAAGCACTGAGACTCCCACTGAGTATAGATGGCGCCGTTCGGCCTCCCGCTGTGTATAGATGGCGCCGTGCGGCCTCCCGCTGTGTATAGATGGCACCGTATAGATGGCTACGTGCGGCCTCCTGCTGAGTATACGTGTATAGATGGCTACGTGCGGCCTCCTGCTGAGTATAGATGCCGCACGGCGCTCCCCCCAGAGACAGCAGGAGGCCGCACAGCGCCATTTATACTCAGCGGGAGGCCACACGTAGCCATCTATACACAGCAGGAGGCCGCACGGCGACATCTATACTCAGCGGGGGGCCGCACGTAGCCATCTATACACAGCGGGGGGAGCACGTAGCCATCTATACACAGCGGGGGGCCGCACGGCACCGTCTATACACAGCGGGGGGCTGCACGTAGCCATCTATACACAGCGGGGGGCCGCACGTAGCCATCTCTACACAGCGGGGGGCCGCACGGCGCCCCCCCAGAGACATCAGGAGGCCGCACGGCGCCAACTATACTCAGCAGGAGGCCGCATGCAGTCATGCACACACACAAACATATACAGACACGCATAAACACATTTGAAACACAAAAATACATACAAACAGACATCACACAATGACATCTGCCCACACACACACACACACACACACACAGACATCAGACACACACACACACCTTCCCCCACACACCTGCCCACACACACACACACACCTGCCCACACACACATGCCCACACACACATCTGTGTGTGTGTATGTATAGTGTGTGTGTGTGTGTGTATGTATAGTGTGTGTGTGTGTATAATTTGTGTGTGTGTATTTTTTTTTAAGTTAAAAACAAGTAAAATGCATGTGGCATCAATATCAAGACTCCATATATAAGGGCCTATTCACACTGAATTTTGCAATGCATTCATCTCCTCTTTCCAGGCTTCTATCTAAATCCCTGAAAAATGGCATTCAGATGTGCCTTGACATAGCCATTGATTTGAACAAAGGCAAACCGAGGCTAAAGTCTGAATCTTTAGGCTCCATTTGCTCTGCTTTCAGATGTCTCATTTCAGACAGCACAATCCTGAATTTCAGGGATTCAGTTGTAAGCCTTGTGTAAAGACCTGAATGCAGCGCTGAATGTAGTGTGAATAGGTCCTTACATCCTACACCACCTCAGGGGATTGTTGTTATGGAGTATTGCCCCTGGGTGGCCGCAGTTATGACCACCACCAGGGCTCGCGGTCACCCACCCTAGCTTTGGTATTCTGGGGAGCTGGTATAATGAATATCTGAGAAGTGCCCTAGAGAAGCAAGAACATTGGACAACCAAGAGGTGGTGGCCTCAAGTCAGGTGTAGTGTTCAACAGGGCAAGACTTTCTAACCTGCCCACACACACACATCTGCCCACACACACACACACACAGCTGCCCACACACACACACACACCTGCCCACACAGACACACACACACCTGCCCACACAGACACACACCTGCCCACACACACCTGCCCACACAGACACACACACCTGCCCACACAGACACACACCTGCCCACACACACCTGCCCACACAGACACACACACCTGCCCACACAGACACACACCTGCCCACACAGACACACACACATCTGCCCACACACACACCTGCCCCTACACACCTGCCCACACAGACACACACACACACCTGCCCACACAGACACACACACACCTTCCCACACAGACACACACACACACCTGCCCACACACACACACCTGCCCCCCCCCCACACACACCTGCCCACACACACCTGCCCACACAGACACACACCTGCCCACACACACACATCTGCCCACACACACACACACATCTGCCCACACACGCACACACACACACATCTGCCCACACACACACCTGCCCACACAGACAAACACACACCTGCCCACACAGACACACACACACCTGCCCACACAGACACACACACACACACACCTGCCCACACAGACACACACCTGCCCACACACACATCTGCCCACACAGACACACACCTGCCCACACACACCTGCCCACACACACACACACCTGCCCACACAGACACACACCTGCCCACACAGACACACATCTGCCCACACACAGACACACATCTGCCCACACACACACACCTGCCCACACACACATCTGCCCACACACACACTCACACACCTGCCCACACACACACACACACACACACACACACTCTCACCATCCCCCGGCTCCATTCCTCCTGCCTGCTCTCTCTCTTCTCCGGGGCAGCACTGCAGGCCGGGCGCGCACTGCGCGACGTCAGAGCTAGGAGACACGGCCGCGCACAGGGCCGTGTCTCCTAGCAGTGACGCTGCCGGGCCAGCATAGGGAAGTTAACTGCTGCTGTGCTGGCCCGGCCGATGAAGAAGTAGCGGCGGCCGATAAAGAAGTAGCGGCGGCCACTGTTGGGGGAGCGGTCCGGGGCCCCCCCTCCCGCCACTGCTGCCGGTATGTGCCGCGGCGGCCCGCACATATAATGAGGGCAATCCGGCATTAGACACCCCGCCCGGAGCCGCGGGCCCCCTGCAGGCTCGGGGCCCCGGGCGGTCGCCCGGATTGCCCTCATTATAATCCGCCTATGTTTCTACCCTACGCCATTTTGGCCTGTCAGGGCCCTTTGTTACCGCCCTTACGGCTCTCTACTCTTGCCCTGAAGCAACTGTCCGTTTGACTCATGCCCACTCCCAACGTCTCCCCATACGTAATGGGACTCGCCAGGGATGTCCTCTCTCCCCTTTACTTAGCATTGAACCCCTGGCAGCCCAGATCCGAATTAACCCAGACATCACGGGGATCCGGATTGGGAGCAAAGACTTTAAAATTACCCTCTTTGCTGACGACGTTATGCTGTCCCTGACGAACCCCTTAATATCTCTCCCTAATTTGCAAAAGACACTGGATGTCTATTCTAAACTGTCTGGATATAAAATTAATTCGGGAAAGACTGAAGCTCTACCACTTAACATCACGGAACAGAGACTCACTTGCCTACAGCAATCATATAGATTTGCCTGGGGTTTGTCCTCCATTAAATACTTGGGTATATGTATCACTCCTAGATATGGAGAAATGTTCAAGGCAAATTTCCCCCCATTAATTAGAGATACCGAGAGACGTCTTAAACAATGGTCCTCTTTACCAACCTCATTCCTGGGAAAAATAGCCTCAATTAAAATGTCTATATTGCCCAGATTCTTATACTATTTGAAAGTATCCCAGTTAAAATACAGATGGGTACGCTTAAAACAATCCAATCCATGATATTAAGATTTATTTGGCATTCTGGCCGCCACCGTATTCCTAGATCGGTACTATGTGCCCCTAAATCGCAAGGAGGATTAAATTGCCCTGATATCGTTAAATACTACTATGCGACCCACTTGCGCCATATCCCCTCCTGGTCAAAACTTCTCGCTTACAATAAATGGACGGAAATTGAAAAGCTGTGGTTGGCCCCCTATCACTCGGCGTCCCTGATATGGGGTCCATCTAATGACATACCCACAACAGCACTTTTAGGCCCTATGGCATTCACCAGGGAGATTTGGAGGTCCTCGAGGATGAAATTTCAACTAGCGCCCCATTCATCCTTCATGACCCCATTCCTGTATAATCCGCATCTACCATATCTCTTCTCAGCGGGAATGGTTGCCACTTTGGCAAATGCAGGTCTCTTTCGTTTTCAGGATCTGGTGGACCCTCTGACCAGGAAATTTAAACCTTTTACTGATCTGGCTGATAAATACAAACTACCACGAACCTTATTCTACTCATACCAGCAGATAATCCACTATTTCAGATCTAATTTTGGCCCACCTGAATCCCTCACCCCATCTAGATTTGAGCCGTTATGCGCCGGCGTCCATTCAGCCAAGGGACTAATCTCCGACTTATATTCTATTTTGCAAACCCCGACCCCATTACTTATTGTCCAACACTCCTACATGTCCAGATGGGAAAGCTGGCTAGGCCATTCGCTAACTACCCAACAATGGCAAATGATTTGGTCTCGGGCCTACAAATCCTCTGCCAACACCCTTTATAAAGAAAACCAGATAAAGATCCTGATGCACTGGTATCACATTCCAGAACTACTTCACAAAATGAATCATACCATCCCAGATATTTGCTGGAGATGTGGTGCCAATGAGGCATCCCTTTTCCACATATACTTGTCATGTCCAGGGATACTTAGCTATTGGGAAAAAGTTGAACAGTTGCTAAGTGACGTCCTTGGGGTTTATGTACCCCTAGACCCACATATATACAGTACAGACCAAAAGTTTGGACACACCTTCTCATTTAAAGATTTTTCTGTATTTTCATGACTATGAAAATTGTACATTCACACTGAAGTCATCAAAACTATGAATTAACACATGTGGAATTATATACTTAACAAAAAAAGTGTGAAACAACTGAAAATATGTCTTATATTCTAGGTTCTTCAAAGTAGCCACCTTTTGCTTTGATGACTGCTTTGCACACTCTTGGCATTCTCTTGATGAGCTTCAAGAGGTAGTCACCGGAAATGGTCTTCCAACAATCTTGAAGGAGTTCCCAAAGATGCTTAGCACTTGTTGCCCCTTTTGCCTTCACTCTGCTTTCCAGCTCACCCCAAACCGTCTCGATTTGGTTCAGGTCTGGTGATTGTGGAGGTCAGGTCATCTGGCGTAGCACCCCATCACTCTCCTTCTTGGTCAAATAGCCCTTACACAGCCTGGAGGTGTGTTTGGGGTCATTGTCCTGTTGAAAACTAAATGATGGTCCAACTAAACGCAAACCGGATGGAATAGCAAGCCGCTGCAAGATGCTGTGGTAGCCATGCTGGTTCAGTATGCCTTCAATTTTGAATAAATCCCCAACAGTGTCACCAGCAAAGCACCCCCACACCATCACAACTCCTCCTCCATGCTTCACGGCGGGAACCAGGCATGCAGAGTCCATCCGTTCACCTTTTCTGCGTCGCACAAAGACATGGTGGTTGGAACCAAAGATCTCAAATTTGGACTCATCAGACCAAAGCACAGATTTCCACTGGTCTAATGTCCATTCCTTGTGTTCTTTAGCCCAAACAAGTCTCTTCTGCTTGTTTCCTGTCCTTAGCAGTGGTTTCCTAGCAGCTATTTTACCATGAAGGCCTGCTGCACAAAGTCTCCTCTTAACAGTTGTTGTAGAGATGTGTCTGCTGCTAGAACTCTGTGTGGCATTGACCTGGTCTCTAATCTGAGCTGCTGTTAACCTGCGATTTCTGAGGCTGGCGACTCGGATAAACTTATCCTCAGAAGCAGAGGTGACTCTTGGTCTTCCTTTCCTGGGGCGGTCCTCATGTGAGCCAGTTTCTTTGTAGCGCTTGATGGTTTTTGCAACTGCACTTGGGGACACTTTCAAAGTCTTCCCAATTTTTCGCACTGACTGACCTTCATTTCTTAAAGTAATGATGGCCACTCGTTTTTCTTTACTTAGCTGCTTTTTTCTTGCCATAATACAAATTCTAACAGTCTATTCAGTAGGACTATCAGCTGTGTATCCACCTGACTTCTGCACAACACAACTGATGGTCTCAACCCCATTTATAAGGCAAGAAATGCCATTTATTAAACCTGGCAGGGCACATCTGTGAAGTGAGAACCACTTCCGGTGACTACCTCTTGAAGCTCATCAAGAGAATGCCAAGAGTGTGCAAAGCAGTCATCAAAGCAAAAGGTGGCTACTTTGAAGAACCTAGAATATAAGACATATTTTCAGTTGTTTCCCACTTTTTTGTTAAGTATATAATTCCACATGTGTTAATTCATAGTTTTGATGCCTTCAGTGTGAATGTACAATTTTCATAGTCATGAAAATACAGAAAAATCTTTAAATGAGAAGGTGTGTCCAAACTTTTGGTCTGTACTGTATATGCTGAATCTCCCCCCTAGAGGACTAGAAAAATCAACAAGTAAATTATTACTGCATTTACTGACGGCTGCTAAATGTTTGATCCAGTTATTTTGGCAAAAACCCATTGCTCCCGCGATTTCTGACCTTTACACTAGAATAAGCGACATCCAGCTTATGGAAAAAATGACTGCAAACCTTCACAACACTGGAGATGGTTTCAAAAAAATATGGGGATTATGGGACCTGTTTAGAGAACGTCTATAACCCTTCTATGTTTGGAAGTTCATTGCTATGTTCTCACTAACCTGTAATAATGACAGATATTGTGTACCTGTGAGGAATGTTCACCATGCCATGTGGAGCTCTGTTTACATCCTACGTTTCACTTCAAGATCGAAGAGAGAACTCTAGAGTTATATATTTAGTCCCTTTACTGTTACTGTTTATTTTCCATATCATTGTCTCTCCACTCTGACTCTGTACCTCATTTATTTGCAAAATGAATGACAATGTCTTTTTTATGAAAAATGTTTAATAAACATAAAGTTGAAACAAAAAATGTCACGTGCCCGAAAATGGTACCAATAAAAACGTCAACTTGTCCCGCAAAAAACAAGCCATCATATGACTCTGTCGGCCAAAATATAGAAAAATTATAGCTCTCGAAATATGGTGATGCAAAAACTAGTCTTTGCAAAAAAAGCGTCTTTTAGTGTGTGACAGCTGTCAATCATAAAAACACGATATGAATCTGGTATCGCTGTAATCGCACCGACCGAAAGAATAAAGTCGTCTAATCACTTATACCACACGAGGAACGGTGTAAAAAAATAAACTTTAGGGTTAGGGTTGTGCTAGGGTTGGGGTTGGGCTAGGGTTGGGGTTAGGGTTGTATTAGAGTTGGGGTTGGGATTTTTTCAAGAGTAAAGAAAAAAAAATGATGACAATATGGCGACCAGTGTTGAGCGCAAGTGCTCGCTACTTGAGTTACCATCGGGTGCTCGGGTATGCACTGAGCATCGCGGCTGTTCGAGTGACATGCTCGAGTCTCTGCCCCATATGCTTCACGGCCAAAAAACCGTTGCTGGGATCGCCTGCCGTGCACGAGCGATCCCCGCATGTTTTTTTTTGGATGTCTAACAACCGTGAAACATGCGGGGCAGGGACTCGAGCATGTCAATCGAGCACCCGCGATACTTGGTGCATACCCGAATACCCGATGCAAACTCAAGTAGCGAGCACTTGCGCTCAAGACTAATGACAACTTATTCAATATGATGACCTAATGTTATCAAATTCTGTCGTACCTTTGGGTTCAAAATGTACACTATACCCCTTGATAAAATCCTTGAGGGGTCTAGTTTCCAAAATGGAGTCAATTGTGGGGGGTTTTGCACTATTTCGGCATATCAGGGGCTCACGAAATGCGACATGGCGTCCGCTCTTGATTCCAGCCAATTTTGCATTCAAAAAGTCACACAGTGCTCCTTCCCTTCTGAACCCTAACGTGCGCCCAAACAGTGTATTTTCCCCACATATGGGGTATTGGAGTACTCAGGAGAAATTGCACAACAGTTTTTAGGTTTCATTTTCTCCTCTTACCCTTGTGAAACTAAAAATTTAGGGCAAAAGGATCATTTTTGTGGAAAAAGTTAGATTTTTTTATTTTCACGGCTTCATGTTCTAAACTTCTGTGAAGCACCTGGGGGTTAAGGGTGCTCACCACACATCTAGATAAGTTCCCTCAGGGGTCTAGTTTCCAAAATGGAGTCACTTGTGGGAGTTTTCCACTGTTTAGGCACATCAGGGGCACATCCGCTAATTATTCAAGCAAATTTTACATTCAAAAAGTCAAATGGCGCTCCTTCCCTTCCGAACCCTGCCGTATGCCCAAGCAGTGGTTTTTCCCCACATATGGGGTATTGGCTTACTCAGGAGAGATTGCACAACAAGTTGCATGGTGCAATTTCTCCTGTGACCCTTATGAAAATGCAAAACTGGGGGCCAAAAAACATTTTTGTGGGAAAAATGTGAAAATTTTATTTTCACGGCTCCATGTTATAAACTTCTGTGAAGCACCTGAGGGTTCAAGGTGCTTACCATACATCTAGATTAGTTCCCTGAGGGGTCTAGTTTCCAAAATGGTGTCACTTGGGGGGGTTTCCACTGTTTAGGCACATCAGGGGCTCTCCAAATGCAACATGGCGTCTGCTAATTATTCAAGAAAATTTTACATTCAAAAAGTCAAATGGCGCTCCTTCCCTTCTAAGCCCTGCTGTGCGCCCAAACAGTGTTTTTTCCCCACGTATGGGGTATCTGCGTGCTCAGGGGAAATTGCTCAACAAATTTTGGGGTCCATTTTTTCCTGTTACCCCTGCAAAAATAAAAAAATTGGGGTCTAAAGTAACATTTTTGTGAAAAAAGTTAAATTAAATGTTCATTTCTTTCTTCCCCATTCCAAAAATTCCTGTGAAGCACGTGAAGGGTTAATAAACTTATTGAATGTGGTTTTGAGCACCTTGAGGGGTGCAGTTTTTAAAATGATGTCACTTTTGCATATTTTCTGTCATAAAGGCCCCTCAAAGTCACTTTAAATGTGATGTGGTCCCTAAAAAAATGGTTTTGTAAATTTTGTTGGAAAAATGAGAAATCGCTGATCAACTTTTAACCATTATAGCACACTAATAAAAAAAATTTTGGTTCCAAAATTATGGTGATGTAAAGTAGACATGTGGGAAATGTTATTTATTAACTATTTTGTGTAACATATCTCTCTGACTTAATGGAATAAAAATTCTAATTTTGAAAATTGTAAAATTTTCTAAATTTTCGCCAAATTTCCAATTTTTTCACAAATAAATGCAAGTGATATCAAATACATTTTACCACAATCATGAAGTACAATATGTCACGAAAAAACAATATCAGAATCAGTGGGATCCGTTGAAGCGTTTCAGAGTAATTACCTTATAAAGTGACAGTGGTCAGAATTGTAAAAATTGGCCTGGTCATTAACGTGCAAACCACCCTGGGGGGTAAAGGGGTTAAATGAAGAATGGAGAAGGCGCTACCAGCCTTCGGTCACTAAAAGAACTCTTTGGACAAGTGGAACATTTTAACCGGACATTATTGTCGATGTTGCGCACTTTAATAGCTGATGAGAAGAAAGACTGGAAGATTTCTCTGTCAAAAGTGGTACATGCCTATAACTGTACAAAGAGCGATGCAACGGGATACTCACCCTTTTTACTTTTGTATGGATGATTGCCAAGACTGCCAATTGACATCATGTTCGATACTCCGGTGTCAGAGACTTACAGAACGTATCCGGAGTACGTTCGGAAATGGAAGGAACAGATGGCAGAGGCGTACAACATAGCGTTCAAAGTGGTTCCGAAAGGACAGAGCAAGAGTAAGAAGTACTATGATCGAAAATGTTATGGAGCAGAATTGTCACCGGGAAGCCGGGTGCTAGTCAAGAACGTACGTGAGAAAGGCGGTCCAGGAAAACTTCGCTTGGTCTAGGAAGACAAGGTGTATGTGGTCGTAAGGAGGAAAGCTGATGACAGCCCAGTGTATGAAATCCGATTGGAAACGGGAGAGAAGAAAACCAGAATAGTTCATCAGAATTTACTACTACCCTGTGATTATCTCCCACCACAACAAGACTTCCCAGAAGTAAACCGACATCATCCTAGATCGACTAAGGGACCACCCTCAGACTGAAGTACCGGAGATGGATAGTAACCTTGAAAGTTCCGATGGAGAAGAACACACCGTTGTATTTCTCAGACCGGCAAGGAGAGGGATGTACCATCCTCAGGAGAGTGAACTAAGTCCTGAGGCTCCAGAGTTCTTACCAAGAAGTAAAGATGAAGTCCAATTCAGATCTTATGATCGAACACCGGCCCCTGAAGAGACCGATTAACACTCAGGAGGATCGGAATTACCAGACCATGTGGAAACAAGTGACTCAGGAGAAGTACAAGAACTTTCAGAGGCAGCTCCAAAAGCATCTGAGGAAGCACGGGAAATGAGTGTGGTGGAAGAAACTCCTGTGACCAAAGAACCTGTGGTCTCTGAGGAACAACCCACCAGGAGGATGTCGACTCGAGAAGTGAGGAGACCCGTGATGCTGACGTATGAGACACTTGTGAACCAAGTCAAGTGCCAAGGACTGTCGACTGGAAACAGGTATCTCTGCCTGCAGACCAGGTAAGCCCACCGAGAGGCAGTATGGAAGATGTTGCCTACTGGAAAGACTTGTTTTCATGCTTTGATTTTTCTTAAAAGACTTTGTAGAAACAAAGAACTGTTAAAGCATAGAGAGAGAGGGCTGGTTGAAGACGTACGAAAAGCTCCAGCTGAAGAGATGCTGATTGTTTTAATTGTGTTAATTGTTTATTTCTTACAGGCATCCTACAAGAAAAAGTTTGTAAGATTAGGTTGTTATCAATATTTATGAACATTACACCAATTTCACAATGCCAGTTTGTATATAAAGTTATCCAACTTTCACCACTGTCTCAGAATAGGTCAGATTGACCAATTAAGACGAATGTCGAGGACGACATTCAAAAAAGGAGGGAAGAGTGTGACATGTAACATAGTAACATAGTAACATAGTTTTTAAGGTTGAAGGAAGACTAAGTCCATCTAGTTCAACCCATATCCTAACTTGTTGATCCAGAGGAAGGCAAAAAAAACCCATGTGGCAAACACTAAGCTCCACATTGGGGAAAAAAATTCCTTCCCGACTCCATACGACAATCAGACTAGTTCCCTGGATCAACGCCCTATCAAGGAATCTAGTGTTTATAACCTGTAATATTATACTTTTCAAGAAAGGCATCCATGCCCTTCTTAAATTTTAACAGTGAATCACTCATTACAACATTATGCGGCAGAGAGTTCCATAGTCTCACTGCTCTTACAGCAAAGAATCCCCGTCTGTGATTATGATTAAACCTTCTTTCCTCCAGACGTAGAAGATGCCCCCTTGTCCCCGTCTCAGGCCTCAGAGTAAAAAGATCAGTAGAAAGGTCTTTGTACTGTCCCCTCATATACTTGTACATAGTAATAAGATCACCCCTAAGCCTTCTTTTTTCCACAGTAAATAACCCCAAGTGTAATAACCTGTCTTGGTACTGCAGACCCCCCAGTCCTCTAATAACCTTGGTCGCTCTTCTCTGCACCCGCTCTAGTTCAGCTATGTCTTTCTTATACACCGGAGACCAGAACTGTACACAGTATTCTAAGTGTGGTTGCACTAATGACTTGTATAGAGGTAAAATTATGTTCTCCTCATGAGCATCTATGCCTCTATTAATGCATCCCATTATTTTATTTGCCTTTGCAGCAGCAGCCTGACACTGGCCACTAAACGTGAGCTTGTCGTCCACCAATACACCCAGGTCTTTATCAGTTACAGTTTTGCCTAGTGTTTTACAATTAAGCATATAGTTATACATTTTATTTCCTCTGTCCAAGTGCATTACCTTACATTTATCCCCATTAAAGCTCATTTGCCATTTATCAGCCCAAGCTTCTAGCTTACATAGATTCTCCTGTAATATAAAATTGTCCTCCTCTGTATTGATTACCCTGCAGAGTTTAGTGTCATCTGCAAATATTGAAATATTACTCTGTATGCCCCCTACAAGGTCATTAATAAATATGTTAAAAAGAAGGGGGCCCAATACTGACCCCTGTGGTACCCCACTGTTAACTGAGACCCAGTCTGAGTGTTTTCCAGTAATAACCACCCTTTGTTTCCTATCACTGAGCCAATTCTTAACCCACATACATATATTTTCCCCTATCCCCATTGTTCTCATTTTATGTATCAACCTTTTGTGTGGAACCGTATCAAAAGCTTTTGAAAAGTCCATATACACAACATCCACTGCATTTCCTTGGTCCAGTCCAGAACTTGCCTCCTCATAAAAACTGATCAGATTAGTTTGACAGGAATGGTCCCTCGTAAACCCATGTTGATATTGGGTCATGAGGTTATTCTTCTTCAGATACTCTATCATAGCATCTCTTAGGAAACCTTCCAGGATTTTACCCACAGTAGAGGTTAAGCTTACCGGCCTATAATTTCCAAGTTCAGTTTTTGTCTCCTTTTTGAATATTGGCACCACATTTGCTATACGCCAGTCCTGTGGTACAGACCCTGTTATTATGGAATCTTTAAAGATTAAAAATAATGGTCTATCTATGACATTACTTAATTCCTGCAGTACTCGCGGGTGTATCCCATCCGGGCCCGGGGATTTCTCAACTTTAGTGATTTTTAGACGCCGCCGTACTTCCTGCTGGGTTAAGCAAGTGACATTTACTGGAGAATTTTTGTTATCACTAATCATGTTTTCTGTCATGCGATTTTCTTGTGTAAATACGGTTGAAAAAAAATCATTTAGCATATTGGCTTTTTCCTCATTCTCATCCACCATTTCACCCAGACTATTTTTAAGGGGGCGAACACTATCATTTTTTAGTTTTTTACTATTTATGTAGTTAAAGAATATTTTGGGGTTATTTTTACTTTCTCTGGCAATGATTCTCTCTACCTCAATCTTTGCTGCCTTGATTTGTTTTTTACATAATTTATTTAATTTTCTATATTTATTTAATGCCTCATCACTACCTACTTGCTTTAGTTCTCTAAATGCTTTCTTTTTGTCACTTATTGCGCCCCTTACAGCTCTATTTAGCCATAGTGGTTTCCTCCTATTTCTAGCATGTTTATTCCCAAGGGGTATATATTGTGCACAGGTCCTATTCAGGATGTTAATAAATGTCTCCCATTTGCTTTGTGTAGCTTTATGTCTCAGGATATCGTCCCAGTTTATTGCACTAAGATCATCTCTTAACCGTTGGAAATTTGCCTTCCTGAAGTTTAGTGTCCTTGTTACCCCTCTACTACACATCTTATTAAAGGTTACATGAAAACGTATTATTTTGTGATCACTATTACCCAAGTGACCCCCAACTCGTATATTTGATATGCGGTCTGGCCTATTGGCTAATATTAGGTCTAGCAGTGCCCCACTTCTTGTTGGGTCCTGAACCAGTTGTGAAAGGTAATTGTTTCTCATAGTAGTCAAAAACCTATTTCCTTTGCTTGAACTACATGTTTCTGTCCCCCAAAGTATTTCAGGGTAGTTGAAGTCTCCCATAATAATGACTTCTCCTTGAGTCGCTGCTTCATCTATTTGCTTTACGAGGATATTCTCAACTACTTCCATTATTTTTGGAGACTTATAACAAACCCCTATCAGTAATTTATTATTTTTTCCCCCTCCCCTTATCTCCACCCACAGGGACTCTACATTTTCATTAGATTCACATATATCCTCCCGCAAGACAGGTTTTAAGGATGATTTTACATATAAACACCCCCCCCTCGCTTGTTTGTACGGTCATTTCTGAACAGACTATAGCCCTGTAAATTAACTGCCCAGTCATGGCTCTCGTCCAGCCACGTCTCAGATATCCCTACCATGTCATAATTATTTTCCAACAAAATTAATTCAAATTCCTCCATTTTGTTGGTGAGGCTTCTGGCATTAGCGTACATGCATTTTATATATCTCTCTGTACCTCTATTCCTTCTTACTTTATTGACTGTTCTAACCCCACCCCCAATTTCTTTATTTGTGCCCAGGTCACTATCTGCACTATCTTCCCCACCTATAAAATGAATACCCTCCCCCCCAATCCCTAGTTTAAACACTCCTCCAACCTTCTAGCCATTTTCTCCCCCAGCACAGCTGCACCCTCCCCATTAAGGTGCAGCCGGTCCCTAGCGTAGAGTCTGTAGCCAACTGAGAAGTCGGCCCAGTTCTCCAGGAACCCAAATCCCTCCTTCCTACACCAGTTCTTGAGCCACTTATTTATCTCCCTAATCTCCCGTTGCCTCTCTGGCGTGGCACGTGGTACCGGTAGTATTTCAGAGAATACCACCTTGGAGGTCCTTGCTTTCAGCTTGCAGCCTAATTCCCTGAAATCATCTTTAAGGACCTTCCACCTACCTCTAACTTTGTCATTTGTGCCAATGTGCACCATGACCGCTGTGTCCTCACCAGCCCCTCCCAGTAATCTGTCAACCCGATCAGCGATGTGCCGGACTTGAGCGCCAGGTAGGCAGCACACTGTTTGACGATCCCTGTCTTTGTGACAGATTGCCCTATCTGTTCCCCTAATAATTGAGTCCCCCACTACCAGCACCTGCCTGGCCTGCCCTGCTCTCCTATTTCCCTCTTTACTGGAGCTGACACTCCTCCGGCTTTCAGGGGACATGCCTTGCTGCAGAAGTAGTGCTGTTGCAGAGTGTGACATGCAGAAGTAGTGCTGTTGCTTTAAAAGCATTCAGCAACTATTAGAAGTGACACAAGCACATGAGACAGGAAGTGTTGAACTCCAGAAGCATCCAGCAACTAGAATGGTTAACATAGTCACAGGAGAAGGGGAGTGTTTTAGCAGAGCCCCAGGGGGATTGTGGTGTTATGGTAAATATTTATACTTTGCTTTATTATTTAGACAATTCATATATCTTTGATAATTTTGTATTTCAATATTAGCTTTATAAGTGTTATTCCTAAATAACAGGGTGTTGTCTCTGATACAGAGATGCATTAAAGCTGTCCTTTGTTCTGAAAGTGGAGTAAAACTAGATATAACCAGCCTCTTAAGGAATGCAGCAGATGACATGATTTACGACATTGTTTTTCTCAACTTATCTCCCTTTTTAGGTAACTGTAATGTAAGCCACTCCTACTTTCCTTCTCTTTGTGGTTTGTAATAAAGATATGTGACCAGGCATCTGAGACTCAGATGAGCCTGAGATACAGATAGATTTGGTTGTGTTTCTCTTGTCTCCGATCGGTCAACTGATTTGATCAAAACTGGCAAACGTGAGAAGCCTATTGAGCTTCTCCTAAAACTTTGCTTATAGGTTTCCACATCTTTACATGGTGCCGAAAACCCGGGATTGTCAGAACTGGACCTCCTTTGGACCTGACTGCAAGGATATCTCTCTCAGAACACTGAATGATGATCTGCGGTAAGTAGCCCATTGTGTTACTAAAAATTCAGTGTTACCTAAAGGGCTCCAAGACGGGTAATTGGTGGTCCAAACAAGAAAATCTCTGTTGAACCTTTGCCGGTATTTGAATTTTGTTTGTATATTTTGTGGTCTGTCATATGTTTCAATGTGTCTTTAGATGTATAACTGTGATTGAATGATGATTGAATGAACATTGAATGAAGTGACAAGCCATCCTTGCCCAACGATTCTCGTCAGGCACCTTCGCAGTTCTTCCTGTATATTTCAGGTGTCGGAGGATTGTTATATGTTGTCCTCATTGTCTATGTGATTGTAAAGTCTGGAGTGATATTGTTGTAAACTATGAGGATCCTAGAATGTGGGACTGAATGATTTTTGAGTGACCAATAAGGGACTATGGTCTCTGATTGATAAGGGATCCCGTTAGGTGTGTTCCTTCACATGTGGTGAAGTGAAAAATTGGTCCCTAACAGGATCAGGGAAGTGTGACTGTTCATAACAGAGGAATCCATCACGGTAAGGGAATACTCTGATGGTATTAATTGTCCCCTGTAAATTGATGAGGGCACTTTTGAAAGAGGCGCTGAATGCAGCCTTAGCCCGAATACAGCAGGAGGATTTTATACCAACGATTGTGGCGTGTGGATTGAGTGACTGACGTATTGTAAAATTGTGTTGGCGAGTCAGAATCGTTGTCCTCAGTGCATGTGCTCTGTTTTATGTGAACTAGATCTGATGAATCATCATCCTTGGTGTCCGTGCTGTGTGAACTCAAGAGAAAAAATGTCATAATAGGAGTTGTAGACTATATAGCCAGTATATACAGAGAGGGGAGACGTATCACAGATTTCTTTGTCAAACTGTGCCCCCTGCAGGATGTTGAAGGGAACTCCTTGTTTGGAATACTTAAAACCTGCCATTATGCTCTGATCCTGGTAACCCCTCCTCTTTTGTCCTAGATGTAATCTGTCTGAATCAGAGGAGGTGGACAAAGGTTTTTGTAGAAAAATAATTTATTCTCCCATGACATGTTATGTGTAGCGTCGGCATCCCTGCCTCCTGCTAGGCAGGGACGCCGTTCCCCTCACCTCTCCGCTCCGTGCCCGGCGGCTTCCTCCCGCTCTGCTGGCAGCGCACGCTGCTTCCCGGCCTCTGTGCTTAGGGCGCGTGCGCGCGCTCCCCCTCTCTTAAAGGGGCCGCGCGCCGTCCTAAGGAGTCCCCGGCCAATGGCCGGAGGACCTCACCATATATAAGGCACCTCCTCCAAAATGGAGGTGCCCAAGCAATGTTGTTGCAAAGCCTTTCAACTCTGCTTCAGCCCTCAGGTCCCGTTACCAGATACCTGCCAGTTACCTGCCAGATCTCTGCTTGATACCTACCTGATTCCTGTCTATCTGCTTGCATTCCTGCGGTCCGACAGTCTGCCTTCCGACACCTGTCAGTCTGTCTATGGATCTGCCCGCCCACTCACCTGGGAGCGCTCACCTGCTACCTGCCTGCTAGCCTATCTGGAGGCTCTGCCGTCACTTGCCATGACCACCTGCCTGTCCAGAGACTCCTGCCCGCTCACCTGGGAGCGCTCATCTGCTACCTGCCTGCTAGCCTACCTGGAGGCTCTGCCGTCACTTGCCGTGACCACCTGCCTGTCCAGAGACTCCTGCCCGCTCACCTGGGAGCGCTCATCTGCTACCTGCCTGCTAGCCTACCTGGAGGCTCTGCCGTCACTTGCCGTGACCACCTGCCTGTCCAGAGACTGCTGCCCGCTCACCTGGGAGCGCTCATCTGCTACCTGCCTGCTAGCCTACCTGGAGGCTCTGCCGTCACTTGCCGTGACCACCTGCCTGTCCAGAGACTCCTGCCCACTCACCTGGGAGCGCTCATCTGCTACCAACCTGCTAGCCTACCTGGAGGCTCTGCCGTCACTTGCCGTGACCACCTGCCTGTCCAGAGACTCTTGCCCGCTCACCTGGGAGCGCTCACCTGCTACCTGCCTGCTAGCCTATCTAGAGACTCTTTCCCTGCTGTCACTTGCCGTGACCACCTGCCTGTCTAGAGACTCTTATCCTGCTGTCACTTGCCGCGACCACCTGCCTGTCTAGAGACTCTTATCCTGCTGTCACTTGCCGCGACCACCTGCCTGTCTAGAGACTCTTACCCTGCTGTCACTTGCCATGACCATCCGCCTGTCAAGAGACTGTCCTCGTCACTTGCCGTGACCTCCTGCCCTTCTACCCAGAGACTGTCCCTGTCACTTGCCGTGACTACCTGCCCGCCTTCCCTGGGAGCCACCCGCTTCCTTACAAGGACTGCCCCTTTGTATAGTTGCTCTGTGGTTCCACCTCCCAGACCCGTTACAGTTTGCTTGGGCCATGGAACCCGGTGGCACCCAATCTCCCTCGCTCTCGGACCTATGTCATGAACTTTCCCGTCAGAGGTCCCAACAGGAGTCCATCCTGAGTCACCTGCGTAGTGTTAACTCCCGCCTGGACACACTGACTACTTCTTCGGGACCTGCTTCCAGTCGCACGACTCCTACCCCGGCAGCTCCGCTGCCCATCAATTCCATGGCATCTCTTCCCGGTCCCCGCCTCTCCGCCCCGCCTTGTTTTGGCGGAGATCCCGGTCAGGCACGGGGCTTCATTAACCTGTGCACTCTGCACTTCGAACTGTTGGCACACCAGTTTCCTACCGACCGAGCCAAAGTAGCCTTCATCATGTCCCATCTCACGGGGGAGGCGCTGGCTAGGCTAAATCCTCTATGGGAGAGAGGAGACCCCCTGGTATCCAACCTGCCAGCCTTTCTCACGGCTTTCCGGAAGGTCTTCGACGAACCAGGACGGAAGACCTCATCCGCCTCATCTCTGCTACGCCTCCGCCAAGGAAGTCTCACCGTGGGCCAATATGCCATACGGTTCCGTACCCTTGCTTCGGAGCTGGCCTGGGATAACGACGCCTTGGTGTCCGTCTTCTGGGAGGCTCTGTCCGGCCGTATTAAAGATGAACTCGCCGGTCGGGACATTCCTACCACTCTCGACGACTTAATTACACTTGCCACCCGGATTGACATCTGGTTCCAGGAGCGCACCAAAGAGGCCACCCGTGAGAGGAGGTTTCCACGCCTTGCCCCTACCTTCCAGAGACCCGTCACTTCCTCCGTTACTCCCCCGGCGCACTCACCCGAGCCTATGCAGGTCGACCAGACCAAGATGGTCAAGACACGTCAAGAATTACGCCGTGCCGAAGGGAGCTGCTTCTACTGTGGCAGTAAGGAGCACCGGATCCGTTCCTGCCCGGAGAGGTCGGGAAACGCCTGTGTCTAGGATCGCTCAGAGAGGTCGCCCTAGACAGAAATAAACCCTCTCCATCTCTAATGCTGTCGGTCTCTATCATCTGTGGGGAGAACCGTTATTTTGAACTGGCTCAACTTGACTCTGGAGCTGCTGGAAATCTCATTTCTCAGTCCCTGGTAGAGAAATACCGCATTCCCACCAAACCTCTGGCTGTACCCTTCTATCGCCGCCGTGGATGGGGGCCTCTTACCACATCCCATCCAACTCATCACCGAATCCATAACTCTGCAGGTGGGAATGCTGCACTCTGAGAGCATCTTCTTTCATGTTCTGCCTGGACTCTCTCACGCCCTCTTGCTAGGCCTACCTTGGCTTCAGAAACATGCACCCGTGCTTGATTGGCAGACCGGAGAAGTCCTTCGCTGGGGACAGGACTGCCATAAGACTTGTTTAGTTCCCGTTCATCCTGTCCGTCCTTCTCCTACCCCAGCCAATCTACCCGGCCTACCAGTTCCCTATTGGTCTTATGCGGACGTCTTTAATAAAAAAGAAGCAGAAACATTACCCCCTCATAGACCATACGACTGCCCAATCGACCTGATACCCGGCGCTACTCCTCCCCGTGGGCGTATTTACCCTTTGTCCGCTGCTGAGACCCGGTCCATGTCTGAATATATTGAGGAGAATCTGGCCCGGGATTTATCCGGAAATCTACCTCCCCGGCGGGAGCAGGCTTCTTCTTCATCAAAAAGAAGGACGGCTCACTCCGTCCCTGTATAGACTATAGAGGCCTTAACCAGATCACGGTGAAAAATAAATACCCCCTTCCGCTCATTCCTGAATTATTTGACCCTCTAAGGGGGGCTAGAATCTTCACCAAGCTGGACCTCCGTGGGGCGTATAACCTGGTCCGTATCCATCAGGGGGATGAATGGAAGACGGCATTCAACACCCGGGACGGCCACTATGAATACCTTGTAATGCCCTTCGGTCTCTGTAACGCTCCCGCCGTCTTTCAAGAGTTGGTCAATGACATCTTCCGTGACCTTCTCTACTCCTGCGTGGTGGTGTACCTGGACGACATCTTGGTCTTCTCTCTGGATCTCCTCACTCACCGGAAGGACGTTGGTCAGGTCCTACTCAGGCTCAGGCAGAACCACCTCTACGCTAAATAAGAGAAGTGCCTCTTTGAGCAGACCTCGCTTCCGTTTCTGGGCTACATAATCTCTCAGACCGGCCTACGAATGGATCCTGAGAAACTGTCTGCCATCCAGAAATGGCCCCGACCAGAGGGGTTGAAAGCTATTCAGCGGTTCCTGGGCTTCGCCAACTACTACCGCCTCTTCATTCCGCACTTCTCTTCCCGGACTGCCCCTATCTCGGCGCTCATCCGTAAGGGCGCTAATCCCAGAAAATGGCCGCCCGAAGCAGAAGAAGTCTTCCTTTCCTTAAAACAAGCTTTTTCCTCCGCTCCTGTGCTGCATCGTCCGGACGGCAACAAACAATTCTTCCTAGAAGTCGACGCTTCCTCCTCCGGAGCCGGAGCGGTACTTACCCAAAAGTCGTCTTCCGAAAGAATGGTAACCTGCGGCTTCTTCTCCAAACTCTTCTCCTCTTCTGAGCGCAATTATTCTATAGGAGACTGAGAATTGTTGGCCATTAAGCTGGCACTGGAGGAGTGGCGTTACCTGCTTGAGGGGGCTCTTCACCCGGTAATAATTTACACGGACCACAAGAACTTGGCTTACCTCCAGAGTGCCCAGAGACTTAACCCGCGCCAAGCCCGGTGGTCCTTGTTCTTCGCCCGCTTTAATTTCTTTCTTCATTTTCGCCCGGCTGACAAAAACATCAAAGCTGATGCCTTGTCCCGATCCTTTTTGGTCTCTGATCTTGAGGAGGAGTCTAAACACATCATCGACCACGCCAAAGTAATGCAGGTGGCCCCCGTGAATCTAAATCGTCTTCCACCCGGTAAGACGTTCGTAACTGTACCTGATCGTGAGAAGGTTCTACATTGGGGACACTCGTCCAAGCTAGCTGGCCACGCTGGTCAGAAAAAGACCCTCCAGCTTATTACCCGGCATTACTGGTGGCCTACCCTGCACAAGGACGTAATAGACTTTGTTTCAGCCTGTATTTCCTGCGCCCGCAACAAGGTTCCGAGACATCTGCCAGCCGGCCGTCTCCTTCCTCTTCCTGTACCTGCTGCCCCGTGGCAGCATATAGCTATGGACTTTATAACAGATCTCCCTGTCTCTGCCGGTTGTACGGTCATTTGGGTGGTCGCTGACCGCTTTTCCAAGATGGCTCACTTTATTCCCCTGCCGGTTCTCCCTGTCTGCATCTGAGTTAGCTAAAGACTTTATCCATCATGTCTTCCGTCTTCATGGTCTTCCTCTCCACATCGTATCCGACCGAGGGGTTCAGTTCACCTCTCGCTTTTGGCGAGCCATGTGTAAACTGCTGGGGGTCACCTTGGACTTTTCTTCTGCTTATCACCCACAGTCCAATGGCCAAGTAGAACGGATCAACCAAATTTTAACCAGTTACCTCCAGCACTTTGTTAATGCTCACCATTCCGACTGGGTGGATCTTTTACCGTGGGCCGAATTTTCCTACAATAATCACGAGAGCGAATCTTCCTCCAAATCCCCGTTTTTTGTAGTCTTCGGTCAGCATCCTCGGATCTCGTTTCTGGTCTCCACTTCGGTGGACAATCTGGCTGCGGAATCTCTCGTTAACGAATTTTCCTCCATTTGGGAAAGTACCAGATCCGCACTTCTTCAGTCATCCGAGCGGATGAAAAAACAGGCTGACAAAAGACGTCTGGATCCACCACATTTCCGTCCTGAAGATAAGGTCTGGCTCTCGTCCAAATATGTCCGGCTCAAGATTCCTTCCTACAAGTTATGGCCTCGGTTCATCGGTCCACTGGAAGTTATCAAACAAATCAACCCGGTGGCCTATATATTGAAACTCCCGGCCAATTTGCGGATTCCTAACTCCTTCCATGTATCTCTACTCAAACCCGTGGTACTTAACTCTTTTTCCAAGTCTACAGGTACGCCTCCTGCTCCGGTTTCCGCTGAAAACGAGCTTGAGGTAGAGAACATTCTGGCCACCAAAAGGGTAAGAGGAAAGTCCTTTTTTCTAGTGCATTGGAAGGGGTTTGGTCCTGAGGAGAGAACATGGGAGCCCCGGGAGAACATCCATGCCCCTCTCATCCTTGATAAATTTCTCTCTGGCCTAAAAAAGGGGGGGCCTAAAGGGGGGGGTACTGTAGCGTCGGCGTCCCTGCCTCCTGCTAGGCAGGGACGCCGTTCCCCTCACCTCTCCGCTCCGTGCCCAGCGGCTTCCTCCCGCTCTGCTGGCAGCGCGCGCTGCTTCCCGGCCCCTGTGCTTAGGGCGCGCGCGCACTCCCCCTCTCTTAAAGGGGCCGCGTGCGCCGTCCTAAGGAGTCCCCGGCCAATGGCCGGAGGACCTCACCATATATAAGGCACCTCCTCCAAAATGGAGGTGCCTGAGCAATGTTGTTGCAAAGCCTTTCAACTCTGCTTCAGCCCTCAGGTCCCGTTACCAGATACCTGCCAGTTACCTGCCAGATCTCTGCTTGATACCTACCTGATTCCTGTCTATCTGCTTGCATTCCTGCGGTCCGACAGTCTGCCTTCCGACACCTGTCAGTCTGTCTATGGATCTGCCCGCCCGCTCACCTGGGAGCGCTCACCTGCTACCTGCCTGCTAGCCTACCTGGAGGCTCTGCCGTCACTTGCCGTGACCACCTGCCTGTCCAGAGACTCCTGCCCGCTCACCTGGGAGCGCTCATCTGCTACCTGCCTGCTAGCCTACCTGGAGGCTCTGCCATCACTTGCCGTGACCACCTGCCTGTCCAGAGACTCTTGCCCGCTCACCTGGGAGCACTCACCTGCTACCTGCCTGCTAGCCTATCTAGAGACTCTTTCCCTGCTGTCACTTGCCGTGACCACCTGCCTGTCTATAGACTCTTATCCCGCTGTCACTTGCCGTGACCACCTGCCTGTCTAGAGACTCTTACCCTGCTGTCACTTGCCGTGACCATCCGCCTGTCAAGAGACTGTCCTCGTCACTTGCCATGACCTCCTGCCCTTCTACCCAGAGACTGTCCCTTTCACTTGCCGTGACTACCTGCCCGCTTTCCCTGGGAGCCACCCGCTTCCTTACAAGGACTGCCCCTTTGTATAATTGCTCTGTGGTTCCACCTCCCAGACCCGTTACATTATGTTGACTAGTGGAAGTAATTGCAATAACTATTGGTAATATAGTTTTTGGATTGTTATTTGTTTGGTTATGTATCAAAGTTGTATGGACACATTTGGCTGGCTACCTGATGTGATATTTCCTAAAATTCTTCTTTCTCGAGAACATTTTGGTTCTGGGAGTTGAATTGATTCTCTTGCAAGCTAATTGGAAGCTGGGAGAAGAGAAGAGTCTTCTATGGTTAAGACTCTGTGGGCCCATTCAGTTCTTCGGTTAACTGCGGGCATTAAAGTTGCAGTCATGAAGAATGGTAACTGAAAGGAAGTAAGCAATCTGAGAGGTACCACCTTTGTCCATGCATGTGATATAGTGAAAAGACTTAGAAGGAATGGGAGAAGTGTATTTGCAATTAGAAAGGATTACTGGAAGATAGCTAAGAGCAGACTTGAGCTGGCTAGGATTTGGTTAGAAGCATAGGCGGATTATAATGAGGGCAATCCGGGCGACCGCCCGGGGCCCCGAGCCTCCAGAGGGCCCGCGGCTCCGGGCGGGGTGTCTAATGCCGGATTGCCCTCATTATATGTGCGGGCCGCCGCAGCACATACCGGTAGCAGTGGCGGGAGGGGGGGCCCCATACCGCTCCCCCAGCAGTGGCCGCCGCTACTTCTTCATCGGCCGGGCCAGCACTGCAGCAGTTAACTTCCCTGTGCTGGCCCGGCCGCGTCACTGCTAGGAGACATGGCCCTGTGCGCGGCCGTGTCTCCTAGCTGTGACGTCACGCAGTGCGCACCCGGCCTGCACTGCTGCACCGAAGAGCCTGAGGACTGGAGCCGAGCCGGGGGATGGTGAGTGTGTATGTGTGTGTGTGTGTGTGTATGTGTGTGTGTGTGTATGTGTATGTATGTATGTGTATGTATGTGTATGTGTGTGTATGTGTGTGTGTATGTATGTGTGTGTGTGTGTGTGTGTATGTGTGTGTATGTGTGTGTGTGTATGTGTGTGTGTATGTATGTGTGTGTGTATGTATGTGTGTGTGTATGTGTGTGTGTGTATGTGTGTGTGTGTGTGGGCAGATGTCAATGTGTGATGTCTGTTTGTGTGTGTATGTCTGTGTGTGTGTGTGGGCAGATGTCATTGTGTGATGTCTGTGTGTGCATGTGTGTGTGTGTGGGGGGGGCAGATGTCATTGTGTGATGTCTGTTTGTGTGATGTCTGTGTGTGTGTGTGTGGGCAGATGTCATTGTGTGATGTCTGTTTGTATGTGTGTGTGTTTGGGCAGATGTCATTGTGTGATGTCTGCTTGTGTGTGTGTGTGGGCAGATGTCATTGTGTGATGTCTGTTTGTGTGTGTGGGGGGGGCAGATGTCATTGTGTGATGTCTGTTTGTGTGTGTGTGTGTAGGCAGATGTCATTGTGTGATGTCTGTTTGTGTGTGTGGGCAGATGTCATTGTGTGATGTCTGTGTGTGTATGTGTGTGTGTGTGTGTGGGCAGATGTCACTGTGTGATGTCTGTGTGTGTGTGTGGGCAGATGTCATTGTGTGATGTCTGTGTGTGTGTGTGTGGGCAGATGTCATTGTGTGATGTCTGTTTGTGTGTGTGTGTGGGCAGATGTCATTGTGTGATGTCTGTTTGTGTGTGTGTGTGGGCAGATGTCATTGTGTGATGTCTGTTTGTGTGTGTGTGTGTTTGTGTGTGTGTGTGTGTGTGGGCAGATGTCATTGCGTGATGTCTGTTTGTGTGTGTGTGTGGGCAGATGTCATTGTGATGTCTGTTTGTGTGTGTGTGTGTGTGGGCAGATGTCATTGTGTGATGTCTGTTTGTGTGTGTGTGTGTGTGGGCAGATGTCATTGCGTGATGTCTGTTTGTGTGTGTGTGTGGGCAGATGTCATTGTGTGATGACTGTTTGTATGTGTGTGTGGGCAGATGTCATTGTGTGATGTCTGTTTGTGTGTGTGTGTGGGCAGATGTCATTGTGTGATGTCTGTTTGTATGTGTGTGTGTGTGTGTGGGCAGATGTCATTGTGTGATGTCTGTTTGTGTGTGTGTGTGGGCAGATGTCATTGTGTGATGTCTGTTTGTGTGTGTGTGTGTGGGCAGATGTCATTGTGTGATGTCTGTTTGTGTGTGTGTGTAGGCAGATGTCATTGTGTGATGTCTGTTTGTGTGTGTATGTGTGTGTGTATGTGTGTGTGTGTGTAGGCAGATGTCATTGTGTGATGTCTGTTTGTGTGTGTGTGGGCAGATGTCATTGTGTGATGTCTGTTTGTATGTGTGTGTGTGTGTGTGTGTGTGTGGGGGCAGATGTCATTGTGTGATGTCTGTTTGTGTGTGTGTGTGTGTGTGTGGGCAGATGTCATTGTGTGATGTCTGTTTGTGTGTGTGTATGGGCAGATGTCATTGTGTGATGTCTGTTTGTGTGTGTGTGTGTGTGTGGGCAGATGTAATTGTGTGATGTCTGTTTGTATGTGTGTGTGTGTGTGTGTAGGCAGATGTCATTGTGTGATGTCTGTTTGTGTGTGTGGGCAGATGTCATTGTGTGATGTCTGTGTGTGTATGTGTGTGTGTGTGTGTGTGTGGGCAGATGTCACTGTGTGATGTCTGTGTGTGTGCGTGGGCAGATGTCATTGTGTGATGTCTGTGTGTGTGTGTGTGTGTGTGTGTGTGTGGGCAGATGTCATTGTGTGATGTCTGTTTGTGTGTGTGTGTGGGCAGATGTCATTGTGTGATGTCTGTTTGTGTGTTTGTGTGTGGGCAGATGTCATTGCGTGATGTCTGTTTGTGTGTGTGTGTGTGTGTGGGCAGATGTCATTGTGTGATGTCTGTTTGTGTGTGTGTGTGTGGGCAGATGTCATTGTGTGATGACTGTTTGTATGTGTGTGTGGGCAGATGTTATTGTGTGTGTGTGTGTGTGTGTGTGGGGGTAGATGTCATTGTGTGATGTCTGTTTGTATGTGTGTGTGTGTGGGCAGATGTCATTGTGTGATGTCTGTGTGTGTGTGGGCAGATGTCATTGTGCGATGTCTGCGTGTGTGTGTGTGGGCAGATGTCATTGTGTGACGTCTGTTTGTGTGTGTGTAGGCAGATGTCATTGTGTGATGTCTGTTTGTGTGTGTATGTGTGTGTGTATGTGTGTGTAGGCAGATGTCATTTTGTGATGTCTGTGTGTGTGTGGGCAGATGTCATTGTGTGATGTCTGTATGTGTGTGTGTGTGTGTGGGGGGGGGCAGATGTCACTGTGTGATGTCTGTGTGTGTGTGGGCAGATGTCATTGTGTGATGTCTGTTTGTGTGTGTGTGGGCAGATGTCATTGTGTGATGTCTGTTTGTATGTGTGTGGGGGGGGCAGATATCATTGTGTGATGTCTGTTTGTGTGTGTGGGCAGATATGATTGTGTGATGTCTTTTTATATGTATTTTTGTGTTTCAAATGTGTTTATGCGTGTATGTATATGTCTGTACATGTTTGTGTGTGTGCGTGACTGCGTGCGGCCACCTGCTGAGTATAGTTGGCGCCGTGCGGCCTCCTGCTGTATCTGGGGGGGAGCCGTGTGGCCCCCCGCTGTGTATAGATGGCTACGTGCGACCCCCCGCTGTGTATAGATGGCTACGTGCGGCCCGCCTCTGTGTATAGATGGCGCCGTGCGCCCCCCCGCCGTGTATTGATGGCGCCGTGCGGCCCCCTGCTGTGCAGAGATGGCGCAGTGCGGCTCCCCGCTGTGTATAGATTGGTACGTGCGGCCTCCCGCTGAGTATAGATGGCGCTGTGCGGCCTCCTGCTGTCTCTGGGGGGGCGCCGTGCAGCCTCCCGCTGTGTATAGATGGCTACGTGCGGCCTCCTGCTGAGTATAAATGGCGCTGTGCGGCCTCCTGCTGTCTCTGGGGGGGCGCCGTGCGGCCTCCCGCTGTGTATAGATGGCTACGTGCGGCCTCCCGCTGAGTATAGATGGCGCTGTGCGGCCTCCTGCTGTCTCTGGGGGGGGGCGCCATGCGGCCTCCCGCTGTGTATAGATGGCTACGTGCGGCCTCCCGCTGAGTATAGATGGCGCTGTGCGGCCTCCTGCTGTCTCTGAGGGGGGCGCCGTGCGGCCTCCCGCTGTGTATAGATGGCTATGTGCGGCCTCCCGCTGAGTATAGACGGTGCTGTGCGGCCTCCTGCTGTCTCTGGGGGGGGATCCATGCGGCCTCCCGCTGTGTATAGATGGCTACGTGCGGCCTCCCGCTGAGTATAGATGGCGCTGTGCGGCCTCCTGCTGTCTCTGGGGGGGGGCGCTGTGCGGCATCTATACTCAGCAGAAGGCTGTACGTAGCCATCTATACACGTATACTCAGCAGGAGGCCGCACGTAGCCATCTTTACGGTGCCATCTATACACAGCGGGAGGCTGCACGTAGCCATCTATACACAGTGGGAGGCCGCACGTAGCCATCTATACACAGCGGGAGGCCGCACGGCGCCATCTATACACAGCGGGAGGCCGCACGGCGCCATCTATACACAGCGGGAGGCCGCACGGCGCCATCTATACACCGCGGGAGTCTCAGTGCTTTGCAAGAGCAGTCAATAAATTCTGCTTGACTAATTCTGAGCACCATAAAGTCTGGTTCGCTTCTAACCTGCTGTCTTCATTGTCAGCTTGCTGAATTCTAACTCATTTACTGTCATTCGAGACGATGCCTTTACTGGTCTCTTTCACCTTGAATACCTGTAAGTGCTCCACTTAATGTCATATTTTTGATTCTGTTCTTCTTCATCTTATGGCATGTGCAATTGTATGAGCAAGTATTCATATGAATTTATGACCTACTTAAACCTTCGAGGACCTTAAATTTTATTCAATCAAATTTTTTTCCAGTTTAAAACTATGGGACATATATGTGCCTTGGTCCTCAAAGGATTTTTAAAGGGGCTGCAAACATAAATAAGAAAAAAATAATTCAATTAGTGCTTTTTGTGTTCATTTAATTTTTATTTGAAGTCCATTTTTTTTATATACCTTGAAATTAAGCCCTACCCCATGGAATGAAGCCCTACCTACATGACATCTGAGAGCTACATGGATCCCGCTTGTGAGGTGCCTGTCCATCACTACTATTCAGTTTTAGGGTCCACTCACTAAGCCATATATTCTCTCATGCAAGAGAATACGGCCAATTATGCTAATGACACTCGGCTCAAACTCTGTCAGAGCTTCAACTGAGTGTGATCCGATTCTCTCGCAGCACAGATATGGAGAAGATGGAGAACTTACTTTCTCCATCTTCTCCATAGTCTCTGTGAGTGTTCATCAGACTGCACTTGGATGACATCCGAGTGCAGTCTAATGTTTTACGTGCACCCATAGACTTGTATGGGTGCACATGGTCCGAATATCGAATGAGATTATTTTCTCATGCCGATAATCGCAGATCTGCACTGTCCCATAGTATAACATAGGGCCGAGTCCTATCCGATAAAACATCACATAGCATTCGGCCGTGTTATACGACAGTGTGAGCGAGCCCTTAGAGTCAAGGAATATTTACATGCAGATGATGATATTACTCTCCCAGTGTATATTTTTTTAGGCGAGTTCATAGTAAATGCTTTGCCTTTTTGACATGTGATCAACTAAAGAACAAGAAAGATTTAGGACCTCCCCTATACAGAAACGGAAAATAGTTTGGAGGACTTGAATGTCCTTTTTTATTTATTATGAGAAAATCATAAAAGATCCCATTTTTTAACCATGCTGTGACTTTCTGCTGAGGGAGAGGGAGAGAGCTGCCCTATTCAGAGTCTGTAATAAGACCTGCTGACAAAAGTATTGAAGATACAGTCTAATGTGAATTAACAATGAAAAAAAGTTAATTTCACAAATGGCTTGTATTTTTTTTAATACAAACTTTTTTGTGTTTACAGCTCCTTTAAAGGGAATCTGTCATCAGGTTTTTGCCACCTAATCTGAGAGCAGCATAATGTAGGGTTAGAGGCACTGATTCCAGTAATGTGTCACTTACTGGGCTGCTTAGTGTTGTTTTGATAAAATCATTGATTTGTCAGAAGGTAATTATCACTAGATGACTAGTTTGTTCTGTAGGACCTCACCCCCATCACTGATCAGTAGATTTGTGTACACTGAGCATGGGCAGAAAGCTGCCAATCAGTGGTGTGGGCGGGGCTATACAGAGCGCAGCATTCAGAGAGCTGCTAGATCTGCAGCAGATGAAACGGTGATTTTCTCAAAATGACAACTAGCAGCTGAAAAAGTGACACATCGCTGGAATCAGGGTATCTGCCCCTATATTGTGCTGCTCTCAGATGAGGCAGCACAATTAATATTGTGCCAAATTAATTTCCCGTGAACTATCACATGATCTATCACAGGGGATCATGTGACATGTCACGTGATAAATCAGGTGTGGGGGGGGGGGGGCCGCGCCTTCTAAACTGCCCGGGGCCCTTGCTACTCTTAATCCACCCCTGGTTAGAAGTATTCAAAGCATCTCTCGAGTGAACATAAATCAGAAGAAAGAAAATAGACATAGAACTGTCTATGTAATCTATGATAGTATGAAAACACAGAGACCACTGTAGTCTCTGTACTTGATGTAAAACTTGCATCCCTTGTGACACCCCTGCCTTATGCAGGAATTGAAGATATTGTGTACGGAATCCCCGTGGGGTTAATTGCTGTGTCCTTTGGGTCCCCATGTCCATGGATGTCCAAAGTGCCGCTGCCCCTATGAGGACCAAGAGTCATGTACACTTTCTACCTCCTTTCTACCTCCTAGGATAGAGAATAACCTGCTGGTACATGATCCACCATAGGTATTGCCAATAGAATAATGGCCCTGGTCACCCAGTGAGCTCATCGCTCTTTGTACCCAGCTCCTGGACCCTCTAACATTTATAATGCTTCTCCACGGTGTTGAGGAGGCATATTGGGCCACATGGGATGATCTAGTCTCAGTCATTTTACAGTGACCCCTTACTATTGCTGCAGTGATTCATGAATTGTCTTAGATATATAGTCCAGACTGTAGGACGCACTAGTCGCCAGGAGTGACGCAATAGGTTGATCTGAAGGATCTGAATGATTCAGCCATAGGTGCTGAAGTAGAAAGCATGTCAAAGAAAGAGTTAATTAGGACTCTGCAGCAAGAAAGGGAAGAGGGAGGAGGAGAGGGGGAAGCAATCTTCAAGACAGAGACTGCAGCTAAGTACCCTACATGTTGGTGTGGGAAAGGAAAAAAAAAGGGACTTTTTATGGCCAAATGTCCTACAAGATCAACAGCTACTATCTTGAACCCCTCATAGGAAACTGGCAATCCAGATGTCTCCCTTTGCCGGACCCACACTCACTGTTCCCATAGCTCTGGGGAGGGACAGACTGTTACTTTCATGATAGATACTGGAGCAGCCAGTACAGTATTTATGCAAGAACACAGATCAGAAGGTATACTGTTCCCCGAAGATGTAACTTGTGAAGGGGTAGAGGGACGAGCTTCTAAATTACAAATGTCTCAACCCCTCTGACTGAATTTGCATGATTAAATTTTAAACATGTTTTAGTCTCCCCTGAGGAATCTTTTAATTTGTTAGGGACAGAAGTGTTACAGCAAATTGGAGTCTGCATAGAATTCGCTCCAAATGGCTCCAAGATGATCACCCCAATAGACAAAGGCACGCTGTGTAGTCTCTTGTCCCTGACACTTCCTACAGCCCTGGACAGCACACGCTCTGAACCCCATTCTCTAAATACTTGGTTCGAGAACATACCAAGCCAGCTGTGGGCATGTTACAAACTTGATTTGGGAGAACCACCCATTCACCGGTGAAAGTAAACCTTAAACCAGGTGTCCATCCCTCTGTATAAAGTAGCACCCTATAAGTACTGTGGAGAACGCAGTGATGTATGATAACATCTGAGAGCTCCAGAAAGGAGGTCTTATTGTCCTTATAATCTCCCCGTTTAATTTTCCCCCATATAACTATCAAACGCTCTAATGTTCTAAATCCAGCTACGTTATTACCAGTGGATTTAGAAAAGGGAGGAGAGTATCAGGGTAGGATAGAGGGATGGACTGTGAGCCAAAACCTGCCCCTGTAAACTAGCAGATGAGGAAACTCAGTTTGACATTGACACATGAACATGACTTTCAGGCATTGATGGATGCAGACACATAGGGCTTGTTAGATTTCACTGATGTACCCTCACTAACCCCTCTGCTGATTATTTTGTAGATGGTTCCAGAGCTCGGGACAGTGATCAAGGACAGTTCATCACCGGGTATGTGGTAGTCCACAATGGTAAGGCAGTAATACATGAACCACTCTCCACCAGCGGCTCTTCGCCAGAGGCTGAGCTGAAGGCGCTCACTGCAGTGTGCAATCTGGGAAAAAGTAAAGAGATTTATGTATATTCGGACTCAAGATATGTTTTAAAGGGTCGCACATGACTTTGGCGCCATTTGGCTGAGCCGTAATATTCTGACCTCTGCTGGCAAACCTATGAGGCGGTAGAGCAGTTACTCACAGCACTCACCCTTCCCCGAAGGGGCAGCTATCGGTGTACACGGAACAAACTCCCTTTGCAGAAGGGAATGCCTTGGCCGACCAGGCGGCTAAGGAAGCAGCACGACTACCTCTGACTGGAATACTGGCCATAGCAGACACGGCTAGGGGACTCAGTGACCGAGAGTGCGGGAAGCACCTTTTCACAGAGGAGACTGCCACCGCATCGGCACCTGTGGCCGTTGATCGTGAACTGCTGCAGGTCTTCCAGACCCAGGCTCCCGCACACGAACAGAACGCATGGGCCAAAGCGGGTGCTGCTGTCAGAGTCGGGGGTATGGCAGGTAAACACCAGGATTTGCCTCCCACGCTGCCTGTTCCCAATGATGGCTGCCTTAGCACATTTCCCTGGTGCACAACTCAAGGGTGTTATGTGTGCAGTGGTGCTACAACACTGGTGCGCCCCACGGTTCCTGAACATGGCTACAAAGTATGTCTAGTTTGTGCGAAACATAACCCAGGTAGACCTACTCGAGTCCCACAAAAATGCACACCAAGACCAGATTACCCATTTCAGAGACTGCAGGTGGACTACATACAGCTACCTAAGGTGGGTACTTATGAATACGTCCTGGTATGCATCAATCTCTTCCCTTGGTTACCTGAAGCTTGGGTTGTGACCAAAGTTCAAAACAAAATTTTGATAAGTGAGGTGGTTTGTAGATATTGGGTACACCAAAACCATAGAGAGTGACAGAGACACACACTTCAAATTCAGAAGTGCATGGAGGAAACATACTTGTCCTGGGTAGATTGCTTGCCCATTGCATTATATTCAGTGAGGACCGCCCCAAGGTGTAGAGAGAAGCTGTCCCCGATGAAATACTGTTTGGTAGTGTCCCTAAGACAGGGTTGTATTTCCCGCAGCAGCCGCAGGTCTCCTACAGTTCTTTCACTGAATATGTCTTGAAGTTGCAAAAATATCTGACTGTTACTCATAGCCGTGTCCTTTCCTCCAGACCCCAACTGTATAAGCGGCACACACATTGATACCAGGAGACTGGGTCGTGGTCAAGAGACATATGAGGAGATCACTGAACCCAGATACAGTAAGCCATTTTAACTACTGACCACTGCTATTTCTGTCAACCTCCAAGGCAAAGACACTTGCCCATTACGCCAGTCACTGGAAAAAGGTCCTGATCCCCGGCAGTAGCAAAGATGATGATCCTGCCTCTTTTGGACAATTCTGATGGCAATTGCATCCTTTGCCCTAACTCTCAATGAGGTACTATAGGATGAGAGGACTGGAACAAACTGATAAGTATCACCAAGTCCTGCTGTGAGACATAATTTCTAAAGACTGTACTTAGAACTGCTGGATATGCACCCACAGCCCAATATCCTCTGATACTATGCCATATCATGCAGTGCTCCCAACCTCATATGAGGCTTTCACCTCTAGCTGTTTCCACAAAGAGACTTTTGATACTGCCCGTTACGACGGAGGAAACCTCTGATGCAAGGACTTATATACGTTCTCTTGGGAGACTCACTGACATCATACCCTGCATATTGTCCAAGGATTTTTAGCTAGTATGTGGTCGCCAGGCCTATAAATGGCTTCTCCTGGGTGTAGAGGGAACCTGCACCTTAGCACGCCTAACACCTGCTACCTTCAGACTTCCACATGGTGATCTAAATATAAATGCTGTCCCCAAACATTACCTATATAGAAACAAGCTGCAGACAATCCAACCGAATGGTAGACCTCATATAGTGGAAATGGGAATAGGGAATAAGAGTATATGCATTTACCCTTTCATTACATAAATGTTGGTATTACTAGTGTATGTAACTGCTAGAACTGATATATTTGTTATGACGACACTATGTAAAGAGATGCGTAAGATCAGACATCATAGACCGTCAGTTAACACATCTGCAAAATATCACAGTGCTCCTCCAGTAAACATATATGACGAGATTTACAAATAAGATGTCCGTCAGTGAACGGGATTTGTCCCCTCCAGGCTCTCATAGCATGGGAAAGTAGCTGATGCATAAATTGTCTGTAAATAATAAAAAGGGAGGAATTGTTATGGTAAATATTTATACTTTACTTTAGAATTTAGACAATTCATATATCTTTGATAATTTTGTATTTCAATATTAGCTTTATAAGTGTTATTCTTAAATAACAGGGTGTTGTCTCTGATACAGAGATGTATTAAAGCCTCCCTTTGTTCTGAAAGTGGAGTAAAACTAGTTATAACCAGCCTCTTAAGGAATGCAGCAGATGACATGATTTACGACCTTGTTTTTCTCAACTTATCTCCCTTTCTAGGTAACTGTAATGTAAGCCACTCCTACTTTCCTTCTCTTTGTGGTTTGTAATAAAGATATGTGACCAGGCATCTGAGACTCCGATGAGCCTGAGACACAGACAGATTTGGTCGTGTTTCTCTTGTCTCCGATCGATCGACTCCCTGGCAAACGTGTGAAGCCTCTTGAGCTTCTCCTATCTATATGCCCTACCTACTGATGGACGTGACCTCAACTCTATAAACCCTTATGGGATCTTGTGAGGAATGGAGCGTATATGGAGAAAAATACAGTCATATATCTGGAAACGCAGAGGAAATATAGGACTGTTTTCCTTGGGACCACATATGCTGATACATATTTTAGAGTGATGTCCCACGTAATGAGAGTTACCCCCCCTCTCTCATATGAATTGTGACTGTCTTGTTTGTTGCTCTTTCACGCTCCTCTCCTGGTTCCCTGGTTTTAAATACTTCCCATATGGTATGAATTTAATATTGGCCTTAAATGAGAGAGTATTGAGTCCTGCCCTTCACTTTTGCCCATAAGAAAGATGGCCAATTGGATGTGCGCACGCGTAGTGAGTCCCTATAGTACCATCATCACCAACGGCATCCGTATGATGCGACGCGGGAAGTGACGTCACAGGAAACACTTTCCTGACCCGCGCCGTCATCATGATAGCCGGAAGTGACTCATGGACACCGGGATTTCGCTCGCGTGCGCCGCTACCAATGGCTGTGGCAAGGAGGGATATATAAGGAGACATGAGACTTCATACACATCACACCGCCCCCCGAGGAAGCCCACCACGCGAAACGCGCGTCGGGGCACGATCACAGCGGACATACATGGGTAAGCTTGACTTATACTAAACAGTGAGCGCATAGATATACCTATACACTAATTGTTAGATGGACACTGGTAATTATGCGCATGGCAGTGGTACTGCCTTATGAGTCCATGCACGTTTGTGCTCCTTACTGTGAATACTGTCATTTTCTGTGTTGATTTATATAGAGGACTCTTCATGCACTGCCTATTGAGCCCCTATGTCACTCTGTGTTCTTCTTTTTCATGTGTTTCTCACTTCATACCTATTGACCTTCTTTTTATACTTTTGTAATGTTTCCTGTTTTTAATATACAGTACAGACCAAAAGTTTGGACACACCTTCTCATTTAAAGATTTTTCTGTATTTTCTTGACTATGAAAATTGTACATTCACACTGAAGGCATCAAAACTATGAATTACCACATGTGGAATTATATACTTAACAAAAAAGTGTGAAACAACTGAAAATATGTCTTATATTCTAGGGTCTTCACAGTAGCCACCTTTTGCTTTGATGACTGCTTTGCACACTCTTGGCATTCTCTTGATGAGCTTCAAGAGGTAGTCACCGGAAATGGTCTTCCAACAATCTTGAAGGAGTTCCCAGAGATGCTTAGCACTTGTTGGCCTTTTTTCCTTCACTCTGCGGTCCAACTCACCCCAAACCATCTCGATTGGGTTCAGGTCTGGTGACAGTGGAGGCCAGGTCATCTGGCGTAGCACCCCATCACTCTCCTTCTTGGTCAAATAGCCCTTACACAGCCTGGAGGTGGGTTTGGGGTCATTGTACTGTTGAAAAATAAATGATGGTCCAACTAAACGCAAACCGGATGGAATAGCATGCCGCTGCAAGATGCAGTGGTAGCCATGCTGGTTCAGTATGCCTTCAATTTTGAATAAATCCCCAACAGTGTCACCAGTAAAGCACCCCCACACCATCACACCTCCTCCTCCATGCTTCACGGTGGGAACCAAGCATGTAGAGTCCATCCGTTCACCTTTTCTGCGTCGCACAAAGACACGGTGGTTGGAACCAAAGATCTCAAATTTGGACTCATCAGACCAAAGCACAGATTTCCACTGGTCTAATGTCCATTCCTTGTGTTCTTTAGCCCAAACAAGTCTCTTCTGCTTGTTGCCTGTCCTTAGCAGTGGTTTCCTAGCAGCTATTTTACCATGAAGGCCTGCTGCACAAAGTCTCCTCTTAACAGTTGTTGTAGAGATGTGTCTGCTGCTAGAACTCTGTGTGGCATTGACCTGGTCTCTAATCTGAGCTGCTGTTAACCTGCGATTTCTGAGGCTGGTGACTCGGATAAACTTATCCTCAGAAGCAGAGGTGACTCTTGGTCTTCCTTTCCTGGGGCGGTCCTCATGTGAGCCAGTTTCTTTGTAGCGCTTGATGGTTTTTGCAACTGCACTTGGGGACTCTTTCAAAGTTTGCCCAATTTTTCGGACTGACTGACCTTCATTTCTTAAAGTAATGATGGCCACTCGTTTTTCTTTACTTAGCTGCTTATTTCTTGCCATAATACAAATTCTAACAGTCTATTCAGTAGGACTATCAGCTGTGTATCCACCTGACTTCTGCACAACACAACTGATTGTCCCAACCCCATTTATAAGGCGAGAAAACCCACTTATTAAACCTGACAGGGCACACCTGTAAAGTGAAAACCATTTCCGGTGACTACCTCTTGAAGCTCATCAAGAGAATGCCAAGAGTGTGCAAAGCAGTCATCAAAGCAAAAGGTGGCTACTTTGAAGAACCTAGAATATAAGACATATTTTCAGTTGTTTCACACTTTTTTGTTACGTATATAATTCCATATGTGTTAATTCATAGTTTTGATGCCTTCAGTGTGAATGTACAATTTTCATAGTCATGAAAATACAGAAAAATCTTTAAATGAGAAGGTGTGTCCAAACTTTTGGTCTGTACTGTACCTAAATAAAATATATACCTTTTAATTCATCTGTTTGCACTAATTGTATTTTCTGGGGGTGCACCATTTCTCTTATAGGTTTATATATTATAATATGGTGTAAAATCCCCTCTTTTCCCATGAATGGGATAATATGTGATTTAATTACCCGTTGCGTAGGTATTATGCATATATTCATTATACTGTGTATTTTCACAGCTATCCAACCTGAACGCATTGATCATAAGACACGTGAGAAAACGTGGCTTACTAAATTAGATGAGGTATTTGGTGAGGAATCATGTGTGATTTTAAAAACTGGAGAGAGTGAGGATTTGATCACTAAGTTAAAACAACTCTATAACAAGAAAACGCGGATATGGTGGAATAAAGCTTTCTTAGAGAGATATATTACTAAGGGTCTGATTCCTCGAGGTCTTCGGGTGCAGGTCTTTCCCTCATTTACAATGGAAGATGAGGGATTTAAGAAGGACTGGGAAGACCTATCATCTAATTGTTCCAGAGGATATATGGAACTGTTAATCAAATCTAACACAACTGCTCTGGAAATGATTGAAAGTGAAATCAATTTAATCCAGGCGACTCTGACAGAAAAACTTGATACTGAAGCATTGGTAAAACTTAATAGAGATCTGGAGGGGGACTTTGTGAGATGGGAAAAAGAGATTGTGAATTCCAAATCTAAGAAATATCAGAGGGATCTCTTGGATTATGCTGAGAACCATGTGTATAGATGGAGGAACAAACAAAGGTCGATTAATGCGACCCCTAGACCCCGGACACATTCTTTCTCATCCTTATCCTCTGTGGATGAGGATCCCTCCACAAGCGGTCAGTCTGCCAACACGTATAAAGAGCGGTTTGGTCAGGGAAGACAAGGACCGAATAAAGGCAAGAGCCAGAATAAACGTAAATTAACACCACCCCAGTCCAAGGAAAAGAAGCCCAAACAAAGCAATAGCTTAGAGGTAATTAACCTTTCAGAACACATACTAACCGATGCACAACGGGAAGTACTCAGTTTAGGTCTCACTTTTGTTCCTGATAATAACTATAATTCTTTTTCAGCAATAAAAGATTTACAACTCTTTCTAAGAAAAATAACTTTACGAAAACTTCATACTCGCCTGGTGAGTGGACAGGACCTGAATACCCCACAAGAGGTGGAAGCGTTAGCGGTATTGGAGAAATTGGCACAAGAGAATATCCCGGCTGCCACAGGTACCTTCCCGTCCTCGGTGCTACCGAGATCGACCGCCTTCCCCCCCTTCTCCCTGTGTCCTCAGATAGAAATATTTAACAAACTTGTTACTGAGGATTTTAAAAGGATTCCCAATTGGAGGAAAAATGATAATCTGACGGGGATCCAACGGAAAGCCCTCAAAGAATTGAGAGGTATGAAGGATGTAGTTATAAAACCAGCGGACAAGGGGGGGAATGTGGTGGTCTGGCCGGCTCCGAGGTACGAGAGGGAGGCCTTTAGGCAGCTGAGGGACCGTGAGGCATATACCCCTCTTACTCATAATCCCTTGAGTGATTTCTCTCAGAGTCTAACCGATATTTTGGAACGAGCATTTGCACAGGGGATTATCCCCAAAAAAATATTTGACGGGTTGGTGGTACAATATCCGGTAGTCCCTACATTTTATTTATTACCTAAAGTACATAAAAATGCTCTTGAACACCCGGGACGTCCGATTGTCTCTGGCATTGGAGGGCTTTGTGACCCTGTGTGCAAGTTTATTGAACACTATCTGCACCCTTTGGTCGAAACTCTGCCCTCCTTTGTCAGGGACACTACGGACGTCCTTAGAAAAATCGATGGTCTGTACTTAGATTCAGACATGATTTTGGTCACTGCGGATGTCGAGTCTCTGTACACCAGCATTGATCATTCGGATGGATTAGAGGCAGTGGAATTCTTCTTTAGTATGAGCAATCTAGATTCGGCACTATGGCACCTTGTTTTGGAACTCCTACAATTTATTCTAACGCATAACTTCTTCACGTTCAAGGACCGTTTCTTTTTACAGAGACGAGGCACTGCGATGGGGGCGGCATGCGCGCCGTCCTATGCCAACCTCTTTCTGGGTTACTGGGAGAGGGAGGTTGTCATGGACGGTGTGGGTGCCTCTTCCTATGCGCAGTGCTGGTATAGATACATAGACGATCTTTTCATCATCTGGCAGGGGCCTGAGCCTGGGCTTCATGACTTCATCTGTGAACTTAGTAAGAACAAAAGAAATATCAAACTTACTTATAAACACTCGAGGAAAGAAATTGACGTCTTGGATGTGAAAATAAGAGTGCAAAACAATGGTGCGCTCCAGACGGATGTGTATCGGAAGGAGACATCAGTAAACTCTCTCCTCCATGCAACATCGGCACATACAGTACATACAATCCGTGCTGTACCAACAGGTCAATTTCTTAGAATGAAGCGCATTTGCTCTTCAGAGGAGATTTTTGAGGCTCAGGCTCGGGACCTATCAGATCGATTCTTTGAACGCGGATATAGTAGGAGAGCCGTTAAACAGGGATACCATTGTGCCAAAAAAACACCTAGAGATTTGCTGTTGGTGAACAAAAGTAAAAATTGTAAGAAAGATCCTCCTTTGAGATTTATCTCAACTTTTAACAACCAATGGTTGAGAATGAGACAAATATTACAAAAACATTGGCCAATACTCACCTCAGAACCTACTTTAAGGAGAATTCTTTCTGACCACCCATTACTTAATGCAAGGAAGAGTCGAAATTTGAGAGACATCCTAGTAAGGAGCCACTATGTGGCAAATCCTCCGAATCCGTTCGGTGCTGGTCTACAGAGATGGGGCTGTTTTCCATGTGGATCCTGCATGGCATGAAGAAACATCACTAGAGCCACTAACTTTGCATCTTCTGATGGGGGTAGGGACTATCGAATTACTCACTACATTTCATGTAGTACGAGTTATATTATCTACCGGGCCACCTGTACCTGCAACCTCCACTATGTGGGACTCACGTCTCGTGAGTTCCGCATACGAGTGAGGGAGCATATCAGAGACATTAAAGCTGCGAGCACAGCTGAGGATGTTTCTACATTAAAAACCATCCCAAAACATTTTAGGTTACATCACAAGTGCAATACTGATGAAATCAAATTTATTGGAATAGACAGAGTATTGTGTGGTATCAGGGGAGGTGACAGAAGGAAAATTTTAGCCCAACGAGAATGTCGTTGGATTTTCACTCTGGACACCATGTCCCCATTTGGGCTCAATGAAAAATTATCTTTTTCACCTTTTCTATAAAAACCAATCCGTGTGTCTCTACACCTCTCTCTTCAACTCGTTTTTAAAGTGTATGTTGTTCTTTTAATCATTTTTTATTTATATGTTTTTTTCACACCTTATAGTTGGATACGTGTTATATTTGATGTCTCTATCTATATGCCCTACCTATTGATGGACGTGACCTCAACTCTATAAACCCTTATGGGATCTTGTGAGGAATGGAGCGTATATGGAGAAAAATACAGTCATATATCTGGAAACGCAGAGGAAATATAGGACTGTTTTCCTTGGGACCACATATGCTGATACATATTTTAGAGTGATGTCCCACGTAATGAGAGTTACCCCCCTCTCTCATATGAATTGTGACTGTCTTGTTTGTTACTCTTTCACGCTCCTCTCCTGGTTCCCTGGTTTTAAATACTTCCCATATGGTATGAATTTAATATTGGCCTTAAATGAGAGAGTATTGAGTCCTGCCCTTCACTTTTGCCCATAAGAAAGATGGCCAATTGGATGTGCGCACGCGTAGTGAGTCCCTATAGTACCATCATCACCAAAGGCATCCGTATGATGCGACGTGGGAAGTGACGTCACAGGGAACACTTTCCTGACCCGCGCCGTCATCATGATAGCTGGAAGTGACTCATGGACACCGGGATTTCGCTCGCGTGCGCCGCTACCAATGGCTGTGGCAAGGAGGGATATATAAGGAGACATGAGACTTCATACACATCACACCGCCCCCCGAGGAAGCCCACCACGTGAAACGCGCGTCGGGGCACGATCACAGCGGACATACATGGGTAAGCTTGACTTATACTAAACAGTGAGCGCATAGATATACCTATACACTAATTGTTAGATGGACACTGGTAATTATGCGTATGGCAGTGGTACTGCCTTATGAGTCCATGCACATTTGTGCTCCTTACTGTGAATACTGTCATTTTCTGTGTTGATTTATATAGAGGACTCTTCATGCACTGCCTATTGAGCCCCTATGTCACTCTGTGTTCTTCTTTTTCATGTGTTTCTCACTTCATACCTATTGACCTTCTTTTTATACTTTTGTAATGTTTCCTGTTTTTAATATACCTAAATAAAATATATACCTTTTAATTCATCTGTTTGCACTAATTGTATTTTCTGGGGGTGCACCATTTCTCTTATAGGTTTATATATTATAATATGGTGTAAAATCCCCTCTTTTCCCATGAATGGGATAATATGTGATTTAATTACCCGTTGCGTAGGTATTATGCCTATATAGAAACAAGCTGCAGACAATCCAACCGAATGGTAGACCTCATATAGTGGAAATGGGAATAGGGAATAAGAGTATATGCATTTACCCTTTCATTACATAAATGTTGGTATTACTAGTGTATGTAACTGCTAGAACTGATATATTTGTTATGACGACACTATGTAAAGAGATGCGTAAGAGCAGACATCATAGACCGTCAGTTAACACATCTGCAAAATATCACAGTGCTCCTCCAGTAAACATATATGACGAGATTTACAAACAAGATGTCCGTCAGTGAACGGGATTTGTCCCCTCCAGGCTCTCATAGCATGGGAAAGTAGCTGATGCATAAATTGTCTGTAAATAATAAAAAGGGAGGAATTGTTATGGTAAATATTTATACTTTACTTTAGTATTTAGACAATTCATATATCTTTGATAATTTTGTATTTCTATATTAGCTTTATAAGTGTTATTCTTAAATAACAGGGTGTTGTCTCTGATACAGAGATGTATTAAAGCCTCCCTTTGTTCTGAAAGTGGAGTAAAACTAGTTATAACCAGCCTCTTAAGGAATGCAGCAGATGACATGATTTACGACCTTGTTTTTCTCAACTTATCTCCCTTTCTAGGTAACTGTAATGTAAGCCACTCCTACTTTCCTTCTCTTTGTGGTTTGTAATAAAGATATGTGACCAGGCATCTGAGACTCAGATGAGCCTGAGACACAGACAGATTTGGTCGTGTTTCTCTTGTCTCCGATCGATCGACTCCCTGGCAAACGTGTGAAGCCTCTTGAGCTTCTCCTAAAACTTTGCTTATAGGTTTCCACATCAGTGGGGAAGTTGTTTACTGTCTGGCTGGAGCTGAAGAGAAAGGTGGTGTGTGTCTTCTGCATCTGACAGAAGAGCCCCTGCAAGTGAAAAGGATTCAAGTCAGGAGTGAAGCTAAGCACAGGTCAGATAGAGTTCCTGAACTAGCAGTGCAGAGTATTATCAAGCAGAAAGATAAGGACTGTAAGAAATGATGTCACAGGGATCATCTCCCTCAGCAAACCTTCCCCCCCTCCTCCATCTCACTGTGCTGTAAAGAATGCTGAGTTCATTAATGTGCCTTTGCATTAGAACTGTGCTGTCCTGTACTACTGGGAAGACTGTGAACTGCTGTGCTGCTAAGGAAACTGTACTGTTTGTCACTGGAGCCTGTTGCTCATAAGACTTAACTTGCACTGGCTGTGCGGCTTCTTATTAAAGGCTACTGTTCTACCGTTTATGAGGACTCTTGTCAAGTGTGTCTGGTCAGCAAGTGAAAGAACCTACGTGTCTGTGCCTGAGGGTCAATACCCCTGTGTGCATGAGAGAAGCTGCAGCACATGGTCTATGGTCGCCCTGAGTAACGGTTCCCCCAGGATTCCAAAGAATTCATGTAACCTATCTCGCCCCTATCTGAACCTAGCAGCGTGCGTGTAACACACATATAATTGAACTAGACTTTGAAAAAAGTGTCCAATAAAGCTGAAAGATAAATGTTACACAGAATTTGTCTCATCCATAAATTGTACTTGCCTTTACTCAGTGGCACCCCTGGCAGTTGCCTATGCCTCCTTTTTCGACTCTGCACTGTACACCCTTTTGAAGTAGAAAATCTTTACCAACATCATACTGTTTTTATATAATCATTCCCACATGGACTATTCCAAGCTCAAGACCAAAAAGATCACTGATAGAGGACCTTATAACTCAAAATAAATTACCACCCAAACAATAACAAATTCACTGACTAAGGTGGTCTGGAGAATTAAAATATACCTTTTATTTATCAATATTAAAACACAATCAACTTATCCACCATGCTTGTTTGCAGTCTGTCCACTATGACTTGATAAAAATAAAACAGACAACTACGTGCCTTTATATAATCATAAAGCAGCTCGATAATCAATATTAGTCCATATGCGGCTGTATCCAGTATTAATAGGGATTAACCTGAATTCTATAGGGGTATAAAGTGCAATCTACAATATATAAATGACTTATTGTATTGCACGTTGTCCTATCATGAGAGTTGGATTATTAAATATACACAAATCCACAAAATATATCGTATACCAGGGATCAATGTATACCCTTCAAACTACATCCCACTATTTTGGATACTCTAATATAATTTCATGCCACATACATGATTTTTATAGTATTTCTCTAGTGTCTATTTAATAAGACGCTGCATACAGCTACTGCTTACTAACAGCTCCTCTTGAGTTGAGAGCTAGATCATTTATACTCATTGAAGAGATCATATGTATTCTCATTCATTATCAATCCCCCAAGCGTCCATTACCCCTCATAATCATTCAAGGGCTCATAGAAAGACGCTGACATGTATACTGGATATATAATTATACAATCCTAAAGTACTGTATTAGAACGTCTTGACACGTTTCACCCATTTAATCAATTCACTGGGCACATGAGGAGGCTATATTGATACTTTTAGTGCATATTGATACTTTTAGTGCTCATACAGATGCACAGGAGCTTGTACTCCCAGCCATGATGCGAGAACGCCCGACATATATAGAGAATACTCCGCCCCCACCCCTGATGCTCAGATGCGCCAGTCACTCACAGGTTCGCTACCTCCGAACCAATCAACAGCAGCCACGTCACAGACGCACGTGCCCCAGCGTCAGCAGGGAAGTGGCCGTTTCCAAGATACCACTAAACAGATAGATTCCAGAGAACATTAACCATTTGTAAACAGGTAACAGACACAAATCTTATATTTACAATGTGTAGCATATATGCATATACTCACTCAGAATTATACCTATGAAAGGATCTCTAGTAGTGTTGAGTGATACCTTCCGATATCAGGAAATATCGGATCGGATTGGATCGGGCCGATACCCAAAAAGCATTGGATATCGCCGATTCCGATACCGGAAACCAATGCAAGTCAATGGGACACAAATATCGGAATGAAAATAAACCCTTTCTTTCCTTGTAGGTTAATTCTACATGAAGGAAAACAACTAACAATAATGTAGAATGTATTGGGGGAGGTGGTTGCCCAAATCGATGGGAACAGTGCTCACAGTGAAACATGAAAAGCCGGCAATTCAGCAGCGGCATACACCGGTACCCGACAATTTATAACAGAAAGAATAGAGCTTCACACATAGATTAGATAGATAGAAACATGTCAGTCACATATATATGAAGTACAGTGACAGTGTTGCTTACTGTACTTGTCATTTAGTGTAAAGGATTTATTTAAAAAAATATTAGTGTTTTCATGCACCGTCTCTTTAAAAAAGCCGGCCGGCAATTCAGCATCTGTACCCGACAATTTAGAATAGAAAGAATAGAGAATCACACATAGATTAGATAGATAGAAACATGTCAGTCACATATATAAGAAGTACAGTGATAGTGTTGATTACTGTACTTGTCATTTAGTGTTAAAATAAAGGATTTATTAAAAAAAAAATTGGCGTGGGGTTCCCCCTAATTTTAGTCTCTAGCGGAGGTTAAGCAGACGGCTGGGGAAGATGTTTGAAGCCTGGGAAGGGGGTAATACCCACGGAGCTTCCCAGGCTACTAATATCAGCCCCCAGCTGAATACCTAGCCTTTATTAGCTATTAAAATGGGGGACCCCCCCCCAAAAAATGACGTGGGGTCCCCCCTATTTTAATAGCTAGCAAAGGCTAGGCAGACAGCTGGGGGCTGATATTAATATCCCAGGAAGGGTGACATGAATATTGGCCCCCTCCCAGGCTAGAAACACCAGCCGTCAGCCGCCCCAGAAGTGGAGCATCCATAGGATGCGCCAATTCTGGCACTTAGCCTCGCTCTTCCCACTGCCCTGTAGCGGTGGCAGTGGGGTAATGGGGTTGGGGTTGATGTCAGCTTATAATGCCAGCTGACATCAAGCCCAGGTTAGTAATGGAGAGGCGTCTATAAGACACCCCCATTACTAACCCCATAGTCAAAGTTAAAAAAAACACAAACACCCAGAATAAAATCCTTTAATTGAAATAAACACACAATTCTTTATTGTTCTAAATTAAACCATACTTACCGTCACACCCATTCCAGCTGAAGCCAACGATCTCCTGCAATAAAAATAAAATAATAAAGCAACATCATCCTTACCTTCTCATGGTTCCCAGGACAGCTTCAGCTCTGCTACATCGAGATGACAGGCTGGACCGCAGCAGAACGCTGCCATCCAGCCTGTCATCCCGCAGATGGGGGGGGGGCCCAGAAAGCTTGGGCCTCCCTGCTCTGCAGATTCCATCCCCCAGCTGCCTAGTTGTACCTGGCTGGACACAAAAATAGGGCGAAGCTCTACGTATTTTTTTTTTAAATTATTTCATGAAATTCATGAAATAATTAAGAAAAAAAGGGCTTCCCTATATTGTTGTGTCCGGCCAGGTACAAATAGGCAGCTGGTGGTTGGGGGCAGCCCGTTCCTGCCTGCTGTACCTGGCTGGACACAAATATAGTGCGAAGCCCCACGTCAATTTTTTTTTAATTATTTCATGAAATAATTTTTTTTAAAAAAGGGCTTCCCTATATTGTTGTGTCCGGCCAGGTACAAATAGGCAGCTGGTGGTTGGGGGCAGCCCGTTCCTGCCTGCTGTACCTGGCTGGACACAAATATAGGGCGAAGCCCCACATCATTTTTTTTTTTATTATTTCATGAATTTCCTGAAATAATTAAAAAAAATTGACGTGGGGCTTCGCCCTATATTTGTGTCCAGCCAGGTACAGCAGGCAGGAACGGGCTGCCCCCAACCACCAGCTGCCTATTTGTACCTGGTTGGACACAACAATATAGGGAAGCCCTTTTTTTCTTTATTATTTCATGAATTTCATGAAATAATTAAAAAAAAATATACGTGGGGCTTCTCCCTATTTTTGTGTCCAGCCAGGTACAACTAGGCAGCTGGGGGATGGAATCTGCAGCGCAGGGAGGCCCAAGCTTTCTGGACCCCCCCCCCCCCGCTGCAAATTGCAGTCCGCAGCCACCCCGGAAAATGGCGCGTTCATAGAAGCTGGATGCTGTACCTGGCTGGCATACAAAAATATGGCAAAGCCCACGTCAAAATTTTTGGGAAAAATTGATTAAAAAATAAATAATAATTTAGGGACTGCATCTTTATTAACTCCTCAAATGTCATTTAGTGTTAAAATAAAGGATTTATTTAAAAAAAAATTGGCGTGGGATCCCCCATAATTTTAGTCTCTAGCGGAGGTTAAGCCGACGGCTGGGGCAGATGTTTGAAGCCTGGGAAGGGGGTAATATCCACGGAGCTTCCCAGACTACTAATATCAGCCCCCAGCTGAATACCTAGCCTTTACTAGCTATTAAAATGGGGGACCCCCCCAAAAAAAATGATGTAGGGTCCCCCCTATTTTAATAGCTAGCAAAGGCTAGGCAGACAGCTGGGGGCTGATATTAATAGCCCAAGAAGGGTGCCATGAATATTGGCCCCCTCCCAGGCTAGAAACACCAGCCGTCAGCCGCCCCAGAAATGGCGCATCCATAGGATGCGCCAATTCTGGCACTTAGCCTCGTTCTTCTACGCTGCCCTGGTGCGGTGGCAGGGGGTAATAGGGTTGGGGTTCATGTCAGCGCCAGCTGCCATGAAGCCCAGGTTATTAATGATGGGCGTCTATAAGACACCCCCATTACTAATCTACAAAGTGTTAAAAAGAAAACAACACACTACACCCAGAAAAAAATAATTTATTTGAAATAAAACACACCATTTTATTTAATTCTTAGTTTACTAAAAAAAAAATAGTTACCTGTCCACGTTCCTGCGCTGATCTCCCATGCACAGCTGTCACATCTGGAGATGGTGACAGCTGTGCATGGCTGCTGTAAGCTCACGCTGCCGGGAACACGTCCGCTCCCGGCAGCGGGAGCCCCTGACTGAGGTCACCGGAGTGCATTCAGGCAGCGCAGCTCCGGAGACCTCCTTTACGGCACTGCTGTACCGTGGGAATTTCTCACGATACAGCAGGGCCGTAAAGGAGCTAACCGGAGCAGAGCTGCCTGAACTCCGGCGAACCCGCTTATGCAGTGACGGGGCTGCTTTACGGCCCCGTCATTCTAGCGGCGGCAGCGGTTCAGAGCGGTCACATTCTATGTGGCTGCTCTAAACTGGAGATCTTCGTGGGACACTCTTGGACTACTACGGAGGGGTAAGGATAAGGTTGTGGTTTATTATTTTAAATTTTATTACAGGAGATCGATGGCTTCGGGGAATTAGGTGTCTAGGTAAGTATAGGTGTAGTTTTTTATTTTTTACTTTATTTTAGGTGGCGATCGGCGGGGACAGGTAATGTATGAACTAATTTATTGTAGGTAACCACTGGCCACCAATGAAATTTATTTAAAATTTATTGGGGACACAGTAGGGCAATTTAAATAGCAGGATCAGGCTGATGGGAACTACTGCTCCCATCGAGCTGATCCTGCTGGCACGAGTGGACGGGGGACAGACATAGGCCGATGGGAGTAGTAGTGTCACATCGGCCTATGTCTGCCTGCACGCACACACCCCCCAGACATCGCACAGACACCGCGCACACCCGCACACACTCGCAGACATCGCACAGACACCGCGCACACCCGCAGACATCGCACAGACACCGCACACACTCGCAGACATCGCACAGACACCGCGCACACCCGCACACACCCGCAGACATCGCACAGACACCGCACACACTCGCAGACATCGCACAGACACCGCACACACTGGCAGACATCGCACAGACACCGCACACACTGGCAGACATCGCACAGACACCGCACACACTCGCAGACATCGCACAGACACCGCACACACTCGCAGACATCGCACAGACACCGCACACACCCGCAGACATCGCGCACACACTAATCATGACGGGCTGATGGTCTGGGAGGTGAGGCTGACCTGTGTCGCCGTGGGAAAGTTCATGTGAGTTCATGCAATGCAGTCAAGCATGAACTCACATGAACCCTCTGAGGGCACCGCTCCTACTTCAAATGAACAGCTGATCGGCATCACCTGATACCTCAGCTGTTCATTTGAAATAACCGGCGGGAAAGCGCAGCACAGAACGGGAAAGCCGGCGGTGAAGTCTTTTCACTGCCGGCTTCCCCGCCCGGGTCCTTCGCTCCCCACTCTTTGGTGCTGTGCTCCCCGCCCGGTCCTAACTTATGATCGGGATGGGAGGTGGCGAGGGGAGCGGAGGATCGGGGTCGGAGGCTGCGGGGAAGCAGTATGGGGCTGTGTGATTGTTTAAAAACCGGCGGCTTTTTACCGCCCGCCGGCTTTTAAACAATCAGGAGAATTCTCTCACGCTGGGATGGCATTCTGATGACAGGCTGGATCGCAGCTGAGCGCTGCCATCCAGCTTGTCATCCTTCAGAGACACTGCAGAGCGCAGGCATTATGGGAACTTCCGATTCCGGTATTCGATATTGTAAAAGTATCGGAATTAAGTATCGGAATTCCGATACCGCGAATATCGGCCGATACCTGATATTTCAGTATCGGAATGCTCAGCACTAATCGCTAGACAGACTCCGGAAAACTACCAAATTTTACAGCGGAATCCCAGAGTTTAATTTATTCAGCATGCAGACTACAATACAACACCACTGCATCGTAGGCTGCTATGCCAAAAACCAAATGAATAAATACGTCTTGCCCTAAGACTCCCTATTTGGCATTCAAAAGATCCTATTATTATGTTGGGAACATCCATAGATGTAATCATCGGTATAAAACATTTATCAACTAATAATAGGTCCCCATAGGAAGTTCCCTACAATAAGATATATTAACATTCATATAGCATAGATATTCATTAACCCCTAATGAAATCAATCCTGATAGACCTAACTCAGTATTTAGATAAATGGAGTAAAGGAAATACACTCATTTAAGCCTAGTGGAGTCACCAATTTCAATCTAAATATCCACTGTGCTTCTTTCCTTAAAATCCTATTATCATGGTCACCACCTCTAGGAGATGTCCTTATCTTCTCAATACCCTGAAAACTCATGACCTTTGCATCTCCACCATGTATTTCTCACACGTGTCTGGAAATATGAGTATCCTTTTCCTCTGAATATATGCTCCAGAATTCTTTTTCTGAATTTCCGACTTGTCTTTCCCACATACGTTTTCGGACAGGTACATTTAGCCAAGTATACGATACTTTCAGTTCGACAACTGATAAATTCTCTGTTATGAAAAACTTTCCCAGTCGTATCACTGGTAAACGTTGTTTTCTTTGCCACAAAATCCAGTTCCATATGTGATAGAAATTATGCACATCAAACCAGTTACTGGACTAAATGCCTATTCCGTACCATACGTTCCTGCATCTCTATGTCAGGACACTACCAACCGTATGAATAGCACTACTCAGCCAGCAATTGTCTTTCCAAAATCAGAGAAAACTGATGTGTGTGACATTGCAAGATACATGGTTCGCCATGAACTTAGACAAAAAGGTTTGATAATCAACCGAAGAACTATCGAGGTTGGAAATGTGCCTTTAGAACCGTAATTAGTGACCTCGGCATCACTGCTGATGAAGAACTAGATCTTCTGATCAGGTGACTCAGGTCACAATCCACATAGTGTGTCAAGAGACTCAGATCTGTCCACATCAGTAATCCAACGGCTGGTATCATGGCTGCATGAGAAAAACTAGAACAAAGCTTTGGCAGTCCTGAAGCCATAGAGAATGCACTGTTCAAGCGACTACAGGATTTTCCAAAAATATCCAGTAAGGAAAGTTCAAAATTCCAAGAGCTCAGTGACTTACTGTTAGAGCTCCAGCTGGCCAATGCAGACACTCGACTACTTGGCCTCAGATACCTGGATATTGCTTGCGGCATAAACCCAATAATCTCTAAGCTGCTGTACAATAGTATAGAAAAGTGCACCACACTTGGGTCAAGATGCAAAAGAGAAAATCAAGTCTTTTTTCCTCCATTTTTCTACTTCTGTGAGTTTATCAAGGATATTGCAGAGTATAAGACTGTCCCAAGCATTTCCTGGAGAACTCAGTGGCTCTGGTTTATCTTGTCCTAAATATGAGAGTCCACGTTGGAACAACAGAAATCGCAGAGGTCCAGTGTCCAGTCTGAAAATGACTGATATACTTCTCACACCTACATCAGCTCCAGACAAGAGTAACAAAGATGAAAAGATTGAAAACCCTAATCATCTGTGTCCCATGATAAGATGCCACATCGCTTAAAGAAGTGCATCGGCTCCAGAAAGAAACCGCTTCAGGAATGCAAGGAACTTCTAAAAAAGTTTAGGGTTTCATATCATAGAATCATAGAATGGTAGAGTTGGAAGGGACCTCCTGGGTCATCTGGTCCAACCCCCTGCTCAAAGCAGGATTCACTAGATCATCTCAGTTTGTTTCAGATGTTGTGCTTCAACTGAACACTTTGCTAAAGACTGTAAAATTACTACTAGGTGTTTGGAGTGTGATAGTGAGGACCATGTACAAGCGCTTCATCTATCCCAACCTAACTCTGCACCGCTTACACTTTCTCCTACCTCAATGCATGGTGGCGAGGATGCAGATCAAGCATCAAGTCCTACCACAGTATCTTCTTCATGCACAGAAGTCTGTGGAAAAGGCCTCTGGGACAAGTCATGTTCAAAGATATGCCTGCTCAACGTATATCAAAAGGGTCAACCAGAGAAAATCGTAAGGGTGTACACTATCCTGGACGATCAGAGCAACTGATCACATGCAAGGTCAGAACACTTTGATCTGGAAAATTACACGATTAGCCGACAATTAATGGAGGAGGCCCCAGGCCAGTTATTGGAAAACTAATGTAGCACCCTGAGGACTCGGCTGCTACAGGGGTATTGCACCTCGACCCAGAGGTGTGGTATTCCACTCCCGGGTAAGGATGGAGTGTGGGACTGAGCTCGGTAGGCTGCATGCACTACATACATCCCATTTCCGGGGGACAGAACTACGGTACTCCCACCAAGTAAATGTGCAGGTACGACAGCGTCTGTCCCTGGCTGGAGTGGGAGGGGGGTGGAACATCCCAGTAGTGTAGGGGCAGATAGGGGGAGTACTCTGGGTAAAGCTAGGAGCTCATTGGGTGCTAGTCACCTGGGCTCACACATAGAGGGAGGTATATAAGGTGGGCACCATCTTAGATCAGGGTTCAGTTCAGGCAGGAGGAGAAGAGGAGAAGAGTTCAGCCAGGAGGGCTGACAGGGAGCTGTGGCTCCGGCTGGGCCCAGCTCCAGAGCCAAGCCTGCAGAGGAGAGAGGAGAAAGAAAGGCCCAGAGTGGAAGACCAGAGGGAACCCTAAGAACTCAGAATCAAACCAAAAAGGGTGAAGGGTTGGCGGACACGGGTACCGGAACCCGAACTGGTGAAGGCCACTTATCCTCAGCCAGGAACCGGAGGTCGTGGTCAAGATTTGCCACGACCCTCACCAAATCCACCAGAAAGGCACACCAAGTATAGGGTCAGGGAACCCAGAGGAGGTTTGACCACCAAGAGACCCGAGGGAGCCGGCCAAAGGTGGATTCCTGGTGGGAACGGCCAGAGACAGAGAGAGAGAAGGGAGCTCAGGACCACGCTCCGGAATTGCCTGGGGGCTAGCCGAGTCCAGGACCTGGTGGACGCAGCACGGCTCGGGTGGTCACTCAAGGCCAGAGTGACTGAGAGAACACCCGTGAGTAAAAACCCTGAAACTGCATCTCCTGACTCTGACTCTTCTTACTGCACCATCACCACCCCCATCATCTTCACCTGCTGCCCTGAGGCCATACCCCTCCCGTTGGGGGTTATAACATCATCGCTGCACCCATACCACCGGCCTCAGCGGACTGTTCTGCAGCGGCGGCTGCAAAGCCGCACTCAACGGGTGGCGTAGTCGACATCCAAGTTAACATCTTCTGCCATAGACTGCCACTTAGTTTGACACCCTGGGCACGGACCGGGTCACCGCCACGAGACTACTACCCCCATCTGATCCGGCTCCGGGTAAGCTCCCGCGTGCGCAACGCAGCGCGACACAGGCCCAGGGGCGCGTCAACTTTGGCGTAGTCGGCAGGATAACGTGCCCGCAACCACCGGGTACTGCGTGCCTGAAGAAAAGTTAATATTTACCGTAAAAAGAAGTCTCCCGCCAATTCCGGAGGGTCCCCGCCATCGGACGCCATCTCGGATCGTTTCCCGCCGTTTGCCCGCCATCTGCAGTCTTTTCCCGCCATCCACAGAGTTTCCCGCCATTGGGAAGCGGTTCCCGCCATCTGAGAAGATTTCCCGCCCTGGCAGAGCGGACGCCATTATGGGCGTGCCAGAGGGTGGCAAGAGGCCACCTCCCATCGTGGGCCAGGACCAAGAATGGCGCCAAAAACGAAGACCGCCCCCACCAGCAGAGACTGCAATGATTGAGATGTCCATCAGCGTGGGGGGTCTGCCCCTGGAACTGACAATCACCAAGTTGCCCCAGGACCGCCCTCAATGGGGGTGGATACAGAACAAAACAGAGAAGATGGGTGCAGCCTGGAGGAGTCTGGAGAAGCCGTACCCGGAGATGGAGGGAGAGTCAGGCAGCACCGACCCTGTGGTCAGGAGCCTGTTGCAAGCTACCACTCCACAAGACCTGGTGGAGATCCTGGCACAGCTCCCCCGAGACCGGGAGCGTGCACAGACCGCGCTGGAGGGCCTCGCACGGAGGATGGCCCAGGTGCAGCGAGAAACGCTGACGGAGTGGAGCAGGGAGATGGCCCAGCAGGCTGGAACCCGCCAGCGAAGCACACCACCCGCAACGAGGAGCACGCCTGCCCCTGAAGAGGATGCAGAAGGGACGGAGGCCGGAGACGACGCCGCAGAGGGAGCTGAAGAGACGGAGGCAAGTGAAGGGGACGTCACTACCCCAAGCCCAGCCACCGTAAGCCTACCCCCGCTCCCCGTCGCAGAGCCCGAAATCCCACCGATCGTGCCCGTTGCCGCACCGCTACCGCTCCAGACTAGGCCTCAAGCAGGAGCCGCGGCCATGCCTCTTGTGACGTCACGCGCCTCAACCCTGAGCGCGGCCAAGCAGGAGACGCCACCGGCCTGGTCGCAGGGCCGAGTACCCCCGGGCGCCGCAGTACCAACAGCGCCCTCTACCGAGCCACCGGCCTTGTCGCAAAGTCAAGTACACCCGGGCGCCGCCGTCTTCACGGTGCCCTTCACCTTCAGGGTGCCCCAGGCCTGGTCGCAAGGCCTGGTGAACCCGGGCGCCGCTACCACCACCGCGCCCTCAACCTCCACAGTGCCGCACCTGGGTGAAGACTTGTTAGCCCAGCATACTTGCCCAGATGGGCAGCCCTTTGAGTGGCCACCGGAGTACTACCATCCCCGACTCCGGAAGGAAAGGCCCCTGGATGAGCCCCTGATTCCGGCTCCGGCGCCTGTCAAGATCGTCCCGCTCCCGCTGGAGGAGGCCCAATTTGAATGGGACCCCACCGGGGAAAACCTCATCGGCTTCACCCAAGAGACCCGGGCGGCCGCAGCCCAGCGAGCAGAGTGCTGCCGGCAACAGCTAGAGGTTTTCGACCGGGAACGACGAGAGAGGCGGGTCCGCGAGGAGCAGCTGCAAGTGAGGAGTGCAGAACAGAAGAGCCGGACCCGACGGAACCCCCGTGCAGCCCATGGTCCCCGTGCCACCGGGACTGTAATTAAATTCCAACTGCAGCACGGTTGGGGCTTCATCCGGGATCACCGCACCCCTGGCGACGTCTTCGTGACCCGCAGGGATGTTGAGTCCCACCTGCCGGAGGGACACAGAGGTCGTGACCTATACCTGGGTGATGAGGTCACCTTTATCCGGCACCAATGTGCCAAAGGACCCTATGCCCTTCATGTACACCGGTTGACGGAGGAAGAGCTGAGGTGTCAGGAGGAGCAAGAGGACCCGGACGGGTCTGAAGAATACAGGGAGGAAGCATCAGGAGGACGCCGTTATTAGAGTACGGTAAAAAAAAAAAACTGTACATAGTTATCCGTAAGGGTATAAGAACTGCTGCTAATTTAAATATGTTCCCCGTTGGGACAAGTGTGAACTTAAACCCGTGTGTCCCCTATCCCTTAACAGGCTGAGGACTGTGAACAGCCATTCCTTTTCCCCACTGGCCGAGGACTGAGAGCGGCCACCTCCCCTTGTATATAGTTGCGCTTTCTAAGGCGCCCCCTACTGGTTTTATAGGAAACTGTTGTTCTTGAACTGACTGTTGCACTTCTACCTGGTCACAAGCGCACAGTGGCCAGTAACTCAAAGAACATTATTATGAAAGAGTTTTATATGAAAGAAAAAGTTTATATTGTTTAAATCTGATAATGTTTAATGTTTGATATGTTCTTGTATGTTTTGAAAAAATTGTATGTTTTTGGATATTTTATTCTTTTACAGCCCGAGGACGTGCTGTGATTTACCAGGGGGGAATGTAGCACCCTGAGGACTCGGCTGCTACAGGGGTATTGCACCTCGACCCAGAGGTGTGGTATTCCACTCCCGGGTAAGGATGGAGTGTGGGACTGAGCTCGGTAGGCTGCATGCACTACATACATCCCATTTCCGGGGGACAGAACTACGGTACTCCCACCAAGTAAATGTGCAGGTACGACAGTGTCTGTCCCTGGCTGGAGTGGGAGGGGGGTGGAACATCCCAGTAGTGTAGGGGCAGATAGGGGGAGTACTCTGGGTAAAGCTAGGAGCTCATTGGGTGCTAGTCACCTGGGCTCACACATAGAGGGAGATATATAAGGTGGGCACCATCTTAGATCAGGGTTCAGTTCAGGCAGGAGGAGAAGAGGAGAAGAGTTCAGCCAGGAGGGCTGACAGGGAGCTGTGGCTCCGGCTGGGCCCAGCTCCAGAGCCAAGCCTGCAGAGGAGAGAGGAGAAAGAAAGGCCCAGAGTGGAAGACCAGAGGGAACCCTAAAAACCCAGAATCAGACCAAAAAGGGTGAAGGGTTGGCGGACACGGGTACCGGAACCCGAACTGGTGGAGGCCACTTATCCTCAGCCAGGAACCGGAGGTCGTGGTCAAGATTTGCCACGACCCTCACCAAATCCACCAGAAAGGCACACCAAGTATAAGGTCAGGGAACCCAGAGGAGGTTTGACCACCAAGAGACCCGAGGGAGCCGGCCAAAGGTGGATCCCTGGTGGGAACTGCCAGAGACAGAGAGAGAGAAGGGAGCTCAGGACCACGCTCCGGAATTGCCTGGGGGCTAGCCGAGTCCAGGACCTGGTGGACGCAGCACGGCTCGGGTGGTCACTCAAGGCCAGAGTGACTGAGAGAACACCCGTGAGTAAAAACCCTGAAACTGCATCTCCTGACTCTGACTCTTCTTACTGCACCGTCACCACCCCCATCATCTTCACCTGCTGCCCTGAGGCCATACCCCTCCCGTTGGGGGTTATAACATCATCGCTGCACCCATACCACCGGCCTCAGTGGACTGTTCTGCAGCGGCGGCTGCAAAGCCGCACTCAACGGGTGGCGTAGTCGACATCCAAGTTAACATCTTCTGCCATAGACTGCCACTTAGTTTGACACCCTGGGCACGGACCGGGTCACCGCCACGAGACTACTACCCCCATCTGATCCGGCTCCGGGTAAGCTCCCGCGTGCGCAACGCAGCGCGACACAGGCCCAGGGGCGCGTCACTAACAGTGAGCGTATGGCATATACACCTCTGATTCCAATGCATGGAATATGTACAGTATATACCCCCATACGGTCACTGCTAACTTGACGATAAGCCAATAAAGATTATTAGCTGCCACCACCAGTTGTTTTTACAGGCTTACTGGAGGCCTGGTAGGTATGGCTTTGAGGCACGGTTTACAGAAAAAAGTAACAGAACTATTAAATTTTATATTTAACCCAAAATTAGGCAGTGTTTCTAAAAAAATATACAAAATATTTTAGAAAGGGGACAAAACAATACAGCATATACAATTACAGAAACTTAGCCGAAGGAGAGCGCTTCACTTGGGGACGTTCAGTGAACAGGATCCATGCAGACACGACGTGTATCTCTCTACAGGAACAAAGATCATAATTTGCATAATTTGCCTTGATCTTTTATCAGCACCCAAGTTACACCCACAAATCCCACCCCCAGTGATGACCTCACGTGGGCCAGGTTGTGGGCTGTCCTCAGTCCTTCAGGATTTTATGAAATTCCCAACTTATGCGATAACTCCTCTCAGGATGATCGCAGAAGTTCGAGATTGGGATTTTACCATTACCCAGAGACCAAACATGACCTGGCTGTTGTCAGCAGTCTGCCCACTATTGATTTGTGGCTGATAGGCAGGGGTTACAGTTATGAGAAAATATGCATCTTCTTCCCTGATGTCTCATCAAAATCGGATCCATACACACCCCGATATTGGTCCCTTGAAGGGACAATGTATTTCCTGGGGACAAAAGGCTTCTTCCACTTTTGTGTCTATGTGTAAACATATGTCCCTATTGTTACCTAACCCTTTGAAAAGACTTTGCCTATCTCAATTATAACTCTATTCTAAATTTCTTTGTCTATGCACAATAGACATCCTCGTTCATACTGCCAGGGGCTTTTGTTCTAAAAGGAGATCTTGCATGTTAAGTAAGATGGTTCACTATCCAACTACATCTAATTTCTGTTACTCTCGCGCCCGGACTGACTGGAGTGAGCGTGATTAGTGATCCCACTGTACCATGAACCGAGAAGTGCCTGGAGGGGAGTAACTAAGTATCAACCCGATCCGACCAAGGTCGCACGGCGGCTTAGTCAACTCCGTGAACCAAGGAGGAACCGAGCAGAGGGACCAGGTGCTACTCCAGGTCAGACCCCAGTCACAGTTGTTGACCCACACCGGGGAATGCAGGAACAGGCAGGTTAGACTGGCATACAGGCAGGTGGGTATTGGCAGGCACGGCTGGTATGCAGACAGGTGGATACTGATAAGCACGGCCGGTATGCAGACAGGTGGGTACTGGCAAGTACGGCTGGAATGCAGACAGGTGGGTACTGGCAAGTATGGCTGGTATGCAGACAGGTGGGTACTGGCAAGAACGGCTGGTATGCAGACAGGGGGGTACTGGCAAGCACGGCTGGTATGCCGACAGGTGGGCACTGGCAAGCACGGCTGGAGTGCAGACAGGGAGATACTGGCAAGCACGGCTGGAGTGCAGACAGGGAGATACTAGCAGGTTGGAGCGCAGGCTGGATAGGGTCCAGTACAGACTGGGAGACAGGTACAGAGCCGTAGATGCAGTAGACAAGCAGAGTAAAGCGAAACCGCCGGAGGACAAGGCAGAGCAGAGAGGAACTGCTGGTGGGGTGAGCAAGCAGAGCAGAGGGAAAACCGCAGGTGCGGTGGGCAAGGCAGAGCAGAGCGGAACCGTCGGAGCGGTGGACGAGGCAGAGCAGAGTGGAACCGCCGGAGTGGTGGACAAGGCAGAGCAGAGCGAAACCACAGGTGCGGTGGACAAGGCAGAGCAGAGCGAAACCGCAGGTGTGGTGGACAAGGCAGAGCAGAGCGAAACCGCAGGTGCGGTGGACAAGGCAGAGCAGAGCGAAACCGCAGGTGCGGAGGACAAGGCAGAGCAGAGCGAAACCACAGGTGCGGTGGACAAGGCAGAGCAGAGCGAAACTGCAGGTGCGGTGGACAAGGCAGAGCAGAGCGAAACCGCCGGAGTGGTGGGCAAGGCAGAGCAGAAAGAAGCCGCCGGAGCGGTGGGTAAGGCAGAGCAGAGGGAAGCCGCTGGAGTGGTGAGCAAGTCAGAGCAGAGAGAAACCGCTTGCGCGGTGACAAGGCAGAGCAGAGAGAAGCCGCCGGAGCGGTGGGCAAGTCAGAGCAGAGAGAAGCCGCCGGACTGGTGGGTAAGGCAGAGCTGAACAGGGCTGAAGGTGCAGGCAGAGAGGACAGGGTCTGTTCACATGGAACAGACTGGAAAATACAGGAAGATGGATAAAACACAGGAGGAAGATACGGAGGAAGGGAAAAGGGACAAGCAGAACCAGATACACACAAGGTACTTACTATGAAGTAGCGAGTGGACACAAAACTCACAAACAGAAGTACAGAGACAACGAGATGGAGTTAGGTGCAGGTTCAGATACTGCAGGAAAAGGGAAGGTACGGACATAGAGACAAACAGGTAACAGGCTAGGATACAGTTCAGACAGGAACTGCTACTGCAATGAGATACAAGAACGAGCCTGGGTATACAGCCCCCAGGGTGGCAGAAACAGACTAGAAGTCAGAGATAACAGGCCTGGGTATGCAGCCCCCAGGGTGGCAGAAACAGACAAGATACAGGACAGGACCTGGCAATTCAGTTGCAAAGACAAACTGAGTGAAGGTGTTGCTCAGGCACCTCCTTCTGGGTGGAGGGGGTTTAAATATCCAGTGACTCACAGCAATAGGCTGGGGACGCATTAGGAGCGCGCCCACAGCAGCTATAAGAATCAGGAAGTAACCGGGCCGCCACCCTAAGCAATCAGACAAGATACATGCACACAGCATGAACTGGAGCAAGGTTTGTAGGCTGGACTGATGGGTAAGATTGCGGTCTTGCATAGTGGGAGGTGGTGCACTATGCAAGCACACCGCCAGGGATGTTACAATTTCTTATTATCCGACTGCTAATCTGTGTGATAGAGGAGGAGGAAGAGGGATGATTTTCCCTGCACTACAGTGGCTGCAGAGATTTTAATATTTTCTATAATACCCTTACCCACACTTATTGAGTCCAACCAGATACCATCCAATAGGGAGGAGATCCCAATGCCAGGGGCCACTCGTCATCACCCTCATCTAATGTATATAGCCAAGAAGATACCAGTCCTTGACAACAGTACAGATATCATGATTCTTCTTGGCAGAGATATTCTCCAGATACAAAATACCTCTCAGCACTTTATATGTGACACCTGGCCCTGAGCGGCGGGGTTACTCGGAGACGGGTCAGTGTAGGAGTTGCGGGGGATGCAGTCGTGGCCTGGACCCGTTCCGTGCCCAGGGCTGTCACATAAAAATTTAATGATGGATGAATGGGCTTATTGGATGAGTGGTTGTTCGACTACGCCACCTGTGGCTTCTGGTGAAGGGCACCAGCGCTGCAACAGTCCACTGAGGCTGGTGTTAGGGGCAGCTAGGATGGGACAGCTCCCCACAGGTGGAGCAGACCTCAGGGCAGTGTGCGAAGGGATGGTGGGTGCAGTGCCGCGCAGGAATAAACAAACGGAGGCAGTGAATGAAGTCATCCGGGTCTTTACTCACTTTAGATGAACTTTCAGCCGCAAAGCTTCTCTCTGCTACACACGGCGTACTACGGCCATCGGGAAGGGGGTTCAGCACTTCCCAGGTAGATCAGGAGAACTTGTCGAGACCTCGCTGGTGTGTGTTCCTCTCCTTGGTAAGTTCTCCCACTGAGTCTTCTCCAGACTGTGTGTGGTATGAACGTGGTGTAAGGCCGGGTCCCACTGGATAAACGCAGTGTAAGAGATACAGGTGGCGACTCCGCTCCGTCCGTATCCCCCTGGGATCCACTAAGCCTCCGGGGTTTTCTGACTGAGACGTGAAGTAGCAAAGTCAGATATCGGGGGCCGGTTACCCCTTTTGCAGCAGGAATCCCTCTGGCTAGGCCAGAATAAAGAATACAGGTGGCGACTCCGCTCCGTCCGTATCCCCCTGGGATCCTTTTGCCTGTAGAGCCTATCTCCTCTGCTCCCCTCCAAGGCCTTCTTAGGACAGGACCCTGACCGGGTAGAGACAGTGGTTAACTCTGACCCACTCCTCGTCTCAAGGCCAGAGTACGAGGACCGTGTATCTTCAGCCAGCTGCAGACTCTTGCTGGACCCTGACAGAAGACCACAATCAAAAGACCTTGAACTTAAGATGGCCGTAGATTAAATATGAATCAATAAGTGCTTCCTAAAAGTGTGTCCTCCACCCTCACCCACTACATGGTTCCCCCTATATTTGGTTCCCCCCATCTCCTCTATCCCGGGCCGGGGCAGCACCCTGGTGCATTTAGGCCCCCCTATAAGACAGGAGTGGTGTAGTGTTGAGTGGTGAAATGGGGTCCTGTGAGATTCTCCATCCTTACCTGGAAGAGGAGATACCACACCTCTATCTGTGGTGCAGTACCCCTGTGGCGACTGAACCCTCAGGGGCGCCACATTCCCCCCCGGTGAAACACAGCACGTCCGCGGGCTGCAATAGAGTAAAGAGTTGGTACAGACATTCAAATTTTAAGAGTTTTTGCAAACATGAAACAATCTTCCCTTTATGGGAGGTTAGGACACATTTAACGTTGCATGATTATATATATATATATATATATATATATATATATATATATATGTATAAATATAGAGAACATCAAAGAGACATTATGCATGTAGACAGATCAGTAGAAAACATTGTAGAAAAGTGTCAGTTCAGCAGCATGAGGTAAGCATGAGGGACCTGTCCCAAACCCCCAACGTAGGCCCTGGGGTGGCTGCAGGGCATGAAGATACCGAATTGGACCTCCAGGAGAGCCACCCAAGACAGGTTTTGCTTCTGAGGTCTGAGGTAGAAGGGGTTTTGCATAAAACCAATAGGGAGCACCTTAATAGGTGCAAACTATTTACAAAGTTAGTCTGTCTACTGCTTAGCATCCGCAGGGACAAATGTCTCTTTCAACTGAATCCGGGTGTAAAAAGAGAAACAAGGAACAGTTCACACAAAAGTTTACACAACAGGGAGATGCATCTCCCGGGGCTGCTCAAAAGTGGTATCCCCACTGGGGAAATGGCTCATCTTTCCCGACGGAGCCTGACCGGTCCTCTGTAGGTAGGTGAGTGGGGGCATCCTCCTTGAATACCCTGTGGACATCCAGGGCATACCACCTACGCTCCCCGTGGTGGCGGGTGTAGGACACCAAATCGCCCGGGTAGAGGTTCCGGCCAGGGTGGCCCTGCTCCAGCCGCGGCTCGACGTCCCGCTGGTTGACGAACACGTCCCGGTTGAACTGTGGGCTGCGGATGAAGCCCCATCCTGCCACCTGGTGGAAGCGCACAATAACGCCTTCTTCTCGGGGGCTTGGACGGGTGGCCTCCGCCTGACGAGCCTGTGACTTGGCAGTATTGGAGCGCACCTCCAGACGCTCACAGCGGACCCGCTTCTCCCGCCGCTCTTTCTCGAACTGGAGGAGCTCCTTTCGGCAAGTCTCCTCCCGCCTACGCGCTTCGGCCTTGGTTTCCCGGGTGAAGTCCATCAGTTTGCCCCCCGGTTATCCCAGACAAACTCTTCTGCCGCCGGGCAAGCGACCGGTGGCACGGGCAGTGACAGTAACGGGGGTTGCGGCGTGCTCTCTATTGGTGCGGCCCAGTCCGGGTTGGGGCAGGTTTTCACCCAGGTAAGCGCAGGGTTCCCCGGATCGGGAGTCGGGAGGCATAGCAGTTCTCCGGCAGTGGCGGTGGCTTGGGCCTTGGCCTCTGGAGCCAGGAGTTGCTCCCATACGATGGCGCCCCGGAATAGGGGTGCCGGCAGGATATTTTGGAGGCTTCGGGCTTCGGTGCGTCCCGTGCCCGGGATAGGGGTTTCAGCCTTACCCGCACTTGGGCTGCACGGGGCCTCCTGGGCTTCCACCGCCTGGGCTGGAGCCTCACTTGTCAGGCGCGACGAGCTCTGGCGGCGGGCCTTGATCCTCCGCAACACCTCTTCTCTCCACTCTGCGGCGGCCAGTCACTAGGCCTCTTCGACCCTCCGGGTCAATTCCTGCTTTTCACCACGGAGGAACTCGGCCTCCTCCGCGGTCAGGTAGATTCCTTCCATAGTGAAGGGGGTAGCAGCTGGTGTGCCAGCGACGGAGGACATCTCCTTTGCTGCTTCCATCTTTGCTGCTGGGTGCGGTCTGTTTCTCCTCTTTCTTTTGGGGCAGCTCCAGGGCGGCTGGCTGACGGGCACTCCTTGGGATGTCCCATCCGTCTTGACAGACACTACTATACAGACTGTCTCTGCTGGAGGGGGCGGCCTGCACTTTTGGCGCCGTTGGGGAGCCAGGACCACAATGGGAGGATTTTGGTTGCTGTTGTTTTTGCACATAATGGCGTCCGTTCTTCTTGGCCGGGCGCCACATTGAGTGTGAAACGACAGTCTTTTGTGAAAAAGACGCACAGTACCCGTCGGCAATGGGGATTATCCTTTTCCGTTGCTGCGGGCACGCTATCCTGCCAACTATGCCAAGTTGTGACACCTGGCCCTGAGCGGTGGGGTTACTCGGAGCCGGGTCAGTGTAGGAGTTGCGGGGGATACAGTCGTGGCCTGGGCCCGTTCAGTGCCCAGGGCTGTCACATAAAAATTTAATGATGGATGAATGGGCTTATTGGATGAGTGGTTGTTCGACTATGCCACCTGTGGCTTCTGGTGAAGGGCACCAGCGCTGCAACAGTCCACTGAGGCTGGTGTTAGGGACAGCTAGGATGGGACAGCTCCCCACAGGTGGAGCAGGCCTCAGGGCAGTGTGCGAAGGGATGGTGGGTGCAGTGCCGCACAGGAATAAACAAGCGGAGGCGGTGAATGAAGTCATTACTCACTTTAGATGAACTTTCAGCCGCAAAGCTTGTTGCTGGGTGATCGGATCGCCATGGGACATTGGGATTACGGCAGATACGTGAGTATAAGGTGTTTTTTATTTTAACATTCATTTATTTTAACTTTTTGCCACTGCAAGCACAGGTGCCGGCTGATGACAGCTCCCATCAGCCGCGCTTGCTCTTGCTATTGTCAGCGGTAGCAGCTGTAGGCTGATGGGAGGAGTAGTCTCTCATCAGCCAATGCCTGTCATCCGCTGTCAATTCTTTGTGTGTTTTTGCCACTTTTTTGACCCATTGACTTCAATTGAGTCAATCAAATCCGCAGCAAATATTTTTATACCTGCGTTTTTGCTATTGATTTGACTGACTCAATTGAAGTCAATGGGAGAAAAACGCGGCAAAAACGCACAAAGAATTAACATGCTGCAGATTTAAATGCAATGACAATCCTGAGAGAAAAAATTCCTGATCATGTGTACAGCACTTCAGGATTGTTGTTGCATTAGCTGACACAAGCATTCTCTAGCGTTTCTGGCCCTTTTCCGCGCTGAAAAAACGCACCAAAAACGCAGTGTGTGCACATAGCCTTGTAGGATGAAAAAATATCTATTTTATTATACAGAGACATAAAGATACACTATTGTACACAATGTATCTCTATGTAATCTGCCTATGGAGTTAGAGCCTGCAATACAGACACAAGTATACAAAAATCTCCCACTGACATCATTAGAGCCTATGGTTCAATAGCTTTAGCTCCAGCTTAAATGTTGTAGGTTGTGGATTCAAGACCAGGTGTGACTCACAAAAAAAATAAAAATGACATTTTTGTAATTGCTTTTTATTATTTTTAGTAGTTTTATAGTTATGATAGTGTAGCAACTCACTCGGAAAAATAGGTAACACACTAAAAACAAGAAATGACCCTGCCGGTTCTTGTACAGACTAGAGATTCTGACCCTGCAGACCCTAGTGGTTCTGGTATGAGCTGAAAAAGCCCTAACCACAGACTAGACGATGGCAACTAGGACCAATGCTGCCTCAAAGGCCATCAAGCACTTCACGCTCCTACTAAATAAGGGAAGCAGAGCAGAGAGCAAATTACCTACAGAAGGGAAAGTGTGCTGAAATAGAAAGAAACCCCAGAGTGAGTAAAACCAACCAAAAAATACAAAACAAAAAAAACAAAGGATTAAGTACGTACGATTAGAGAATATTCCACCTATTTCCTAAAGAGAAACAGAAGATAGGTGCAGGGTGAAGAACATAAACAGCTGAGAGATAAACCCTAGCTGGTCTTTCACCGACTTCCTTAATCTACAGCAGTATGGCTGGACATCCAAATGAGACTATCACCAGTAGGAAATACCAGCAGGGAGAAAATATATAAAGCCGCACCCAAAAGGTGATAGGACAGACAAATGAGTAAATGAAAACACCTGTTACTCTAAAAAGACTGAAGCAAGGATAACAGAAGCTAAACACGCAGAGAAAAGGTGTATCTGCTGTGGTTCAGCGGGCAGAGAAGCTAACCAGAAAGCATAGGCTCAAGGGTTCGAACCCAGACACATGACAGTACCCTCCCTTCTGCAAGGGGCCACTGGACCCACTGAGATCCCCAACCGCTGACAGAGCTCCATTACTGGGCTATCCACATGCAAATATTCAGCATCAACCCAGGATATCTACCCCAGACCGAAACTCTTTCATTTAACGAGATATTGCAGTCGATGTCTAACGCGTCTGGAACCCAAAACTCGTTGCACCTCATACTCATTGTGCTCCTCCAAGTCAATCTCAAAGATGTCCTGAGTACCCGATGTCCTGAGAACCAACAAATTTAGGAGCAAACTTCCTTGATGGAACTTTGAGACAAAAAATTTTTGAGGATGGCCAAACAAAATCTCCCACCTTAAAGACAGAGGCCCTTCTATCTCTGCGGTTCGCAGTTCTCTCGGTCTGATCGCAAGTTATCAAAAGACATTTTTCCACTTCTCTCCAGACCTTAATCAAACGAGAAGAATATATTTCCTCCTTTAGGACTGCAGACTGCAAACCAAAAAAATTCCAAAAACTGGATGAAAGCCCCCAAAACAAAGTAAAGGCGAGGTGCCGGTGGCAGTAGACATGCGGTTATTGAGAGCAAACTCAGCCAGAGGAAGAAAATCCACCTAGTCCTCTGGATTAGATGAAACAAAACATCTTAAACACTGTTCTAATTCTTGGTTCATTCTCTCCATCAGACCATTAGTCTCAGGATGATAACCTGAGGAGAACGAAAGCTTAATTCCTAATCTGGAACAAGAGCTTGCCAAAAACTTGCCGTAAATAATTATTTTAGGAACACCATGTAACATAATGATATGAGAAATAAACAATGTATCTAAACTCTTAGCTGTAGGCAATTTTACTAGAGAAACCAAGTGAACCATCTTGCTGAAACGGTCCACCACCTCCCATACTACAGTATTACCACCAGAATTAGAAATCCATGGACAAATGAGTCCAAGGTTGAGACGGAACCTCGTTAGGCAAAAGAAACCACTGCTGGGTCCTTGCAAGGGGATTTAGGCCTGGCGCAAACTCTGCACTTACAGACATACAGTACAGACCAAAAGTTTGGACACACCTTCTCATTTAAAGATTTTTCTGTATTTTCATGACTATGAAAATTGTACATTCATACTGAAGGCATCAGAACTGTGAATTAACACATGTGGAATTATATACTTAACAAAAAAGTGTGAAACAACTGTAAATATGTCTTATATTCTAGGTTCTTCAAAGTAGCCACCTTTTGCTTTGATGACTGCTTTGCACACTCTTGGCATTCTCTTGATGAGCTTCAAGAGGTAGTTACCGGAAATGGTCTTCCAACAATCTTGAAGGAGTTCCCAGAGATGCTTAGCACTTGTTGGCCCTTTTGCCTTCACTCTGCGGTCCAGCTCACCCTAAACCATCTCCATTGGGTTCAGGTCTGGTGACTGTGGAGGCCAGGTCATCTGGCGTAGCACCCCATCACTCTCCTTCTTGATCAAATAGCCCTTACACAGCCTGGAGGTGTGTTTGGGGTCATTGTCCTGTTGAAAAATAAATGATGGTCCAACTAAATGCAAACCGGATGGAATAGCATACTGCTGCAAGATGCTGAGGTAGCCATGCAGGTTCAGTATGCCTTAAATTTTGAATAAATCCCCAACAGTGTCACCAGCAAAGCACCCCCACACCATCACACCTCCTCCTCCATGCTTCATGGTGGGAACCAGGCATGTAGAGTCCATCCGTTCACCTTTTCTGCGTCGCACAAAGACACGGTGCTTGGAACCAAAGATCTAAAATTTGGACTAATCAGACCAAAGCACAGATTTCCACTGGTCTAATGTCCATTCCTTGTGTTCTTTAGGTCAAACAAGTCTCTTCTGCTTGTTGCCTGTCCTTAGCAGTGGTTTCCTAGCAGCTATTTTACCATGAAGGCCTGCTGCGCAAAGTCTCCTCTTAACTAGTGTTGAGCCACCCCCGTAGTGTTCGAGTTCGGTTCGTGTGTTCGCCGAACTGTTCGTCGAACTGTTCGTCGAACACCTTCGAACACCGTTAAAACCAATGGCAGGCAAACAAAAACACATAGAAACACATAGAAAACACCTTCAAAGGTGTCCAAAAGCTGACAAACTGCTCAGAAGACACAACTAACACATGGAAAAGTGACAAGTACATATAGTCATGCGAAAAGAAAAGAGGTGGAGGAGTAAAAGGAGGGGGAGACACAGATATAGGCATGTCATGCCCTTCTAAAATCCAAAAAGTGAGAAGCCGACACGTTCAGTCCGCTCCTGCCCGTGCCACCTCCGCGTCGCCGGGTTTGTGCCAGAGCCGCGGTGAACCCTGACGGCCAGCCCCCCTCTCCCAATACTGGTGCCTGTCCGCTGGTGGGTCGAGCGAGCCCCCCTGTGGTGGAGGCAGCTCTAAGCTTTTTAATTTAAATTGTCTCTCTAATTTGAATGAATACATTTTAAATCCATTTACAAGGATCTATTGGAGGGCAAGTCTCATGCCAGCAGCCGCGTAATTCCAGCTCCAGTAGCGTCCACTAAAGCTGCTGCAGTTAAAAAGCTTTTATAAGGATCGAGCTCGGCTGTCCACCGCAAGGCATCCTACTGCCAGTCCCAGCCCCTATGCCTTGGGGTGCCTCCTGATGCTCTTCACTGAGTATCCCGTGGTCCCGAAGCATTTCCTTTGAAAAAATTAAGTGTCCAAACTACAGGTGGTGTAGCTTGCTTAACAGCCGGGATAATCCGCTGACTAGCAGACACTGCTACTAGGCACAAAGTATTTCCTGGGCTAGATGCAGTTAAAAATTTGTAATTAGATACTCTCGTTGGATGCTGAGAAAGCATTCCATAGAGTCTCCTGGCACGCCATATATGATTCTCTTAAAAAGCTTGGGGTAGGGGTCTAGGGGACCCTTTTATAGCCAAAATCACGGCCCTGTATCGCAATACGTCACCTAGGCTGAAGATAAATGGAACTGTAGCACCCTGAGGGCTCGGTTGCTACAGAGGTATTGCACCTCACCCAGAGGTGTGATATCTCACTCTCAGGTAAGGATGTAGTGTGGATCAGGACCCGACACCTGCATGCATTACACCACATTGCCGTGGGGCAGGGCGACCAATATGCCCCTGAGATGGGCACGACAGTCCCTGTCCCTGGCTGGAGTGGGGGGAGGGAACACTGAGGAAGGGGAACCCTGTAGTGCAGGAGCAGGGAGGAAGCAGTTCCTGGGTGCATTGAGAAGGGAGTATAAAAGGTGGGCACCATCTTAGTTCAGTGCAGAGAAGTCTGAGCAGAAGTGGCAGGGAGCAGGGGCTCTGCATGAGCTCTGCTCCGGAGGCGGGCCTAGTAACAGAGGCCCAGGCCTGGAAGAGGGAGAAGGAAGGAAGAGGAGCGGAGAAGGCTCCAGGAACGAGGAACGAAGGGATCCCAGGGGTGCGGACGGGCGAGTCGCCACCGCACGCCCGAATCCACCTGCGTGGAGGGGTCAGGCCAAAGGGGGAGACCGGTCCCCGAAACTAGTGGAGGCAGGAAACGACCCTCAGCTAGAAACAGGAGGCTGTGACATTTTATGTGGCGCAGCCCCTCACTACACCCGCTAGGAAGGCACCACATAGGGTCAGGGAAACTGGCGCCAAGTTTACCAAGAGGAGGCCCGAGGCAGCCGGACAGAAGGGTTGGTAAGAAAGGCCAGACAAAGGACACACAAAGGGGGTCCTGTGAAGCGCTCCAAAGTTATCTGGGAGTTGTCTGAGCCCCTCACCTGGTGAGCACAGTACGACGTGGGCAGCCGTTACCTGCAGACGTGGTCTGGATAATAAGAACTGTGAGTAAAGGCCCTGGACTGCATCACTGACTCCGTGTCGTTACTGCTGCTGCCCTGCACCATCACCCCCATCCTCCGCATACACTGCCCTGAGGCTATACTCCTCCCGTGGGGAGTTATGCTACGCTCTGCTGCACCCACAACACCAGCCTCAGCGGTCTGCCCTGCAGCGGCGGTTCACTCTGACCGCAATCCACGGGTGGCGTAGTCGGACATTTAAACATCAAAACCACATAAATAGTTCCGCCACTGGTTTGACCGCCCTGAGCCACGGAACCGGGTCGCCGCCACGGAGACTACAACCACCAGCATCCCCCAAAAAGGGTCCGGCTCCGGGTGTCCCAAGGCCCAGGGGGCGCGTCAGAACATTTTCATCACCTTTCACAATCACCAATGGGACAAGGTTCTCTGTCCCCTCTCTTATACATCCTAGTGACGGAGCACCTGCTCTCATCAATTCGCCATAACCCCAATATTAGGTGGACTGAGGTGGGAGGCACCGAGTACAAGTGCTCTCTATTTGCTGATGATGTCCTAGTATATATCACTCAATCACATATATCCATCCATGCTGTTATGGCTGAAATAGATCACTTTGTTACATGGTCAAATTTTAAAATCAATGCAGCGAAGTCTGAGGCCCTCGATGTCTCCCTCCCCAAATCCATATAGGATTCCATCCAGTCCAACTTTCCCTTTGCCTGGCCCTCACAGGGTATCAAATACTTAGGAATTCCTACTCATAGAGACCTCTCCCATCTATGTTATCTTAATTTTGGGCCCTTTATTGAACAACTCCATACAGACCACGGTTGGCAAGTTAGAACTGTAAGATTCACTACGTGAACCACTGGTGTTTTGTGGAAAAGCACATGTACACTGTGTTCCAAATTATTATGCAAAAAGTGTTTAGGAGTGATAAGGGAAGAATTTGTTTGTTTGTCAGTTAAACTCATTGATGGTGATGTGTGTCAGGGCTCTTTATATCACTGTAAGCAATTGCAGACACCTGTGCTAATTAGTTTGGCAGGTGTGTCCAATGAAAGGCAAGACTACTTAAGAAGGCTGTCTCACATTATTAAGCAGCCTACATTTTCTGCCAAAATGGGAAAGAAAAAGGATGTGTCGGCTGCTGAGAAGCAACAAATTGTGGAGTGTTTAGGTCAAGGCATGACTACAATCAACATTGTGCGATGATCAGGATGAAGTGTCTTGGCAATCAAGAAGTATGTAGCTGATTCACAGTACACACGTGTGCGTGCTGATAAGGGCAAATTGAGGACTCTTTCCTACAGGCAATTACGTCAGGTTGAAAGAGCAGCGGCAAAAAAGCCTTGTCATAGCAGCAGACAAGTTTTTGAAGCTGCTGGTGCCTCCAACGTCCCCCGAACAACAAGATGCAGGGTCCTTCAGAGGTTTGCAGCTGTGCATACGCCATCCTGTCGACCTCCTCTATCCACTTCACACAAGCAGAAACGGCTCCAGTGGGCCAAACATTACATGAAGACTGATTTCAAAACTGTTTTGTTCACGGATGAGTGCCGTGCAGCGCTCGATGGTCCAGATGGATGGAGTAGAGGATGGCTGGTTGATGGACACCCCACGCAAACACGGCTACAGCGCCAACAAGGAGGAGGTGGAGTAATGTTTTGGGCTGGAATCATGGGGAGAGAGATTGTCGGCCCCTTTAGGATCCCTGAAGGCGCTAAAGATGAACTCCATAATGTATGTGGATTTTCTCAAACAGCACTTCCTGCCATGGTTCAAGAAGAAGAACCGTGTATTTCACAGCAAGATCATTTTTTTGCATGATAATGCACCATCTCATGCTGCACATAAAACATCTGCATCTCTGGCTGATATGGGCATAAAAGGGGACAAACTTATGGTGTGACCCCCATGCTCCCCTGACCTCTACCCCATTCAGAACCTTTGGAGCATCATTAAAAGGAGTGTCTATGATGGCGGGAGGCAGTTCACATGTAAGCAACAGCTCTGGGAGGGTATTCTGTCCTCATGCAAAACAATTGAAGCAGAAACCATCCAAAACCTGACAAATTCAATGGACGAGAGAGTTCAGAAGCTCCTTTCGAACAAGGGGTCCTATGTGAAAATGTAACATCACCTAGAATAAAGTTTTGAGTTGAAAACTGTTTGATTTCAGTTTCTAACAACCTGCTAATGCTTATAATTTCAAAAATGACCATTTTTTTGGTCTTTATTAAAATGAAAAGGGGATCTAAGAGTGTGGCAACCCAGTAGTCATGATTACTTCGAATTCTGACAATATGAGGGTCATGCTGCAGGTAGTGCAGCAAGAAGGCACTTATGTGTCTTGCGCATCTCGGAGCCCCAAAATTATTTTCCGGGCTAGATGCAGCTAAAAATTATTATTAATTTTAAATCTGGTGAAGCTTTAGTATAGATGGCCTAATAGGATCAGTGCTGCACACTGCTACAAAGCCCAAATTATTTTCCAGTCAAGATACAGATAAACATGATTAGTAATTTTAAATCTGGTGGAGCTTATTATAGATGGCCTAATAGAATCAGTGCTGCACACTGCTACAAAGCCCAAATTATTTTCCAGCCAAGATACAGATAAACATGATTAGTAATTTGAAAGCTTAAAACGGTTGGTAGGGTGATTTTAACCAATCATCAAGCTTTTACTCTCCCCAGGATGACACAGGGGTAGAAAAGTCGTGTCGGATCCATGATTTGTTCATCTTTATGAACGTGAGTCTGTCTACATTATCAGTGGAGAGCCGCGTGCGCTTATCTGTCAGCACACCACCAGCAGCGCTGAACACACGTTCAGACAGAACGCTGGCTGCGGGGCATGACAAGATCTCCAAGGCGTAAGTGGCTAGCTCCGGCCATTTATCCAGATTGGAAGCCCAAAAAGAGCAAGGGTCCAGTGACACAGTAATGGCTTCAATGTTTACTTGGAGATACTCCTGTACCATCGTCTCTAGGCGTTGACTATGTGTCAGACTTCTTGTCTCCTGTGGCCTTGCAAAGGATGGGCTAAAAAAGTGGTGAAATGATTCCGCAAAATTGATGTTACCAGCAGATACTGTGGCTCTGTTACGGTTTGAGTGCTGAACACTTGACGGTCCCACGGTTGGCAAGTTGGAACTGTGAGATTCACTACGTGCACCACTGGTATTTTGTGGAAAAGCACATGTAAGATTCTGCAACAGTCTCTGCTGATACTCCTGCATGCGTGCATCCCTTTCTATGGCAGGAATAATTTCTGCAAATTTACTTTTGTACCGGGGATCTAACAGTGTGGCAACCCAGTAGTCAGGATTATTTCTAATTCTCACAATTCGAGGGTCATGTTGCAGGTAGTGCAGCAAGAAGGCACTCATGTGTGTTGCGCATCCAGGAGCACCAAGTCCCTGTTGTGTTGGCGGCGAGGTAACAATCATGCTTCCTTCCTCTGTCCTCTCCCCCCAACCTCGCACAACAGAAATGTGATCAAGGTCTCCCTCATCTGATGAGTCTTCCATCAGTTCGTCCTCCACTTCTTCCTGGGCTCCTGCACCTTCCTCACTAGTTTGGCTGCTACCATGCGCCCTGGTAAAACCATCTCCCCCACCCTCACATGCCTGCCGCCTTGGTGCTGCCGACCGTCTGGACCTTGCAGATGTTAGCCCTTCCGCATACAACTCCTCCTCCTCTACTTCCTCCACCTCCTCTTGTGCCACCACCTGACTCCGAATTCTGTTTAACATGTGCTCCAGCATGTAAATCACCGGAATAGTCATGCTGATAATGGCATCGTCAGCACTAAACATCTTCGTCGCCATTTCAAAACTGTGCAGAAGGGTGCATAGGTCCCTGATCTGAGACCACTCCTCCAGCGTGATTTGCCCCACCTCTGGATCTCGTTGGCCCAGGCTATACGTCAGAACGTATTGCACCAGGGCTTGTCGGTGCTGCCACAGTCGCTGCAACATGTGCAGAGTTGAATTCCACCGGGTAGGCACATCGCATTTTAGCCGGTGAAGTGGCAGGCCCAACGACTTCTGTAGAGATGTAAGTCGCTGACCTGCGGGATGCGAACGGCGGAAGTGAGCACACAGCGACCGTGCCCTCTGCAGAAGGCCATCTAGTCTGGGATAGTGGGCTAAAAATTGCTGGACAACCAGGTTCAACACGTGAGCCATACAAGGCACGTGTGTGACATTGCCCCGGCGAAGGGCCGCACCCAGGTTTGCAGCATTGTCGCACACGGCCTTCCCTGGTTTCAGGTCCAGTGGAGACAACCATTCATGAAATTGGTTCTCCAGAGCTGACCACAACTCCTCAGCTGTGTGACTCACATTTCCCAGACATTTCAATGTAAAAACCGCCTGATGACGTTGAGCCCTACTGCCAGCATAGTAAGGAGGTGTGCAGGATCCCTTCTGCGCAGTTAGAAAGCTTGTGGCATGACCAGATAGGCTTTGGGTGCAGGTGGAAGACCGAGAGGAGGTTGAGGAGGCAGAAGCAGTGGAGGAACTTTGACATAAAGAGGATTGACGCACAACTCGTGGGGACGGCAAGACTTGGACAGCAGCCCCTTGTCCTGCTGTCACCATAGTTACCCAGTGCCCAGTCAGCGACATGTAACGCCCCTGTCCATGCCTACTCGTCCAAGTGTCTGTGGTGAAATGCACCCTGTCACACACAGAGTTTCTCAAAGAAGCGGTGATGTTGTGTGCGACATGCTGGTGGAGCGCAGGCACACCTTTCTTTGAGAAGTAGTGCCGACTGGGCATCTGGTACTGGGGCACTGCGACGGACATAAGGTCTCGAAAATCCTCTGTGTCCACCAGGCGGAAAGGCAGCATTTCTGTAGCCAAGAGCTTGCAGATGGTGAAATTCAACCTCTTAGCTTTCTCATGGCTAGGAGGAAATGGTCTTTTACTTGTCCACATCTGAGGGACCGAGGGCTGGCTATTGTGCTTAGACGGGGTTGATAAGGGTGTCCCCGGCAAACTGCCGGTCTGTGAGGAAGATGCAGGCGGACATGTTAGGTTGCCTTGATCCAAAGGTGGTGCTATCGATGTCGGACAGCGCTCAACACCAGCTGGTGTTACCACCTCCAAAGAAAATGATGACCTGCCAATCACGCTGGCTGTTGCGGGTAAAGAGGTGGCAGGTCTGCGCCCCACAACAGGTGTGACTGCTGTCCCCCCAGTCACAGAGGATGAAGAGGCCGCGGATGCACAAGATATGGCAGACGGTGGTTGGCCCGGCCGGCTAGGCCGCATTGTAGCACACTGAGCTTCCCACTGCAACTTATGCTTCATGTCCATGTGCCGGTTCATGCGTGAAGTACTCAAACTATGTATTTTTTGGCCTCTACTTAGCTTTTGCTGACAAATGTTACAGATAACACGAGTTGGGTCATCTTTATCGATCTGAAAAAATGCCCAGGCTATGCAAGGCTTAGCACCCATGCGACCTGAAGAGCCACCACGACTTGTGGTGAGAGGCAGAGTTGTGTTTGAGGATGCAGTTGTTGACGTGCTTCCAGTACTACGTCTCTGTCCAGGAAGGCGCAACCTGACCTCGTCGTCACTAGCATCTTCCTCCACCTCCTCTGCTGACCTCATCTCTTGGCTGACTGTGGGTTGACAGTAAGTGGGATCTCCAACCTCATCATCATCACCCTGTGCGTTATCACTAGTGTTGAGCCACCCCCGTAGTGTTCGAGTTCGGTTCGGTTCGTCGAACACCCGTGTGTTCGCCGAACTGTTCGTCGAACTGTTCGTCGAACACCTTCGAACACCGTTAAAACCAATGGCAGGCAAACAAAAACACATAGAAACACATAGAAAACACCTTCAAAGGTGTCCAAAAGCTGACAAACTGCTCAGAAGACACAACTAACACATGGAAAAGTGACAAGTACATATAGTCATGCGAAAAGAAAAGAGGTGGAGGAGTAAAAGGAGGGGGAGACACAGATATAGGCATGTCATGCCCTTCTAAAATCCAAAAAGTGAGAAGCCGAGACGGCCAGTCCGCTCCTGCCCGTGCCACCTCCGTGTCGCCGGGTTTGTGCCAGAGCCACGGTGAACCCTGACGGCCAGCCCCCCTCTCCCAATACTGGTGCCTGTCCGCTGGTGGGTCGAGAGAGCCCCCCTGTGGTGGAGGCAGCTCTAAGCTTTTTAATTTAAATTGTCCCTCTAATTTGAATGAATACACTTTAAATCCATTTACAAGGATCTATTGGAGGGCAAGTCTCATGCCAGCAGCCGCGTAATTCCAGCTCCAGTAGCGTCCACTAAAGCTGCTGCAGTTAAAAAGCTTTTATAAGGATCGAGCTCGGCTGTCCACCGCAAGGCATCCTAGTGCCAGTCCCAGCCCCTATGCCTTGGGGTGCCTCCTGATGCTCTTCACTAAGTATCCCGTGGTCCCGAAGCATTTCCTTTGAAAAAATTAAGTGTCCAAACTACAGGTGGTGTAGCTTGCTTAACAGCCGGGATAATCCGCTGACTAGCAGACACTGCTACTAGGCACAAAGTATTTCCTGGGCTAGATGCAGTTAAAAATTTGTAATTAGATACTCTCGTTGGATGCTGAGAAAGCATTCCATAGAGTCTCCTGGCACGCCATATATGATTCTCTTAAAAAGCTTGGGGTAGGGGTCTAGGGGACCCTTTTATAGCCAAAATCACGGCCCTGTATCACAATACGTCACCTAGGCTGAAGATAAATGGAACTGTAGCACCGAGGGCTCGGTTGCTACAGACGTATTGCACCTCACCCAGAGGTGTGATATCTCACTCTCAGATAAGGATGGAGTGTGGATCAGGACCCGACACCTGCATGCATTACACCACATTGCCGTGGGGCAGGGCGACCAATATGCCCCTGAGATGGGCACGACAGTCCCTGTCCCTGGCTGGAGTGGGGGGAGGGAACACTGAGGAAGGGGAACCCTGCAGTGCAGGAGCAGGGAGGAAGCAGTTCCTGGGTGCATTGAGAAGGGAGTATAAAAGGTGGGCACCATCTTAGTTCAGTGCAGAGAAGTCTGAGCAGAAGTGGCAGGGAGCAGGGGCTCTGCATGAGCTCTGCTCCGGAGGCGGGCCTAGTAACAGAGGCCCAGGCCTGCAAGAGGGAGAAGGAAGGAAGAGGAGCGGAGAAGGCTCCAGGAACGAGGAATGAAGGGATCCCAGGGGTGCGGACGGGCGAGTCGCCACCGCACGCCCGAATCCACCTGCGTGGAGGGGTCAGGCCAAAGGGGGAGACCGGTCCCCGAACTAGTGGAGGCAGGAAACGACCCTCAGCTAGAAACCGGAGGCTCTGACATTTTATGTGGCGCAGCCCCTTGCTCCACCCGCTAGGAAGGCACCACATAGGGTCAGGGAAACTGGCGCCAAGTTTACCAAGAGGAGGCCCGAGGCAGCCGGACAGAAGTGTTGGTAAGAAAGGCCAGACAAAGGACACACAAAGGGGGTCCTGTGAAGCGCTCCAAAGTTATCTGGGAGTTGTCTGAGCCCCTCACCTGGTGAGCACAGTACGACGTGGGCAGCCGTTACCTGCAGACGTGGTCTGGATAATAAGAACTGTGAGTAAAGGCCCTGAACTGCATCACTGACTCCGTGTCGTTACTGCTGCTGCCCTGCACCATCACCCCCATCCTCCGCATACACTGCCCTGAGGCTATACTCCTCCCGTGGGGAGTTATGCTACGCTCTGCTGCACCCACAACACCAGCCTTAGCGGTCTGCCCTGTAGCGGCGGTTCACTCTGACCGCAATCCACGGGTGGCGTAGTCGGACATTTAAACATCAAAACCACATAAATAGTTCCGCCACTGGTTTGACCGCCCTGAGCCACGGAACCGGATCGCCGCCACGAAGACTACAACCACCAGCATCCACCAAAAAGGGTCCGGCTCCGGGTGTCCCAAGGCCCAGGGGGTGCGTCAGAACATTTTCATCACCTTTCACAATCACCAATGGGACAAGGCAGGGATGTCCTCTGTCCCCTCTCTTATACATCCTAGTGACGGAGCACCTGCTCTCATCAATTCGCCATAACCCCAATATTAGGTGGATTGAGGTGGGAGGCACCGAGTACAAGTGCTCTCTATTTGCTGATGATGTCCTAGTATATATCACTCAATCACATATATCCATCCCTGCTGTTATGGCTGAAATAGATCACTTTGTTACATGGTAAAATTTTAAAATCAATGCAGCGAAGTCTGAGGCCCTCGATGTCTCCCTCCCTAAATCCATATAGGATTCCATCCAGTCCAACTTTCCCTTTGCCTGGCCCTCACAGGGTATCAAATACTTAGGAATTCCTATTCATAGAGACCTCTCCCATCTATGTTATCTTAATTTTGGGCCCTTTATTGAACAATTCCATACAGACCACGGTTGGCAAGTTGGAACTGTGAGATTCACTACGTGCACCACTGGTATTTTGTGGAAAAGCACATGTAAGATTCTGCAACAGTCTCTGCTGATACTCCTGCATGCGTGCATCCCTTTCTATGGCAGGAATAATTTCTGCAAATTTACTTTTGTACCGGGGATCTAACAGTGTGGCAACCCAGTAGTCAGGATTATTTCTAATTCTCACAATTCGAGGGTCATGTTGCAGGTAGTGCAGCAAGAAGGCACTCATGTGTGTTGCGCATCCAGGAGCACCAAGTCCCTGTTGTGTTGGTGGCGAGGTAACAATCATGCTTCCTTCCTCTGTCCTCACCCCCCAACCTCGCACAACAGAAATGTGATCAAGGTCTCCCTCATCTGATGAGTCTTCCATCAGTTCGTCCTCCACTTCTTCCTGGGCTCCTGCACCTTCCTCACTAGTTTGGCTGCTACCATGCGCCCTGGTAAAATCATCTCCCCCACCCTCACATGCCTGCCGCCCTGGTGCTGCCGACCGTCTGGACCTTGCAGATGTTAGCCCTTCCGCATACAACTCCTCCTCCTCTACTTCCTCCACCTCCTCTTGTGCCACCACCTGACTCCGAATTCTGTTTAACATGTGCTCCAGCATGTAAATCACCGGAATAGTCATGCTGATAATGGCATCGTCAGCACTAAACATCTTCGTCGCCATTTCAAAACTGTGCAGAAGGGTGCATAGGTCCCTGATCTGAGACCACTCCTCCAGCGTGATTTGCCCCACCTCTGGATCTCGTTGGCCCAGGCTATACGTCAGAACGTATTGCACCAGGGCTTGTCGGTGCTGCCACAGTCGCTGCAACATGTGCAGAGTTGAATTCCACCGGGTAGGCACATCGCATTTTAGCCGGTGAAGTGGCAGGCCCAACGACTTCTGTAGAGATGTAAGTCGCTGACCTGCGGGATGCGAACGGCGGAAGTGAGCACACAGCGACCGTGCCCTCTGCAGAAGGCCATCTAGTCTGGGATAGTGGGCTAAAAATTGCTGGACAACCAGGTTCAACACGTGAGCCATACAAGGCACGTGTGTGACATTGCCTCGGCGAAGGGCCGCACCCAGGTTTGCAGCATTGTCGCACACGGCCTTCCCTGGTTTCAGGTCCAGTGGAGACAACCATTCATGAAATTGGTTCTCCAGAGCTGACCACAACTCCTCAGCTGTGTGACTCACATTTCCCAGACATTTCAATGTAAAAACCGCCTAATGACGTTGAGCCCTACTGCCAGCATAGTAAGGAGGTGTGCAGGATCCCTTCTGCGCAGTTAGAAAGCTTGTGGCATGACCAGATAGGCTTTGGGTGCAGGTGGAAGACCGAGAGGAGGTTGAGGAGGCAGAAGCAGTGGAGGAACTTTGACATAAAGAGGATTGACGCACAACTCGTGGGGACGGCAAGACTTGGACAGCAGCCCCTTGTCCTGCTGTCACCATAGTTACCCAGTGCCCAGTCAGCGACATGTAACGCCCCTGTCCATGCCTACTCGTCCAAGTGTCTGTGGTGAAATGCACCCTGTCACACACAGAGTTTCTCAAAGAAGCGGTGATGTTGTGTGCGACATGCTGGTGGAGCGCAGGCACACCTTTCTTTGAGAAGTAGTGCCGACTGGGCATCTGGTACTGGGGCACTGCGACGGACATAAGGTCTCGAAAATCCTCTGTGTCCACCAGGCGGAAAGGCAGCATTTCTGTAGCCAAGAGCTTGCAGATGGTGAAATTCAACCTCTTAGCTTTCTCATGGCTAGGAGGAAATGGTCTTTTACTTGTCCACATCTGAGGGACCGAGGGCTGGCTATTGTGCTTAGACGGGGTTGATAAGGGTGTCCCCGGCAAACTGCCGGTCTGTGAGGAAGATGCAGGCGGACATGTTAGGTTGCCTTGATCCAAAGGTGGTGCTATCGATGTCGGACAGCGCTCAACACCAGCTGGTGTTACCACCTCCAAAGAAAATGATGACCTGCCAATCACGCTGGCTGTTGCGGGTAAAGAGGTGGCAGGTCTGCGCCCCAAAACAGGTGTGACTGCTGTCCCCCCAGTCACAGAGGATGAAGAGGCCGCGGATGCACAAGATATGGCAGACGGTGGTTGGCCCGGCCGGCTAGGCCGCATTGTAGCACACTGAGCTTCCCACTGCAACTTATGCTTCATGTCCATGTGCCGGTTCATGCGTGAAGTACTCAAACTATGTATTTTTTGGTCTCTACTTAGCTTTTGCTGACAAATGTTACAGATAACACGAGTTGGGTCATCTTTATCGATCTGAAAAAATGCCCAGGCTATGCAAGGCTTAGCACCCATGCGACCTGAAGAGCCACCACGACTTGTGGTGAGAGGCAGAGTTGTGTTTGAGGATGCAGTTGTTGACGTGCTTCCAGTACTACGTCTCTGTCCAGGAAGGCGCAACCTGACCTCGTCGTCACTAGCATCTTCCTCCACCTCCTCTGCTGACCTCATCTCTTGGCTGACTGTGGGTTGACAGTAAGTGGGATCTCCAACCTCATCATCATCACCCTGTGCGTTATCACTAGTGTTGAGCCACCCCCGTAGTGTTCGAGTTCGGTTCGGTTCGTCGAACACCCGTGTGTTCGCCGAACTGTTCGTCGAACTGTTCGTCGAACACCTTCGAACACCGTTAAAACCAATGGCAGGCAAACAAAAACACATAGAAACACATAGAAAACACCTTCAAAGGTGTCCAAAAGCTGACAAACTGCTCAGAAGACACAACTAACACATGGAAAAGTGACAAGTACATATAGTCATGCGAAAAGAAAAGAGGTGGAGGAGTAAAAGGAGGGGGAGACACAGATATAGGCATGTCATGCCCTTCTAAAATCCAAAAAGTGAGAAGCCGAGACGGCCAGTCCGTTCCTGCCCGTGCCACCTCCGTGTCGCCGGGTTTGTGCCAGAGCCGCGGTGAACCCTGACGGCCAGCCCCCCTCTCCCAATACTGGTGCCTGTCCGCTGGTGGGTCGAGAGAGCCCCCCTGTGGTGGAGGCAGCTCTAAGCTTTTTAATTTAAATTGTCCCTCTAATTTGAATGAATACACTTTAAATCCATTTACAAGGATCTATTGGAGGGCAAGTCTCATGCCAGCAGCCGCGTAATTCCAGCTCCAGTAGCGTCCACTAAAGCTGCTGCAGTTAAAAAGCTTTTATAAGGATCGAGCTCGGCTGTCCACCGCAAGGCATCCTAGTTCCAGTCCCAGCCCCTATGCCTTGGGGTGCCTCCTGATGCTCTTCACTAAGTATCCCGTGGTCCCGAAGCATTTCCTTTGAAAAAATTAAGTGTCCAAACTACAGGTGGTGTAGCTTGCTTAACAGCCGGGATAATCCGCTGACTAGCAGACACTGCTACTAGGCACAAAGTATTTCCTGGGCTAGATGCAGTTAAAAATTTGTAATTAGATACTCTCGTTGGATGCTGAGAAAGCATTCCATAGAGTCTCCTGGCACGCCATATATGATTCTCTTAAAAAGCTTGGGGTAGGGGTCTAGGGGACCCTTTTATAGCCAAAATCACGGCCCTGTATCACAATACGTCACCTAGGCTGAAGATAAATGGAACTGTAGCACCGAGGGCTCGGTTGCTACAGACGTATTGCACCTCACCCAGAGGTGTGATATCTCACTCTCAGATAAGGATGGAGTGTGGATCAGGACCCGACACCTGCATGCATTACACCACATTGCCGTGGGGCAGGGCGACCAATATGCCCCTGAGATGGGCACGACAGTCCCTGTCCCTGGCTGGAGTGGGGGGAGGGAACACTGAGGAAGGGGAACCCTGCAGTGCAGGAGCAGGGAGGAAGCAGTTCCTGGGTGCATTGAGAAGGGAGTATAAAAGGTGGGCACCATCTTAGTTCAGTGCAGAGAAGTCTGAGCAGAAGTGGCAGGGAGCAGGGGCTCTGCATGAGCTCTGCTCCGGAGGCGGGCCTAGTAACAGAGGCCCAGGCCTGCAAGAGGGAGAAGGAAGGAAGAGGAGCGGAGAAGGCTCCAGGAACGAGGAATGAAGGGATCCCAGGGGTGCGGACGGGCGAGTCGCCACCGCACGCCCGAATCCACCTGCGTGGAGGGGTCAGGCCAAAGGGGGAGACCGGTCCCCGAACTAGTGGAGGCAGGAAACGACCCTCAGCTAGAAACCGGAGGCTCTGACATTTTATGTGGCGCAGCCCCTTGCTCCACCCGCTAGGAAGGCACCACATAGGGTCAGGGAAACTGGCGCCAAGTTTACCAAGAGGAGGCCCGAGGCAGCCGGACAGAAGTGTTGGTAAGAAAGGCCAGACAAAGGACACACAAAGGGGGTCCTGTGAAGCGCTCCAAAGTTATCTGGGAGTTGTCTGAGCCCCTCACCTGGTGAGCACAGTACGACGTGGGCAGCCGTTACCTGCAGACGTGGTCTGGATAATAAGAACTGTGAGTAAAGGCCCTGAACTGCATCACTGACTCCGTGTCGTTACTGCTGCTGCCCTGCACCATCACCCCCATCCTCCGCATACACTGCCCTGAGGCTATACTCCTCCCGTGGGGAGTTATGCTACGCTCTGCTGCACCCACAACACCAGCCTTAGCGGTCTGCCCTGTAGCGGCGGTTCACTCTGACCGCAATCCACGGGTGGCGTAGTCGGACATTTAAACATCAAAACCACATAAATAGTTCCGCCACTGGTTTGACCGCCCTGAGCCATGGAACCGGATCGCCGCCACGAAGACTACAACCACCAGCATCCACCAAAAAGGGTCCGGCTCCGGGTGTCCCAAGGCCCAGGGGGTGCGTCAGAACATTTTCATCACCTTTCACAATCACCAATGGGACAAGGCAGGGATGTCCTCTGTCCCCTCTCTTATACATCCTAGTGACGGAGCACCTGCTCTCATCAATTCGCCATAACCCCAATATTAGGTGGATTGAGGTGGGAGGCACCGAGTACAAGTGCTCTCTATTTGCTGATGATGTCCTAGTATATATCACTCAATCACATATATCCATCCCTGCTGTTATGGCTGAAATAGATCACTTTGTTACATGGTAAAATTTTAAAATCAATGCAGCGAAGTCTGAGGCCCTCGATGTCTCCCTCCCTAAATCCATATAGGATTCCATCCAGTCCAACTTTCCCTTTGCCTGGCCCTCACAGGGTATCAAATACTTAGGAATTCCTATTCATAGAGACCTCTCCCATCTATGTTATCTTAATTTTGGGCCCTTTATTGAACAATTCCATACAGACCACGGTTGGCAAGTTGGAACTGTGAGATTCACTACGTGCACCACTGGTATTTTGTGGAAAAGCACATGTAAGATTCTGCAACAGTCTCTGCTGATACTCCTGCATGCGTGCATCCCTTTCTATGGCAGGAATAATTTCTGCAAATTTACTTTTGTACCGGGGATCTAACAGTGTGGCAACCCAGTAGTCAGGATTATTTCTAATTCTCACAATTCGAGGGTCATGTTGCAGGTAGTGCAGCAAGAAGGCACTCATGTGTGTTGCGCATCCAGGAGCACCAAGTTCCTGTTGTGTTGGTGGCGAGGTAACAATCATGCTTCCTTCCTCTGTCCTCTCCCCCCAACCTCGCACAACAGAAATGTGATCAAGGTCTCCCTCATCTGATGAGTCTTCCATCAGTTCGTCCTCCACTTCTTCCTGGGCTCCTGCACCTTCCTCACTAGTTTGGCTGCTACCATGCGCCCTGGTAAAATCATCTCCCCCACCCTCACATGCCTGCCGCCCTGGTGCTGCCGACCGTCTGGACCTTGCAGATGTTAGCCCTTCCGCATACAACTCCTCCTCCTCTACTTCCTCCACCTCCTCTTGTGCCACCACCTGACTCCGAATTCTGTTTAACATGTGCTCCAGCATGTAAATCACCGGAATAGTCATGCTGATAATGGCATCGTCAGCACTAAACATCTTCGTCGCCATTTCAAAACTGTGCAGAAGGGTGCATAGGTCCCTGATCTGAGACCACTCCTCCAGCGTGATTTGCCCCACCTCTGAATCTCGTTGGCCCAGGCTATACGTCAGAACGTATTGCACCAGGGCTTGTCGGTGCTGCCACAGTCGCTGCAACATGTGCAGAGTTGAATTCCACCGGGTAGGCACATCGCATTTTAGCCGGTGAAGTGGCAGGCCCAACGACTTCTGTAGAGATGTAAGTCGCTGAGCTGCGGGATGCGAACGGCGGAAGTGAGCACACAGCGACCGTGCCCTCTGCAGAAGGCCATCTAGTCTGGGATAGTGGGCTAAAAATTGCTGGACAACCAGGTTCAACACGTGAGCCATACAAGGCACGTGTGTGACATTGCCCCGGCGAAGGGCCGCACCCAGGTTTGCAGCATTGTCGCACACGGCCTTCCCTGGTTTCAGGTCCAGTGGAGACAACCATTCATGAAATTGGTTCTCCAGAGCTGACCACAACTCCTCAGCTGTGTGACTCACATTTCCCAGACATTTCAATGTAAAAACTGCCTGATGACGTTGAGCCCTACTGCCAGCATAGTAAGGAGGTGTGCAGGATCCCTTCTGCGCAGTTAGAAAGCTTGTGGCATGACCAGACAGGCTTTGGGTGCAGGTGGAAGACCGAGAGGAGGTTGAGGAGGCAGAAGCAGCGGAGGAAAAATGACATAAAGAGGATTGACGCACAACTCGTGGGGACGGCAAGACTTGGACAGCAGCCCCTTGTCCTGCTGTCACCATAGTTACCCAGTGCCCAGTCAGCGACATGTAACGCCCCTGTCCATGCCTACTCGTCCAAGTGTCTGTGGTGAAATGCACCCTGTCACACACAGAGTTTCTCAAAGAAGCGGTGATGTTGTGTGCGACATGCTGGTGGAGCGCAGGCACACCTTTCTTTGAGAAGTAGTGCCGACTGGGCATCTGGTACTGGGGCACTGCGACGGACATAAGGTCTCGAAAATCCTCTGTGTCCACCAGGCGGAAAGGCAGCATTTCTGTAGCCAAGAGCTTGCAGATGGTGAAATTCAACCTCTTAGCTTTCTCATGGCTAGGAGGAAATGGTCTTTTACTTGTCCACATCTGAGGGACCGAGGGCTGGCTATTGTGCTTAGACGGGGTTGATAAGGGTGTCCCCGGCAAACTGCCGGTCTGTGAGGAAGATGCAGGCGGACATGTTAGGTTGCCTTGATCCAAAGGTGGTGCTATCGATGTCGGACAGCGCTCAAGACCAGCTGGTGTTACCACCTCCAAAGAAAATGATGACCTGCCAATCACGCTGGCTGTTGCGGGTAAAGAGGTGGCAGGTCTGCGCCCCAAAACAGGTGTGACTGCTGTCCCCCCAGTCACAGAGGATGAAGAGGCCGCGGATGCACAAGATATGGCAGACGGTGGTTGGCCCGGCCGGCTAGACCGCATTGTAGCACACTGAGCTTCCCACTGCAACTTATGCTTCATGTCCATGTGCCGGTTCATGCATGAAGTACTCAAACTATGTATTTTTTGGCCTCTACTTAGCTTTTGCTGACAAATGTTACAGATAACACGAGTTGGGTCATCTTTATCGATCTGAAAAAATGCCCAGGCTATGCAAGGCTTAGCACCCATGCGACCTGAAGAGCCACCACGACTTGTGGTGAGAGGCAGAGTTGTGTTTGAGGATGCAGTTGTTGACGTGCTTCCAGTACTACGTCTCTGTCCAGTAAGGCGCAACCTGACCTCGTCGTCACTAGCATCTTCCTCCACCTCCTCTGCTGACCTCATCTCTTGGCTGACTGTGGGTTGACAGTAAGTGGGATCTCCGACCTCATCATCATCACCCTGTGCGTTATCACACCCGTCGTCCTCAGAGCCAACCTGTTCCTGCCCTGACAAAAAACTAAAGTTGTCGCTCCAATCAGGTATTTGAGTCTTATCATCGTCTTCCTCATTGTCTCCACCAACAGGAGTTACAGTTTGGGAATGAGGGTCTACATTATGGTCAGAACCTTCTGCGTCTGGTCCTGGATCCGACTCATAAAGATTCTGGGCATCAGTGCAGATCATTTCCTCGTCTGGATTCACAGAAGCGCTGGAGTCAACCTCTGATTCCCAGGCTATAGTATGAGTAAACAGCTCTGCAGACTCAACCATCTGTTCTACCTCATACTCAGACGGGCAGCTGGAGATTTGGGAGCTGTGAGGAAGCAAGTGCGATTGGGGTGACACCTTTGAGGACTGGAGTATTTGTGATTTTGAAGTTGATGTGGAGGAGAGCCCACTTAAAGGAGCACTTGATATCCGTTGAAGCACCTGCTGTTTTTGTGCCTCATCTGGAATTTGTAGCGATTGGCGTGGCCGTAAGAAAGGGATCTTATCACATTGTCCGCTAAAAGAAGTAGACATTTTAGTTTGGCTGGAAGATGGTCTTTCTTCTGCAGATGTTACTGTTGCTTTAACACCTACCCCACGGACACAACCTTTTTTCCCCTTCCCAACACGCCTATTCCCCTTTCCACCAGCAGCAGGCCTTTTTCCACTCATTTTGGTGGTTAACTAATTCACAACTCTGGAGTTGTTTGCACAAAAAAACAATGGATGGGAACCGAGCAGAGCTGAGTGGCCAAACTGTGGTATTAGGCCAAAACTATTGGCTGGGTTAGATGCAGAAAAAAATTATATTCAATTTAATTTACAACCTGATGGAGGTCAGTATAGATGGACTAATAGAACAAGTCCCACACACAGCTAGAAGCCCAAATATTTTTTCAGAGGTAGATGCAGAAAATTTTTTTATTCAGTTTGCAACCTGATGGAGGTCTGTATAGATGGATTAATAGAACAAGTCCCACACACAGCTACAAGCCCAATATTTTTTCAGAGGTAGATGCAGAAAAAAAATATATTCAGTTTGCAACCTGATGGAGGTCAGTATAGATGGACTAATAGAGAAAGTCCCACACACTGCTAGAAGGCCAAATATTTTTTCAGAGCTAGATGCAGACAAAAAATTATTTTGAATTTGCAACCTGATGGAGGTCAGTATAGGTGGACTAATAGAACAAGTCCCACACACTGCTAGAAGGCCAAATATTTTTTCAGAGCTAGATGCAGATAAAAATTATATTCAATTTGCAACCTGATGGAGGTCAGTATAGATGGACTAATAGAACAAGTCCCACACACAGCTAGAAGCTCAAATATTTTTTCAGAGGTACTGTAGATGCAGATAAAAATTATTTTTAATTTGCAACCTGATGGAGGTCAGTATAGATGGACTAATACAACAAGTCCCACACACAGCTAGAAGCCCAATATTTTTTCAGAGGTAGATGCAGAAAAAAATATATTCAGTTTGCAACCTGATGGAGGTCAGTATAGATGGAGTAATAGAACAAGTCCCACACACAGCTAGAAGCCCAAATATTTTTTCAGAGGTAGATGCAGATAAAAAAAATTTTTAATTTGCAACCTGATGGAGGTCAGTATAGATGGACTAATAGAGAAAGTCCCACACACTGCTAGAAGGCCAAATATTTTTTCAGAGCTAGATGCAGATAAAAATTATATTCAATTTGCAACCTGATGGAGGTCAGTATAGATGGACTAATAGAGAAAGTCCCACACACTGCTAGAAGGCCAAATATTTTTTCAGAGCTAGATGCAGATAAAAATTATATTCAATTTGCAACCTGATGGAGGTCAGTATAGATGGACTAATAGAACAAGTCCCACACACAGCTAGAAGCCCAAATATTTTTTCAGAGGTACTGTAGATGCAGATAAAAATTATTTTTAATTTGCAACCTGATGGAGGTCAGTATAGATGGACTAATAGAGAAAGTCCCACACACTGCTAGAAGGCCAAATATTTTTTCATAGCTAGATGCAGAAAAAAATTATATTCAGTTTGCAACCTGATGGAGGTCAGTATAGATGGACTAATAGAGAAAGTCCCACACACTGCTAGAAGGCCACATATTTTTTCAGAGGTAGATGCAGAAAAAAATATATTCAGTTTGCAACCTGATGGAGGTCTGTATAGATGGATTAATAGAACAAGTCCCACACACAGCTAGAAGCCCAATATTTTTTCAGAGGTAGATGCAGAAAAAAATATATTCAGTTTGCAACCTGATGGAGGTCAGTATAGATGGACTAATACAACAAGTCCCACACACAGCTAGAAGCCCAATATTTTTTCAGAGGTAGATGCAGAAAAAAATATATTCAGTTTGCAACCTGATGGAGGTCTGTATAGATGGATTAATAGAACAAGTCCCACACACAGCTAGAAGCCCAATATTTTTTCAGAGGTAGATGCAGAAAAAAATATATTCAGTTTGCAACCTGATGGAGGTCAGTATAGATGGACTAATACAACAAGTCCCACACACAGCTAGAAGCCCAATATTTTTTCAGAGGTAGATGCAGAAAAAAATATATTCAGTTTGCAACCTGATGGAGGTCTGTATAGATGGATTAATAGAACAAGTCCCACACACAGCTAGAAGCCCAATATTTTTTCAGAGGTAGATGCAGAAAAAAATATATTCAGTTTGCAACCTGATGGAGGTCAGTATAGATGGACTAATACAACAAGTCCCACACACAGCTAGAAGCCCAATATTTTTTCAGAGCTAGATGCAGAAAAAAATTATATTCAATTTGCAACCTGATGGAGGTCAGTATAGATGGACTAATAGAATGATGCTATGCCCAAAAGATTTTACTTCACTAGGTACAGTAAAAAAATTGGTATTCTATACACAGGTGGTATATCTTGCAACACAGATAGGCTACTCCACTGACTAACACACTCTGCAATAGGCCAAAAAGGAATAGCTTTGCTAGATTCAGCCAAATGCTGTGAAAAAAACTTGCACAGCACTGGCACAGACCTGCCTGGCAAAAACTGATAGGAACTGATGTAACCTAGTCCTGAAAAGGACTCCAATTACAATTAGTCTTTACTCCCACAATCTATCTATTTAAGAGCACAGACCTGCCTGATAAAAGTCGTAGGAAATGCTGTAACCTAGTCCTTAAAAGGACTGCAATCACAACTATTCCCTACTCCCAAGCTATCTGTAGATTTGTGCGAAAATTGGCTTGAAATTAACAAGGTATAGCGCACACAGCAACAGCGGTGCCGTCTAACACGCAGCTGCAGCAGTGAGAAAATGGTGGCGACGGGGAAAATGGCTTGGTCTTATAGGGCAAGGACATGTGACATACACTGCCAATGACACATGCCCTTGCTTGTGTGAAAAAAAGCACTTCGCTCCGTGTGTGCGCTGCTGATAGGCTGACAGATTGCACCTCCCCACTGTAAATGCGGGAAAGAGAAAAAAAAAATGGAGATCTTCATTGTTCCTGCAGAGATCCATCCCCTGCCCCTCCCCCCACCCCGCTGTACACTCAAACTGCGTATTAACATTAATTTTCATCATTACTGAGAAAAAATCCAGTTATGATTTTGGTGCACGAACAGTTATCGAACATAACCTCGAACAGCCGAATTTTTCTCAAATTGTTCGTGTTCGCCGAACGGCTCGAACACCGCCCAAAACAGCTCGAATTTGAGATTGGCGAACAGTTCGAGTAGAACAACGCTCATCTCTACTCTTAACAGTTGTTGAAGAGATGTGTCTGCTGCTAGAACTCTGTGTGGCATTGACCTGGTCTCTAATCTGAGCTGCTGTTAACTTGCGACTTCTGAGGCTGGTGACTTGGATAAACTTATCCTCAGAAGCAAAGGTGACTCTTGGTCTTCCTTTCCTGGGGTGGACCTCATGTGAGCCAGTTTCTTTGTAGGGCTTGATGGTTTTTGCAACTGCACTTGGGGACACTTTCAAAGTTTTCCCAATTTTTCGGACTGACTGACCTTCATTTCTTAGTAATGATGGCTACTCGTTTTTCTTTACTTGCTGCTTTTTTCTTGCCATAATACACATTCTAACAGTCTATTCAGTAGGACTATCAGCTGTGTATCCACCAGACTTCTGCAAAACACAACTGATGGTCCCAACCCCATTTATAAGGCAAGAAATCCCACTTATTAAACCTGACAGGGCACACCTGTGAAGTGAAAACCATTTCCGGTGACTACCTCTTGAAGCTCATCAAGAGAATGCCAAGAGTGTGCATAGCAGTTATCAAAGCAAAAGGTGGCTACTTTGAAGAACCAAGAATATAAGACATATTTTCAGTTGTTTCACACTTTTTTGTTAAGTATATAATTGCACATGTGTTAATTCATAGTTTTGATGCCTTCAGTGTGAATGTACCATTTTCATAGTCATGAAAATACAGAAAAATCTTTAAATCAGAAGGTGTGTCCAAACTTTTGGTCTGTACTGTAGTCATCAACATCCTTTCAAGCACTCTACCACCAAAATGGCCTGGAAACAGCTCCCAGGTGGCAGAGGAACAAGGATGTCTGGCCAACACTGAGTCATGCACTTCGTTAAGAAGATCAGTGCGAAGCAAGGACAGTACAAAAAGCTTGCCGGGTGGCAAGCCCTCCGGTGCACCAGCCTGAGCTTCCACATGCAAAGTCTGAGATCAGTCCCCAGAGCACACACCACCACCCCTTCACTTAGAATTGTGACTGGATTTTTGTCCCTCAACTTCGGAACAAAACTATGTGATAAAGCATCAGCCTCAACTTTCTTAGTACCAGGGAGATATGACACAGAGAAATCAAACTGAGTGTAAATGAGGACCCTCTGGGCCTGTCTAGTATTTAAGCACTTAGCAGCATTAACATACAGTAAATTTTTGTGATCAGTAGAATGTTACTCTATGCCTAGCCCCCTCCAACCTGCCTCCATTCCTCAAAAGCTCTCTTAACAGCCAAGAGTTCCCAATCGCTTATATCTGTCGTTCTTCTGTGAAAGAACATCACCCACCCCCACAGAAAAGGCTTCTACCTCAACCACAAAAGGTAATCCAACATTGGGTTGACTAAGGACCACAGCCTTTGAAAAGGCTAACTTGAGAGCAGCAAAAGCATCAATAGCCTCAGAGGATTCAGAGGTAAAGTCAGCACCTTTCCTAGTCATAACAGTAAGAGGTTTGACTATGACTGAGAAGTTTTTAATGAACTTACGATAATAATTGGCAAAACCTAAAAATCTCTGTAAAATTTTAAGGTTATCAGATTGCACCCAATCAAGGACGGCCTTTACTTTAATATGATCCTTTTGAAAACCTAAAGCAGAAACTAGATGACCCAAAAATTGAATCTGCTGCACTCAAACTGACACTTCTCTAGTTTGGCAAACAAATGATTGTCACAAAGAACCTGAAGCACCTGTCGACCATGCTCCCGATGCTCCTCGTTAGAAGATCAGAATAGCATCCAAGTATATCACCACAAATCTATCCACCAAAGAGGAAAAAATACATTTATGAAGATTTGAAATACAGCAGAAGCATTGGTCAAACCGAATGGCATCACCAAATTCTCAAAGTGACCCTCAGGAGGATTGAACGCATTCGTACACTCATCACCTTGGCGAACATGTATAAGGTTATATGCCCCTCTCAGATCCAGTTTAGAAAACTCGCTAGTTGATTAAACAGATCAGGAATAAGAGGTAACGGGTATGGGTTATATACAGTAATCTTATTAATCTCTCTAAAATCCAAACAAGGACGCAAACCTTCATTATTTTTCTTAATAAAGAAAAATCCCATGTCGACTGGTGAGGTGGAAGGCCTTATGTGACCCCTGGAGAGACTCTTTTGAATGTACTCTTTCAAGGCATCTGTGACAACACAGCTTTTCTTCTTAGTTATGCCAGAGATACTTTCTGATGGCCAAGAGCAATATACCTTTATGTTTATGTTGACTTTTTTTAACCTGTGTTCTTCTTTGATTGATTAACACAGACCAGTATTTGTATAACCCTGAATGTTGTCTCCTCTTTGATTCTGGAACAATGAATGTTTGCTAATTATGTTGATTAACGTTTGTGGACCCTGTGGCTTATTGACTCACTAGACAGGAGGACAAACTAAGCATATTCATTAAATGCTCAAACAATGAGACATGAGGCTGCCTTCCCTAACCCCTTACCTGTGAATGTGTACTTGCAAGGACAACTGTAACTATTTTTAAGGGACATGTGCTTCTGTAGCAGGGAGACTTAAACAGAGAATAAACAATTTATATAACTAGTTTTGAGGAATATAATAAAGTTAACATGTAACCTCAAAAAATAAAATCTATGCTTTATTAAATAATTTAAAAATACGGACTGACAGACAAATATCCAACCTAGAGGACACAAAAAACATATCAGGTCACTCAATTCTTATGCATACTTATATGGTAAGATCAGAACTCATGGATCAAATGCTATGTCCAACCAATGCAGATAACAATCTCACTACTAGCAGAATCAGTCGCCCCAATACACCTTCAACAATGGGTATTAAGTCTCCTCAGAACAAAGTGACTAAGTGCAAAAAAAACACATACAAAACATACATAGATAAGTCTACACATCCCTGTATAGGCTAATCAGGCCCTATTATAAAGGCTACAAAATATACCCTGCCTGACAGCGGAGGTTGACACCCAAGGTAAAGATGGCGATGTGGTGCCCCCGCTCCTCGGCGGCTCTCCCTCTCTGGCCCTAAATGACCCTGCAGCTACATTGCATCAAAGTTCGATGCAACCTCCTCATATAGACAAAGAAAATAGATAAATGAAGACTCATTCATTCATCCCAGCCCTCATGACAACTCAAAGCATCATTAATATGGAGCTATGATCTGGCTGTAACAGATATCCCTGTGAATTTACCGCACATCTTTTTTGCCTCCTGAGGAACCAGTCTATGGGAAAATGCGTCGAGGCCTGCCTTTGAGGCTGTTTATGGGATCTATATCCATGATTACATCCATGATGCTCATCTGAGATAAGTCTTCATTTATCTATTTTCTTTCTCTATATGAGGAGGTTGCATTGAACTGTGATGCAATGTAGCAGTAGGGCCATTTAGGGCCAGAGAGGGAGAGCCGCCGAGGAGCGGGGGCACCACATCACCATCTTTACCTAGGGTGCCAACCTCCGCTGTCAGGCAGGGTATATTTTGTAGCCTTTATAATAGGGCCTGATTAGCCTGGACAGGAATGTGTAGACTTATCTATGTATGTTTTGTATGTGTTTTTTTTTGCACTATATCACTTTTTTTGCACTTAGTCACTTTGTTCTGAGGACACTTAATACCCATTGTTGAAGGTGTATTCGGGCCACTGATTCTGCTAATAGTGAGATTGTTATCTGCATTGGTTGGATATAGCATTTGATCCATGAGTTCTGATCTTACCATATAAGTATGCATAAGAATTGAGTGACCTGATATGTTTTTTTGTGTCCTCTAGGTTGGATATTTGTCTGTCAGTCAGTATTTTAAAATTATTTAATAAAGCATAGATTTTATTTTTTGAGGCTACATGTTAACTTTAGACTTAAAACAGAGAATCAAGGAGAAGCAAGAGGACACACAGACTCTCTTTACACCATCAGCTTGGAAGCATTGATTTAACCAAAGAGACACAGATTTGGATTCTACATGATTCTAGTCTAATGGGTATATAGCCCTGACTGGAAAGATACGGATCTGCTCCATTGACCATCAGAGAGCCCATGGATACGTTTGGGGAGACAAGGTTGGGACGACGAAGTCACCTGGCCCAATGGATATGTTGTTTGGGGTTGCAAGGAGGGACCCACTGGTCGCCTGGAACCCATGGAGACATTCGGAGAAGCCAGATTGGGACCAGCTTGTCATCTGGCCCCATGAAAACTCTCAGAGAGGCCAGGGTGGGACCCTCGGGTCTCCTGGCCTTGCACCTCGATGGACTGCTAGTTTCCTAAGCTTGCCGCTACCTTCTCTCTGTGGGGGCCCACCAGAAGTGGGGGGCCATTGGTTGAGGTAGTTGGCCCTGGAAGTCCCAAAATCTCAGCTGTTCTATCCCAGGCGGGCGGAGCAGAAGGGTGAGACTGTGTAATGTTGTACCATCTTGGGTATTTGCTGGGACTGTTCTATGTGTTTATTGTCCATTTTGTAGTTCAATAAAGTATTGCCACGCTGTTTTACCCTCACCCTGTGTTGTCTGAGTAGTGTTATGCCCATGGAAGACCCAGGGTCTTCACAACATTTCTTTCCGGAAGAGAGAGATTAAACAGACGAGATTTAGGCAATTTGGCCCCTGGGATAAATTTGATAGCACAAACCTATGACCTATGCTGGGTAATACCTTCACATTCAGTCTCACAAAAAACATCCTCAAAATCATGAATAAAATTTGGAAGAAGAGATCTCATGGATGCCAGAGATTTAGACAAACAATTGGGAAAACAAAATTCCCCCAAAACTTAACCTTGCGACTCTCCAAATTGATTGGAAGCATTGTGTTTCACCAACCAGGGAATACCCAACACAACTTTAGCTGGTACTGAAGGAAAGGCTATGAAAGACATATATTCTGTGTGCAACACTCCCACCCTCATGCACATATTTTCGACCTTAGAAGTAACATGACTTTGGGCAAGGGGAGAATTATCAATTGCTGATACTTGAATGGGATGACCGAGAGAAGACACTGTGTACCCACACTCGTTAGCAAAATCAATGTCAATGAGATCTAAGGAGGAACCTGAGTCAACAAATGCAGAGGTAACAATAACTCCTGATTTGGTAACCAAAGATATTTGTAAAAAATAACCAGTAGTATGCATGAGAGATAACTTCAAACTGTTAGAATCAGTGTCCTTACATCTTAATGTTGTAATTTTATATCCTCTTTACCTTTAAGAAATTTGTTGCTGTATTTGAAACACTGAACACATGACCCATTCGATCGCAGTATAAACAGAAAAGAGTAGTTGTTTCACATACAACTCCCTCTTTGGAGTCTCGGCAAGCCCCAATTTGCATGGGTTCATCTGCCTCAAAAGGATGAGAGGGAGTAAACACAGAAACAGTCTCAAATGTGTCCTTACCCCTTACGGCCCTTACGGCAACGACAAAACAATACCTACGCGTTGACTCACTCTCCCAAACGAGGTAGGATGGAGACAAAAATACAATTTACATGAAGCTAAAAAGACGGAAAACTTTCTTCAGTCAATGTCGAAACAGTCCAGTAATTTTACTGGGTCAAATGACTGATTAGGGTGGAGTAGAACCTGCGGAATGGTGGAAAATGCAAGCTATTGTTGCTGCTTGATGTCTGCCACTTCCAAAGGTGCGCAGCCAGGGCGTCAATGATGACTTCTTGGCACACAATAAATGTGTTAGAACTCTCCTGTTAGGTTTTTTCTAGTTTGCTGGTCACATGACCATTTTTGCCTATTTAATCCGGCTCCGCCCTCCTGGCCTTGCTGGACTTCAATGTATTTACTACTCTTGAGCTAGCTTGGTGCTCTGTTACCGTTCTCTGTTAGTTTTGCTAGGTCTTCGGACCTCTTTGTTCTTTGTTGTGTGTTTGTCTTTGACTGCTACAATTTCTGCTAGGAGGTGTCCAACTTTATCCCAGTCCCTAGTTCTTGTAGGGATTCCTCCCTTGCATCTATAGGTCTTCGTACAGACTAAACAAGGACTTTAGCGGGTCTGATTGCAGGATCAGGTTCCCCGTTACATCGTAGGGATCCAGTTTAGTTCGATTGTAGGGACAGATCTCCTGTCTTTCTTTAGTGCTTGTAGCAGATCATAACAGTAAGTCCAGCCCAAAAAAATTCTCTAAGGAAAGACCTCCAGTTTCCATCATGGTCTCGGTTCAAGATTTGGCTCAACGCTTGCAGGGACTCTCTCTGGAGGTGGCCGAGCTCCAACAACACGTGAGTAGCTGTTCTGGAGCACATTTGGTAGAGCCAAAGGTACGTCTGCCTGATCTATTTTTTGGTGAACAACAAGATTTTTTTTTCTTTTAAAAATGCTTGTTTATTGTATTTTCGTTTAAGACCCGGATCCTCTGGTGATGAATCACAGCGCATAGGGTTCATAATGTCACTTTTGCGCAAGGATCCTCAGGGATGGGCTTTTTCTCTCCAACCTAGTGATCCGTGCTTTAGATCAGTGGATAGTTTTTTTTCTGCTTTGGGTTTGTTGTACGATGATCCTGATCGTGTCTCATCTGCTGAGTCTGAATTGAGACGTTTGAGGCAGGGATCAAGTAATGTGGAAAAGTATTGTTCTCACTTCCGTCGGTGGTCTTCCCAGGTGGGGTGGAACGATTCAGCTTTGAAAAGTTTGTTTCTGGCGGGGCTAGGTGAAAGAGTTAAAGATTTGCTGATTGCTTATCCCACACCTGGAAACTTGCAGGAGGCTATGCAATTAGCTATACGGGTGGACAGGAGACTGCGTGCAAGGGTTAATGAGAGCAAATCCTCTGCTATGTCAGCTCCGAGTCTTGAGAGGGTCTGTGCTGACAAAGGAGAGCCGATGGAGATTGGGGCGATGACACCCCGCTCTCAGGAAAAAGACCGCAGGCTTTCTGAAGGTTTATGCTTCTATTGCAGAAATTCTGGTCATTTTATTAAGAACTGTGTGCTTCGTATGAACAAAGAAAAAAAAAATGGTCAGTTATGCCCGTATTGCCTGTTTAAATACAAAGGGAGTATTCCTATCTGCTACTACCACTGCTCAGGAAGAATTAATTGAATTTCGGGTATTTGTGGATTGTGGTTCTACTCTGAATGTGATTGATGGGGGATTCTTGGAAAAACTTACATTAAAACCTAAACCTTTGTCATCCCCTATTGCTGTGGTTTCTGTCGATGGCTCTCTCTTGAAGAATGTTACTCACAAGGTCTGTGAATTTCCCCTCACTATTAATGGTATTCATCAAGAGAATTTGGATTTGGTAGTATTGAATAATTTGCCTTCTCCAGTAATATTGGGGTTGCCCTGGTTAAAATTGCATAATCCTGTACTGGATTGGTCTACCATTGAAATTAAGTCCTGGAGCCCTAAATGTTATGACAAGTGTTGTAACGGACGTATTGCTGCGGTGGAAAAAGGGGAATTACCTGTACCTATTCAGGATTTTTGGAGAGTTTTTTCTGAGGAGGAGTCACAAATTTTGCCTCCCCATAGAGACTATGATTGTACCATTGAATTTGTCCCTGGAGCGACTCTTCCTAAAAGTCGTTTATTTAATCTTACTATTCCTGAGAGAAAGGCTTTGGAGGAATACATACAGACAAGCTTGGCCGCCGGTCACATTAGGCCTTCCAAGTCTCCTGTGGCTGTTGGATTTTTTTTTGTTAAAAAAAAAGATGGCGGTTTACGTCCTTGTCTGGACTTTCGTGAGATTAATAAAATTACTGTACGCAATCCTTACCCACTGCCATTGATTCCTGATTTGTTTAACCAGTTAGTGGGGGCCAAGTGGTTCTCTAAAATTGATCTCCGGGGGGCATACAATTTGTTGCGCATGAAGGAGGGTGATGAATGGAAGACTGCTTTTAACACTCCTGTGGGTCATTTTGAGAATCTGGTTATGCCTTTTGGTCTTACCAATGCTCCAGCATTTTTTCAGAATCTTATTAATGACATCCTTAGACCTTTGATCGGCAAAAATGTGGTTGTGTATTTGGATGACATTCTGATTTATTCGCCTGATCTGGAGTCTCATTGGCGGAGCGTACATGAGGTTTTACAGTTATTAATGGACAATTCGCTTTTTGCTAAGCTAGAGAAATGTGAGTTCGCTGTACAGAGAATTAGTTTTTTGGGTTACATTATCTCCAGTGAAGGTTTTGAGATGGACCCGGTTAAAGTTCAAGCTGTGCAGGAATGGCCTAGGCCTATTGGTTTGAAATCGATACAGAGGTTTTTGGGTTTCGCCAATTATTACAGAAAATTCATAAAAATTTTTTCTATTATTGTCAAACCACTGACCGATCTCACCAGGAAAGGTGCTAATGCGGTTCAGTGGACTTCTGAGGCCATTGAAGCTTTTGTGTTTCTAAAGGAGAGGTTCACCTCTGCTCCCATCCTTATGCAACCTGATGTGACTAAGCCGTTTTTGGTTGAGGTTGATGCTTCTTCTGTGGGGGTCGGTGCGGTGTTGTCTCAGGAAAGCAAGGATGGAGTACATCCCTGTGCCTTTTTTTCAAAAAAATTTTCTGAGACTGAACTTAATTACGATATTGGTAATCGGGAATTGCTGGCTATTAAACTCGCATTTGAACACTAACACTGGCGTCATCTCTTGGAAGGTGCTGAATTTCCCATTCAGGTTTTCACTGATCATAAAAATCTGATCTATCTTGATGCTGCCAAGCGCTTGAATGCCCGTCAGGCTAGGTGGGCACTTTTTTTCTCGCGGTTTAATTTTTCCGTTACTTACATCCCGGGTACCAAGAATGTTAAAGCGGATGCTTTGTCTCGCAGCTTTTCTCCTATGGTCAGTGCTGAGGAGGAGGAGGAGAGCATTTTACAAGAAGGTGTTGTGATTGCTGCTTTGGACTCCGTTTTGGAGGATGAGATTTTTAAAGCTCAGGAGAATGCCCCATCTAACACTCCCCATGGGAGGTTGTTTGTGCCTAGGACCTTTAGGAGAGATTTGTTTGTTGAGTGTCATGAGTCTCGGTTGGCAGGTCATCCAGGAATTTCTGAGACCAAGAGACTTGTGGGTCGCAGTTTTTGGTGGCCTGGATGGCAGAAGGAAGTCATTAAGTGGGTGCGTCAATGTACTGTGTGTGCTAGATCTAAGTCTTCGCATGCTCCTGCTGCGGGGTTGCTTTGCCCTCTGGATGTTCCTAGTGCACCTTGGACACATCTGGCTATGGACTTTATTACTGACCTTCCCCCCTCTGAAGGTTTCACGGTCATCTGGGTGGTCGTGGACCGTTTTAGCAAGATGTGTCACTTGGTTCCCTTCATCAAACTGCCTTGAGCTAAGACACTCGCTAAGGCCTTTGTCAAGGAAATTGTCAGACTACATGGCGTTCCTACTGACATTGTTTCTGATAGGGGACCTCAGTTCGTGGCTCGTTTTTGGCGTGCCTTTTGTGACAGGTTGGGAGTTCATTTGTCGTTTTCATCCGGATATCATCCTGAGTCTAATGGCCAGACAGAAAGAAAAAAACAGGATGTTGAGCAGTTCTTGCGTTGCTTTGTGGCAGACAATCAAGAGGGGTGGTCTGAGTTTCTGCCACTTGCTGAATTTGCTCTTAACAACCATACATCCTCTTCTGCTGGGTGTTCGCCATTTTTTTGTTGTACTGGGAGACATCCGTCTTTTGGGTCATTCTCCAAATTGGTATCGGCTGTGCCGGAGGAGGAGAGTTTTTCCGGTGATTTAGAGAGAGTTTGGACGGATGTGCGTGATAATCTTCAGGAGGCTAACAAAAAATCTAAGAGGTACTTTGATAGGAAACGGCAAGAGGTTTCGTTTGCTATTGGTGACATGGTTTGGTTGTCCTCTAAGAATCTGCGACTGAGGATTCCTTCGAAAAAATTGGGTCCCAAGTTTGTAGGGCCCTTTAAGGTGCTTCAGATAGTTAACCAATCTGCTGTTAGGTTGGAGGTTCCTACCTCCTGGAAGATTAATCCGGTGTTTCATGTTTCTCTGTTGAAAAAAGCTGATGTGTCGGTTGGTGACGCCTCTGCCACTGTTCCTCCGGTGGTGGAGGACGGGGAATATGAAATTTCCCGCATCCTAAATTCTAGACGGTATAGAGGGAGTTTGCAGTATCTCGTCGCTTGGAAGGGTTTCGGACCCGAGGATAACTCATGGGTGAGGGCGGATGATGTTTCTGCTTCCAGACTTGTCAGAGCATTTCACAGGAGGTTTCCTGATAAGCCTGGTCCTAGGGGATCCGGAGGATCCTCTTAGAAGAGGGGGTACTGTTAGAACTCTCCTGTTAGGTTTTTTCTAGTTTGCTGGTCACATGACCATTTTTGCCTATTTAATCCGGCTCCGCCCTCCTGGCCTTGCTGGACTTCATTGTATTTACTACTCTTGAGCTAGCTTGGTGCTCTGTTACCGTTCTCTGTTAGTTTTGCTAGGTCTTCGGACCTCTTTGTACTTTGTTGTGTGTTTGTCTTTGACTGCTACAATTTCTGCTAGGAGGTGTCCAACTTTATCCCAGTCCCTAGTTCTTGTAGGGATTCCTCCCTTGCATCTATAGGTCTTCGTACAGACTAGCCAAGGACTTTAGCGGGTCTGATCGCAGGATCAGGTTCCCCCGTTACATCGTAGGGATCCAGTTTAGTTCGATTGTAGGGACAGATCTCCTGTCTTTCCTTAGTGCTTGTAGCAGATCATAACAAAATGGAGTGGACTGGTGATAATGTTGTGACTGCCAACGAACATTCACATGGGTAACATACAAACCAGGAAGACAAATATCTGAACCTGACAGGTCCCTGTTCAGGCTAGTAAAAGCCCTTCTCTGACCCTGGTCTGTCCCTGCCTGACCACGGAGGTTGGCACCCTAAGGTAACGCAATGGAGCTTACTCTCAAATGTCCTTAGCAGCTCCTAAGATCATAAGAATAGCAGTTCACTATGGAGAAAAGGAATCACATACAAAGAAACTGCAACCAACACAAACTACAGCACAGTAAATGAAACCAACAAAGTCTATCACCAGAAGGAAACACCAGTATGGTAAGGTATTTAAAGCTGCACCCGAAAGGTGATAGGGCAGACAAACAGGGTAAATGAAAAACAACTGTTACCCAAAACTGACAGAAACAAAGATAACAGAACTAAAACAGCCAAAGAAAAGGTGTATCAGTTGTGGCTCAGTGGAAAGAGACGCCAACCTCAGAATCAAGAGTCAGAATCCAGAAGCATGACAGTGAAGTATTCCTATATCAAACTGATGTTGGTTCTGTTGATGTATTCCTGTACTGATGGTGGTTCTGTTGATGTAGTTATGAATCAATGGTGCTTCTGATGATGTATTGCTGTACTGATGGCAGGTCTGGTGATTTGTTCCTCTATTGTTTATGGTTCTGGTGATGTACAGTTGAAACCAGAAGTTCACTGATTGTGGAAACTTCACACTAGACCTCAAGCACCTTGGATTGTGCGTCTCTCCACTCTTCCTCCAGACTCTGGGACCTTGATTTCCAAATGAAATGCAAAATTTACTCTATCTGAAAACAACACCTTGGAACACTGAGCAACAGTCCAGGTCTTTTTCTCCTTGGCTCAGGTAAGATGCTTCTGGCGTTGTGTATTAGTCATGAGTGGCTTGACACACGGAATGCGACTGTTACGGATCCGGGTGGTGGAACCTCTGTGCTGCGGTGCAAGGAGGGACCAGAGAGGCATAACTAGGTATCAACTCGGACTGACCAAGGTCGCACGGCGGCTCAATCGACTCCGTGAACCAGGGAAGGACCGAGCAGAGGGACCAGGTGCTACTCTGGGCCTGTCCTTGTATGAGAGCAGGTGACTCCCACGGGTAACTGGCAGGAGCCTCCAGGTAGGCACGGCAGGTAACTGGTAGGAGCCTCCAGGTAGGCTGGCTGATAGGCACGGCAGGTAACTGGTACGTTCTCCGGGTAGGCAGGCAAGCCAGGCCCATAGACAGACTGGCGGGTTTGGATCGTAGGCAGACCGTCGGGCTGGAGAGTACACTTGGCTGGCGGAGACAGGTAGTCAGGCTGGCGAACAGAACTGGTAGTCAGGCTGGCGGACTGGACTGGTAGTCAGGCTGGCGGACTGGACTAGTAGTAAGACTAGCAGCGGGACCTGAGGGCTGAAGCAGAGTTTAGGACACAAAGCTACAACCTTGCACGGGCACCTCCATTTTGGAGGAGGTGCCTTTTATATGAGAGGTCCTCTGGCCATTGGCCGGGGACTCCTTAGGACGGCGCGCACGGCCCATTTAAGAGGGAGGGAGCGCGCGCGCCCTAAGTACAGTGCCCGGGAAGCTGCGCGCGCCGGCAGCAGCAGGAGAGCCGGAAGACGCCGGGCCGGGAGCGCGGTGGTAAGGGGGACGGCGTCTCTGCCTGTCAGGGGGCAGAGAAGCCGATACTACAGTACCCCCCTTTATGCCCCTTCTTTTTTAGGCCGGAAAATTCATTTTTAAGGAGAAGCGGGGCGTGGATGTTCTCCTTGGTTGCCAAGTTCTCTCCTCTGGGCCAAACCCATTCCAATCCACCAGAAAAAACGTTTTTCCTCTTACCCTCTTGGTGGCCAGAATGTTCTCTACCTAACAGACGTCCTCAGCGGAGACCGGAGCTAGGGAGGTACCTGGATTGTCGGAAAAAGAATTAAGCACAACTGGTTTGAGGAGAGATACGTGGAAGGAGTTGGGAATCCGTAAGGTGGCCGGGAGTTTTAACTGGTAGGCTACTGGGTTGATTTGCTTGAGGACTTCAAATGGACCGATGAACCGTGGACCCAACTTATAGGAGGGTATTTTGAGACGAACATGTTTGGAGGAGAGCCAAACCTTGTCTCCTGGATGGAATTGAGGAGGGTCCAGGAGTCTCTTATCAGCATCTTTCTTCATCCGCTCGGAGGATTGAAGAAGTGCGGATCTAGTGTCCTCCCAAATGGTGGAAAATTCGCTGACCAGTGACTCCGCGGCAGGGTTGTCCACTGAAGCGGAGACGGGAAACGGAATCCTGGGACGTTGACCGTAGACCACAAAGAACGGGGACTTGGAAGAAGATTCGCTCTCGGGGTTGTTATAGGAGAACTCGGCTATGGTAGGAGCTCTACCAAATCGGTATGGTGAGCATTGATGAAGTGCCGGAGGTAGCTGGTAAGGATCTGGTTGATATGTTCCACTTGGCCATTGGACTGCGGATGGTAAGCAGAGGAGAAATCCAGGGTGACATCCAGCAGCTTACACGTAGCTCTCCAGAAACCCGAAGTAAACTGGACCCCGCGATCAGACACAATGTGGAGTGGTAGGCCGTGGAGATGAAAGATGTGATGGATGAAGTCCTTAGCCAGCACAGATGCAGACGGGAGACCAGGCAGAGGGATGAAGTGGGCCATTTTAGAAAAGCGGTCAGTGACCACACAAATGACAGTACAACCGGCAGAAACAGGGAGATCAGTAATAAAGTCCATAGCAATGTGTTGCCACGGGGCAGCAGGTACGGGAAGAGGCAGGAGACGGCCGGCTGGAAGATGTCTGGGAACCTTGTTGCGGGCACAGGATGAACAGGCCGTGACGAAGTCTACCACATCCTTGCACAGGGTAGGCCACCAGTAATGCCGGGTAATGAGCAGGAAGGTCTTCTTCTGGCCAGCATGGCCGGCTAGTTTAGATGAATGACCCCAGTGAAGAACCTTCTTACGATCTGGAACCGCTGCAAACGTCTTACCAGGTGGGAGACGAAACAGGTCCAAGGGGGCCACATTCATCACTTTGGAAGGATCAATGATATGCATAGGCTCCTCCTTTAGATCGGAAGACAGGAAGGATCGGGACAAGGCATCAGTTCTAACGTTCTTGTCCGCAGGGCGGTAATGTAGGGTAAAGTTGAAGCGGGCGAAGAACAAAGACCACCAGGCCTGACGCGGATTGAGTCTTTGGGCATTCTGTAGATATGCCAGGTTTTCATGGTCAGTGTAGATGACCACCGGGTGCAGAGCCCCCTCAAGCAGGTAACGCCACTCCTCCAGCGCCAATTTGATGGCTAGCAGTTCTCGGTCTCCTATGGAGTAGTTGCGCTCGGACGAGGAGAAGAGCTTGGAGAAGAAGCCGCAGGTTACCATTCTCCCGGTCAGAGATTTCTGGGTGAGCACCGCTCCGGCTCCAGAAGAGGAAGCATCAACCTCCAGAAAGAACTGTTTGTTGCAATCCGGACGGTGCAGCACTGGAGTAGAAGAGAAGGCTTGTTTTAAGGAGAGGAAGGCCTCCTCCGCTTCGGACAGCCATGCCTTAGGATTTGCTCCCTTACAGGTGAGTGCAGAGATGGGAGCAGTCCGGGAAGAGAAATGTGGGATGAAGAGACGGTAATAGTTGGCAAACCCCAGGAATCGCTGAATCACCTTCAACCCCTCCAGACGGGGCCACTTTAAGACGGCAGAGACCTTCTCGGGGTCCATCCGTAGACCTGTCTTAGAGATAATATAGCCCAGGAACGGAAGAAAGGTCTGCTCGAAGAGGCATTTCTCAAATTTTGCATATAGGTGATTCCGCCTGAGCCTAAGCAGGACCTGACGAACATCCCTCCGGTGTGTGGGAAGATCCGGAGAGAAGACCAAGATGTCATCCAGGTACACCACCATGCAAGAATATAAGAGGTCACGGAAGATGTCGTTAACTAATTCTTGGAAGACGGCTGGAGCATTACAGAGGCCGAAGGGCATCACACGGTATTCATAGTGGCCGTCTCGGGTATTGAATGCCGTCTTCCACTCGTCTCCTTGGCGGATCCGGACCAAGTTATACGCCCCACGAAGATCGAGCTTGGTGAAGATCTTCGCGCCTTTAAGGTGGTCGGACAGCTCAGAGATGAGCGGCAGGGGGTATTTGTTTTTGACAGTGATTTGGTTGAGTCCTCTATAATCGATACAGGGGCGTAGTGAACCGTCTTTCTTTTTTACAAAGAAGAATCCGGCTCTGGCCGGGGAGGTAGATTTCTGGATGAATCCCCTAGCCAGATTTTCTTCGACGTGGCCCGGGTTTCGGCCAACGACAACGGGTAAATACGCCCACGGGGTGGAGTGGCACCGGGTACCAGGTCGAAAGGGCAATCATATGGCCTATGAGGTGGCAGTGTCTCTGCTTCCTTCTTGTAGAAGACATCTGCATAGGACCAGTAAGGTGCCGGTAGACCAGGTAAATTAGCCGGAGTAGACGGAGGTCGAGCCGGGCGAACTGGGACCAGGCAGGTCTCATGGCAATCCTGCCCCCAACGGAGCACCTCACCGGATTGCCAAATCAGAACGGGTTCATGCCTCCGTAGCCAGGGTAGACCTAGCAAAAGGGAGTGAGAGAGTCCGGAAAGCACATGGAAGGAGATCCTCTCTGAGTGCAGCATTTCCACCTGAAGGGTTACGGGCTCAGTGACGAGTAAGATGGTCACAGGAAGGAGTCTTCCATCCACGGAGGTGACTGCCAATGGTTCAGCCAGAGGTTTGGTAGGAATCTGATACTTCTCTACAAGGGACTGGGAAATGAGATTCCCAGTGGCTCCGGAATCCAGATGGGCGGTTTCAAAGAAGCAGTTCTCTCCACAGGAAATAGAGATGGATAAAGTCAAGAACGGAGAGGATTTACTCTTGCCTAGGTCGACCTCTCTGATCGGTCCTAGACATTGGAGTTTCCCAGCTTCACCGGACAGGAACGGATCAGGTGCTCCTTACAACCACAGTAGAAACAGCTCCCCTCGGCTCGGCGTGTTTCTTGGCAAGACTTGACCCTCTTGGTCCGGTCGATCTGCATGGGTTCGGGAGAGCGTGCCCGGGGAGTTGCTGTTTGGGAGGCAGGTTTCTGGAAGACAGGAGCAAGACGAGGAAATCTTCTCTCCCGGGTAGTCTCCTTAGCACGTTCTAGGAAACGGATGTCAATCCGGGTAGCTAGTGACACCAGGTCAACCAGGGTGGTAGGAATGTCCCGGCCGGCTAGCTCGTCCTTAATCCGACCGGAAAGACCCTCCCAGAAGGTGGACACCAGGGTCTCGTTGTCCCAGGCAAGCTCAGAAGCGAGGGTACGGTACTGTATGGCATACTGGCCCACGGTGAGACTCCCTTGGCGGAGACGGAGTAATGAGGAGGCAGTAGAAGTCCTTCGTCCGGGCTCATCGAAGACCCTCCGGAAGGCAGTGAGGAAAGCCAGAAGATCGGACACCAGGGAATCCCCTCTCTTTCATAGAGGGTTTAGCCATGCCAATGCTTCCCCGATGAGGTGGGACATGATGAACGCCACCTTGGCCCGGTCGGAGGGAAACTGATGTGCCAGAAGTTCAAAGTGCAGCGTGCACTGGTTCAGAAAACCCCGACATAAGACGGGGTCACCCCCAAAATGAGGAGGCGCAGAAAGCCGGGGTCCTAGGCTGGATGCTGTGGTATTAGTAGGCAGCGGTGCCGCCGTAACGGGTGTCGCTCGGCTCGAGCCGGGCACAGGTGGGACAAACAGCGTGTCCAGGCGAGAGTTGACAGACCGCAGGTAGGTCAGGATGGTTTCCTGTTGGGATCTCTGATGAGAAACCTCCTGGTACAAGTCAATAAGCGAAGGAGCCTGGGGGCCACCGGGTTCCATGGCCCGTGCAAACTGTTACGGATCCGGGTGGTGGAACCTCTGTGCTGCGGTGCAAGGAGGGACCAGAGGGGCGTAACTAGGTATCAACTCGGACTGACCAAGGTCGCACGGCGGCTCAATCGACTCCGTGAACCAGGGAAGGACCGAGCAGAGGGACCAGGTGCTACTCCTTGTATGAGAGCAGGTGACTTCCACGGGTAACTGGCAGGAGCCTGCGGGTTGGCACGGCAGGTAACTGGTAGGAGCCTCCAGGTAGGCTGGCTGATAGGTACGGCAGGTAACTGGGACGTTCTCCGGGTAGGCAGGCAAGCCAGCCCCATAGACAGACTGGCGGGTTTGGATCGTAGGCAGACCGTCGGGCTGGAGAGTACACTTGGCTGGCGGAGACAGGTAGTCAGGCTGGCGGACAGAACTGGTAGTCAGGCTGGCAGACTTGACTGGTAGTCAGGCTGGCGGACTGGACTGGTAGTCAGGCTGGCGGACTGGACTGGTAGTCAGACTAGCAGCGGACTGGACTGGTAGTCAGGCTGGCGGACTGGACTGGTAGTCAGACTAGCAGCGGGACCTGAGGGCTGAAGCAGAGTTTAGGACACAAAGCTACAACCTTGCACGGGCACCTCCATTTTGGAGGAGGTGCCTTTTATATGAGAGGTCCTCTGGCCATTGGCCGGGGACTCCTTAGGACGGCGCGCGCGGCCCCTTTAAGAGGGAGGGAGCACGCGCGCCCTAAGCACAGTGCCCGGGAAGCAGCAGCAGGAGAGCCGGAAGACGCCGGGCCGGGAGCGCGATGGTAAGGGGGACGGCGTCTCTGCCTGTCAGGGGGCAGAGACGCCGATACTACAGCGACACTTGTAGCCCATGTCCTGGATATATCTATGTGTGGTGGCTCTTGAAGCAATGACTCCAGCAGCAGCCCACTCCTTGTGAATCTCCCTCAAATGTTTGAATGGCCTTGTCTTAATTATCCTTTCAAGGCTGCGGTTATCCCTGTTGCTTGTGCACCTTTAGCTACCACACTTTTTCCTTCCACTCAACTTTCCATTAATATGCTTGGATACAGCACTCTGTGAACAGCCAGCTTCTTTAGCAATGATCTTTTGTGGCTTACCCTCCTTGTGGAGTGTGTCAATGACTGCCTTCTGGACATCTGTCAAGTCAGCAGTCTTCCTCATGATTGGGGAGCCTACTAAAATAGACTAAGGGACCTTTCAAATGCTTAGGGAGCCTTTGCAGGTGTTTTTTTTTGTTAATTATTCTGATTTACTGAGATAATGGCTTTTGTGTTTTCATTGGATATAAGCCATAATCATCAACATTAACAAAAATAAACACTTGAAATAGATCACTCTGTTTGTATTGACTCTATATAATATATGAGTTTCACTTTTTGTATTGAAGAACTAAAATAAATAACTTTTTGATGATATTCTAATTTAGTGAGAAGCACCTGTATATTTATACCTTGATACTATCACTGCCAACTCCACCAATCATTTATACATGCTGATTGGACACTCATTACAGGTAACATATTGCTTCAGGGGTCCCGTTTACAGAACAAGAGGAATGTAGCTATTAGATTTTAAATATTTAAGGTAGGCAGTGTTTATAAAAAATATACATGTTTATAAAAAATATGTAAAGCTGTTACAAAATGAGAACAAAACAATACGGTATATACATTCACATGACATAAAAGGGATAGCAGCAGAGAAAGTACTAAACCTGTGTAATGGAAAAGGCTCAGAACTTAGTGGAGGGAAGTACTCCTTAGAACAACTCCTAAGAGCAATGGACAGAACCACAGAGTACAATGTCTTCCAGAACTGACAAATAACAAAAACCCAAACTCTGCTTTTTATTAGATCAAGGTTACGCCCACTTACCTAACCTTGGTGAGCTCATGTGGAGGGCTGGTCGTGAGATCTGCTAGGTCTTTTAGAAGTTTATGAGATCCCCAACTTTCAAGATATCTTCGCCCTGGAGGTCCCAGGTGGGAGATATTGTTGTCTTGTTTCCTATGACAATTTTACCTTTCTATAGAGGTGAAATATGGCATGAATAGCATCATCTATTTGACCAATATTAAGTCAGAGGTGTTCAGCCGTCCTTACAATGATGTGAGGGAATGCATTAAGTTTGTCCCTTTTCTAAAATGTCAAAAATATATTTCCCATAAATATCTGATCTATGCAAACCCCAATATTCATCACTGACCACTGGCTGACTACTGGCTTTAGAGAGTCTTAGATAATTCCTTTAAATAAAGAAAGCCCATGTACTTCTCCGCCTCTGAGTTTACGAATCCTAGAATTGTTGGCTGGTTCTCATCAGATCCCTTATCGTAATTACATGTTCACGGCAGGAGGTCCTACTTCATTTGAGGTTGAAATGTCAGCTCTTTCTCACTTCTCACACATGCCAAATCCTAACATTGGGTAATATACTCACTTTCAGGGTTCAGCTCTGCTTGCTGCTCCCAGCTTTCATCACATGACCACTCTTATGTGATTTTCAAACTTATGGTCACATGTCAACTAGTATCTCTTCCTGTTTCTCTCAATGAAGTAGGGGCTGTAGTTTTTCACAGAACATTGAGAGAATTTATCAATGCATTTGAGCGGCCACATGATGAGTACTTTCCGTATTTTTCGGACTATAAGACGCACTGGACCATAAGACGCACCTAGGTTTTAGAGGAGGAAAATAGAAAAAAAATTATGCAAAAAATGTGGTCACGATGCACTGTTAAGGGGTAGGGGGTCTGCTGCTGACACTGGTGTAGGGGTAATGTCCCCCAATTCTGTTAATATCCCCCATCCTGGTATATATACCCCCATTCCTATTATACGTGGCCCCCATGCCCATTCTGGTATGCATGGCACCCCTCCATCCTGGTATGCATGGCACTCCTCATCCTTATGTCTACACTGTCCCCGCTGCTAAAGAAAATGAATATTCACTGCTCCCCACGTCTCATTGTCCTTAATAGCCGGCACACATGGGTGTGGAGAGGGGTGAATATTCATGCCCTTTAATAGCGGGCACACGCGATCGCCCGGCAGCAGCAGGAGCCGCTCTGTAGCTACACTGTGTGCCGGCTATTAAGGACAAAGAGGCGTGGGGAGCAGTGAATATTCATTTTCTTTAGCAGCGGGGACAGTGTAGGCTGCAGCAGACAGCTGCTGCTTCCTGTGCCCCGCTCCTCCGCAGCTACCACTCCCGCCACACAGTATATATATAGCCCCCAACATTCGGACTATAAGACGCACCCCCCATTTTCCTCCAAAATTTTGGAGGAAAAAAGTGCGTCTTATAGTCAGAAAAGTACGGTAAATCGCTACAGCTCTATATAGGAGGGGTCACCAAACTGAATTATTGTCCCAGGTGAGGGGAACCCTAGATTCGTCTCTGCCTATAACTACTTGTTATGGTTTTGATCACAGACTTTAAATTTTAGATTTGTTTGCAGATAAGATTTCCACAGAATTTTTAACAAAGCAATGAAATAATAAACATTAACTAATAAAATAATAAAGATATTATTGGCTAACGCTAATCCTAATTTTAAATGTGTCAGGTGTTTGCATTAGTTTATGAATAAAACTGCTTGATTTTAAATGGAAGGAGTTCTCTATCTGTCAGTAACTGTAAGGCCTCATTCAGACATCAAGTTTTTTTACGTACGAGAAAAATGGACTGAGTTTGACCAATGAATTTCATCAGATTTTCATCAGAGTTTGGTCAGAGTTTCATTAGTTTTTTTCATTGAGGAGAAAAAGTTTCTTCACCTTCTCCTGTCAGTGAAAAACAGACAGCACATGGATAGCATCCGAGTGCTGTCTGATTTTTTCACAGGCCCATAGACTTTCATTGCTCAATTTGATCCAACACCTGGATAAGTTACAAACATGTCTCCGCAATTTTGCATGGACCACTAACTCCATAAAAAATCACTGACATGTGAACAGCCCCATAGGTACAAGTGCAAAAATACAAATGGTTCTTGTATGTTAAAAACTGATGTGTGAATGAGCCATGCATTTTTCCAGTTCCAGTGTACTTACAGATTTCAGTCTAGATAAACCATAACAGAAGTATTATGCGGAAATCATACATTATTCTTTATGTCAGTTTTCAAAGCTAAAGTGAGAAGCTGATCCAAAAGAAAGGCAAATAATAAAGGAAAGTTTTGTTTTCTGTATTCACGCCTGGATTGCTTTGCGTCAAAACTTGCTTTAATATTTGCATGTCTGAATCAAGCCATAGGGTATCCTTACACACAGTGTTTTGCCTTGAATATTTCAACAAAAACATATTTTAATGCGGTTTCTCCAATTAGTTTATTATAAGCTTTTTATATAGCATCATAACTTAAAGTTGATACTTGTGCAAAAAAAAAAAAAAGCTTTCCTAGGGGACAAGATGTGTGAAAAATACCAAACGGAATAATAGTCACCTACTGGCACCCACTTGGTCTCAGAGCAGACCGCTCCATGGTTTGGGAACCAGTTGACGGACCGCTACTGCCTGTGTTTGACTGAAGCGGTCAGGTGACTTGAGCAGTGTGTCATAGGATGACATGTTGCATAAGTCATCTGACTTCAGCAGCCAAAGAGACATAAAAGTAGCCACAGACAGTGAAACTGAGATTTCATTAGTATAAGCAGTACATGAGCCTTAATTGAAAATGTATTTACTAAATATTTTAGAAATAGATTGATACAATGTTGTTATTGAGTGTATTCTATATATGTACATATAGTAGCTATTGGTAGAACGACTGTAATAAAACATCTGTTAAACTTTGATGTACTTTTCCTACACTCCCTGATTTCATTATGTGCCACACATAGCCCTAATATATAGAGCCAGGCTTGATCTCACAGGGCTCCCCCATCACACACCCACACACTGTATCCCTCCGTAACTAAACTCTGTGATCCCCAGACAGCTTGTGATGGCTTTATGATGAACAGCATACAGGTGCAATCAGCTGAGAGCAACTCTCTCATTGCCTGAGACCTGGGGCACAGACAGAGCTCAGCACCATGTATCCAGCAGTAGGCATGGGATAAAAGCTTGTAAAACATTTGTTTTAAGTCTTAAAATATCAGATTCCTCACAGCTCGTAATTGCAAGGCCTGAGCTGAGAATGTTTTTGTGATTAAAATAAGCCAACGGGGACAATAATGTAACAAATCCTATGTATTTTATGTAAGGGGGAGAAAACCCCGGCATTCTGATTGGATGTCTGGTAATCGTTCTCATGTTGCCTACTTAACCCATTGAAGAATAAAATGTAGCTTTATTCCAATAAACTGAAAGATAAAAAGGTTAATATGGAACTTTATCTAGCACGCTTGACCTTCACTCATAGCAGACATTCTCCCAAGCAAAAGGATGAAAAGGATCATTGTGGCTGGTCCATTCTCCTGGCACCACTAGTCTCACTCCTGAAGATCCACAAGACATGTCCCCTATCTAATACCTGTCTTGGGTTTCTCAGGCAAAACAGAGGATCTCTGTCACATTGGGAAGAAGCTCCTCTCTGAAGTGACTCAAGGCTTCTACGATTATCCCATCACATTGGTGGGACAAAGCAATGTTTGACATTCCACACTCCGACCGTAATTGAAATTCATTATGAACTCAATAGGTTTGGGTTCTCAGTCAGTTGAGTGAAGTGGCTTTGACAGCTCTGGAAGTCACCTTTTTCGATTGGCTGCCCCAGCAATCAGCCAGTCGCTCATGCATGGGTACTGCCAACGACATCTTCTTTAAGTGACTGTCATCATTATACACAGGGTAACACAGCTCTAAGTCCCCGGCTCATTTCACTCCGTTCACACCAATATCCTTCTACATTATGACTTGTTTTTCTTGTGGCAAATTTGTTCACATTTCACATATAGAAATAATCGCAGTGAGTATATAGGAATTCTTGTAATGTTAAATTAAGTCACATGCTAAAAATATGAACTGGCTTATGACACACTAATCTTGTTACAGAAGATAGTCATGATTTTCAGCAAATTTATTAAATGGGGGGAACTTCTTAATAGGAATGTGTTAGAAGAAAATTACCTATTGTCATTTTAGGATTTTGCGTTACATATATTTTTAAAATAATATTGCAACTTGTTTTTTTTCCATATCACAATCTGTATTTAAAAATATGGAAATCTTGTAATTTTTCACACTGAGTTAGAGTTTCACTCTGAGTTAGTCTAATGCTGCTAATGTACATGTGAATTTACTGAAATACCAGGAAGTATGAGTGTCGAATAGCTTCAGTGGTCAGCGTGACAATTGCAAGATTTCTCATTTAGATTTTTAACACATATTGTGATATGGAAAAAAACAATATTGGCCAAAAGAAATAAAAAAAAACTAATTTAATGTAAAAACCTAATTTAAATAAAAAGTAATTTTTAAGATGACACATTCTCTTTAAACATGTAAATTTTGAACCGACTGAAAGGAAGAAAATCAAATCTATGCCTTATTCCGCTTAAGAAAGTTACTTAGATTTGGCCGTTCCCACTCATCACTCTCCAAATTCAGCATATACAGAGAAAAGTGGCAATTCAATATGCAAATTTGTCATACATTGACACGTTTGGGACCCGATTCATTAAGACCAGGATTGTTCACACCGATCTTGATGAGGGGGCGTACTGGAGTCAGACTCTCCCGATTCATGAAGAGGTGTGTGCCTCTTCATGAATCAAGAGTGCAGGACAAGTGGTGTGGACCTGCCGTGTGCACTTCGCTACAAATCCTACTCCAGTCCCTGCTAGAGGAAGATTTGTGTAGTAGCAGACGTCGCCACTTGTCATGAATTTGGCAAGTGGAGGTCGTCATGCCCCCCCCCCCAGCTCCATCTATTTTGGCAGAGCTAGGGGAAACTGGCATCAAGGTGTCACAAGTCGCAAAATTTAGGTGCAGCTCTGAGTTGCGCCTAAATCTTGCGACTTTTCAAAGCTTTTATGCCAGAATTCTGGAGTGAAAGCTTTGATGCATCGGGCTCTTTGTAATGCACACGCCCGGGCTGAGCGGCGTGTGCGTGTATATGTAGTGATTCCACTGGACCGTGCCGGAGAGTGAATGCCTGGAGGGGCGTAACTAAGTATTCAACCGATCCGACCAGGGTCGCACGACGGCATACGACGCCAGTGCACCAAGGAGGAACCGAGCAGAGGGACCAGGTGCTACTCCAGGACAGACCCCGGACACGGCTGTTGATCCACACAGGGGAATACAGGAACAGACAGGTTAGGCTGGCACACAGACTGGTGGGTATAGGCAGGCACGACTGGTATGCAGGCAGGCGGGTATGCAGGCAGGGGGGTACAGGCAAGCACGGCTAGAGTGCAGACAGGGAGGCACTAGCAGGTTGGAACACAGGCGGGATAGGACCCAGTACACACTGGGACTCAGGAACAGAACCACAGATGTGGCGGACAAAAACAGCAGAGTGAGGCCGCCCAGAGTGGTGAGCGAGAGCAGGGCAAGACGAGACCGCCTAGATCGGTGAGCGAGAGAAGAACAGGACGAGGCCGTCTGGAGCGGTGAGCGAGAGTAGAGCAGGACGAGGCCGCCTGGAGCGGTGAGCAAGAGTAGAGCAGGACGAGGCCGCCTGGAGCGGTGACCAAGAGTAGAGCAGGACGAGGCCGCCTGGAGTGGTGAGCAAGAGTAGAGCAGGACGAGGCCGCCTGGAGCGGTGAGCAAGAGTAGAGCAGGACGAGGCCACCTGGAGCGGTGAGCAAGAGTAGAGCAGGACGAGGCCGCCTGGAGCGGTGAGCAAGAGTAGAGCAGGACGAGGCCGTCTGGAGCGGTGAGCAAGAGTAGAGCAGGACGAGGCCACCTGGAGCGGTGAGCAAGAGTAGAGCAGGACGAGGCCGCCTGGAGCGGTGAGCAAGAGTAGAGCAGGACGAGGCCGCCTGGAGCAGTGAGCAAGAGTAGAGCAGGACGAGGCCGCCTGGAGCAGTGAGCAAGAGTAGAGCAGGACGAGGCCGCCTGGAGCGGTGAGCAAGAGTAGAGCAGGACGAGGCCGCCTGGAGTGGTGAGCAAGAGTAGAGCAGGACGAGGCCGCCTGGAGCAGTGAGCAAGAGTAGAGCAGGACGAGGCCGCCTGGAGCGGTGAGCAAAAGTAGAGCAGGAAGAGGCCGCCTGGAGCGGTGAGCAAGAGTAGAGCAGGACGAGTCTGCCGGAGCATCGAGCAAAGGGTCAGAGCAGAGCAGAGCAAGACTGCCGGAGCAGCGAGCAAAGGGTCAGAGCAGAGCGAGACTGCCGGAGCAGCGAGCAAAGGGTCAGAGCAGAGCGAGACTGCCGGAGCAGCGAGCAAAGGGTCAGAGCAGAGCGAGACTGCCGGAGCAGCGAGCAAAGGGTCAGAGCAGAGCGAGACTGCCGAAGCAGGGAGCAAAGGGTCAGAGCAGAGCGAGACTTCCGGAGCAGCGAGCAAAGGGTCAGAGCAGAGCGAGACTGCCAGAGCAGCGAGCAAAGGGTCAGAGCAGAACGAGACTGCCGGAGCAGCGAGCAAAGGGTCAGAGCAGAGCGAGACTGCCGGAGCAGCAAGCAAAGGGTCAGAGCAGAGCGAGACTGCCGGAGCAGCGAGCAAAGGGTCAGAGCAGAGCGAGACTGCCGGAGCAGCGAGCAAAGGGTCAGAGCAGAGCGAGAACCGCAGGAGCGGAGAGCGAGGCAGGGCAGAGGGGACAGGGCTCTGTTCACACGGAACAGACAGGAAGGGAAAGGCAGAACCACATACCCACAGGGTACTTGCAGTGAAGTAGAAAGTGGACCACAAACTCCCAAACGGAAGTACAGTGACAACGAACAGGAGTTAGGTACGAGTTCAGACTCTGCAGAAAAAGGAAAGGTACGCCGCCCTTAAGCAGAAGAAAGAGAGGCAAGCAGACAGCATGGAGGGAAGCCAGGCTAGCAGACTGGACTGGAGATCAAGTGCGCGCTCTTGCACAGTGGGAGATGGACCACTATGCAAGGACGCCGCCAGGTATGTTACACTCTTTATGTCTCAGTTTAAGCCAAAACTTGGCATAAACTGCTTAGTACCTTAGGGCTATTGTAACAATATCTTGGCTACAATGACTAACTTGTAAATTTGGAAAATAATAATAGGCATTATTACAAAAATGTAAAAAAGCAATGATTAATTATTAATGAACAAAATATCGCTATGAGGCTTCCTTCACACATATGAAAACAGTTTTTGGGGACAATGGTGGGGATATTTTGTACAGCATTTTTTTAGGCATTTTTTGCCAGTTATTTCTTAAGGGCAAAATAAAGTTACAACGGACGTCAATGAAAAATTATTAAATGGGTTGGTAATTTTCTCTTGTTAGTCCGGCTTTAATCACAAAGCAGCTTTCCCATGTGAGGTGTTTTACAATTGGAGGAAGGTGATTGACAGGTCCGGTCACAAGTTCCTCCACGAGCGGCCAGAAGTGCTGGTCAGTATGTTTGGAAAGCTGTACTAACAAGTGAAAATTGCAGTTTATTAGTGGATTTTTTATGCATTTGTACGTTTTTAGTTAGTTTGGCATTTAAAAAAGTAAATGAATTAAAAAAAAAAACTCTGAATGCTCTAGATGTAGTTTCCTTTCCAGGCATTATAAATTCATAGAATTTATTACAAGTACCAAAAAATGAACATGCAAGATCATCCATTGATTTAAATTAGTTGTTCAGGCAAAATTAAAATTTTACTGTTGGGTTGTTAAGTTAAGAAACAACAAATAAAGCTGTACTGACCTACCGGCACTCACTGGGATCCAGCTCAGGCAGCTGCGTGGTCTATGTTCACACCGACAGGAAGTCAACAGAGTTCAAAGCGGCAGCAGGGGACCTGTGATTGGCTGCTGTGGTCAGGAGTCAACAGCAATGCATTATCAGTGATATCAGCCAATAACAGATCCCAGTGGTTTAAGTATATACAATGGAAAGGGCTGTACTGGACCCCAGAGAGTGGTTGTAGGTGAGTTTAGTTTAGTTTGTTGTTTTTTAATTTACCAAGCCATCAGGAAAATTTTAATTTTGCCAAGACAACCCCTTTAAGTAACAATAACCATCTGTGGAAGAGAGCAGTAAACTCAATCTCGTATATAGAGTTCCATTTGTGTCATAGCCTTAGACCATCATATGAGAGATGTTCAGCATTGTATGACTGTTGTGTCCATTACTAGATGAAGCTGGGGAGCAAGGAAGTTAAAGAAAGCAATGATGTGTATTGGAGAGAAGCGGCTACTTTACCATTGAACCTGTTATATTACAGCTCCAGGGGCAGATCAATGACCCATAGTGTTGTCTGCGAGATATAGCCATCTAATTGAGCTACGTCTGCTTTACCATTGCATCAGCTCTGTGGTAGTAAGAAATTACCTAAATGGTCATACATAGTAACATTAAATATTAACATAAAAAACTAACATAAAAAAATTAGACGAATAAACAGGAAGTACCGTAATGTACACAGATAAATAGATAATAGTGAGATAGATAGATAGATAGATAGATAGATAGATAGATAGATAGATAGATAGAAAAAAGCAGAAGCAGCACTAGCAAAAAATGTTGGCGCCAAGACCATAGTGTTGAAGTGTGAACCATTCTCCAAATGTTGCCACAATGGGCCATTATTAAAATTATTTTACACTTTACCTCTTTGGTGTGCTGCCTCCATTTATTTTTGATAGGGGCTGACACTGACAGATTGGGGGCCCCTGTGCAAAAAATGTGTCTGGGCCCCCCTACTTTTATGGCGACAAAGCTACACTTCTATACATAGTTACATATATATATATATATATATACAGTACATATATATATATATATTATAAATATATTATAAAGTATATTACTGTCCCTTATTACACAGTGCCCTCTCTTGTTATGTGCAGCCCTGTCCAGAGGCTTATCTAGGGTGGGGCAGGGGGGGCATGTGCCCCAGGCGCAGCTGGCATGGGGGATGCCTAATGCGGTGGTCCAAAGTGCCAAGCTGTCAAGCTAACAGCCAGCTCACAGAATGTGCAACGCGCTGGCTCCCAGTGTTCAATTGCACTGACATCTTTCAGACGCGAGTACAAATGAAGCTCTGGCCGCCGGGTCAGAGCGATGTCAGGAGCGTGATCAGGCCATGTGATCACGCTGCTAGCGTCACTCTCCAGTGCCCAGAAGCGTTAAGATCATTGGTGGTAAGTGCTTCACGCTGGAGCTGAAGACACCGAAGATTACATGTAACCGGAAGGGGGGTATTTACTGTGTGGAGGGATATATACTCTGTGTAGGGGGGATATTTATTCTGTGTATGGGGGGGTATTTACTCTGTGTGTGGGGGTATATACTCTGTGTCAGGGTATATATTCTGTTTGCGGGGTATATATTCTGTGTGGGGGTATATACTCTGTGAGGGGGTATATACCAGTGTGTGTGTATGGCTGGAGTATTTACTGTGTATGGGGGTATTTACTGTGTGGGGGAGATTTACTGTGTGGGGGAGATTTACTGTGTGTTGGGGGGAGATTTAGTGTAACGGGGCTGTGGGAGATTTACTGTGGTGGGGGAGATTTAGTGTAAACGGGGAGATTTACTCTGGGGGATATTTAGTGTAAACGGGACACAAGTTTGGGCAGCAAGGAAGGGACCAGTGCAGACATAATATGGATAACAGGAGAAATTGTAAGACACAATATGAGGAGCATGTATGGGGGATGGACACATTATGGTGAGTGGGGGGATGGGTGTGGACACAGTATGAGGAGCGAGGGGAAAATGTAAGCGGACACAGTATGGGGAGCGAGGGTGATGGAATGGGTTCAGACATAGCATGGGGAGCCGGGGGCGGGGATGTGTGAGGAGGCAGTAAGGAAAGTGAGAGGGTAAATGTATGTGGAGGGAGGGGAAAACGTGTGAGAAGACTATTGAGGGGAATAGTGCACGAAGACAGCATGGGGGGGACAAAACTGAGTGTGGGCACAGAATAAAGACTGAGTAGTGTGTGTGTGTGTGTGTGTGTGTGTGTGTGTGTGTGTGTGGAGGGGGGGTAGTTTGGGGGGACAGTGTAAGGGCACAGCCAGAAAGAGATAGTAAACCAAGGAGGGGGAGTGTAGTTAGGGGGCACAGTATAGAGACTGGGCCCTATAGGGGGGACATAGTGTGACAGGACAGTGTGAAAAGGGGGCCCAGAATGGTAAGGATAGGGCAGTGTGGAGGGCATGTACCATAACAGGGACAGTGTGGGGTCACATTTTGTATAGGGAATATAGTGAGGGGCAATTATTTATTCAGGGGCTCAGCGTAGGGCAGATATTTTTATTCAGGAGCATTATAATGACTCTGCTATCTTTAAGTGCATCGTGTGGGGATGTGCTGCAAAAGACCGGAGAAGATGGAAGTCTGCACAGACGAGCTGTGGGTGAAAATACATAATCTTGGATTCTGGACGAGATGGAGACGAAAAGAAAGAGAACGACTCCAGAGACAACGTCAGATATCAGATATCTGGATGTGTTTTTTGTGATACTAATTCTCAGATTTTTATTAATGTTAGGAGCATTAAAAGGGTTGTCCAAGTTTGTGATGAGTCTGCACTCATTCTATGTGACTGCAAACTTCTGAGTTTTCACAGTGAGCACTGCATGCTGTCAGGATTCTCTTGTGCCTGCGATTTGCATACATGCGGTCACGTACCAACTAGACATGCATGGCCTCACATAATAAAAATGAATTGAGCGGAGCCGGACACGTCTAGTCGGAATGTGGCCAGAAGTATACAGATCGCATACTTGTGCAAGGGAGAATCCTAAAAGTGTGCAATACATGCGCTGTGAGAATTCAGAAGCCTGCAGTCACATAGAGTGATAGCAAACTTTCATCTCAAAATTGGACATGCCCATTAATTATAAAATGAAGCCCTGTAGCATGCCAACCCTAAGAGTGTGTAATATACTCACTGTCAGGATTCAGCTCTGCTCTGTCATCACATGGTGACTTCAATCATATGAGATTTTCAATCTTAAGGCTTGTACCCATATGTGTGAAAAAAATGTTCTCATGCGAGGACAATGCGATTTTTCACACCTAGCATCCGTATGACATTCGTATGCAATGCCTATGTTTTTCTCTGCAACTATTATTCTGCATTCATTTGTGGCACTCCAGGGGTCCGGTTGCCACAGTGGCATTGCCTCCCTCAAAAGAGGTAATGCCATGCCTGGAAGCAAGCAGGGATCCCCTAGTCAGGTATACTAAACATGCAACACTTTCCTGGCTACAGACCAGCAAGGGAAGCCACTCCCCTTGGCAACTGGGATCTGGGGGCGGGGTTAGTGAGACTTAGTGTGAGGAGTTGAAGTCAGGACGTCGAAGAGAGAGGAGCTGGGGACTGGAGCTGCGCGGCAGCTCACCCCAGAAGCTTCAGCACAGAAGAACCGGACACCGGAGTCCGAGGTTGTGGGGCACTGAAGCCCAGCCGCAGAAACCGGAGGGCAGGAGACGGCAGGTCTCCTGGCCCCATCAGACGCCCGGAGGCTCAGCAGCACCGCAGGGTCCAGCACCGCCACAAGGGAGCGATGCACCAGCAAGGCCCGAGCTGCCTGCCATACGGGTGAGCACAGAAACGTTACACTCAGGGACGAGGGCCACCGCACCTCTATAAGCAGCAGGGCCTAAGAGTTTAGTGGAAAGGGAAGGCCTCCAGCTTCACCTGGCAAGAAGGATTCTTTACTTGCTTCCAGGATGCCCGGACTTCCACTTCTAGCCAGTACCCTAGCCCCGGCTTGTTTAATCAGCACCAGTAAAGACCCTGGGACTGCACTTCCTTGTCTTTGTGTTTCTTGCTGCGTCATCAACCCCTGCACTACAACGCCCAGCACAACCTGCAATATCTACACTGCCCTGGAGCTAGCTCTTCCTGTGGAGAGCCACACCATCCCTGCTGCAGTAACATCAGCTTCAGAGGACTGCTCCGCAGCGGCGGCTCCCTTTAGCCGCATTCCACAGGTGGCGTCACGAACTCTATAAAAACTCTATAAATCCCCTATCCATAACCCCTTTTATTGACCGCCCTGGGTCACGGACCAGGTCACCGCCACTGTGACATTCCCCAGCATCCACGGCCCGGAACCGGGTACCCCACGGCCCAGGGGGCGCGTCACATTTACAGGACCATTTACAGTGTTCTATACTACAAAATGGTAATGTATCCATAAAAATCAGATGGCATACGTATGGTTCGCATGCCATCCATTTTTTTTCTTGCACCCATTGGTGAGGCTCGTCCGATATACGCGGCAACATGCAGCATGCTGCGATTTTTTTCTCAGTCCGATTTCAGCTGAGAAAAAAAAAATCGCAGATGAACTGTAACTCATAGAGTAACCTTTTTTATCAGATTGCCCTTCTCCATTTTTCTTGCAGATGAGCATGAGCCCTTACAGTCACGTGACAACTAGCTTCTCTTCCTGCTTCTCTCAGTTTTACTTTGAAACATTGAGAGATTTAAGGAAGAGCAGCTCGTCGGCACGTGACTAAGGCCACGGCCCCACTATCAGTATTTGGCCAGTATTTGGCCAGTATTTTTTCTCAGGTGTGAGCCAAAACCAGGAGTGGGTGATAAGTGCAGAATTGGTGACTTGTTTCTATTATAACTTTTCTCTGATTGTTCCTCACCTGGTTTTGGCTCCCACTCCTGAGAAAAAATACTGACAGAATACTGACCAAATACTGATAGTGGGGCCGTGACCTAAGTGTACAAATCGCATATGTGCTTGGGGGCGCCAAACTGAATTCTTGCCCCGGGTGCTAGAAAACCCAGTCGCTGACTCGTGTTTGTTCAAATTATTGTACTTGTTGTTCGCTATGTATACCCCTTTTAAACATGTAAAGCGCCATGGTATTAATGGCGCTATAATAATAAATAATAATAATCTGTTCTTGTTCTTTATTACATAGCGTCCTCTCTTGTTAGATATACACTGTGTTCCAAATTATTATGCAAAAAGTGTTTAGGAGTGATAAGGTAAGAATTTTTTTGTTTGTCAGTTAAACTCATTGATGGTGATGTGTGTCAGGGCTCTTTATATCACTGTAAGCAATTGCAGACACCTGTGCTAGATAGTTTGGCAGGTGTGTCCAATGAAAGGCAAGACTACTTAAGAAGGCTGTCCCACATTATTAAGCAACCTACATTTTCTGCCAAAATGGGAAAGAAAAAGGATGTGTCGGCTGCTGAGAAGCAACAAATTGTGGAGTGTTTAGGTCAAGGCATGCCTACAATCAACATTGCCAAGACACTTCATCCTAATCATCGCACAATCAAGAAGTATGTAGCTGATTCACAGTACACACGTGTGCGTGCTGATAAGGGAAAATTGAGGACTCTTTCCTACAGGCAATTACGTCAGGTTAAAAGAGCAGCGGCAAAAAAGCCTTGTCATAGCAGCAGACAAGTTTTTGAAGCTGCTGGTGCCTCCAACGTCCCCCGAACAACAAGAAGCAGGGTCCTTCAGAGGTTTGCAGCTGTGTGTAAGCCATCCTGTCGACCTCCTCTATCCACTGCACACAAGCAGAAACGGCTCCAGTGGGCCAAACAATACATGAAGACTGACTTCAAAACTGTTTTGTTCACCGATGAGTGCCGTGCAACGCTCGATGGTCCAGATGGATGGAGTGGAGGATGGCTGGTTGATGGACACCCCATGCAAACACGGTTACGGCGCCAACAAGGAGGAGGTGGAGTAATGTTTTGTACTGGAATCATTGGGAGAGAGATTGTCGGCCCCTTTAGGATCTCTGAAGGGGTAAAGATGAACTCCATAATGTATGTTGAGTTTCTCAAACAGCACTTCCTGTCATGGTTCAAGAAGAAGAACCGTGCATTCCGCAGCAAGATCATTTTCACGCCTGATATTGCACCGTCTCATGCTGCACATAACACATCTGCATCTCTGGCTGCTATGGGCATAAAAGGGGACAAACTTATGGTGTGGCCCCCATGCTCCCCTGACCTCAACCCCATTGAGAACCTCTGGAGCATCATCAAAAGGAGTGTCTATGATGGCGGGAGGCAGTTCACATCTAAGCAACAGCTCTGGGAGGGTATTCTGTCCTCATGCAAAACAATTGAAGCAGAAACCATCCAAAACCTGACAAATTCAATGGACGAGAGAGTTCAGAAGCTTCTTTCGAACAAGGGGTCCTATGTGCAAATGTAACATCACCTAGAATAAAGTTTTGAGTTGCTTATAATTTCAAAAATGACCATTTTTTTGTTCTTTATTAAAATGAAAAGGTTGAAAACTCTGCTGTGCATAATAATTTGGAACATGCATTTTGAGTGCAGTTTGAGTGTTTTATTTTTTTAAATATACTGCTATCATAGGCAGTTTGTACAAAAACCTTTCAATTGTACTCTAATAGTTATTTGACTGGAAAATTACAATGACTGCAATTCATATAGGTAATTTGGGAAAATCTGAGAAAATATTATTTGCATAATAATTTGGAACACAGTGTAAACTGAAATGACTGCTGATGGAGCATGGGAAAGCTTCTTTTCTGATGGAGGAACTGATGGACTGGTCTTCTGGTCACCGGCTGCTCCATCAGCAGTCATTATATACCTAACAAGAGACGACTATGTAATAAAAGATTGGGCTGTGACTGACAAAAATAACAAGAATACGCTATGTAAGGGACAGCACTGTACATAACAGCAGAGGAAGCTATATAATAAGAGACGGTATCATATACTGTATAACTACAGAGGATGGTGCGTAATAAAGGAGGGTGTTATACATAATAAAAGAGGAAACTATGTAACTAAGGACGGCGCTATACATAATAAGTGAGAACACTATATACTAAGGGACTGTGCTATACATAATAAGGCTACATTCCTGCATCTGTGTGCAGTGTCGGTGTGCTGCCCACTTTTACAGACACATTGAGCATGTTCTATTCTAATCCTCAAAATCGGATCAGAACAGGATATTCTCTGACCCTCACGGATCTCATTCTCAGATCCGTGATTTTCATGGAGGTGTGAATGGATCTATAAAACTCTACGAGTCTGTGTGCCGTCTGATAAAAAAATCTGGCAGCACACGGACATTTCACACAAATGTGAGAATGCAGCCTAAGGGATTTTACAGATAACATTATCACTTCAAGTCACACAGTGCAGATACAGAATAATATTTACATCCAGGCACTTACCGCTGACGTCTTATCTGATCAGAGATGGTTTCTGTGGCTTCTTCTCCATCTGGTCAGACCTTCATGTCGACATCTCCCAGCCACAACTCGTATTGTCACAATGATCACCACAGCCCTGAAAATAACAAGGTCACATATATTGTATACACACGTGTCTCCCCCGCACTGCGCCCCTGAATACAGATATGTACCCACCATTAATATGCTATTAGCCACCACAAATCAAAATATAAAGTGATAAGCAGCACTGTGCCCTTCATTAACTATAATTTCCACGGCCCAATAAATGATTCAGTCTCTGTGACTCTCCCCAATTAACTTTAAAGCTACGTGCACACACAACGGTTTTGTTATAGAAAATCCGCAAGGTTATACAGTGCAAGCAAAGTGAATGAGATCCCTGAATCCTCAAGCACACGTTGCTTATTTTTTTCATTTCAGAGTTGCAGCAGATTAAAATCTGCATAATTTCAATTCTTGCAGCGTATTTCATTCATACTAATGAGTAGGGGAAAATATGCAACAAAAGCATGTAAAAAACGTGTCAAAAAATGTATTTTACGCAGCGTTCTTTCTTCCAAAATATTACGATATGCAGCAGAATTTTCTGCTGCAAATCCTTAACATGTGCACATAGCCTTTGTCCCTGTGCTGTGTCCCCCCTCCCATTCATTATAGGTCCTTGATAGCATAATAATGAATTTGGGGGTGGGAGAAGACATTATCAGGTACTTTGAACAACTTTGAGCAAGACATGCTCATCGGTGCTTGACTAGCTGGGACCAGAATTTCAAAAAATACCAACCTTGTGCTATGGTGTTGTGAGTAACCAAGAATGGGGGATCCTGTAAACATAAACAACTTGTCAATGCAAGGGGTCAAAGGAGAATGTCACAAATTGTTCTGAATTGAACAGGGATTGCACAGGCAAGCAAACTGCAGCCAAATACAACTTTGGTGCCCCAAACAACATGTCAGAACACACATCAGAGCCACCACACATGGGCTATAGCAACAGATGGCCAATTTGAATGGCATTTCTGTTTCATGGAATCAGGAAGGTAAACCTCCAGTAGGCCAAAAAGAGAACAAAAGAGAACAAATATTGGATGATTCTCCGAGCAGTGGAAAACATTGCCTGGTCAGATAAATGCAGATTTCTGTTGAATCATGCTGATAGCAAGGTCAGAATTTGTCACACGCAGCATTAATCAATTTATTTTACCTTTAAGGTGTGAACAGCTCAGGGTAGTGGAGGTAGAGTAATGGTTTGTAGATTGTTTTCATGGACTCTCTGGCACCTATAGATGGATCCTTGGCCAGTAATGCTTACCTACTGGCGGGGAGGAGTTGGAGTGATGTAGGTGGGGCGTTGGAGTGGGTGTGCTGGCTGCTTGCTTGCAGCTCAGTACAAGGAATGATGGGAAACGTAGTCAGAAGGGAGCAGAGGATTCTGAACAAGTGATTGCTATGACAACAGATTTAATGCCTGGACACAGAAAGCATTAAACAACATGAAACTTGGCAGAAAAGATATATGGGGATATTTAGAGGCATTATCTTTAAACATTTATTGCAAAACTAGTAACTGAGTCAGGGGTGGTGGATAACCTCTTTAAATTTTGTAAAATGCAAGGTGGGGCTTTCATAGATCATACACTCACCAATTAGCTCATGATAATGTCAATGCTCCACCAATTTTAGTAACTTGCTGTCACCTATAACTCAGCCCTTGAATGCTGGCATTGTCATGAGATGATAAATGTTATTTGTTTCTCCTATAACTGTTTTCAATGTCATGATGGATAGGTGTATATAATATACTGTATCATTATTTTTACAGTGAACTGTTGAAAAGATAGATAGATGGATGGATGGATGGATAGATAGATAGATAGATAGATAGATAGATAGATAGATAGATAGATAGATAGATGGATTTGTAACACAGGTGCCATTATGCAAGCAACTCAGAGACACAAGGCGGGAACAGTCAGGGGTTGATATAACCACTTTATATGTATAACAACTATTATGCAAGGGGGTTAGTAGCAAGGGTAATAAACAGCAACTTGGAATAACAATGAGAAATATATTCGGTGAATTACACTAAAGTTCTTTGCAACAGTGTGATGCACCCAGTTGTGGGAGTCACACATGAGTTCTCTATATATGGCCCTAGCGGGGGGGTCACCGATTCTTCCTGCTAGGCCGCAAGTCTCTTCCGGATAAAGTCTATCAGATCCCGTTTAGCCTCCCACGGACCAACCGGCCCCCTCCCAATCTGAGATCCTAATCTCAACTGTCCCCGGTACCGTAGGAGAGAGTTGGAAGTGACGGCTCTGTTCACTAGCGCAATTCTTCCGCTGTCACTGGCGCGTCTCTCCTGACGCAGTCCTCTCTCAGCTCTTCTTGGCTTGACCGTCGACGGTAGACTCTTATGCTTGAGGTAAGGGGATCCAGACCACGGCTTTGGGAAGGCGGCGTTGGGTTCCGGGAACTTACTCTGTGTGGAGCGCCGGTCCTGGCTCTGACCAACATGAGCAGGACTCAGGGCGCTTCTGTGAGGAGCCCGGAGCTTATCAGGCGGTGCCCGGCTCTGGTGCGACACAGGCCTCCAGCTGAGGCCTGTCGCACTGGGCTCTGCGGTCCCTCTGGAGCACGTCTGCTCCACTCTGCAGCCTGGCGCCAACTCTCTGGCTGCAGTGTCTTCTCCTATGCATATCTGCAACTTGTGCTCTCTTGGCGCCAAAAGCCCTTTGCAATCAGGGCTTTTATACCCAGGAAATCCTCCGGGTCACCTGATCAGGTCCAGCACGCAAAGTCTCTCCCCCTGCAAATCTGATAGCACCATTTGGTTCCTGCTAACGCAATTCTTTGTTTTACTTTCACTTTCAGTTTGTTCTAGCAGAGGTGGTGTTCGCTTAGTTACTTAGCCTCTCTTGTCCATCTCTCTACAGATAGATGGATAGATAGATAGATAGATAGATAGATAGATATGTGAGCAATAGATAATAAATTGGTAGATAAACAGACAGACAGACTGAAAGGCAGAGGCATAACAAGTGACCATGCTGCATACACATTAAATGGAAATATACTTGGTATTAATGGAAAGGAAAAGGACTTGGGTGTTGTGATTACAAGAAAGCTGAGCAGCATTACTTGATGTCAGGCAGCAGCCACAAAAGCAAACAAGATTTAGGGTGTATAAAAAAGAGATAAAATCCAGTGATCCCATTGTACTGTTACCCCTCTATAAATCACTTGTAAGGCCAAACCTAGAATATGAAATCCAGTTTTGGGCTCCACATTATAAAAAGGATATTCAGGAGTTCAAAGTTTAAAGATGGGCAACTAGATCATTAGATGGCATGGAAGTCCTCTCCTATGATACGGGGTGAAAAAAAATTGGGCTTGTTTAGATCTCATTTATGTGCATCTGGTCAACACAAAGGACTGGCACATGAACAGGGTACATTTATTACATGTGGAGGAAAGGTGATTCCGGCAGTTAAATTGGAAAGGATTCTTGACAGTTAGAGCATTAAAACTGTGGAATGCCTTACCGTAAGAGGTAGTAATGGCATATACTATAACAGCATTTAAAAGAGAGATATGCTTTTCTCACAACAAATGGCAATTAGGGTTATAAATAATCTAGCGATAGAGAATGTATAATTGGTGGAGAAAGGTTGAACTTGATAAACCTATGTCTTTTTTCAACCTATGTAACTATATAAATTACAATAAAAAATGAAAGAGGCCCCACTCCTCCATGACACCATCAGTAGAGAGCTTAGAACATGAGAAACCTATGACAATTTTGTTCCTTGACCTGTGCACACAGTGATGTCAGGCACAGTAGACGATAATGCACACAGTGATGTCAGGCACAGTACATGATAATGCATACAGTAATGCTACAGTGCATAATAATGCACACTGATGTCACAGTACATGATAATGCACACAGTGGTGTCACAGTGCATAATAATGCACACAGTGATGTCACAGTACATGACCAAAGCACACAGTGATGTCACAATACATGATAATATACACAGTGATGCCACAGTGCATAATAAGGCACACAGTGATGTCACGATACAGGGCTATGGCCTAATAATATCTAAGGACAGGAAAAACACAGAGAAAAAGGCCACCACACACACAATGATATCACAGCACATGAATAAAACACACAGAATGATGGTACTATCTATGCAGTGATTTCACAGTAAAGGACTAGCGCATTTAGTCACAGCATATGAATAATATAAAAGGCAATGTCACAGTATAGGAACGGTGCACATAGTGATGTAACAGCACAGGAATAATGCATATCCTTATTAACGGGACCTAACCCATTAATGGAGATGGGCCCCCTTAGTTGTTGGGCCCCATAGCAGCTACATTGTCTTGTATCTTGATAGTTTTTTCCATGAAGTCATAAATATAACTAATTCTAACAATCTAATACAGCAACCTTATTATTATTGTTACTAATCTTCAGATTTTTAATAATTGTTATTTACTGTCATGCAGTAATATCCTATAAAAATCCAGACTCTGGATTCAGCAAAATCCCTTCACTTCTTCATGTACAGTTGCAACTTGTCAGGATACAATAACTCCCCTCCTGTCAGGAGGTGCGATCTCTCCCTTCCAGCTAGTGCTTGATTTACCTAAATACTTAACGAGGGACTCAGTAGGAGTCTGGTATTCTAAGGAAATGTAAGACTTTAATAGCTACTACAGAAAGTGATGGATTTGGCAGCAATTATGAGAACAATTTTGGTGAAGTGTTAATTGTATATGATAAGTAATACAAATACACAGATTGTTAACCTCTTCATTAATTGTGTTTTGAATCATAATAAGTGTTGACTGGCAGGCGGATTGGTTCTAATCCTCAGACAGTATGCAGATCCCTCTGATTACTATTGACAATGCAACTAGGGCTACTGAACTACACTCGTCCAAGTTCACACTAATGTTTCCTCCTGTCCATTTATTTTCATTTTCAGATTCAAGCCAATTGAATTATTTTTTTTTATAGATCAGCAATCTATCTAATTTTTATTACTATTCTGTTGCATACAGAAGAACCTAATCACATAGTCTGGTTTATTTGTTTCCATCCATATACAGTGGGTACGGAAAGTATTCAGACCCCTTCACATTTTTCACTCTTTGTTTCATTGCAGCCATTTGGGAAATTCTAAAAATTTCATTTTTTTTCTCATTAAAGTACACTCTGCACCCCATCTTGACTGAAAAAAAAACAAATGTAGAATTTTTTGCAAATTTATTAAAAAAGAAAAACTGAAATATCACATGGTCATAAGTATTCAGACCCTTTGCTCAGTATTGAGTAGAAGCACCCTTTTGAGCTAGTACAGCCTTGAGTCTTCTTGGGAATGATGCAACAAGTTTTTCACACCTGGATTTGGGGATCCTCTGCCATTCTTCCTTGCAGATCCTCTCCAGTTCCATCAGGTTGGATGGTGAATGTTGGTGGACAGCCATTTTCAGGTCTCTCCAGAAATGCTCAGTTGGGTTTAGGTCAGGGCTCTGGCTGGGCCAGTCAAGAATGGTCACAGAGTTGTTCTGAAGCCACTCCTTTGTTATTTTAGCTGTGTGCTTAGGGTCATTGTCTTGTTGGAAGGTGAACCTTCGGCCAAGTCTGAGGTCCAGAGCACTCTGGAAGAAGTTTTCATCCAGGATATCTCTACTTGGCCGCATTCATGTTTCCTTCAATTGCAACCAGTTGTCCTGTCCCTGCAGCTGACAAACACCCCCATAGCATGATGCTGCCACCACCATGTTTCACTGTTGGGATTGTATTGGGCAGGTGATGAGCAGTGCCTGGTTTTCTCCACACATATCACTTAGAATTATCACCAAAAAGTTCTATCTTCGTCTCATCAGACCAGAGAATCTTATTTCTTATAGTCTGGGAGTCCTTCATGTGTTTTTGAGCAAACTCTATGCGGGCTTTCATACAGTGGTGGCCAAAAGTATTGGCACCCCTGCAATTCTGTCAGATAATACTCAGTTTCTTCCTGAAAATGATTGCAATCACAAATTCTTTGGTATTATTATCTTCATTTAATTTGTCTTCAATGAAAAAACACAAAAAGAATTGTCCTAAAGCCAAATTGGATACAATTCCACACCAAACCTAAAAAAGGGGGTGGACAAAAGTATTGGCACTGTTTGAAAAATCATGTGATGCTTCTCTAATTTGTGTAATTAACAGCATCTGTAACTTACCTGTGGCACCTAACAGGAGTTGGCAATAACTAAATCACACTTGCAGCCAGTTAACATGGATTAAAGTTGACTCAACCTCTGTCCAGTGTCCTTGTGTGTACTACATTGAGCATGGAGAAAAGAAAGAAGACCAAAGAACTGTCTGAGGACTTGAGAAACCAAATTGTGAGGAAGCATGAGCAATCTCAAGGCTACAAGTCCATCTCCAAAGACCTGAACGTTCCAGTGTCTTCCGTGCGCAGTGTCATCAAGAAGTTTCAAGCCCATGGCACTGTGGCTAACCTCCCTAGATGTGGACGGAAAAGAAAAATTGACGAGAGTTTTCAGCGCAAGATTGTGCGGATGGTGGATAAAGAACCTCGACTAACATCCAAACAAGTTCAAGCTGCCCTGCAGTCCGAGGGTACAACAGTGTCAACCCGTACTATCCGTCGGCGTCTGAATGAAAAGGGTCTGTATTGTAGGATACCCAGGAAGACCCCACTTCTTACCCCGAGACATAAAAAAGCCAGGCTGGAGTTTGCCAAAACTTACCTGAGAAAGCCTAAAACGTTTTGGAAGAATGTCCTCTGGTCAGATGAGACAAAAGTAGAGCTTTTTGGCAAAAAGCATCAACATAGAGTGTACAGGATAAAAAAAGAGGCTTTCAAAGAAAAGAACACGGTCCCTACAGTCAAACATGGCGGAGGTTCCCTGATGTTTTGGGGTTGCTTTGCTGCCTCTGGCACTGGACTGCTTGACCGTGTGCATGGCATTATGAAGTCTGAAGACTACCAACAAATTTTGCAGCATAGGGCCCAGTGTGAGAAAGCTGGGTCTTCCAGCAGGGCAATGACCCAAAACACACTTCCAAAAGCACTATAAAATGGTTTGAGAGAAAGCACTGGAGACTTCTAAGGTGGCCAGCAATGAGTCCAGACCTGAATCCCATAGAACACCTGTGGAGAGATCTCAAAATGGCAGTTTGGAGAAGGCACCCTTCAAATATCAGGGACCTGGAGCAGTTTGCCAAAGAAGAATGGTCTACAATTCCTGCAGAGCATTGTAAGAAACTCATTGATGGTTACCGGAAGCGGTTGTTCGCAGTTATTTTGGCTAAAGGTTGTGCAACCAAGTATTAGGCTGAGGGTGCCAATACTTTTGTCTGGCCCATTTTTGGAGTTTTGTGTGAAATGATCAATGATTTGATTTTTGCTTCATTCTCTTTTGTGTTTTTTCTTTGCAAGCAAATTAAATGAAGATAATAATACCAAAGAATTTGTGATTGCAATCATTTTCAGGAAGAAACTGAGTATTATCTGACAGAATTGCAGGGGTGCCAATACTTTTGGCCACCACTGTATGTCTTGCACTGAGGAGAGGCTTCCGTCGGGCCACTCTGCCATAAAGACCCAACTGGTGGAGGGCTGCAGTGATAGTTGACTTTGTGGAACTTTCTCCCATCTCCCTACTGCATCTCTGGAGCTCAGCCACAGTGATCTTGGGGTTCTTCTTTATCTCTCTCACCAAGGCTCTTCTCCCACGATTGCTCAGTTTGGCTGGACGGCTAGGTCTAGGAAGACTTCTGATGGCCCCAAACTTCTTCCATTTAAGGATTATGGAGGCCACTGTGCTCTTAGGAACCTTGAGTAATGCAGAAATTTTTTTGTAACCTTGGCCAGATCTGTGCCTTGCCACAATTCTGTCTCTGAGCTCCTTGGGCAGTTCCTTTGAGCTCATGATTCTCATTTGGTCTGACATGCACTGTGAGGTCTTATATAGACAGGTGTATGCCTTTCAAAATCAAGTCCTATCAGTTTAATTAAACAGAGCTGGACTCCAATGAAAGAGTAGAACCTTTACAAGGAGGAACACAAGGAAATGGACAGCATGTGACTTAAATATGAGTGTCTGAGCAAAGGGTCTGAATACTTATGACCATGTGATATTTCAGTTTTTCTTTTTTAATAAATTTGCAAAAATCTCTACATTTCTGTTTTTTTCAGTCAAGGTGGGGTGCAGAGTGTACTTTAATGAGAAAAAAATGAACTTTTTAGAATTTACCAAATGGCTGCAATGAAACAAAGAGTGAAAAATTTAAAGGGGTCTGAATACTTTCCATACCCACTGTAGAATGGGTGCAGTCCCACAGTAATGGGAGGGATCCATTAATCTAAATTCACAAACAGTGCCTTGAAAAAGTATTCATACCCCATGAACGTGTCCAGGTTTTTTACACCCACAAAATTAAAGCACAACTTTTGTTTTCATTTTTATTTCAGAAATCAATAGTGCACATGAAAATAAGCAACTTTGTAATATATCTAAACAGATTAATCTGTTTTTTTTCTCTGCCAAAATTGATCAGTCATTATAAAAATTCTCAATTCTGAGGTATCCCGACCCCCATAGGAGTCAATGGGGACCCAAACTTTGGAGCTGTTAAATGGTCTCTCTTTCTCTCTCTCTCCCTCTCTCCTCAGCATCCGAACTCCGAACACTAAAATGGACAGTCGGGGTCCGCTCATCTCTAATCGGCGCCCTCGTGATGTGATTGCGGGTCACTGATTGGTTAGCATGACAGCTGGGGGTCAGCTGATGACATCCATGCCTGTCATTACAGAACTCCTTTGAAACCCTGCCTGTGATCCGGCTTCAAAGGAGACAGTGATTTTTGCTATATGCAGCGATGCTGCGGCATCGCTGCATATAGCACAAGCGATCGGACAATCGCAACTTCAAGTCCTCTAAGGCAACTAAGAATAACAGTTAAATGTAAAAAAATGTTTTAAAAAATATAAAAAAAAAATCAAAAAATTCAAATCACCCCTTTTTCCCCATTGAAAATAAAGATATATATATAAAAAATACACATATGTGGTATAGCCGCGTTCAGAAAAGTCCATTCTATCAAAATAGAAAAAAAATTAACTCGATCAGTAAACACTGCAAATGAAAAAAAATCAAGAACGCCAAAATTATGTTTTTTGGTCGCCTCAATTCCACAGTAAAAACTGTAACAAGCGATCAAAAAGTCACATCTATTCCAAAATGGTACTAATAAAAATTCGGTCTCACCCCGCATAAAGTAAGCCATCACACAGCTCCATTGGCTGAAAAATAAAAATGTTATGCGTCTTGGAAAATGATGACGCAACCTAAAAATAATTTTTTGTAAACTTCTCATTTTTTTCAGCGCTAAAATGATAAAAAAACGTGACATGTTGGGTATCGCCGTAATCGTATTGATGAGGATAATCATGTTACAAAGTCATTTTTATCACAAAATGTACACCGTAAAAATCATTCCCAAAAAACAATGTCAAAATTGCATTTTTTTTCATAATTTCACCACACTTGGAATTTTTTTCACATTTTCTAGTACACTATGTGGTAAAATGAATAGTATCATTCAAAAGTACAACTTGTCCTGCAAAAACAAGCCTTCACATGTCTTTGTGGACAGAAAAATAAAAGAGCTGTGACTGGGAAGAAGGGGAGCAAAAAACGGAAATGCAAAAATGGAAATTGGCCGCGACATGAAGGGATTAAATGTATTTTATTGATATTTTTTGTAATATACCAACACAAAGCAGCAAGTATTTGTCAAGTGTAAAGGAAATGATACATGGTTTTCAAAATATTTTAAAAATGTAAATCTGAAAATTGTGACGTGCATTTGTGTATAGCCCCCCGAATCAATACTTTGTTGGACTACCTTTCTCTGCAATTACCACTGTGAGTCTTTTTAGGTATGTCTCTATCAGCTCTGCACATCTAGAGACTACATTTTTTGTCCATTCTTCTTTGCAAACTAACTCTAACTCAGTGCGATTTATGTAGAGCATCTGTGAACAGCAATTTTCAAGTCTTGCCACAGATTCTCAATGGGATTTACGTATGGACTTTGATTGGGCCATTCAAACACATGAATATGCTTTTATCTAAGCTATTCCACTGTAGCTCTGTTAGTATGTTCAGGGTTGTTGTCCTGATGGAAGGTGAACCTACATCCCAGTCTCAAGTCTTTTGCAACCTCTAACAGGTTTTCCACCAGGATTACCCTGTATTTAGCTCCATCCATCCTCCCATTAACTCTGTTCAGCTTTCCTGACCCTGCTGAAGAAAAGAATCCCAACAGCATGATGTTGCCACCACCATGTTTGACGGTTGGGATGATGTTTTCAGGGTGATGTGCAGTGTTAGTCTTTCCCCACACGTAGCATATCACATTTAGCCCCAAAAGTTCTACTTTGGTCCCAGAGCACATTCTTCCGCATGCTAGCTGAGTCCTCTACAAAGCTTTTTGCAAACTGTAAACAGGACTTCTTATGTCTTGTTTTCAAAAATGACTTTTTTCTTGCTGTTCTTCTATAGAGGCCAGATTTATGGTGTGCACAACTAATAGTTGTCCTGTGGACAGATTCTCCCACCTGAGATGTGGATCTCTACAGCTCCTCCATGGGCCTCTCTGCTGCATCTTTAAATAGTGCTCTGCTTGCTTGGAATGTCAGTTTAGGTGGACGGCCAGGTCTTCATAGGTTTGCAGTTGTGCCATACTCTTTCCATTTTTGGATGATGGGGCTATGTTTTTTAGAACCTAACCCTGATTTACTCTTCTCCATAACTTTATCCCTGACTTGTCTGGTGTGTCACTCAAGATTTTATTTAGGGTATAGACTACCGGAAGCTGAATATGAATGCATGTCACAATTTTCAGATTTATATTTTTAAAATATGTAGAAAAACATGTATCATCATTTCCTTTACATTTCACAAATACTGGATACTATGTGTAACATCCCTGGCGGCGTGCTTGCATAGTGCACCACCTCCCACTATGCAAGACCGCAATCTTACCTCTCAGTCCAGCCTGCAAATCTTGCTCCAGTTCATGCTGTGTGCATGTCTCTTGACTGATTGCTTAGGGCGGCGGCCCGGTTACTTCCTGATTCTTATAGCTGCTGTGGGCGCACCCCTAATGCGTCTCCAGCCTATTGCTGTGAGTCACTGGATATTTAAACCCCCTCCACCCAGTAGGAGGTGCCTGAGCAACACTAACATTCAGTGTGCTCCCTGACTCTGAAGTTGCCAGGTCCAGTTCTGCTTCTTGTCTGTTTCCGCCATCTCTGGGGAGTGCATACCCAGGCCTATTATCTGTGACTTCTTGTCCGTTTCCGCCATCTCTGGGGGCTGTATACCCAGGCTCGTTCTTGTATCTCTTTGCAGTAGCAGTTCCTGTCTGAGCTGTATCCTAGCCTGTTACCTGTTTGTCTCTATGTCCGTACCTTCCCTTTTCCTGCAGTATCTGAACCTGCACCTAACTCCAACTCTTTGTCTCTGTACTTCTGTTTGTGAGATTTGTGTTCACTCGCTACTTCATAGGAAGTACCTTGTGTGTATCTGGTTTGGCTTGTCCCTTTTCCCTTCCTCCGTATCTTCCTGTATTTTCCAGTCTGTTCCATGTGAACAGAGCCCTGTCTTCTCTGCCTTGTCCACCGCACCTGCGGTTTCGCTCCGCTCTGTCTTGCCCACCGCTCTGGCGGTTTCTCTCTGCTCTGACTTGCCCACTGCTCCGGCAGTTTCCCTCTGCTCTGCCTTACCCACCGCTCCGGCGGTTTCTCTCTGCTCTGACTTGCCCACCGCTCCGGCGGCTTCCCTCTGCTCTGCCTTACCCACCGCTCTGGTGGCTTCTCTCTGCTCTGACTTACCCACCGCTCCGGCGGCTTCTCTCTGCTCTGACTTGCCCACCGCTCCGGCGGCTTCTCTCTGCTCTGCCTTGCTCACCGCACCAGCTGTTTCTCTCTGATCTGACTTACCCACCGCTCCGGCGGCTTCTCTCTGCTCTGCCTTGCCCACCGCTCCGACGGTTCCGCTCTGCTCTGCCTTGTCCACCGCACCTGCGGATTCTCTCTGCTCTGCCTTGTCCACCGCTCCGGCGGTCCGCTCTGCTCTGCCTTGCCCATCGCACCTGCGGTTTTCACTCCACTCTGCTTGCTCACCGCACCAGCAGTTCCTCTCTGCTCTGCCTTGTCCTCCGCTCCGGCGGTTTCACTTTACTCTGCTTGTCTACCGCATGTGCGGCTCTCTACCTGTCTCTCAGTCTGTACTGGACCCTATCCAGCCTGCACTCCAACCTGCTAGTACCTCCCGGTCTGCACTCCAGCCGTGCTTGCCAGTATCTCCCTGTCTGCATACCAGCCGTGCTTGCCAGTGCCCACCTGTCTGCATACCAGCCGTGCTTGCCAGTGCCCACCTGTCTGCATACCAGCCGTGCTTGCCAGTGCCCACCTGTCTGCATACCAGCCGTACTTGCCAATACCCACCTGCCTGTATGCCAATCTAACCTGCCTGTTCCTGCATTCCCCGGTGTGGGTCAACAACTGTGACCGGGGTCTGACCTGGAGTCGCACCTGGTCCCTCTGCTCGGTTCCTCCTTGGTCCACGGAGTCGACTAAGCCGGCATGCAACCTTGGTCGGATCGGGTTGATACTTAGTTACGCGTCTCCAGGCACTCCTCGGTTCATGGTACAGTGGGATCACTAATCACGCTCATGCCAGTCAGTCCGGGCGCAAGCGTAACACTATGCGTTGGTACATCACATAAAGTTTCAACAAAATAAGTTTAAAGTGCACCTGTCAGCAGGATTGTGCTCAGTAAGCTACATACACTGTCAGGTGGGCGACATTACACTGTTTAAAATGATACCTTGGTTGATGAAATCCGTCCTGTGGTTCTTGTGTAATCTTTACTTTCAGTTTGGAGATAATGATATGCTCGTGCTTTGGGGAGGAACTGTGGTGCTCTATCTGGTGCTCTGCTTACATATTCATCTGTATGCTCTTATAACTGCTCACTGTGTCTTCACTGACCTGCCTCCCATTTTACATAATGCATCTAGTAGTGCAGGGCTGGGTAAAATAGGGGGCAGGTCAGTGACGGCACAGTGAGCTGTCATAAGAGCATACAGATAAATATGTAACCAGAGCACCAGATAGAGCCCACCACACAGGCTCCCCGGAGCATGAGCATATCATTATCTCCAAACTGAAAGTAAAGATTACACAAGAACCACAGGATTGTTAGAACCTTGCTCTTAGGTTTTTTTTCCTTTGCTGGTCACATGACCTTGTTGGCCTATTTAATCCTGCTCCGCCCTTCTGGCTTTGCTGGACTTCATTGTATATCTACTTTCTAGCTAGCCTGTGCTCTGTGTCTTGCTCTGTTAGTTTGCTTGGTCTACTGACCTCTATGTTCTATATATTTTGTTTGTTCGTCTGTCTGCTACTATTTCTGTTAGGAGGTGTCCCATATTCCTCCCAGTCCTTAGTACTTGTAGGGATTCCTTCCCCACATCTATAGGTCTCCGTACAGACTAGCTTAGGACTTTAGCAGGTCTGATCGCAGGATCAGGTCCCCTGTTACATCGTAGGGATTCAGCTGAGTTCTATCGTAGGGACAGATCTCCTCTCTTTCCTTAGCTCTGGTAGCAGAACATAACAGTAAGTTCAGCCAGCAAATTCTCTAAGGAAAGATTTTTCTGTTCCATCATGGTGTCGGTTCAGGATTTGGTTCATCGCCTGCAGGGACTCTCTCTGGAGGTGGCCGAGCTCCGTCAGCACGTGAGTAACTGTCCTGGAGCACATTTCTTGGAGCCTAAGGTATGTTTGCCGGATTTATTTTTTGGTGAACACCGAGAATTTTTTTCATTCAAAAATGCTTGCTTATTGTATTTTCGTTTGAGACCTAAGTCCTCTGGGGATGAATCCCAGCGCGTAGGGTTCATAATGTCACTTTTGCGCAAAGAGCCTCAGGAGTGGGCCTTTTCTTTGCAACCTAGTGATACATGCTTCAGATCAGTGGATAGTTTTTTTTCTGCTTTGGGACTATTATATGATGATCCTGACCGTGTCGCATCAGCTGAGACTGAGTTGAGACGTTTAAAACAAGGATCAGGTAATGTGGAAAAATATTGTACTCATTTCCGTCGTTGGTCTACTCAAACAGGGTGGAACGATTCTGCTCTGAAAAGTCTATTTCTTGCTGGGCTCAGTGAAAGGGTTAAAGACCTGCTAATTGCTTATCCTACACCTGAAGATTTGCAACAGGCTATGCAATTAGCTATACGGGTGGATAGAAGACTGCGTGCAAGGGTTAATGAGAGCAAATCCTCTGCTATGTCAGTTTCTGGTTATGAGAATGTGTGTACTAACAGTGGTGAACCGATGGAGATTGGATCGGTGGCACCTCGCTCTCAAGAAAAAGACCGTCGATTTTCTGAAGGCTTGTGTTTCTATTGCGGAAAATCTGGTCATTTGATTAAAGGCTGTGAGCTTCGTATGAAGAAAGAAAAAAAAAATGGTCAGTCATGCCCGTATTGCCTGTTTAAATTCCAAGGGTGTATTTTTAGCTGCTTCCACGATTGCTCAGGAAAAATTAATGGAATTTCGGGTGTTTGTCGATTGTGGGTCTACTCTGAATGTAATTGATGGGGGATTCGTGGAAAGACTCAATTTAAAACCTGAACCTTTATCATCCCCCATTGCTGTGGTTTCTGTGGATGGTTCCCCTTTGAAGAATATTACTCTCAAGGTCTGTGAATTTCCTCTCACTATTAATGGTGTTCACCATGAGAAATTGGATTTGGTAGTGTTGAATAACTTGCCTTCTCCAGTAATATTGGGATTGCCCTGGTTAAAATTTCACAATCCTGTACTGGATTGGTCTACCAGTGAAATTAAATCCTGGAGCCATAAATGTTATGACAAGTGTTGTAACGGGCGTATTGCAGCTTTGGATAGGGGAGAATTGCCTGTTCCTATTCAGGATTTTTGGAGAGTTTTTTCTGAGAAGGAATCGCAGGTTTTGCCTCCCCATAGAGACTATGATTGTTCTATTGAATTTGTCCCTGGAGCGACTCTTCCTAAAAGTCGTTTATTTAACCTTACTATTCCTGAGAGGAAGGCTTTGGAGGAATACATACAGACAAGTTTGGCCGCCGGTCACATTAGGCCCTCTAAGTCTCCTGTGGCGGTTGGATTTTTTTTTGTAAAAAAAAAGGACGGCGGTTTACGTCCTTGTCTGGATTTTCGTGAGATTAACAAAATTACTGTACGCAATCCTTACCCACTGCCATTGATTCCTGATCTGTTTAACCAGTTAATGGGGGCAAGTGGTTCTCTAAAATTGACATTAAGGGGGCATACAATCTGTTGCGCATGAAGGAGGGTGACGAATGGAAGACTGCTTTTAACACTCCTGTGGGTCATTTTGAGAATCTGGTTATGCCTTTTGGTCTTACTAATGCTCCTGCATTTTTTCAGAATCTGATTAATGACATCCTTAGACCTTTGATCGGTAAAAATGTGGTTGTGTATTTGGATGACATTTTGATTTATTCGCCGGATCTGGAGTCTCATTGGCGGAGCGTGCGTGAGGTATTACAGTTATTAATGGACAATTCGCTTTTTGCTAAGCTGGAGAAATGTGAGTTCGCTGTACAGAGAATTAGTTTTTTGGGCTACATTATCTCCAGCAAAGGTTTTGAGATGGATCCGGTTAAGGTTCAGGCTGTGCAGGAATGGCCTAGGCCTATTGGTTTGAAATCGATACAGAGGTTTTTGGGTTTCGCCAATTACTATAGAAAATTCATAAAAAATTTTTCTAGTATTGTCAAACCTCTGACTGATCTCACCAGGAAAGGTGCTGATGCGGTTCAGTGGTCTTCTGAGGCCATTGAAGCTTTTGTGTATCTCAAGGAGAGGTTCACCTCTGCTCCCATCCTTATGCAGCCTGATGTTACTAGGCCGTTTTTGGTTGAGGTTGATGCTTCCTCTGTGGGGGTTGGCGCAGTATTGTCTCAGGATAACGGGGATGGATTACATCCCTGTGCCTTTTTTTCAAAAAAAATTTCGGAGACTGAACTGAATTACGATATTGGTAATCGGGAATTATTGGCTATTAAACTCGCATTTGAACACTGGCGCCACTTCTTGGAAGGTGCGGAATTTCCCGTTCAGGTTCTTACGGATCATAAAAATCTGATATATCTTGATGCTGCCAAGCGCCTGAATGCCCGTCAGGCTAGGTGGGCACTGTTTTTCTCGCGGTTTAATTTCTCCGTTACTTACATCCCTGGTACTAAGAATGTTAAGGCGGATGCCTTGTCTCGCAGTTTTTCTCCCATAGTCGGTGCTGAGAAAGAGGAGAACATTTTACAAGAAGGTGTTGTGATAGCTGCTTTGGACTCCGTTTTGGAAAATGAGATTCTTAAAGCACAGGAGAATGCCCCTTCTAACACTCCTCATGGGAGGTTGTTTGTGCCTGGGACCTTTAGGAGAGATTTGTTTGTTGAGTGTCACGAATCTCGGTTGGCAGGTCATCCCGGAATCTCTGAGACCAAGAGACTGGTGGGTCGCAGTTTTTGGTGGCCTGGATGGCAGAAGGAAGTCATTAAGTGGGTGCGTCAATGTACTATATGTGCTAGATCTAAGTCCTCACATACTCCTGCTGCGGGGTTGCTTTGTCCTTTGGAGGTTCCCAGTGCTCCTTGGACACATTTGGCTATGGACTTTATAACTGACCTTCCCCCCTCTGAGGGTTTTACTGTCATCTGGGTGGTCGTGGACCGTTTTAGCAAGATGTGTCACTTGGTTCCTTTCGTCAAACTGCCCTGCGCTAAAACTCTCGCTAAGGCCTTTGTCAAGGAAATTGTCAGACTTCATGGCGTTCCTACTGACATTGTTTCTGATAGGGGTCCTCAGTTCGTGGCTCGTTTTTGGCGTGCCTTTTGTGATAGGTTGGGAGTTCATTTGTCGTTCTCGTCCGGATATCATCCTGAATCTAATGGCCAGACAGAAAGGAAAAACCAGGATGTTGAGCAGTTCTTGCGTTGTTTTGTGGCAGACAATCAAGAGGGGTGGTCTGAGTTTCTGCCACTTGCTGAATTTGCTCTGAACAATCATACATCTTCTTCTGCTGGTTGTTCGCCTTTTTTTTGTTGTTCTGGGAGACATCCGTCGTTTGGGTCGTTCTCCAAGTTGGGATCTGCCGTGCCTGAGGAAGAGAATTTTTCCGGTGATTTGGAGAGAGTTTGGACGGATGTGCGTGGTAATCTTCAGGAGGCCAACAGAAAATCTAAAGACTACTTTGATAGGAAACGACAGGAGGTTTTGTTCGCTGTTGGTGACATGGTTTGGTTGTCCTCTAGGAATCTGCGGTTGAGGATTCCTTCAAAGAAATTGGGTCCCAAGTTTGTAGGGCCCTTTAAGGTGCTTCAGGTTGTCAACCAATCTGCTGTTAGGTTGGAGGTTCCTACCTCCTGGAGAATTAATCCGGTATTTCATGTCTCTCTGTTGAAAAAAGCTGTTGTATCGGATTGTGACGCCTCTGCCTCTGTTCCTCCGGTGGTGGAGGACGGGGAATATGAAATTTATCGCATCCTTAACTCTAGACGGTATAGAGGTAGTTTGCAGTATCTTGTGGCCTGGAAAGGTTTCGGTCCCGAGGATAACTCTTGGGTGAGGTCGGATGATGTTTCCGCGTCCAGACTTATCAGAGCGTTTCACAGGAGATTTCCTGATAAGCCTGGTCCTAGGGGATCCGGAGGATCCTCTTAGAAAGGGGGGTACTGTTAGAACCTTGCTCTTAGGTTTTTTTTCCTTTGCTGGTCACATGACCTTGTTGGCCTATTTAATCCTGCTCCGCCCTTCTGGCTTTGCTGGACTTCATTGTATATCTACTTTCTAGCTAGCCTGTGCTCTGTGTCTTGCTCTGTTAGTTTGCTTGGTCTACTGACCTCTATGTTCTATATATTTTGTTTGTTCGTCTGTCTGCTACTATTTCTGTTAGGAGGTGTCCCATATTCCTCCCAGTCCTTAGTACTTGTAGGGATTCCTTCCCCACATCTATAGGTCTCCGTACAGACTAGCTTAGGACTTTAGCAGGTCTGATCGCAGGATCAGGTCCCCTGTTACATCGTAGGGATTCAGCTGAGTTCTATCGTAGGGACAGATCTCCTCTCTTTCCTTAGCTCTGGTAGCAGAACATAACAAGGATGGATTTCATCAATCAAGGTATCATTTTAAACAGTGTAATGTCATCCACCTGACAGTGTATGTAGTTTACTGAGCATAATCCTGCTGACAGGTGCACTATAAGTTTGTAGGTGTTATGTGAAAAAATATGGAAAAGTTCACGGAGTAGGAATACTTTTTCAAGGCACTGTATGCTGTTTGGTGAAGTGTTGGAATAATGTTTTTCTAAAGCAAGGAGAGACTCCAATATGAATGAAAAGTTAAATTAAATACTGATATAGATTAAATCTTTTACATCCACTTTTGTGTTTCAAATGGAAAAACTACACCAAATCCTCAAAAGTTTTGTTTTACAAAATCAAGTCCTCCTTTAAAAGTAGTTTGGCTTCTTCACTCCCTGGTAATCATCGATTTTTTGATGTTGGAAACTAAATCTAGAGGCCTGAAGAAGAAGTGTGAAACTTCGAAACACGTTGACATATAAACCGCACTTGATCTGCATGTGACTCTGACTTCATCTATTCAATGGCTCCTTCCATCCAGGCAGCGCAGGATTTAACCCATTCTTCTCCACTATTGGCATCTTGGAATCCTTTGTGGGTCTGCAGCAGCCTTTTTGTGCAATTAGTGGTTGTGTTTCACAAACCTGGCTAGGTGATCAACTCTCCTTACCTTTTCTACGTTTTACTCATATAAGACCCAATTGCGCTATTGACTTTACAGATTCCTTCCATTATATTTTATATCACGTGATTAAAAACTGGCTGCTAAGCTCTATGTAGAAACAGGAAGGCAATTTTCCCTGCATGACATATGAATCGCTGCAAAAGGGGGGGGGGAGGAGAAGCTGGGTCAGTAGTTGAAGAAGGGAATGATTTTTGCAGGGAAAAGAGACTTCCTGTTTCTACATAGAGCAGAGAAAAGAAAATAATTAGCTGGATAGAAAGACAAAATGAGCAATTGTAAGTACATAGTGCTATATGATGATTGCAATATATGAAGAGGATACAAACTTTTATGGGAGTGCTTCTTTAAATAAATGTATGGCAGTTTATATGATACAAGTATGCCCTAAGTCCGCCTGAGTGGGACATTATCCGTTCTGGCTCAGACATTTGTCCTAACTAGTTTGACTTTTATTTTATATGGTTTTATAGGGTTTTTCTGTGTTCTATATTGGGATCTCCTTAGAAATGTGTATATGGTTTTGTTATTTACAAATTTATTACTTTTTATCAACCGTGTATTACATTCTTTGATTAGATTATAGGTTATATGATTTGACTGATTCTAATCAATTTATATGATTTATATAATTGATTTGGCATATATTGCTCAGTTTGTTTTTTCTGGAATTTATGATGGTCCTGAGTGGGATTCACTATTCTATCGAGTTCATACGTCCTAATATGGTCAATGAAACAACCCCTTGAAAGGGCTTTGCAATTATACATGGGCTAGATTGATCAAAATGATTATATACATGAGTTTAATAACATATTCTCGTTCACGCTGTATTTTTGCAGATTTTACTACTGTGTAATTTTGATTGAACTATGAGTCAGAAAGTCAAGAGCACATGGTAAGTATCTGTTAAATGAAGGTATTAAAGGGTTTAGGAACGTCCTTTTTGACAAAACACACAAGGAAAGGAAAGTTATTAATTGTGTCCTTGTCAGAAAGATCTGCGCTGCATTATTCTCTGGGCAGCAAGGTATGAGACTGGATTATACAGGGAATCCAGGTATAAGAGGGAAGTTGCTAAGTAGATGAAATGTTTGCTTGATGGTAGTAAGACTCCGAGGGACCTACCTTATCTGAACAGAAGAGCCCCTGTGTATTTCCAACATGCCAGAACAATGTCACTAAGCTAATACCACAGGCCAATCTATGTGAAACCGACTGTGACCTCATGCATGACAGATATGAAGTCAGGCATGGGGCAGGTCAACTTAGGCTGAAACTGTGACTGGCACACGTGGCTGTCCTGAGAACAATTTTATGATTACGTCACTTCCCTTAATAATTATTACTAAATTATTATTAAATTACTAAATATAATTTATCATTAGTTGATTCAGTGTTTATTAAATCCTTAAATAGATAAAGTCATGGCCGAAAGTATTGGCACCCTTGAAATAGTTACAGAAAATGAAGTATTTCTTCCCAAAAATTATGCAATTACACATGTTTTGTTATACACGTTTATTTCCTTTGTGTGAATTGGAGCAACACAAAAAAAACTGAGAAAAAAAAGGCAAATTGGACATAATTTCACACAAAACCCCAAAAATGTGCCGGAAAAAAATTGTTGGCACCCACAACTTAATATTTGGTTGCACAGCCTTTTGAATGAGCAGCTGCAGTAAATCGCTTCCTATAACCATCAACAAGCTTCTTACACCTCTCAACTGGAATTTTGGACCACTCTTCTTTTGCAAACAGCTCCAAGTCTCTCTATTGCTTCATTTTCTTGAACCATTTCAAGGGTGTGAACACTTTTGGCCATAACTGTATATATATATAGTCTTCCTCATGGCTTAGTCCCCGGCGGATTTTAAAGTATGTTTTTCTCAGATTCAAACAGACATCATACAGCCAGTGCCTGATACATGCTGCACATCGATTGGGCATCATGCATCAGCTGTCAGGTTCTCTTTAACTACATTTATTAAATTAGTACTTCCATATTTTTTTTTATTCATTCTTTGACTGGTACCCCAATACACACAGTGCAGACCAAAAGTTTGGACACACGTTCTCATTTAAAGATTTTTCTGTATTTTCATGACTATGAAAATTGTACATTCACACTGAAGGCATCAAAACTATGAATTAATACATGTGGAATTATATACTTAACAAAAAAGTGTGAAACAACTGAAAATATGTCTTATATTCTAGGTTCTTCAAAGTAGCCACCTTTTGCTTTGATGACTGCTTTGCACACTCTTGATGCGCTTCAAGAGTTAGTCACCGAAATGGTCTTCCAACAATCTTGAAGGAGTTCCCAGAGATGCTTAGCACTTGTTGGCCCTTTTGCCTTCACTCTGCGGTCCAGCTCACCCCAAACCATCTCGATTGGGTTCAGGTCTGGTGATTGTGGAGGCCAGGTCATCTGGCGTAGCACCCCATCACTCTCCCTCTTGGTCAAATAGCCTTTACACAGCCTGGAGATGTGTTTGGGGTCATTGTCCTGTTGAAAAATAAATGATGGTCCAACTAAATGCAAACCGGATGGAATAGTATGCCGCTGCAAGATGCTGTGGTAGCCATGCTGGTTCAGTATGCCTTCAATTTTGAATAAATTCCCAACAGTGTCACCAGCAAAGCACCCCCACACCATCACACCTCCTCCTCCATGCTTCACGGTGGGAACCAGGCATGTAGAGTCCATCCGTTCACCTTTTCTGCGTCGCACAAAGACACGGTGGTTGCAACCAAAGATCTCAAATTTGGACTCATCAGACCAAAGCACAGATTTCCACTGGTCTAATGTCCATTCCTTGTGTTCTTTAGCCCAAACAAGTCTCTTCTGCTTGTTGCCTGTCCTTAGCAGTGGTTTCCTAGCAGCTATTTCACCATGAAGGCCTGCTGCACAAAGTCTCCTTTGACAGAGAGGAGAGGCTGAGAAATAGCGGGGGGGGACAGGTGGATTAGTCGGGCAGCAGAGTTTAGGATAGATTGGAGGAATGCAAGAGTGTTGGAAGGGAGGCCACAGAGCGGGAGGTTTCAGTAGTCGAGGCGGGAGATGATGAGGGCATGCACTAGTGTTTTTGCAGATTCATGGTTGAGGAATGTGCTGATCTGGGAGATATTTTTGAGTTGGAGTCGGCAGGACGTGCAAAGGGCTTGGATATGTGGTTTGAAGGAGAGTTCAGAGTCCAGGGTTACCCCAAGGCAGCGAGCTTGCGGGACTGGGGAGAGTGAACAGCCACTGACGTTGATAGATAGGTCAGGTGGGGGGGATGACTGAGATGGTGGAAAGATGATGAATTCTGTTTTGTCCATGTTAAGTTTTAGAAATCTAGCAGAGAAGAAGGATTTGGTTAGAAGGGAGGAGACGTTGGGTCCCGATAGGTAGATCTGTGTGTTATCAGCATAGAGGTGATGATAATTAGTGTTGAGCGAGCATGCTCGACACTGCTCGGTACTCGCCCAAGCATCTCACTTCTCGGGATGTTCGGCGAGCACCGAGCATTTTCGGGTTACTCGGGCGGGAGCTCGGGTCTCCGCCCTGCACGTTTTGCGCTGTTAGAACTCTCCTGTTAGTTTTTTTCTATTGCTGGTCACATGACCGTTTTTGCCTATTTAATCCTGCTCCGCCCTTCTGGCCTTGCTGGACTTCATTGTAATTTCTACTCTTAAGATAGCCAGGTGCTTTGTTACCTTTCTCAGTCAGTTTAGCTAGGTCTTTTAACCTCTATGTTCTATGTTGTTTGTTTGTCTTTTTACTGCTACAATTTCTGCTAGGAGGTTTCCATCTTTCTCCCAGTCCCTAGTTCTTGTAGGGATCCCTCCCTCACATCTATAGGTCTTCGTTCAGACTAGCTGAGGACTTTAGCGGGTCTGATCGCAGGATCAGGTTCCCCGTTACATCGTAGGGATCTAGCTTAGTTCTATTGTAGGGACAGATCTCCTGTCTTTCCTTAGTGCTTGTAGCAGATCATAACAGTAAGTCCAGCCCAAAAAAAAATAAAAAAATTTCTCTAAGGAAAGACCTCCAGTTTCCATCATGGTGTCGGTTCAGGATTTGGCTCAACGCCTGCAGGGACTCTCTCTGGAGGTGGCCGAGCTCCAACAACACGTGAGTAGCTGTTCTGGAGCGCATTTATTTTTTGGTGAACAACAAAATTTTTTTTCCTTTAAAAATGCTTGTTTATTGTATTTTCGTTTGAGACCCAGATCCTCTGGTGATGAACCACAGCGCATAGGGTTCATAATGTCACTTTTGCGCAAAGAACTTCAGGGATGGGCCTTTTCTCTCCAACCTAGTGATCCGTGCTTTAGATCAGTGGATAGTTTTTTTTCTGCTTTGGGGTTGTTGTATGATGATCCTGATCGTGTCTCATCAGCTGAGACGGAATTGAGACATTTGAGGCAAGGATCAGGTAATGTGAAAAATTATTGTACTCACTTCCGTCGGTGGTCTGCTCAGGTGGGGTCGAGCGATTCAGCTCTGAAAAGTTTGTTTCTTGCTGGGCTAGGTGAAAGGGTTAAGGATCTGCTGATTGCTTATCCTACACCTGGAAACTTGCAGGAGGCAATGCAATTAGCTATACGGGTGGACAGGAGACTGCGTGCAAGGGTTAATGAGAGTAAATCCTCTGCGATGTCAGCTCCGAGTCTTGAGAGGGTCTGTACTGTCACTGGAGAGCCGATGGAGATTGGGGCGATGTCACCCCGCTCTCAGGAAAAAGACCGCAGGTTTTCTGAAGGTTTGTACCTTTATTGCGGAAAATCTGACCATTTCATTAAGAACTGTGTGCTTCGTATGAACAAAGGAAAAAAAAAGGTCAGTTACGCCCGAATAGCCTGTTTAAACACTAAGGGTGTATTTCTTTCTGCTACTACCGCAGCTCAGGAAGAATTAATTGAATTTCGGGTATTTGTGGATTGTGGTTCTACTCTGAATGTGATTGATGGGGGATTCTTGGAAAAACTTAATTTAAAACCCAAACCTTTGTCATCCCCTATTGCCGTGGTTTCTGTTGATGGCTCTCCCTTGAAATGTGTTACTCACAAGGTTTATGAATTTACCCTCACTACTAATGGTATTCACCAAGAAAATTTGGATTTGGTGGTATTAAATAATTTGCCTTCTCCAGTAGTTTTGGGGTTGCCCTGGTTAAAATTGCACAATCCTGTACTGGATTGGTCTACCAATGAAATTAAGTCCTGGAGCCCTAAGTGTTATGACAAGTGTTGTAACGGGCGCATTTCTGCTGTGGATAAAGGGGAATTACCTGTACCTATTCAGGATTTTTGGAAAGTTTTTTCTGAGGAGGAGTCGCAAATTTTGCCTCCCCATAGAGACTACGATTGTACCATTGAATTTGTCCCTGGAGCGACTCTTCCTAAAAGTCGTTTATTTAATCTGACTATTCCTGAGAGAAAGGCTTTGGAGGAATACATACAGATGAGCTTGGCCGCTGGTCATATCAGACCCTCTAAGTCACCTGTGGCTGTTGGATTTTTTTTTGTTAAAAAAAAGGACGGCGGTTTACGTCCTTGTTTTGACTTTCGCGAGATTAATAAAATTACTGTACGCAATCCTTACCCACTGCCATTGATTCCTGATTTGTTTAACCAGTTAGTGGGGGCCAAGTGGTTCTCTAAAATTGATCTCCGGGGGGCATACAATTTGTTGCGCATGAAGGAGGGTGATGAATGGAAGACTGCTTTTAACACTCCTGTGGGTCATTTTGAGAATTTGGTTATGCCTTTTGGTCTTACCAATGCACCAGCATTTTTTCAGAATCTTACTAATGACATCCTTAGACCTTTGATCGGCAAAAATGTGGTTGTGTATTTGGATGACATTTTGATTTATTCGCCTGACCTGGAGTCTCATTGGCGGAGCGTACGTGAGGTATTGCAGTTATTGATTGACAATTCGCTTTTTGCTAAGCTGGAGAAATGTGAGTTCGCTGTACAGAGAATTAGTTTTTTGGGCTACATTATCTCCAGCGAGGGCTTTGAGATGGACCCAGTGAAAGTTCAAGCTGAGCAGGAATGGCCTAGGCCTATTGGTTTGAAATCGATACAGAGGTTTTTGGGTTTCGCCAATTATTGCAGAAAATTCATTAAAAATGTTTCTATTATTGTTAAACCACTGACCGATCTCACCAGGAAAGGTTCTAATACGGTTCAGTGGACTACTGAGGCCATTGAAGCTTTTGTGTTTCTAAAGGAGAGGTTCAGCTCTGCCCCCATCCTTATGCAGCCTGATGTGACTAAGCCGTTTTTGGTTGAGGTTGATGCTTCTTCTGTGGGGGTCGGTGCGGTGTTGTCTCAGGAAAACAAGGATGGAGTACATCCCTGTGCTTTTTTTTCAAAAAAAATTTCTGAGACTGAACTTAATTACGATATTGGTAATCGGGAATTGCTGGCTATTAAACTCGCATTTGAACACTGGCGTCATCTCTTGGAAGGTGCTAATTTTCCCATTCAGGTTTTCACTGATCATAAAAATCTGATCTATCTTGATGCTGCCAAGCGCTTGAATGCCCGTCAGGCTAGGTGGGCACTTTTTTTTTTGCGGTTTAATTTTTCCGTTACTTACATCCCGTGTACCAAGAATGTTAAAGCTGATGCTTTGTCTCGCAGCTTTTCTCCCATGGTCGGTGCTGAGGAGGAGGAGAGCATTTTACAAGAAGGTGTTGTGATTGCTGCATTGGACTCCGTTTTGGAAGATGAGATTCTTAAAGCACAGGAGAATGCCCCATCTAACACTCCCCATGGGAGGTTGTTTGTGCCTAGGACCTTTAGGAGAGATTTGTTTGTGGAGTGTCATGAATCTCGGTTGGCAGGTCATCCAGGAATTTCTGAGACCAAGAGACTTGTGGGTCGCAGTTTTTGGTGGCCTGGATGGCAGAAGGAGGTCATTAAGTGGGTGCGTCAATGTACTGTGTGTGCTAGATCTAAGTCTTCACATACTCCTGCTGCGGGGTTGCTTTGCCCTCTGGAGGTTCCTAGTGCACCTTGGACACATCTGGCTATGGACTTTATTACTGACCTTCCCCCCTCTGAGTGTTTCACGGTCATCTGGGTGGTCGTGGACCGTTTTAGCAAGATGTGTCACTTGGTTCCCTTCATCAAACTGCCCTGCGCTAAAACACTCGCTAAGGCCTTTGTCAAGTAGATTGTCAGACTCCATGGTGTTCCTACTTACATTGTTTCTGATAGGGGACCTCAGTTCGTGGCTCGTTTTTGGCGTGCCTTTTGTGACAGGTTGGGAGTTCATTTGTCATTTTCATCTGGATATCATCCTGAGTCTAATGGCCAGACAGAAAGGAAGAACCAGGATGTTGAGCAGTTCTTGTGTTGTTTTGTGGCAGACAATCAAGAGGGGAGGTCTGAGTTTCTGCCGCTTGCTGAATTTGCTCTTAGCAACCATACATCCTCTTCTGCTGGTTGTTCGCCTTTTTTTTGTTGTTCTGGGAGACATCCGTCTTTTGGGTCATTCTCCAAATTGGTATCGGCTGTGCCTGAGGAGGAGAGTTTTTCCGGTGATTTGGAAAGAGTTTGGATGGATGTGCGTGGTAATCTTCAGGAGGCTAACAAAAAATCTAAGAGGTACTTTGACAGGAAACGTCAAGAGGTTTTGTTTACGATTGGTGACATGGTTTGGTTGTCCTCTAAGAATCTGCGATTGAGGATTCCTTCTAAAAAATTGGGTCCCAAGTTTGTAGGGCCCTTTAAGGTGCTTCAGGTAGTTAACCAATCTGCTGTTAGGTTGGAGGTTCCTACCTCCTGAAAGATTAATCCGGTGTTTCATGCTTCTCTATTGAAAACAGCTTATGTATCAGATAGAGACGCCACTGACACTGTTCCTCCGGTGGTGGAGGACGGGGAATATGAAATTTCCCGCATCCTTAATTCTAGACGGTATAGAGGGAGTTTGCAGTATCTCGTCGCTTGGAAGGGTTTCGGTCCCGAGGATAACTCATGGGTAAGGGCAGATGATGTTTCTGCTTCCAGACTTGTCAGAGCGTTTCACAAGAGGTTTCCTGATAAGCCTGGGCCTAGGGGATCCGGAGGATCCTCATAGAAGAGGGGGTACTGTTAGAACTCTCCTGTTAGGTTTTTTCTATTGCTGGTCACATGACCGTTTTTGCCTATTTAATCCTGCTCCGCCCTTCTGGCCTTGCTGGTCTTCATTGTAATTTCTACTCTTAAGCTAGCCAGGTGCTTTGCTACCTTTCTCAGTCAGTTTAGCTAGGTCTTTTGACCTCTATGTTCTATGTTGTTTGTTTGTCTTTTTACTGCTACAATTTCTGCTAGGAGGTGTCCATCTTTCTCCCAGTCCCTAGTTCTTGTAGGGATCCCTCCCTCACATCTATAGGTCTTCGTTCAGACTAGCTGAGGACTTTAGCGGGTCTGATCGCAGGATCAGGTTCCCCGTTACATCGTAGGGATCTAGCTTAGTTCTATTGTAGGGACAGATCTCCTGTCTTTCCTTAGTGCTTGTAGCAGATCATAACAGGCGCTCTTTACAGAGCCAATGAACATGCAGGGATTGCCAGCTAGTCACTGTAATGCCACAGCCATGTTGGTTGTGGGCATTACAGTGATTGGCTGGCCGCACAGCGTCACCTCGAGTATTTAAAACCGGGCGCCGCCATCTTGGACACAGTCGCTCCGGATCAGACGGTGTAGGGAGAGTGCTGCTGAGCTAGGGAGAGATTTATACTGCGAAATAGGTAGTGTAGGGTCTCTAAAGCCTGCAAAATCAAACAAACAGTCCTTCTCAGGACTAATATCCATCCCAGATATCAGGCAGGCAGGCTGTATAGGAGACACAGTGGTTATACCAACAATCACTGCATTACAGTCCTGTTTTTTGCCTTTTTTCCATAAAAAAAAAACAGTTTGAGTGTCTCGCTGACTGTTCAGACACAAACATATCTGTTTAAAAGATTCTGGTGTAGGCCAGAGAACTAAAACTGTGGTTTTCCTCTTCCACGGTTCAAATCTGGGTGTTATCCACATTTTTGCATAAAAAACAACAGTTTCAGTGTCTCGCTGACTGTTCAGACACAAATATATCTGTTTAAAAGATTCTGGTGTAGGCCAGAGAACTAGAACTGTGGTTTTCCTCTTCGACAGTTCAAATCTGGGTGTAATCCACCTTTTTGCATAAAAAAAAACAGTTTCAGTGTCTCGCTGACTGTTCAGACACAAATATATCTGTTTAAAAGATTCTGGTGTAGGCCAGAGAACTAGAACTGTGGTTTTCCTCTTCCACGGTTCAAATCTGGGTGTAATCCACCTTTTTGCATAAAAAAAACAGTTTGAGTGTCTCGCTGACTGTTCAGACACAAATATATCTGTTTAAAAGATTCTGGTGTAGGCCAGAGAACTAGAACTGTGGTTTTCCTCTCCCACGGTTCAAATCTGGGTGTAATCCACCTTTTGCATAAAAAAAAAACAGTTTCAGTGTCTCGCTGACTGTTCAGACACAAATATATCTGTTTAAAAGATTCTGGTGTAGGCCAGAGAACTAGAACTGTGGTTTTCCTCTTCCACGGTTCAAATCTGGGTGTAATCCACCTTTTTGCATTAAAAAGAACAGTTTCAGTGTCTCGCTGACTGTTCAGACACAAATATATCTGTTTAAAAGATTCTGGTGTAGGCCAGAGAACTAGAACTGTGGTTTTCCTCTTCCACGGTTCAAATCTGGGTGTAATCCACCTTTTTGCATTAAAAAGAACAGTTTCAGTGTCTCGCTGACTGTTCAGACACAAATATATCTGTTTAAAAGATTCTGGTGTAGGCCAGAAAACTAGAACTGTGGTTTTCCTCTCCCACGGTTCAAATCTGGGTGTAATCCACCTTTTGCATAAAAAAAAAACAGTTTCAGTGTCTCGCTGACTGTTCAGACACAAATATATCTGTTTAAAAGATTCTGGTGTAGGCCAGAGAACTAGAACTGTGGTTTTCCTCTTCCACGGTTCAAATCTGGGTGTAATCCACCTTTTTGCATTAAAAAGAACAGTTTCAGTGTCTCGCTGACTGTTCAGACACAAATATATCTGTTTAAAAGATTCTGGTGTAGGCCAGAGAAATAGAACTGTGGTTTTCCTCTTCCACGGTTCAAATCTCCTTTTTATTACCCTTTTGCCATTGATAGTGCGAGTGTAAGCTATTTTACTTCATTTACAATGGGCAAGGCGCGTGGCAAGAGACATGGAACTGGTCGTTCTGGTGATGGTGCATGCAGAGGACAGGGCCGTGGCCAAGGTGAAAATGTGCCACAACCAACAGCCACATCTTCTCGCTCCCAGTTCTTGACCAAATTACTAGGGAAGCACAAAACAGCACTACTATTGCAAACTGATCAGTGTGGACAGGTTATTAATTGGATAGCAGATAATACTTCCAGTCACCTGGGCACCACCACCTCCGGTCTGTCTTCCACACGGTCAAGTGTTAGTAGCCGTGAGTCTCGACCACATACTCCTCCTCATCCTGATGCTCCTTCCTCCCACCATGCCGAGTGTCGTCAGACAGCAACTGATCCCACAGTTGGACACTCTGAAGAGCTGTTCACTGGTCCATTTCCATATTTGGGCCCCTCGCCTGCTCCGCTTGAAGTGGTAGAAGAGGAGATCCCATGTAGCAATGGCCAAATATTTGAACAGCCACGGCCACAGGAAGGCGACGCTGGCAATTTGTCACAAGAGGTGGACGATGACGAGACACAATTGCCACGAAGTGAGGAGGAGGACCGTGGTGCGGAAGTGGAAGAGGAGGAGGTGGTGGATGATCTAGTAACTGACCCAACGTGGCAGGAGGACACGCAGAGCGAGGCCAGCAGCACACAGGGGGAGGGAGGCAGAGTACCCCAACAGGCAGGAAGAAGCAGTGTGGTGGCCGCAGACAGAAGGCGGGCAACCGTTCCCCGTAACACCAACACGAGGGACGCTGCCAGTACAACCGGTAGGTCTTCCAGAGTCTGGAATTTTTTTAAGACTCTGCTGATAACCCCAAAAAGGCCATTTGTACCACCTGCCAGGCCAGCATCAGCAGGGGTGACAAAACTACCAGCCTGACCACCACCAGCATAATCAGGCACATGTCAGCAAAGCACCCGACTTTGTGGGGCAAACCCCAGGGTCCACGACTAGTGTCAGCGGGTGTCACCACTGCTTCTTCCGCTGTTGTGCGTGTAAGAGAACCCCTTGGTGTGCGTGTAAAGCAATCCCCTGTCCATACTGCATGCAAAGATGCCCCCTCCTCTCAGTCTTCACTTGTTATGGCAGTTTCTCAAGAAACAGAATCAACGTCCCACCGCAGCCTTCAATTGTCCATATCCCAGACCTTTGAACAAAAGCGCAAATTCGCAGCTAACGCCCCACAGGCCACAGTCCTAAATTCGCACATTTCACGACTGCTTGCGTTGGAAATGCTGCCTTTTAGGCTGGTGGAGACGGAATCCTTCCACAACCTTATGGCGGTGGCCGTCCCTCGGTACTCGGTCCCCAGCCGACACTATTTTGCCCGGTGTGCCATCCCCGCACTACACAAGCACGTGTCCCAAAACATCTGCCGTGCCCTCAACAACGCAGTTACTGGGAGAGTCCACCTGACAACGGACACATGGACAATTGCTTGTGGCCAGGGATGGTACATCTCCCTGACGGCACACTTGGTAAACATAGTGGAAGCCGGGACCCAGTCGGACCTTGGGACGGAACACATCCTCCACACACCGAGGATTGCAGGCCCTATGTCAGTCAGAGTTGCCCCCACAGTGTACAGCTCCTGCTCATCATCCTCCTCCTCCTCCTCATGTTCAGCCTCCATCTCAGATATCACCACATCAGTTACAAGCTGGAAGCACTACAGTACTGCCTCAGCCAAGCGGCAACAGGCTGTGCTGAAACTCATAAGCTTAGGTGATAAACCTCACACTGCTTGTGAGTTGTGGACAGCTGTGAAAGAGCAGGCAGATCTGTGGCTGAGACCGCTGAACCTATATCCAGGCATGGTCGTGTGTGACAATAGCCGTAACCTGGTGGCGGCTCTGAGGCGAGGTGAGATAACACACGTACCATGCCTGGCTCATGTGCTTAACCTCGTGGTTCAGCAGTTTCTTAAATCGTACCCCGAGTTGCCAGATCTGCTCGTCAAAGTACGCCACCTGTCAGCTCATTTTCGGAAGTCGGCTACAGCTTCCGCCGCCCTTGCTGTGTTGCAGCAGCGTTTGCAGCTTCCGGCACACCGACTTGTGTATGATGTCCCCACACGTTGGAACTCTACCCTCCACATGTTGCAAAGGATTTGTGAGCAGAAGAGAGCAGTTGTGGAGTACCAGCTGCAACAAGGCCGTCAATATTCTGGTCAGACTCCACACATAAGACCTCAGGAGTGGACCTGGATGTCTGACATATGTACTATCCTGACAAACTTTGAGGAGTCCACCAAGATGGTGAGTGGCGATGACGCCATCATTAGCGTCAGCATTCCACTTGTCTGTCTTTTGCAACGCTCTCTGCAGAGAATTAAAGAGGAGGCAATGCAGCCAGAGTATGATGAGATGGATCAAGAAGCCGTAGCGGGCGATTACACATAGCCCAGCCTCATCTCATCCCAATGTGCATTGGGGGACAATGAGGGAGAGGAGGAGGAGGAAGAACAGGAGCTGGTATCATGCTCTGCAGACGGTAGTACCTGTACAACTGTCATACCGTCGGTTCAGCGTGGGTGGCCAGAGGACAGGGGGGAGGAGGAGGAGGAGGAGAGCATGGTCAGTTGTCATCTTGGTGAGGACACAGAAGTCTTGCCCGTTACCAGTCTGGCACGCATGGCTGACTTTATGTTACGCTGCCTTAACCGTGACCCTCGCGTTGTCAAAATGTTGGGTGACAGTCATTACTGGTTGGTGACACTTTTAGACCCCCGCTACAAGGAGAACTTTCACTCTCTTATTCCTGTTGTGGAGAGGTCTACAAAAATGGGGCAGTAAAAGAAGGCCCTTGCTGCAGAAATTCCCATCTGAACACGCTAGTGGCAGAGGTCACAGGTCGTTGCCCAACAAAGTCATACAGGCGAGAGAGACGCAATTCCAATCCAGCAGAGGCAGGGGATCACTGACAACGTTCTGGGACAGTTTTCTGAGACCCGCCAAGCTTACAGGCCCTGAGGCGCGGGGTACTCTCACTAGGAGTGGAAAGTTTCAAAAGATGGTGAGGGAGTACCTTGCCGACCGTACCAGCATCCTCCGTGATTCCTCTGTGCCTTTTAATTATTGGGTATCCAAGCTGGACACTTGGAATGAACTCGCTCTGTACACCTTGGAGGTCCTGGCCTGCCCTGCCACTAGCGTGTTATCGAAGCGTGTTTTTAGTGCCGCTGGGGGAATTATAACTGATAAGTGCACTCGCCTGTCAACTGACAATGCTGACAAACTGATCCTTATCAAAATGAAGAAGGGCTGGATTGGGCCAGACTTCTCATCACCACCAAATGACAGCAGAGTAACATAAAGTCAAATCCACTGTTTTATTTCGGGAGGTGTATTCCCATGCACCGCTTCACACCCACACATGGGTATACGCTTCCTCATTTCGGCTGTTTTTTGCTTTTCTCCTTATCCTCAGCCTCCATCACCACTATACCACCAGGGTGACCGTGGTCCGTGTTGCCAGCATTGCAAGTTACTCTGTCCTAATTTTTGGCAGCGTTTGCTTGGAAGGCATAGGCAAAGACTATGGGAGATCCACTCACCAATAATGGGAATAATGTTTTTAATATGCTGTACTGCATGGCTCTTGTAAGGGGCTTTGCAAGTTCCTCCTTCCTAATTTTTGGTAGCTTCTGCTTGGAAGGCATAGGCAAAGACTATGGGAGACCCACTCCCCAATAATGGGAATATTGTTTTTAATACGCTGTACTGCATGGCTCTGGCAAGGGGCATTGCAAGTTCCTCCGTCCTAATTATTGGCAGCTTTTGCTTGGAAAGCATAGGTAAAGACTATGGGAGACCCACTCCCCAATAATGGGAATAATGTTTTTAATATGCTGTACTGCATGGCTCTTGTAAGGGGCATTAAAATGTTCTTGTTAAGCTACTCTGACCTCCACGTCTCTTCCAAGGGTCATTGATATTGTCTTTTTATGCCCTTAACCTCCACCACTCTTCCAAGGGGCAGTGACATTGTCTTTTTATTCCACTGGGACCTCCACCACTCTTTCAAGGGGCATTGATATTGTATTTTTATTCCAATGGGACCTCCACGTCTCTTCGAAGGGGCATTAAAACCGTCTTGTTAAACCACTCTGAACTCCACGTCTCTTCCAAGGGGCATTAAAATCGTCTTGTTAAGCTACTGTGACCTCCACGTCTCTTCCAAGGGGCATTGATATTGTCTTTTTATTCCACTAGGACCTCCACGTCTCTTCCAAGGGGCATTAAAACCGTCTTGTTAAACCACTCTGAACTCCACGTCTCTTCCAAGGGGCATTTAAACCGTCTTGTTAAACCACTCTGAACTCCATGTCTCTTCCAAGGGGCATTAAAACCGTCTTGTTAAGCTACTGTGACCTCCACGTCTCTTCCAAGGGGCATTAAAACCGTCTTGTTAAACCACTCTGAACTCCACGTCTCTTCCAAGGGGCATTGATATTGTCTTTTTATTCCACTGTAACCTCCACCACTCTTCCAAGGAGCATTGATATTGTCTTTTTATTCCACTGGGACCTCCACCACTCTTCCAAGGGGCATTGATATTGTCTTTTGATTCCACTGGGACCTCCACGTCTCTTCCAACGGGCATTTAAACCGTCTTGTTAAACCACTCTGAACTCCACGTCTCTTCCAATGGGCATTAAAACCGTCTTGTTAAGCTACTGTGACCTCCACGTCTCTTTCAAGGGGCATTAAAACCGTCTTGTTAAACCACTCTGAACTCCACGTCTTTTCCAAGGGGCATTAAAATCGTCTTGTTAAGCTACTTTAACCTCCACGTCTCTTCCAAGGGGCATTCATATTGTCTTTTTATTCCACTACGACCTCCACCACTCTTCCAAGGGGCATTGATATTGTCTTTTTATTCCACTGGGACCTCCACCACTCTTCCAAGGGGCATTGATATTGTCTTTTTATTCCACTGGGACCTCCACGTCTCTTCCAAGGGGCATTAAAACCGTCTTGTTAAACAACTCTGAACTCCACGTCTCTTCCAAGGGGCATTAAAACCATCTTGTTAAGCTACTGTGACTTCCACGTCTCTTCCAAGGGGCATTAAAACCGTCTTGTTAAATTACTCTGAACTCCACAGCTCTTCCAAGGGGCATTGAAATGTTGTTTATAATTACCTCTAACCTCCACGACTCTTCCAACGGGCATTGCATTTCCTCCTAATTTTAGTCAGTTTTTGCTTTTCAATGCATAGGCGAACACTAAGGGAGGCCCACTCCCCAATAATGGGTAGAAGGTTTTTAGTACGCTGTAATCCACGTCAGTTTCAAGGGGCATTGCAGTTCCTCAGAATTTTTGGAAAGCCTTCCATTCACTGCTTAGGCCAACAGTGTACAGGAGACCCAGTTGCTATAAATGGAAAAAACGGTTTAGTTAAGGCCCTCTGACCTCCATGTCACTTCCAAGGGGCATTGGAGTGCCTCAAAATTTTTGGTAGGCATTGCACTCACTGTATGCTCTATAACTGTGTAGCCGAACCGCTCCTTTTGGTACAGAAACATATCCTACAAGACATGTGTGGTTGACTGGCCTGATATTGATGTGAATGGTCCCTGTTCCTCCTGCTCTTTCTACTTTGCCACCACCTCATCCGTCATTCATCACCTGAAGCTTTGTTTTAACGGGAGTCATAGAACTGGGATAGTAGCAGAAAAACATCCAGCAATCCTCGGAGGAGGTAGGATATGCGCCAAAACGCTGACCACCTCAGGCCTAGCCGCTACTACATACATGCGCTTGCATTCCAAGGAACAGAAAGCTAAGGAGATGGATGGCCTCATGATCATGAATAATTTACTCGTTGGGTAGGAGGCCGACCACTGCTGCTGTCTACCTTCTGAACTTTGTGTTGAAGCCTGATTGACCCAGGACCCGCAATCCTCTATGTCTGGAGTGTTGCATCCCAGTGTCCAATTGTGTCCCGGCTTCCACAATATTAACCCAGTGTGAAGGCGTCAGTGAGCTGGACCATCCCTGGCCACATTCACTTGTCCACGTGTTTGTGGTTAGGCTGTCCTTCACCCTAAATGCACTGGGGAGGGCACAGGTAATGTTTTGGTATGTGCGCTTGTGTATAAGGGGACCGTGTGTGGACACCCGGCCGCGGGGCGGCTGGGGACCGAGTATGGACACCCGGCCGCCCCCCAGTATGGTATTGCAGCCTGGGGGTGGGTGGGTGGCAGGCTGCATACTTGCGCTTGCATTGCAAGGAATGGGGGAGGTACAATTGAACACTGCCCTGGGACAAGGACTTGCACGGGGATAGTTGCAAGTCTGCATCTTCTGATGCGGCAAGGATCACTTATGATGGGCACACTTTTAGGCAGTGACCTGGGTGTCAGAGATGCTTCCAGGGGTCTTCTCCATGCTGTTCCCATGTGTTTTCAGCACTGTATGCATGTGTCACACAGCACATGGCCAGATAAGGTTGTAAAATGTTAAAATGACATTTCCCGGTGAATGCATTTGTCACGGTTGAAAGCAATACAAAAGTGCAAAAACGCATAAAAAATGCTACTTGTGAACATAGCCCAAGGTGTGGAGGAGTATTTTTATTTTTGGTTATTTATTTTACCTTATACACAAGTCTTTACCCTAGAAAGGATGTTCCTTAACATATTTCACAGGAAAACAGTTTCAGTTTCGTTTTTGTATGTTTTATTGTGAGCCCGTAAAAGTGGCTTAATACCTCTGACCACGTTGTTGACAGCAGTGACCTGGGGGTCAGAAATGCTTCCTGGGGCGATCCCCATGCTGTCCCCATGTCATTTGAGCACTGTCACTATCATTTTGGGCACTTTTTAGGCTTTCTACAGACTGCCGGGGGTGCCGCCGCAAAAATGCTCCGGTCTCCCATAGACTAACATTGGACTCGTTGCTCGGGTCGTGCACCCGAGTATCACGGTGAGCTCAGCCCGAGCTTCGAGCACCCGAGCATTTTAGTGCTCGATCAACACTAATGATAATACAATACTGTATGATTCCCAAGTCTTGGGACATGACATTTGCAGTCTGAAATCTTTAGAGTTCACCATAATCCATTCTTGATACGATGTCCTTCAATGTTGTCCACCGCCATTCTAGGAACCTGAAAGACAAAAAGTAAACACACAAACATGCAATAATAAAACTACAAACAATTATAAAATCTGTGTTCTCAGCCGTATCTTGCTTTGAATGGTGATGGGTGCCAAGAGGATCATATATGCTGCTCACAACAGATAAGACTCCTTGTTTGGTGAAGGGTTTGTCCCATGCAGACACTTTGAATGTGAAAGTGTCCTCACATTCTGGCAGCTGACATGAAGCTGGGGCTGTACACCCAGAGTCAGTGCTCATGCCCAGTGAGCAGATGGGCAGTGCTCTATTGCGGGATTTGATATGTGGTTGCCGTGACTTCGGGCCAGTCAAGGCAATGAAATGCAATGCTGTGGGCGTGCTTAATTTCAAAAGTCCATGACTGAAAAGGTAAAGTCGCCACCCCTATGACTAAATGAAAAGGTATGTGAGGGTGTCCCTAATGATATAAAGTGTTTTTTTAAGCCTAATACTGGGAGCTTTTCTTTGGCAAAAACTTGTAAGTGATGCACATTGCATCACTAACAGCACACTGTGGCCAGTTTAATATCTAAAAATGAGGTGACAGGTTCCCTTTAAGCTTGATCCATGCTTTCTTCATCTGATTGTGGACCATGCAAAGACCGTGCAGCTTGTCTTCAGACTTATCGCCTCACAGGTAGAATGGGTCTGTATAAAGATGTGGGATGCTGGATTCCAGTAGGATGTATGCTGAGGGAAACTGAGCTGCGATTGTTTTACACACATTGATGATTATTTCTGCTGTGAGCAGACTTCAATTGTCTGCGGTTGTATCTTCATAGAAGCTGTATACTGGCTTTACAGATATATCTGGCAGATGTCTTTTCACTACTCTGACTCCATAACTAGGCTGCAAGTGTGGGGCTCTTCAGACAGCGTTTTTATGGATGTCTGTATTTGACGCGCCCCCTGGGCCGTGAGTGTGTGGGGATACCCGGAACCGGACCTTTTGTGGATGCTGGGGATTGTAGTCCTTGCGTGGCGGGGACCCGGTCCCGTGGCTCAGGGTGGTCAACCCAAATGGCAGTCTATTTATAGGGTTTTGTGATTAAATGTCCGACTACGCCACCCGTGGATTGTGGTCAGAGTGAACAGCCGCTGCAGGGCGGACCGCTGAGGCTGGTGTTGCGGGTGCAGCAGAGGGTAGTATAACTCCCCACGGGAGGAGTATAGCCTCAGGGCAGGAAATAGGGATATTGGTGGTGATGGTGCGCGGGAGCAGCAGTAACCACACGGAGTCTGTCATGCAATTCAGGGTCTTTGCTGTTGGCGGTATTAAGGGACCCGTCCGGAATACAGGTTAACAATGGAGGCCTGGTCAGTCTGAGAGCAACTGGGAAATCCCGCTGGTCAGGGTGAGTTTGTAGGCCTACCGTGCTGATTTCACTCTTTCTTGGCTATCCCGCTGTAGTGTAGTGGTAGCCCACGTCTCTGAGAGTACCGTGTTGTTCTCACCCGTATGACTGGCTTCTCGGGCCTTCCGTACTTCTCACCCCTCCGGGGCAGTAGTGGTCCCTCTTGTGTGGCTGAGCCTCTGGGCTTCCTTGGGCCAGAGGACTTGAAGTCCCCTGCGTGGTGGTTTTCTGCTGCTGGGCTTATAACCCTCACAGCCTCGGACTCCAGTGTCCGGCTTTGTAAGTCTCTAGCCAGGATGAGCTCTGCAAGCTCCCCTCCTGGCCTCGTGTTCCTCCTCTGCCTACAGTGACTCCTCAGCCTGCTGCTGACCTGTCCCTATCTGCCACTTCACTGGAACCTTGTCTGGCACTTCTCTCTAACCCCGCCCCAGATCCAGTTTATAAAGGGCAAGTTTCTCCCCTCCCTCGACTGAGGCAGGAGGTGCTGCATGCTAATTGTCCCCAACCAGGAAACCTCCCACCTGCTCTCAGACATGACATTGCTGCCACTGTGGCGACCAGACCTGGGGTGCCACATATTGAACCAGTACTCACACCAATAAATTCATCAGATGGTGTAAACTTGACTACAGAGGCACGTATGAAGGTTCCAGGATTATTCTCAGGCTGAGGATAGGGAGTTAGATTAAACTTTCTTTGTCCTCCGGACCACCCCTTTAAGTTTTTTTTCAGTTCATGAAACTTTTAATACATTTGGTACAATTCTGTCTGTCCCCCTCTGACTATATTTCATTATGCAAATATTAATCAATGTAGCACGTACATATATCTGTTGTCAAGACATGTAATACTGGGAAGCAGTAGGACGAGGAATGCATGTTATGTAGCCACTTTAGAATAAAAATATCTTGAATTATTGTGTTCCCCAAATTATTAAATGGCAGTAACATTATACTGTATGTGATGTATTTTGTCAGACTGCTCTCAAAGCTTCAATTTTTCACAAACTGCATCTAAGAAGATAATCATACTGATAAGATAAATTCAGTGTATGCATTAAATAATTAATGTATTTATCTAATGTATTCATACACATATTTTTGCATGCAATAATTCTAGGGAATACCTTAAAATTGAGCTTTACTTCTATCAACAGTGCTGGATACTCCTCCTCTGCCTTTGGCAGCTTCTGATTACTATGGGCCTTATTAATGATGGTGGTGGGGGCAGGGATTTAAGATAAAGTAAGAGGAGTCAAAATTCTCTCTTGACAATGACCACAAGGCCTAACCTTGGCTGGTATGTCAGTGACAGTGATAAATGCTAATAGGTATCAGAGTATCCTAAGTCATGTTTTGCTTTTTGTGGTATTTCATTCCAGACCTGAGGCTAATTTTGCTTTTCTTCCTGTAAAGCAATTTATTAATCAATAGCAACTTAACTGCAAGTTTGTACAGACAAGATAGGAAGCAGTCTCACTGTCTATGCAGAATGGATTGCATACAAAACATATGAAGTTATTTGGTAAAGATTTGTCAGCTGGAGTTGACAGGCTAGCTTACTTTTCATCGATTCCAACAGTTCCCTTTCAATGTAACAGTCTTTTTTTATATTGCGCCAACATATTTTGCGGTGGTGTACAATAGGGAATGTAGCACGGAACTTTCACACGTCTGTCATTCACGGTCCAAATATGGACCACAATGTCTGGACTGCCGGCGGGTCTCCTAACCTGAATTCAACATTCTCATATACATATATGAGGCTATTGAGTTTGGGTTAAGAGACCCAGTCTGGACATAGCGGCCTGTACTGAGACCATGAAGATGGGACGTGTGAGACCGTCCTAAGACGACAAAACACACAGGCAATAAGACGAGGAAGAATGGCTCATGTCAAAGAGTAGGGATGAGCGGCCCCTTGGAAGTTCGGATTCTGGTACCCGACCCAAGCCTTATTCCAAAGTTCAGTTTGGGTAAGAGAACTGTACCCGAATTTGAACCAGAACCCGAACCCCATTGAAAAGAATGGGGACCGGAAATTTTGAGTCTGGGAAATTCTCTCTCTGTCTTCCCGGACTTTCCCCGGAACTCTGAACATTGCAATGGACTTCCTTCTGGGACAAGTCCGTGTTCGGCATTTAACACCTGACACTAATTGTCTGGTACAAACCCTGAACTTTTAAGTTCTGGTTCGCTCATCTCTATCCATGAGAGCTTAAAATCTGAATTCAATTACGCAAAAGGTGCTGATCATACCAATGTAAAGAGTTAATCTTGTATTCCAGTAAAAATGCTGGCTGAGGCAAGATCTTGTTATTATACTTGGGATTTCATTCCCATCAGATGCAAACAGAAAGAGGCTTTAAAAATGTTGAAGAACAGGAATAGGTTTAGCTGGAGTGTTCAGGATCAGGGAGCGGCCCTCTGTACCGGCTGTGGAAAGGGCTCACGACATAATGTGCAAATAGTATAAATCTACTGGAAAAAGAAAACATTTTATGCATGGAATGGTTAAGCACAAAATCTATGCTTCAGAATGCAATATTATGCAATGGTATTGAATACTGGTATTTAAAGAGAGAATTTTTGCGTGAGGTGTTGATGAACTACAAGTGATCATGCTTTCCCACTTTACAAAAGTATACCTTTTGTATATAGGATTAGATACTGTTAGGCTGCGTGCCCACTATGCGTTTTTCAAGCGTTTTTGCCCCGGAATTTCCGCAGCGAAAACGCTTAAAAACACTTGGTAATACGTGCCCCATGGCCCCCAATGATAATCCACATGTGCTGTGCACATGCTGCGGAAATTTCCGCTGCGGATTATCATTGCGGAAAAATAGGCAGCATATCCATTAATTTTGGGGAAACACAGCGTAATTGCCGCCATTGACTTGCATTGAATTACTTAATATCCGCATGACTACATGTGCACATGCGGATATTAAGCGATTCAATGTGAGGATGGTACCCGGGTCTGGAGAAGAGGAGACTCTCCTCCAGAACCGGGTACCATAGTACCTGTAAAAAAAAGAATTTAAAATAAAAAATAAAGATTATACTTACCTTCCGATGGCCCCCGGTCTCCTCAGCGATGCGTCCGGTGTGTTGGGCGGCTCGCGATGGTCTAAAAGGACCTTCCATGACATCATTTAGTCATGTGACAGGTCACGCGACAGCTGACTTCGACGGTCGCGTGACTGGCAACGTGACTGAATGACGTCATGGAAGGTCCTTTTAGACCATCGCGAGCCGCCCAACACACCGGACACATCGCTGAGGAGACCGGGGCCATCGGAAGGTAAGTATAATCTTTCTTTTTTATTTTTTACTATTCTTATTCTTTTTTTTTTAACTATTACTTGGTCACACTATATAAATCCATGCCGGTTGCATGGATTTATATAGTGTGACCAAGTTGTCAAGCACTTTTCCAAGTGATGCTAAAATCGCTTGGAAAAGCGCTTGATAACCCGCATGCAGAAATGCATGCAAAAACGCTTGACAAGCGCTTCTACCTAGCAGGAAAAACGCATGGAAAATCCGCATGCATTTTTTCTGCCAGGGAGAAGCGGAAAAAATATGCAGCATTTCTGCATCGTGGGCACTTAGCCTTAGAGAGCTTAATGTGGCTGCCTCCAGGGGGAGCTCTACATGCCATAAATACTAGCGACAACGATCCTGCTCATATTAAACAATTTACAACTTGGCATGATACATCTCAGCATCAGACTGTGTGTCTAGTATTTGAATTTTGGCCGCAAAAAGAGTTGCAAAATAAAAGAGTACATCAATTGTAATTTATGTGGTAACATATACTGGCTGTCGGATCTGATATTTAAGGTGCACTACGTGCATATTAAGAACTAGAATAAGACTATGTACACACATTAAGTATTTGGTGCAGAAATTTCTGCACCATTTCTGCAACTCTTGGCAGGAAAAATGCAGTGTAAAATACACATGTTTTGCCAAGTTTTTTACATGCATTTTTGGTGCAGATTTTTCACCACTGAAAGAATTGACATGCTGCACCATTTAAATCTGCACCAAAACTGCATGGCACAAATAACTCAGGATTCTCAATCGCTTTGCTGGCAGCAGGAAACCCATCAGGTTTTGTGATAAATCCGCACCAAAAAACATGACAAAAACGCAAAGTGTGCACACAGCCACGAAGACACCTTTCTGATGTCGGTAAAAAATAAACTAATATGTCTGCTGTCTCCTCTCATTTTACATAAAATCAAGCTAACGACACCTCCAATATGAAAATACAAGTTATCGAACAAGTTAGGTTAGAGATGGCGAATCCTTGTGGATTTTCATGATAAAAACTTACCAGACATAATATTATTTTGCAATATTAGTGGTAATGGGACCGTTTGTTAGCTATTATGTATTTTGTAATTAAAGATGCTCATTTAACCTAGACATATACTAATTGCCCCACACCTTTGTGTTATTCCTGATATGGGCCTAGTGGGCCTGTGTTGCGGGGGCAACCAACTGTTTCCCATCTACAGTGGATAATTATGATATGTCTTAAGGTGTGTGCACACGTTTAGTATTTGCAGCAGATTGTTCTGTAGTAACAACCAGAACGTTGGCAGGAAAAACGCGTGTTTTTCATATGGTTTTTTGATGTGTCTTTACATACATTTTTTTCCCATTCATTTGAATAGCTGAAAAACACTGCAAAAATGCTGAAAGAATTGACATGTTCCAAATTTGAAAAACACTTTGTGCATGAGATTTTCAGAAATCATATTCAGTTTGCTGGTCCTGTAAAATGCTGTATTTTATCTGCAGAAAAAACGCAGTATGTGAACAAGCCCTTACATGGATGTGACATATGTACAGTTCCTGTATGTCCTTTACTTTGTAATATTTGATGAAAACAGCTTATAATGGAGCAAGACACATGTCTATGTCTCTCCTCTGCTTACACAGACACTGAGCATGACAGCATGTATTTCTATGCAGGAGGTCAGGAGAGCCGATAGTCAGTCCGAGGGTTGCAATGCGATCTTCACTCGAGTAATACGAAAGTCTGACTGTACCCTTAGATAGTGGCTTGCTGAGCAGTCATTTCTTGCCATTTCTGATGTATAGAAGATGGAACAAGAAGCTCAGATCATTTTAAGATTGGGTGAGAGCCTAAACTAGACCTCCAACTATTGGATGGAAAAAAATCACGTGACTGATTTCTTTTCAGATGATGATAGTCTGTCATAAACAAACATTTTGTTGTTCAGTTTCATTTGAGGAATGTTCATGATGGTTGAAATCAATTATTTACAGAAACTTTGGTCTAATTTGTAGCTGTAACTTCTACAACCCCTGGCAAAAATTATGGAATCACCAGGCTCGGAGGATGTTCATTCAGTTGTTTAATGTTGTTGAAAAAAAGCAGATCAAAGACATGGCACAAAACTAAAGTCATTTCAAATGGCAACTTTATGGCTTTAAGAAACACTACAAGAAATCAAGAAAAAAAAAGTGGTACTCAGTAAGGGTAATTTCTTTCAGACCAAGCAGAGGGAAAAAATTATGTAATCACTCAATTCTGAGGAAAAAATTATGGAATCATGAAAAACAAACACACAAAAGAACACTCCAATACATCACTAGTATTTTGTTGCACCACCTCTGGCTTTAATAATAGCTTGCAGTCTCTGAGGCATGGACTTAATGAGTGACAAACAGTACTCTTCATCAATCTGGCTGCAACTTTCTCTGATTGCTGTTGCCAGATCAGCTTTGCAGGTTGGAGCCTTGTCATGGACCATTTTCTTCAACTTCCACCAAAGATTTTCAATTGGATTGAGATCCGGACTATTTGCAGGTCATGACATTGACCTTATGTGTCTTCTTTCAAGGAATGTTTTCACAGTTTTTGCTCTATGGCAGGATGCATTATCATCTTGAAAAATGATGTCATCATCCTCAAACATCCTTTCATTTGATGGGATAAGAAAACTGTCCAAAATATCAATGTAAACTTGGCCATTTATTGAAGATGTAATGACAGCCATCTCCCCAGTGCCTTTACCTGACATGCAGCCCCATATCATCAATGACTGTGGAAATTTGCATGTTCTTTTCATGCAGTCAAATTTATAAATCTCATTGGAACTGCACCAAACAATAGTTCCGGCATCTTCACCTTCCCCAATGCAGATTCGCGATTTATCACTGAATATGACTTTCATCCAGTCATCCACAATCCACGATTGCTTTTCCTTAGCCCATTGTAACCTTGTTTTTTTCTGTTTAGGTGTTAATGATGGCTTATGTTTAGCTTTTCTGTATGTAAATCCCATTTCCTTTAGGCGGTTTCTTACAGTTCGGTCACAGACATTGACTCCAGTTTCCTCCCATTCGTTCCTCATTTGTTTTGTTGTGCATTTCCTGTTTTGGAGACATATTGCTTTAAGTTTCCGGTCTTGACGCTTTGATGTCTTCCTTGGTCTACCAGTATATTTGTGTAGCACCCTGAGGATTCGGCTGCTACAGGGGTATTACACCTCAAGCCAGAGGTGTGGTATTCCACTCCCGGGTAAGGATGGAGTGTGGAACTGAGCTCAGTAGGCTGCATACACTACATACATCCCATTTCCGGGGGACAGATCAACGGTACTCCCACCAGTTTATGTGCAGGTACGATAGTGTCTGTCCCTGGCTGGAGTGGGAGGGGGGTGGAACATCCCAGTAGTGTAGGGGCAGATAGAGGGAGCAGTCTGGGTAAAGCTAGGAGCTCATTGGGTGCTGGTCACCTGAGCTCACACATAGAGGGAGTATATAAGGTGGGAACCATCTTAGATCAGGGTCAGACAGGCAGACAGCTACTAGTCAGTCTGTTGTAGAGGGTCAAGCAGTCCTGAAAGAAGAGAGAGAGGAGTCAGAAGGACCCAGAGGGGAAGAAGAGGGAACCCCAAGAGCCCAAATACAAGCAACAGGGTGAAGGGTTGGCACAAGGGTACCGGATCCCAAGCTGGTGGAGGGCACTAATCCTCAGCCAGAGACCGGAGGTTGTGGGCAGGATCTGCCACGACCCCCCACTAAATCCACCAGGAAGGCAGACCAAGTATAGGGTCAGGGAACCCAGAAGAGGTGTACCCACCAAGAGACCCGAGGGAGCCGGACATAGGTGGATCCCTGGTGGGGAAGGCCAGAGAAAAGGAACGTCAGAAAGGGAGCTCAGGATCACGCTCCAGAATTACCTGGGGGTTGGCCGAGTCCAGGACCTGGTGGACGCAGCACGGCTCGGGCGGTCACTCAAGGCCGGAGTGACCAGAACAACAGCAGTAAGTAAAAACCCTGAACTGCACAGCCCGACTCTGAGTCTTAATACCATCCTCACTGCACCACCACAACCACCACCCTCTACAACTGACCCCCTGAGGCTATACCCCTCCCGTTGGGGGTTATACCACCAGAAGCTGCACACACACCACCAGCCTCAGCGGACCCTGCTGCAGCAGCGGCCGTATTGACCGCAAATCAACGGGTGGCGTAGTCGACACGAAAGAACATCCAGCAACATCTGTAGGACTGCCACACACTGAGCTTGACACCCTGGGCACGGACCGGGTCACCGCCACTCGGAGACTACAACCCCCATCTGATCCGGCTCCGGGTATCCCCCAAACAACACTGGCCCAGGGGGCGCGTCAACTTTGGCGTAGTCGGCAGGATTACGTGCCCGCAACAACCGGGTACTGCGTGCCTGAAGAAAAGTTCACCGTTACCTTAAAAAGAAGTCTCCCGCCGGTTCCGGAGGGTCCCCGCAAACGGACCCCATCACAGGTCGTTTCCCGCCGGTTATCCGCCATTTGCAGCTTTTTCCCGCCATCCATGGAGTTTCCCGCCACTGGGAGACGATTCCCGCCATTTCCAAGGATTTCCCGCCTTGGAAGAGCGGACGCCATTATGGGCGTGCCAGAGGGTGGCAAGAGGCCACCTCCCATCGTGGGCCAGGTCGAAGAATGGCGCCAAAAGCGGAAACCGCGCCCACCAACAGAGACTGTGATGCTGGAAGTGTCCATCAGCGTAAGAGAACTGCCCCTGGAACTGACAATCACAAAGTTGCCCCGGGACCACCCTCAATGTGGGCGGAGACTGAACAAAAGAACGAAGATGGGTGCAGCCTGGAGGAGTCTGGAGAGAGCGCACCCGGAGACAAGAAATCTGGAGAGGACTCCGGAGAAAGCGTACCCGAAGATGGAGGGAGAGACAGGCAGCACCAACCCAGTGGTCAGGAGCCTGCTGCAAGCAACAACGCCACTAGGCTTAGTGGAAATCCTGGCACAGCTCCCCCGAGACCGGGAGTGTGCACAGACCGCGCTGGAGGGCCTCGCACGGAGGATGGCCCAGGTGCAGCAAGACACGCTGACGGAGTGGAGCCGTGAGATGGCCCAGCAGACCGGAACCCGTCAGCGGAGCACGCCACCCGAGACGAGGAGACAGACCGCCTCTGAGGATGGTGCAGGAGGAGTGAAGGCCGGAGACGGCGCCAAGGAGGGAGCTGAACGGACGGAGGCAGGTAAAGGGGACGTCTCTACCCCGAGCCGAGAAACCGTGTACCTGTCCCAGCTCCCCGTCGCAGAGCCCGAAATTTCCCCTGCCGTGCCCATCGCTGCATCGTCACCGTGCCGGACTAGGCCTCAAGCAGAAGCCGCGGCCGCGACCCCTGTGACGTCACACGCCTCGACCCTGAGCGCGACCAAACAGGAAATACCAACGGCCTGGTCGCAAGGTCTAGTACCTCCGGGCGCCGCAATTCCAACAGCGCCCCCTTCCTCCGCGGAGCCACCGGCCTGGTCGCAGGGCCGAGTACCCCCGGGCGCCGCCGTCCTTACGGTGCCCTTTACCTTTAGGGTGCCCCAAGCCTGGTCACAAGGCCTGGTCAACCCGGGCGCCGCTACCATCAACGCGCCCTCAACATCTCGAGTGCCGCACCTGGGTGAAGATCTATTTGCCCAGCACACGTGCCCGGATGGGCAGCCCTTTGTATGGCCCCAGGAGTACTACCAACTGGAACTCCAAAGAGCAAGGCCCCTGTGCGAGCCCCTGATTCCGGCTCCGAAGCCCGTCAGGAGAACCCCGCTCCCGCTAGAAGAAGCACAATTCGAGTGGGACCCCACCGGAGGAGATCTCATGGGGTTCACTCAAGAAACGCGGGCAGCCGCAGCAGAGCGAGTGGAGTGCTGCCGCCAGCAGTTGGCAGACTTCGAGCGAGAACGGAGAGAGAGGCGGGTCCGAGAGCAGCGGCTGCAAGAACAGAGCGCAGGGCAGAAGAGCGGGACCAGGAGGAACCCCCGTGCAGCTCATGGTCCCCGTACCACCGGGACTGTGATTAAATTCAACCTGCAGCATGGGTGGGGCTTCATAAGAGACCATCATACCCCCGGCGACGTCTTTGTAACCTGCAGAGACGTAGAAAGCCATCTGCCGGAGGGACACAGAGGTCGTGACCTGTACGTAGGGGACGAGGTCACGTTCACCCGGCACAAGTGTGCCAAAGGACCCTACGCCCTCCATGTGCATCGCCTGACGGAGGAGGAGCTGCGGTGTGAGGAGGAGCAAGAGGACCCGGACGGGTCTGAAGATAAAGAAGGAGCAGGAGGACGCCGTCGTTAAAGTACGGTAAAGAGACTGTAAATAGTTACCCGTCGGGGTACAGTGAACTGTTGCTGCTTTAAATATGTCCCCGTTGGGACAAGTGTAAACTGTTAACCCGTATGTCCCTTAATCCCACTGACCGAGGACTGAGAGCGGTCATTCCTTCCTTATACCTGGCCGAGGACTGAGAGCGGCCACTTTCCCCCTTGTAAATAGTTGCGCTTTCTAAGGCGCCCCCTACCGGTTTTATAGGAAACTGTTGTTTTTCTTGAAGAGACTGTCGCACTTTACCCGGTCACAAGTTGCGCCGTGGCCGGAGGAACAGGAATGTTATTTATGAAAAGTTTATGCTGATATATATACTGTTTTATATGTTTATGTTTTATGAAAAAAAATTTGTATGTTTTGGATGTTTATTCTCTTACAGCCCGAGGACGTGCTGTGGTTTACCAGGGGGGAATGTAGCACCCTGAGGATTCGGCTGCTACAGGGGTATTACACCTCAAGCCAGAGGTGTGGTATTCCACTCCCGGGTAAGGATGGAGTGTGGAACTGAGCTCAGTAGGCTGCATACACTACATACATCCCATTTCCGGGGGACAGATCAACGGTACTCCCACCAGTTTATGTGCAGGTACGATAGTGTCTGTCCCTGGCTGGAGTGGGAGGGGGGTGGAACATCCCAGTAGTGTAGGGGCAGATAGAGGGAGCAGTCTGGGTAAAGCTAGGAGCTCATTGGGTGCTGGTCACCTGAGCTCACACATAGAGGGAGTATATAAGGTGGGAACCATCTTAGATCAGGGTCAGACAGGCAGACAGCTACTAGTCAGTCTGTTGTAGAGGGTCAAGCAGTCCTGAAAGAAGAGAGAGAGGAGTCAGAAGGACCCAGAGGGGAAGAAGAGGGAACCCCAAGAGCCCAAATACAAGCAACAGGGTGAAGGGTTGGCACAAGGGTACCGGATCCCAAGCTGGTGGAGGGCACTAATCCTCAGCCAGAGACCGGAGGTTGTGGGCAGGATCTGCCACGACCCCCCACTAAATCCACCAGGAAGGCAGACCAAGTATAGGGTCAGGGAACCCAGAAGAGGTGTACCCACCAAGAGACCCGAGGGAGCCGGACATAGGTGGATCCCTGGTGGGGAAGGCCAGAGAAAAGGAACGTCAGAAAGGGAGCTCAGGATCACGCTCCAGAATTACCTGGGGGTTGGCCGAGTCCAGGACCTGGTGGACGCAGCACGGCTCGGGCGGTCACTCAAGGCCGGAGTGACCAGAACAACAGCAGTAAGTAAAAACCCTGAACTGCACAGCCCGACTCTGAGTCTTAATACCATCCTCACTGCACCACCACAACCACCACCCTCTACAACTGACCCCCTGAGGCTATACCCCTCCCGTTGGGGGTTATACCACCAGAAGCTGCACACACACCACCAGCCTCAGCGGACCCTGCTGCAGCAGCGGCCGTATTGACCGCAAATCAACGGGTGGCGTAGTCGACACAAAAGAACATCCAGCAACATCTGTAGGACTGCCACACACTGAGCTTGACACCCTGGGCACGGACCGGGTCACCGCCACTCGGAGACTACAATCCCCCATCTGATCCGGCTCCGGGTATCCCCCAAACAACACTGGCCCAGGGGGCGCGTCATTTGCCTTTAACAACCTTCCCATGTTGTTTGTATTTGGTCCAGATTTTAGACACAGCTGACTATGAACAACCAACATCTTTTGCAACATTGCGTGATGATTTATCTTCTTTTAAGAGTTTCATAATCCTCTCCTTTGTTTCAATTGACATCTCTCGTGTTGGAGCCATGATTCATGTCAGTCCATTTGGTGCAACAGCTCTCCAAGGTGTGATCACTCCTTTTTAGATGCAGACTAACGAGCAGATATAATTTGATGCAGGTGTTAGTTTTGGAAATTAAACTTTACAGGGTGATTCCATAATTTTTTCCGCAGAATTTAGTGATTCCATAATTTTTTCCTTCTGCTTGGTCTGAAAAAAATTACCCTTACTGAGTACCACATTTTTAATCTTGATTTCTTTTAGTGTTTCTTAAAGCCCTAAAGTTGCTATTTGAAATGACTTTAGTTTTGTGTCATGTCTGTGATTTGCTTTTTTTCAACAACATTAAACAACTGAATGAACATCCTCCGAGCCCGGTGATTCCATAATTTTTGCCAGGGGTTGTACAAGAGACAGATATCATAAGTAAAAAAATAAGCAGTTTGTAGCAATACCTAAATACTTACCTAAAGAAAATGAATAAGCCCAAATCTGCCTTTTTTTTTTACTAAGGAATATACAGTACAGACCAAAAGTTTGGACACACCTTCTCATTTAAAGATTTTTCCGTATTTTCATGACTTTGAAAATTGTACATTCACACTGAAGGCATCAAAACTATAAATTAACACATGTGGAATTATATACTTAACTAAAAAGTGTGAAACAACTGAAAATATGTGTTATATTCTAGGTTCTTCAAAGTAGCCACCTTTTGCTTTGATGACTGCTTTGCACACTCTTGGCATTCTCTTGATGAGCTTCAAGAGGTAGTCACCGGAAATGGTTTTCACTTCACAGGTGTGCCCTGTCAGGTTTAATAAGTGGGATTTCTTGCATTATAAATGGGGTTGGGACCATCAGTTGTGTTGTGCAGAAGTCAGGTGGATACACAGCTGATAGTCCTACTGAATAGACTGTTAGAATTTGTATTATGGCAAGAAAAAAGCAGCTAAGTAAAGAAAAATGAGTGGCCATCATTACTTTAAGAAATGAAGGTCATTCAGTCCGAAAAATTGGGCAAACTTTGAATGTGTCACCAAGTGCAGTTGCAAAAACCATCAAGCGCTTCAAAGAGACTGGCTCAAAAGAGGACCGCCCCAGGAAAGGAAGACCAAGAGTCACCTCTGCTTCTGAGGATAAGTTTATCCGAGTCACCAGCCTCAGAAATCGCAGGTTAACAGCAGCTCAGATTAGAGACCAGGTCAATGCCACACAGAGTTCTAGCAGCAGACACATCTCTACAACAGCTGTTAAGAGGAAACTTTGTGCAGCAGGCCTTCATGGTAAAATAGCTGCTAGGAAACTACTGCTAAGGATAGGCAACAAGCAGAAGAAACTTGTTTGGGCTAAAGAACACAAGGAGTGGACATTAGACCAGTGGAAATCTGTGCTTTGGTCTGATGAGTCCAAATTTGAGATCTTTGGTTCCAATCACAGTGTCTTTGTGCGACGCAGAAAAGGTGAACGGATGGACTCTACATGCCTGGCTCCCACCGTGAAGCATGGAGGAGGAGGTGTGGGGGTGCTTTGCTGGTGACACTGTTGGGGATTTATTCAAAATTGAAGGCATACTGAACCAGCATGGCTACCACAGCATCTTGCAGCGGCATGCTATTCCATCCAGTTTGCGTTTAGTTGGACCATCATTTATTTTTCAACAGGACAATGACCCCAAACACACCTCCAGGCTGTGTAAGGGCTATTTGACCAAGAAGGAGAGTGATGGGGTGCTACGCCAGATGACCTGGCCTCCACAGTCACCAGACCTGAACCCAATCGAGATGGTTTGAGGTGAGCTGGACCGCAGAGTGAAGGCAAAAGGGCCAACAAGTGCTAAGCATCTCTGGGAACTCCTTCAAGATTGTTGGAAGGCCATTTCCGGTGACTACCTCTTGAAGCTCATAAAGAGAATGCCAAGAGTGTGCAAAGCAGTCATCAAAGCAAAAGGTGGCTACTTTGAAGAACCTAGAATATGAGATATATTTTCAGTTGTTTCACACTTTTTTGTTAAGTATATAATTCCACATGTGTTAATTCATAGTTTTGATGCCTTCAGTGTGAATGTACAATTTTCATAGTCATGAAAATACAGAAAAATCTTTAAATGAGAAGGTGTGTCCAAAATTTTGGTCTGTACTGTATATTTGAGATGTCTAATGGATTTTGCTTAAAAAGATTATAAAATCATAGCTCTATTAATGTTTTCTTCTTACAAGGTGTAATCTACAGTGTCAGAGAGTGTCGTTGAGTTAGACAGATTGCAGGGGATAGCTGCAAGTAAAACCAGATGAGTCAGAAGTGGGTAGGAAGTGAGACACAAAATCCTTAACCAGTTAGTCTCAGAGTTATCACTGACCTGAGCCTTTATCTCCTGGATAAGAAAAAAGGCTTTGACCTCTGTGGGATGATCTTTTGGGAATATCTGAAGATTTGCAGCTGTAGGAAGTGCAGGTCTGAAGTTCAGTGCATGGCATTCCCATCTGTCATCTTTCAAACACTTTTTCCACATAAAAATAGAAATACAATTCTTTCTTCTAATTTTCTTTCTAGAAGTCTTAGGAGATTGATATTCTTTCCCTTTTTTATAGTGGAATTTGAAGTTTCTCTATTGCATTATAATCACTGGTCTATTATAATGTCACTGCTGAATTTCTCCCATTAATAGCAAGCTACAAATTCAATAAAGCATCTGGTAGAATGGAAATGGTTGCCTATATTGTAAGATGGGCTACCCAAAATGACACAAATGTTGCAGTTGTTTTATTCAGTGCCAGCTTGGGGTACACAGTGCTCACCATACGAATGGACTCAGAGAGCCACCTTCTATTAATGCATAGATTTAATTTGAATATTGCCTCCTCAGAGAGGAAGAGGGACTGAACTCTAGTGCCACGTATTGAAAGTAGCAATTCTAAAATTCAATATCGACCCTTTAACGAGCCTTGCCACGTGACTGAGGATAAAAGACAAATCATTTGCCGATATGTGTTTTGAGGTGTTTGCCCCTCATCAGTGCAAGGAAGGAGATCTGATTTGGCTGGATGAGAGGCCTCTGACAGAGGACTACAAGGTAACGTCTCTCCTTGTGAAGTGTGCCAAGCTGGCGCACACAGACTTTTAGGTCCTACAAAGCTCTTCTGGGAAATTAAATATGCATATTGCTTCTTTAGGAAGGAAGAAAACTTGTGCCGCCTATTGGAAGTAGCAATCCTAAAAGTCAATATCAACCCTTTAACGAGCCTTGGCACAAAATAAATAATACTGTATTATACTGTAGTATGCAACTGCAACGGTACCTATAAGACTATTCATAAACTTATTTCTGGCTACATTACAGATATATACTGCATGTCTTCAAGGTATCCCAAAAGATTGATTTTTTTTTTACTATAATGGAAACTCAAATCGCGTACTCTTTACCATGCAGAGGACACAGTAAAAGAAAACATATAATGAACAGTATCCATTTTTTTAGATTAGGACGTAATGGCAAATGATATCTAAGTGTAGACTAAAGTTTGTTGAACTGGAGATGCGACAAAGGCGGAGAGGACCTGGCAGGGAACAGCAGGGATGGCTAGAAAGTTGAGTGGTGGGGTATGTTTTTTTCTTTTAACCTTTCTTTTATTGGCCGCTTTTCTTTCTGGCTGCTCCCGCTGCTCCTTCCCTGCTGTCTGGTACTCCATGCCTCCACGAATCGCATTTCCAGCCCAATGTTCACTCTAGGAATACTGCTTCCGGACGCAAGTTCACCCTGGATCATGTGCAGTGATGAACGTTAAATTTGTGGAGAATAACTTCTCTCCAACCCAAATTTCATGGTAAAATCTACCCAGACAGGCAAATTTGAATTTTGTCAGTTCCACCCATCTCTACTTTGCAGTATTAAAATTTATGGCTAATCAATATACTGCAAATTAAATTTTGGGAAAAATTAATTGAAACTAGCGACTTCAAATTTCAAAATTTGCAATCATCTGTAATGAAGTGGTATTGTTACATTATGAAAATCAATTCCATAGTAATATTTAGTTCTATTTACAGATCAACATGGCATGATTATAATATTGACCTTAGTGTACATGTGTGGTGAACAAGCGCTTGGATGAATGCATTCCTCCAGCAGGTGAAGAAACGTTCTCAGAGTGAACAGTTTGTGGAACCTAACAACTTTACTCAGCACTTATAAAACTTTCCACAGAAAGGCAATAATACTTATATGTTTCAACTACATTTCAACTTATCAAGAAGGATTTGTACAGAAGCCCAATGGTTGCAATGCAGTTTTTTTCTTCCTCTGCACAACTCTCTCTGTAATAGAGTTGTGACTCTTTACCTTCTCTTGTTTTTTTTTTCCCTTGACACACTTCCATCCTGCACATACACAATGTTTTGTTTCAGTTGGATTTATTTTGCAGTGCTGCTGCTTGATTTGCTTGAACCTTAGTAGTTAGAAGTCTTTCCTCTCTCTGTTTGGTGGCTAAATAAATCACTATGTGTTTCTCCTTCTGGATGTTCCAGCAATCGTCATTTGTAACTGCATTACTACCTGTTTGGTCAAAAAGAAAATTTATTTATTTACTTATATAGTGCCATCATATTCCACAGCACTTTACAAACATCATCATCACTGTCCCCATTGGGGCTCACAATCTACATTCCCTATCAGTATGTTTTTGGAGTGTGGGAGCAAACTGGAATATCCAGAGGAAACCCATGCAAACTCTTTGCAGATGTTGTCCTTGGTGGGATCTAAACTCATGACCCCAGCACTATAATGCTAACCACTGAGCCACCGTACTGCACAAGCTTCTCTTTGGCACATACCCAGGGCCCTAGACGCCACTTATGTTACTAATAAGTATTCCCCTTAGCAGGGGCGTACATAGAAACCATGGGGCACCATAGCAGAAGTTCTAATTTGCCCCCTCACCCATCCCCCCAAAAAAATAATATTCGGCGGGGTTAGAGAAATGCATATCTCACAACTTTGCAGCCTTTACATTGTAAATTTCCTCCTATTGAAGCCCTAGCTTCCCTTATCATTGCACCCATAAAGCTAACAAAAGTGCCCAACAAATGCTGTATGATACCCCCACAGTGAATTCCTCCACAGTACCCTCCACATGCACAGTATGATGATCATACTGTACCCCACCTCAACTCCCACGGCAAAGAATGATGACCCCCCAATCCAACACACTATGATTCCCCCAACTGTGACCCCCACATAGCCCTCCAAACAATATAATGGCCCCCCCACAGCCTTACACACAGTACGATGGACCCCACACAAACCTTCACACTATATAATTGCTTGCATACAGTATAATGGCCCCCACATAGCCTTCCAAATATTTCCAAATATTAGAATGGCCCCCACATAGCCTTCCATATAGTATAATGGGCCTTACATTGCCTTCCATATAGTATAAAGCATTTCCCATAGTCCACCATATAGTATAATGCACGTCCCATAGTCCTCCATATAGTATAATGCACTCCCCATAGTCCTCCAGATAGTATAATGCACTCCCCATAGTCCTCCTTAAAGTATAATGCACTCCCCATAGTCCTCCAGATAGTATAATGCACTCCCCATAGTCCTCCATATAGTGTAATGCACCCTATAGTCCTCCAAATAGTATAATGCACCCCATAGTCCTCCATATGGTATCATGCACTTCCCATAGTCCTCCATATAGTATAATGTAACCTATAGTCCTCCATATAGTATAATGCACCCCATGGCCCTCCATATAGTATAATGTACCCCCAAAGTCCTTCATACAGTATAATGTATCCCCCTATAGTCCTCCATATACAGGGTGGGCCATTTATATGGATACACCTAAATAAAATAGGAATGGTTGGTGATATCAACTACCTGTTTGTGGCACATTAGTATATGGGATGGGGAAAACTTTTCCAGATGTGTGGTGACCATGGTGGCCATTTTGAAGTTGGCCATTTTGGATCCAACTTTATTTTTTTCACTGAGAAGAGGGTTATGTGACACATCAAACTTATTGAGAATTTCATAAGAAAAACAATGGTGTGCTTGGTTTTAACGTAACTTTATTCTTTCATGAGTTATTTACAAGTTTATGACCACTTATAAAATGTGTTCAAAGTGCTGCCCATTGTGTTGGATTGTCAATGCAACCATCTTCTCCCACTCTTGACACACTGATAGCAACACCGCAGAAGAAATGCTAGCACAGGCTTCCAGTATCCATTGTTTCAGATGCTGCACATCTCGTATCTTCACAGCATAGACAATTGCCTTCAGATGACCCCAAAGATAAAAGTCTAAGGGGGTCAGATCGGGAGACCTTGGTGGCCTTTCAACTGGCCAACGACGACCAGTCCACTTTCCAGGAAACTGTTCATGTAGGAATGCTCGGACCTGACACCCATAATGTGCTGGTGCACCATCTTGTTGGAAAAACTCAGGGAGCGTGCCATCTTCAGTGCATAAAGAGGGCAACACATCCTCATGTAGCAATTTCAGATATCCAGTGGCATTGAGGTTTCTATTGATGAAGAATGGCCCCACTATCTTTGTACCCCATATACCACACCATACCATCAATTTTTGTGTTCCAACAGTCTTGGAGGGATCTATCCCCTGTGGTTAAGTGTCAGACCAATAGTGGTGGTTTGGTTTGTTAACTTCACCATTCACAAAACAGTTTGCCTCATCACTGAACATAATGTTTTGTGTAAACTGAGGGTCCTGTTCCAATTTTTGTTTTGCCCATTCTGAAAATTCAGTGCGCCAATCTGGGTCATCGTCGTTGAGATGTTGCAGCAGCTGGATTTTGTAAGGGTGCCATTTGTGAGTAGGTAATATCTGCCGAAGGGATGTTCGACTGATGCCACTCTCCAGTGACATGCGGCGAGTGCTACGCTGTGCGCTCTTGCTGAATGAAGCTAGGACAGCCACTGATGTTTCTTCATTAGTGACAGTTTTCTTGCGTTCACATTTTGGCAAATCCAACACTGAACCTGTTTCACGAAATTTGGCAAGCCGTTTGCTAACTGTAGCATGGGAGATGGGTGGTCTCGTAGGGTGTCTTTCATTGAAATCTGCTGCAATGACCCGGGTACTGTGTTCACCAAACATAAACACAATTTCTATTCGCTCCTCATGTGTTAACCTCTGCGACATGTCAATGGCTGTAAACAAAGAGAAACTTATAAATAACTCATGAAAGAATAAAGTTACGTTAAAACCAAGCACACCATTGTTTTTCTTATGAAATTCTCAATAAGTTTGACGTGTCACATGAACCTCTTCCCATTGAAAAAAATAAAGTTGGATCCAAAATGGCCGACTTCAAAATGGTCGCCATGGTCACCACCCATCTGGAAAAGTTTTCCCCCTCCCATATACCAATGTGCCACAAACAGAAAGTTGATATCACCAACCATTTTCATTTTATTTAGGTGTATCCATATAAATGGCCCACCCTGTTGTATAGTGCACCCTCACAGTCCTCCATATGGTGTAATACACCCCCCCTAATCCTCCATATAGTATAATGCTCCCCATAGTCCTCCTATAGTATACTACACTCCCTATAGGCCTCCATATAGTACAGTGCACACCATAATCCTCCATATAGAATAATGCACCCTATAGTCCTCCAAATAGAATAATGCACCCCATAGTCCTCCATATAGTATAATGAACTCCCCATAGTCCTCCATATAGTATAATGCACCCCCCATATTCCTCTATATAGTATAATGCACTTCCCATAGTCCTCTTACAGTTTACTACACTCTATATACTATAATGTACTGCCCCATAGTCCTCCATACAGTATTCTGGCCACCACAATGTATTCACTAATTTTAAAAAAATACAATACCTCTCCTCCTCGTTCACTCGCTGCTCCGGTCCTGGTGCAGCAGGTGCCATGTAGTGAAGTCATTGCACCTGCTGCACTGAGACGTCACATGCCAATAAGAATGACGCTAATGCTCCCTCCTCCATCATTGCTTTCAACTGTATCGGCATCCACAGCAGACAGTCAGTAAGCCCGATGATGGCACTGGCCCCATAGCAGCCGCGTTGCCTGCCGCCATTGGTGGTACGCCACTGCCCCTTAGCCTTCATCCATCATGCCAGTGGGCAGTGTCTCCTCACCACTGATTCTCACTTGGACCACAGGGCTTTTTAATGTCCCAGCTTCTTCCCTCTATGGTACTTGGATCCACACCTTCCCCATCACCAGTCCACGAACTATCGACTCAGATTCTTACAGATTTTCAACACAATGAAGGGCAGAGCCTTGACAGACTGTGTCTGAGATGGTTTAGTGAATCCTGCATTGAGCAGGGGGTTCGACACGATGACCCTGGAGGTGCCTTCCAACTCTAACATTCTATGATTCTATGATATATTAGGTTAAAATCACAGCATTCAGTATCAGAAAAATAGTATTATATTATAGTATATATTAAAAAGCAACATGTGGGAACAAAAAGGTTAGAAGAAAATATGCAAAACTAGGGGGGCACCTGGGAAATAGTGACCACAACATTATACAATTCCACATGTGCTTCACTAGGGTGCCCAGCAAGGGAGTCACAAAAACACTGAACTTCAGGAGGGCAAAGTTTGATCAGCTAAGAGATGCCCTTCACCTTATAGACTGGGATAGTATCTTTAGTAATAGGAGCACGGATAGAAAATGGGAAATTTTCAAAACAGTCCTACATAGTCACTGTAGAAAGTACATACCTTATGGGAATAAAAGGGCTAGGAATAGGAGGAAGCCAATGTGGCTAAATAAGGAAGTCAAGAGGGCAATGAAAAACAAAAAAAGGGCTTTCGGTAAACTTAAACAACAAGGCAGCGAGGAAGCGCTAATATCTTATAGGGAAAAAAACAAAATCTGTAAGAAAAAAATAAGAATAGCAAAAGAGGAGACAGAGAAACTAATTGCCAAGGAAAGTAAAACGAATCCCAAACTGTTCTTTAACTATATAAACAGTAAAAGGATTAAAACTGATGGAGTTGGCCCATTGAAAAATAACCTGGGTAAAATCATAGAGGGCGATGAGGGTAAAGCAAACCTACTCAATAGCTTCTTCTCCACTGTTTCAACAAAAGAAAACAATTTATCAGAGGAAATGCAGAGTGATAAAGTAAACCCTCCGCTAAATATCACCCACCTAACCCAGGAGGAAGTTCAGAAACGCCTAAATAATATCAAAATAGACAAGTCACCAGGCCCAGATGGCATACACCCCCGGGTACTAAAAGAATTAAGTAATGTGATAGACAGACCGCTGTATCTTATATTCAAGCACTCTTTATGGACAGGGACTGTCCCACTAGACTGGCGCCAAGCAAATGTGGTACCAATATTCAAAAAGGGGTCTAAAAGTGACCCTGGGAACTATAGACCAGTCAGCTTAACGTCTGTTGTGGGTAAATTGTTTGAAGGATTTCTTAGAGATGCTATTGTAGAATATCTTAATGATAATAACTGTCTAACTCCATATCAACATGGATTCATGAGGGATCGCTCCTGCCAAACAAACCTGATCGCCTTCTACGAGGAGGTGAGCTCACAGCTGGACCGGGGAGTCAGTGGATGTTGTATACCTTGACTTCTCCAAAGCGTTTGATACCGTGCCACACAAAAGGTTGGTATATAAAATGAGAATGCTTGGTCTGGGGGATAATGTGTGCAAGTGGGTAAATAGCTGGCTGAGTGATAGAAAGCAGAGGGTGGTTATCAATGGAATAAGCTCAGGGTGTGTCAGGGTTACTAGCGGGGTGCCTCAAGGGTCTGTCTTGGGCCCTATATTATTTAATATATTTATTAATGATCTAGTGGAAGGGTTGCATAGTAAAATAGCAATATTTGCAGATGATACTAAACTTTGTAAAGTAGTTAATACAGATGAGGATAGGGCACAGCTACAGGAGGATTTAGATAAATTGGGGAGTTGGGCCAAAAAATGGCAAATGGGGTTCAATGCCGATAAATGTAAGGTCATGCACATGGGAAAGAAAAACAGAAGTCACCCATACATATTAAATGGGAAACCGTTGGGGAAATCTGACATGGAGAAGGACCTGGGCGTCTTGGTTAATAGCAAATTAAATTGGAGTGCCCAGTGTCAGGCAGCAGCTGCGAAGGCAAATAGAGTCATGGCATGCATCAGAAGAGGAATAGGGGCATATGATGAGAACATTGTTCTTCCTCTGTATAAAGCGCTGGTAAGGCCGCACTTAGAATATTGTGCACAGTTCTGGGCTCCGGTGCTCAGGAAAGACATATTGGAGCTAGAGAGGGTACAAAGGAGGGCGACTAAGGTAATAAAGGGAATGGAGGGACTAGAATACCCAGAGAGGTTGTCAAAATTAGGCCTATTTACGTTGGAAAAGAGAAGGCTTAGGGGAGACCCCATAAACATGTATAAATACATCAGGGGGCAGTACAGAGATCTCTCCCATGACCTGTTTATACCAAGGATGGTGACAAAGACGAGGGGGCACACTATGCGTCTGGAGGAAAGGAGGTTCCTGCACCAGCATAGAAGGGGATTCTTTACGGTCAGAGCTGTGAGACTCTGGAACTCTCTGGGAGAGGAAGTGGTGATCTCCAACTCACTTAATGAGTTCAAGAGAGGCCTGGACGCCTTTCTTGAGAACAATAAAATTACATCTTATGCTTAGTTAATTAATCCAGGGATTTAATCTGACTGCCAGATTGGTGTCGGGAAGTGAATTTTTCCTCAATGATGTAAATTGGCCTATACTGCTTGGTTTTTTTTTTGCCTTCCCCTGGATCAACGCTGCGGAATAGCTGCAGTGCACAAGAAATAGGCTGAACTGGATGGACGCTTGTCTTTTTTCGGCCTTATAAACTATGTAACTAGTAAAAAAGTAGAACTATAACCCCAGTAGGACAGTCCCATACTCTAAGATACATGTGGTGGAGATGGGAAATAGATTGTGAGCTCCATTTGGGACAGGCAATGATATAAATCATGACCTTCTGTTCTGTACAGCGGAATAGGTTAGCGCCATATAAGCAATGAGATATGGATACATTATAATTTATCCCATATCTGTTGTAAGCTACTCTGTCATATGATAAAACTATCAGCAATGATATTCAGCTACAAAGCAGGTAAATGAAGAAAAAGGTAAGAAAACGACTACAGTCATCATTCAGGTGCAATCTAAACACAAGATTCATGTTTTATGTGACTATGTAACCCATGTAACTAGCATCTGTGGAAGTAGTCAACACTATGTTCCCACATTTTCTTCATCACCGCTGTCTGCACACAGACACACAGCCCTCCACCATCAGAAAGTCATTATGTTCATTGAGAGGTAATTAATTTTTCTTTTAAGCTGCCAAGTTTAGATGATCTTGGAGAGCTGGTTCCTTGGTTGATATCCCTAAGGAACCATTACTGAGAAAACTAAGAAAACAGGACATTATATAAAACAGATCCCAGCTTGCGTCTCAGACTCCTCTCACTGTGTATAAACACCTCAATTTTCTCTGTACACTAAAGGAAAATGTTTCAAAGATGTAAGGAATGTTCAAACCTTGTATTTTTCAGGTAAAAAAATAAAGAATAGGAAAAGGTTTCTCATTTATATAAAAATAAAATCATGTACAAGGACTTTTAATGATGCTGTAAGTACAGTCAGAGACAGCTATTTTAATACTGTAGGTTCTTTTTTTTACCACATACACTGTGTGCAGAATTATTAGGCAAGTTGTATTTTAGAGGATTATTTTTATTATTGATCAACAACTATGTTCTCAATCAACCCCAAAGACTCATAAATATCCAAGCTTAATATTTTTGGAAATTGGAGTGGGCTTTTTTTCGATTTGGCTATCTTAGGAGGATATCTGTTTGTGCAGGTAACTATTACTGTGCAGAATTATTAGGCAACTTAATAAAAACCAAATATAATTCCATCTCGCTTGTTTATTTTCACCAGGTAAACCAATATCAGTGCACAAAATTAAGAACATTTCTGACATGCAAAAACAAAAACAAAAAAAATTAGTGATGAATATAGCCACCTTTCTTTATGATGACACTCAACAGCCTTCCATCCATAGATTCTGTCAGTTGCTTGATCTGTTTTCAATCAACATTGCGTGCAGCGGCCACCACAGCCTCCCAGACACTGTTCCGAGAGGTGTACTGTTTTCCCTCCCTGTAGATCTCACATTTTATGATGGACCACAGGTTCTCTATGGGGTTCAGATCAGGTGAACAAGGGGGCCATGTCATTATTTTTTCTTCTTTTAGACCTTTACTGGCCAGCCGCGCTGTGGAGTATTTGGATGCATGTGATGGAGCATTGTCCTGCATGAAAATCTTGTTTTTCTTTAACGATACCGACTTCTTCCTGTACCACTGCTTGAAGAAGTTGTCTTCCAGAAACTGGCAGTAGGTCTGGGAGTTGAGCTTCACTCCATCCTCAACCCGAACAGGTCCCACAAGTCCATCTATGATGATACAAGCACATACCAGTACCCCACCTCCACCTTGCTGGCGTCTGAGTCGGAGTGGAGCTCTCTGCCCTTTATTGATCCAGCCTCTGGCCCATCCATCTGGCCCATCAAGAGTCACTCTCATTTCATCAGTCCAGAAAACCTTTGAAAAATCAGTCTTAAGATATTTCTTGTCCCATTCTTGACGTTTTATCTTATGTTTCTTGTTCAAAGGTGGTCGTTTTTCAGCCTTCCTTACCTTGGCCATGTCCCTGAGTATCGCACACCTTGTGCTTTTTGATACTCCAGTAACGTTGCAGCTCTGAAATATGGCAAAACTGGTGGCAAATGGCATTTTGGCAGCTTCACGCTTGATTTTCCTCAATTCATGGGCAGTTATTTTGCGCCTTTTTTGGCCAACACGCTTCTTGCAACCCTGTTGGCAAATTTGCCATGAAACGCTTGATTGTTCGGTGATCACGCTTCAAAAGTTTGGAAATTTCAAGACTGCTGCATCCCTCTGCAAGACATCTCACAATTTTGGACTTTTCAGAGCCCGTCAAATATCTCTTCTGACCCATTTTGCCAAAGGAAAGGAAGTTGCCTAATAATTAAGCACACCTTATATAGGGTGTTGATGTCATTAGTCAACACCCATCCTCATTACAGAGATGAACATCACCAGATTTACTTAATTGGTAGTTGGCTCTCAAGCCTATGCAGCTTGGAGTAGGACAATATGTGTAAAAAGTATCAAAGTGATCAAAATACGCATTTGCCTAATAATTCTGCACGCAGTGTAGTTATTAAGATGATTCAGATACAAATTATCCAAAACAGACTGCTGTGTATAACTAGTAAAGAATCATTATTTTATTGAAAAATGTAATCAGTACCATTTCCAAGAACGATCATAGGCTTTCCTACTGCTGGGATCCACAATAATCAATAGGGATAACCTGGCAAAAAACATTTAATTCCCTTATAGCGCCACCAAAGGCAAAACTAAACATTACACAGTTTATGCTGAGATCATCTGGCAGTCGCAGTAATGCATGTACATGTTAGGTTAGGTCTTCCAGAGTGAGATGTGCTGTACTCTGGCTAATAAATGGGGCTGTGGAAAGATTGTCCTCCTCTATTAACTCTTTCTAAACCAGACAACCCCATTAAGTTTGGTTCTGAGTCACGAGCTATTAATTGAAGACATTAAGGACTCGTGCAAATGACTGTATTTTTGGTCCGAGGACAATCCGACAAAATATCGGACCGCGCTTGGACCATTGTTATTCTATTCGGCCATGCACATCTCTGTTTTTTTTTTGCTTGGACCAAGCCTGTCTGAGGAAAAAATTGCAGCATGTCCGAGCCGGATCTGATCGGATCGCACTTAGCCATGCAAGTCGATGAGTCTGTGGAAAACATCAGAATGCACTTGGATGACATCAGTTCTGTCTGATTTCCATGAACCGACTGAATGGAAAAGATGGAGAAATTTTTTTCTCTGTCTTCTCCTCATCTGAGAGAAAAGGATCACACTGTTATCAAACTCTGATCAAACTTCAATCAGAGTTTAATCAAAGTGTGATTTGCATAATCGGCTTGATTCTCTCGGATGAGAGACTATACACTCATGTAACCCTAGCCTAATACAGATGTAACCATGTAATCAAGCAAGCAGCAAAAGCAACATAATATGACACAGAATGTACAAGCAAATAAATATTAATAAATAAATAATTTATCTTTATTAGGGTATATTAAATTAAAATACTAATTTAAATTGAATAGCATCTCACATATAATATTATTGCAGCAGTGAATAGTACAATGGAATATTATGGATAATAATGCAAATAAATTGTGTACAAAATAAAAACAAGATATTAAAATGAACTATGATGAAAAATCTAGTTCTTCAAGAAAACTTGCCGAAGTGATGCTCCCTTCTTCCATATTATTTCCATCTCTACAGCTTTTGGCTGATCAGTGTTATTACACTCAACTGTCCATTTGTTATTACTTCCCAACTATAATGTCATAACAACAAAAACTAGTGTCCATCAAACCAGTTTCTACAGTCAGACATCCAATGTTAATCAAAAGTAAATAATTTTATTTCATACAGATTAAAACCAACATTAAGAAAAATACAGGTGCTTTCAAAATACAATCCACTGCCACTTTCAAGCTGAAGTCACAATCACCACAAAGTTTCTAGATTAGAATAATTTCCTGCTATGTATTAATGTTATATTGCACCTATTCCCATAGTCAATCCCTGCTTGTGTCACAGCTATCTAGCAGCCGCGGCCACTCAAACATAGTTTTCGAGCACGCTGAAGATACTTGGTAAGCCCCTTAACCGAGCACGTTCTTTCATCACTAGTAATAAATAACATTTTGCATATGTCAACTTTATGTCAGCATCATTTTTCTAATGTCCTTTTATTTTGTTAGAATGGTTAAAAGTTTTGCAGTAATTTTTCATTTTACAAAGTTTATATACCTTTTAATGTATTTAAAACAGCGGTCAGGTCGTTTGTTAACCCTTCAAGTGCTTTACAGGAATTAACGCAAAGTGAAATGAACATAATGAAAAACTATATTTTTCCACAAAAATGTTGCTAACACTATAACAGGTCCCCATAGCTGGCAGACCTTTAAGTCATTATATAATCTCGGATTTCCATGGCAACCATCAGAACCACACAATCATTATCTCAGGGTGCCAGTTGGACTAAAGAGGGGGCCCCCTCCCTCTGTTAACCATCTAGAATCTGTTGTTACTGTGGATAGCATCATCTAATGGGTTTAACAGCCATATTCGGTAGTAAAAGCTGACACCTGCAGCATTTTCACCTGTCAGTTCTGACCTGGATTTTTTTTCAAAGGTCAGTAAAAAGGTATATTGGTGGTCAGTAACCCCTTAACAATATGTGCCGTGCATGTACGGCATATGGTGTGTTTCTCCCTTTGGCACAGGCTCCAGCGATGAGCCCGTACCTTTCCAGGGACATGGCAGCTGATCTGGCATGATAAATGCTGTCAATCTCTGACATTTAACAGACGTCATGGAAGGACGTCACTAGTCCTGCCCATCGGCGCCCGTGTCGCATGACTGCAGATCGCCGATGGGTTGGCATGACAACCTGTGGTCTGCAGGAGATCCCTGTGGTTGTCATTGCCAGGATGCTATGAGCGCCGCCCAGCAGTCGGCGCTCATAACGAGTGAGCATTTCTGCTACACACAGGTGATCAGATGATAGTCACAGATAGTCCCTTCTTGAAGCATGTAAAAAGTAAAAAAAAAATGTTTTTAAAAAATATTAAAAAAATAAAAAATATATAAAAGTTGAAATCACCCTCCTTTCGCCCCATTCAAAATAAAATAATAAAAAAAATCTAAATTACACATATTTGGGTTCGCCGCGTTCAGAATTGCCCGATCTATCAATATATAAAAAAAAGTAATCCGATCGGTAAACGCCATAATGAGAATAAAAAATCAAAATACCAGAATTACATTTATGTGGTTCTGCAATATTGCAATAAAATGTAATAACAGGCGATCAAAACATTGTATCTACCCCAAAATGGTGTCAATAAAAATGTCAGATTGGCGCTCAAAAAATAAGCCCCAAATCCTGAAAAATTGAGAACGCTGCGGGTCTCAAAAAATTGAGCCATTTTTTTTTTTCTTTACAAACTTTGGATTTTTTTTCACCACTTAAAGGGAATCTGTCAGCCCCTGGGACTTATCTGACATACTAATATGGGCATACAGGTGACAGAAATGTAAATCTATACTTATCTGTATGCCTCATATTAGAGGTCTTGCTGCTGTGAAATGTCTTTTTATTCAAGTCAAGTTTCTGATGCTGTGGAGCCGGGGCCTGGAAGAAATCCCCACTTACTGTGTGAATTACAATGTTTCCCCCCTTCCCTGCAAATCAGAGCCGTGTCATATGGAGTTTCAGCAGCCAAATCCAGGCACTGTGACATACAGGGGAGGAGGGAAGCATTGTAATTCACACAGGAGGCGGGAATTTCTTCCAGGCCCCGGGACGGGAACACATCAGAAACTTATAGGAATAAAAAGACATTTCACAGCAACAAGACCTCTAGTATGAGGCATACAGGTATGTATAGATTTACATTTCTATCACCTGTATGCCCTTATTAGTCTGATAAGTGCCAGGGGGTGACAGACATAGGCGGATTATAATGAGGGCAATCCGGGCAACCGCCCCGGGCCCCGAGCCTGCAGGGGGCCCGCGGCTCCGGGCGGGGTGTCTAATGCCGGATTGCCCTCATTATATGTGCGGGCCGCCGCGGCACATACTGGTAGCAGTGGCGGGAGGGGGGGCCCCGGACAGCTCCCCCAGCAGCGGCCGCCGCTACTTCTTCATCGGCCGGGCCAGCACTGCAGCAGTTAACTTCCCTTTGCTGGCCCGGCCGCGTCACTGCTAGGAGACACGGCCCTGTGCGCGGCCGTGTCTCCTAGCTGTGACGTCACGCAGTGCGCGCCCGGCCTGTACTGCTACTTACCAACGGAGAGGAGAGAGAGCAGGCAGGAGGAATGGAGCCGGGGGATGGTGAGTGTGTGTGTGTGTGTGTGGGCAGATGTGTGTGTGGGCAGATGTGTGTGTGTGTGGGCAGATGTGTGTGTGTGTGGGCAGGTGTGTGTGTGTGGGTAGGTGTGTGTGTGTGTGTGTGGGCAGATGTGTGTGTGTGTGGGCAGGTGTGTGTGTGGGCAGGTGTGTGTGTCAATGTGGGCAGGTGTGTGTGTGGGCAGGTGTGTGTGTGTGTCTGTGTGGGCAGGTGTGTGTGTGTCTGTGTGGGCAGGTGTGTGTGTGTGTGTGGGCAGGTGTGTGTGTGTGTGGGCAGGTGTGTGTGTGGGCAGGTGTGTGTGTCTGTGTGGGCAGGTGTGTGTGTGTGTGGGCAGGTGTGTGTGTGTGTGTGTGGGCAGGTGTGTGTGTGTGTGTCTGTGTGGGCAGGTGTGTGTGTGTGTGTGTGTGGGCAGGTGTGTGTGTGTGTGGGCAGGTGTGTGTGTGTGTGTGGGCAGATGTGTGTGTGTGTGGGCAGGTGTGTGTGTGTGTGTGGACAGGTGTGTCTGTGTGGGCAGGTGTGTGTGTGTGTCTGTGTGGGCAGGTGTGTGTGTGTGTGTCTGTGTGGGCAGGTGTGTGTGTGTGTGTGGGCAGGTGTGTGTGTGGGGGCAGGTGTGTGTGTGTGTGGGCAGGTGTGTGTGTGTCTGTGTGGGCAGGTGTGTGTGTGTCTGTGTGGGCAGGTGTGTGTTTGTGTCTGTGTGGGCAGGTGTGTGTTTGTGTCTGTGTGGGCAGGTGTGTGTTTGTGTCTGTGTGGGCAGGTGTGTGTGTGTGTGTGTGTCTGTGTGGGCAGGTGTGTGTGTCTGTGTGGGCAGGTGTGTGTGTGTGTGTGTGTGTGGGCAGATGTGTGTGTGTGTGTGTGTGTGTGTGTGGGCAGGTTAGAAAGTCTCGCCCTGTTGAACACTACACCTGACTTGAGGCCACCACCTCTTGGTTGTCCAATGTTCTTGCTTCTCTAGGGCTCTTTTCAGATATTCATTATACCAGCTCCCCAGAATACCAAAGCTAGGGTGGGTGACCGCGAGCCCTGGTGGTGGTCATAACTGCGGCCATCCAGGGGCAATACTCCATAACAACAATACCCTGAGGTGGTGTAAGATGTAAGGACCTATTCATACTACATTCAGCGCTGCTTTCAGGTCTTTACACAAGGCTTACAACTGAATCCCTGAAATTCAGGATTGTGCTGTCTGAAATGAGACATCTGAAAGCAGAGCAAATGGAGCCTAAAGATTCAGACTTTAGCCTCGGTTTGCCTTTGTTCAAATCAATGGCTATGTCAAGGCCCATCTGAATGCCATTTTTCGGGGATTTAGATAGAAGCCTGGAAAGAGGAGATGAATGCATTGCAAAATTCAGTGTGAATAGGCCCTTATATCTGGAGTCTTGATATTGATGCCACATGCATTTTACTTGTTTTTAACTTAAAAAAAATACACACACACAAATTATACACACACACACACACTATACATACATACATACACACACTATACATACACACACACAGATGTGTGTGTGGGCAGGTGTGTGTGTGTGTGGGCATGTGTGTGTGTGGGGGCAGGTGTGTGTGTGTGTGTGCGCATGTGTGTGTGTGAGCAGGTGTGTGTGTGTGTGTGATGTCTGTCTGTGTATGTGTGTTTGTTTGTGTGTGTGTGGGCAGGTGTGTGTGTGTGTGTGGGCAGGTGTGTGTGTGTGTGTGGGCAGGTGTGTGTGTGTGTGGGCAGGTGTGTGTGTGTGATGTCTGTCTGTGTGTGTGTGTGTGTGTGTGTGGGCAGATGTCATTGTGTGATGTCTGTTTGTATGTATTTTTGTGTTTCAAATGTGTTTATGCGTGTCTGTATATGTTTGTGTGTGTGCATAACTGCATGCGGCCTCCTGCTGAGTATAGTTGGCGCCGTGCGGCCTCCTGATGTCTCTGGGGGGGGCGCCGTGCGGCCCCCTGCTGTGTATAGATGGCTACGTGCGGCCCCCGCTGTGTATAGATGGCTACGTGCGGCCCCCCGCTGTGTATAGACGGTGCCGTGCGGCCCCCCGCTGTGTATAGATGGCTACGTGCGCCCCCCGCTGTGTATAGATGGCTACGTGCGGCCCCCCGCTGAGTATAGATGTCGCCGTTCGGCCTACTGCTGTGTATAGATGGCTACGTGCGGCCTCCCGCTGAGTATAGATGGCGCTGTGCGGCCTCCTGCTGTCTCTGGGGGGAGCGCCGTGCGGCATCTATACTCAGCAGGAGGCCTCACGTAGCCATCTATACACGTATACTCAGCAGGAGGCCGCACATAGCCATCTATACGGTGCCATCTATACACAGCGGGAGGCCGCACGGTGCCATCTATACACAGCGGGAGGCCGCACGGCGCCATCTATACACAGCGGGAGTCTCAGTGCTTTGCAAGAGCAGTCAATAAATTCTGCTTGACTAATTCTGAGCACCATAAAGTCTGGTTCGCTTCTAACCTGCTGTCTTCATTGTCAGCTTGCTGAATTCTAACTCATTTACTGTCATTCGAGACGATGTGTTTGCTGGTCTCTTTCACCTTGAATACCTGTAAGTGCTCCACTTAATGTCATATTTTTGATTCTGTTCTTCTTCATCTTTTGGCATGTGCAATTGTATGAGCATGTATTCATATGAATTTATGACCTACTTAAACCTTCGAGGACCTTAAATTTTATTCAATCAAATTTTTTTCCAGTTTAAAACTATGGGACATATATGTGCCTTGGTCCTCAAAGGATTTTTAAAGGGGCTGCAAACATAAATACGAAAAAAATAATTAAATTAGTGCTTTTTGTGTTCATTTAATTTTTATTTGAAGTCCATTTTTTTATATACCTTGAAATTAAGCCCTACCCCATGGAATGAAGCCCTACCTACATGACATCTGAGAGCTACATGGATCCCGCTTGTGAGGTGCCTGTCCGTCACTACTATTCAGTTTTAGGGTCCACTCACTAAGCCATATATTCTCTCATGCAAGAGAATAGGGCCAATTATGCTAATGACACTCGGCTCAAACTCTGTCAGAGCTTCAACTGAGTGTGATCCGATTCTCTCGCAGCACAGATATGGAGAAGATGGAGAACTTAATTTCTCCATCTTCTCCATAGTCTCTGTGAGTGTTCATCGGACTGCACTTGGATGACATCCGAGTGCAGTCCAATGTTTTACGTGCACCCATAGACTTGTATGGGTGCACATGGTCCGAATATCGAATGAGATTATTTTCTCATGCCAATAATAGCAGATCTGCACTGTCCCATAGTATAACATAGGGCCGAGTCCTATCCGATAAAACATCACATAGCATTCGGCCGTGTTATACGACAGTGTGAGCGAGCCCTTAGAGTCAAGGAATATTTACATGCAGATGATGATATTACTCTCCAAGTGTATATTTTTTTAGGCGAGTTCATAGTAAATGCTTTGCCTTTTTGACATGTGATCAACTAAAGAACAAGAAAGATTTAGGACCACCCCTATAGAGAAACGGAAAATAGTTTGGAGGACTTGCATGTCCTTTTTTATTTATTATGAGAAAATCATAAAAGATCCTGTTTTTTAACCATGCTGTGACTTTCTGCTGAGGGAGAGGGAGAGAGCTGCCCTATTCAGAGTCTGTAATAAGACCTGCTGACAAAAGTGTTGAAAATAGAGTCTAATGTGAATTAACAATGAAAAAAAGTTAATTTCACAAATGGCTTGTATTTTTTTAATACAAACTTTTTTTGTGTTTACAGCTCCTTTAAAGGGAATCTGTCATCAGGTTTTTGCCACCTAATCTGAGAGCAGCATAATGTAGGGTTAGAGGCACTGATTCCAGTAATGTGTCACTTACTGGGCTGCTTAGTGTTGTTTTGATAAAATCATTGATTTGTCAGAAGGTAATTATCACTAGATGACTAGTAAGTTCTGTAGCACCCCACCCCCATCACTGATCAGTAGATTTGTGTACACTGAGCATGGGCAGAAAGCTGCCAATCAGTGGTGTGGGCGGGGCTATACAGAGCACAGCATTCAGAGAGCTGCTAGATCTGCAGCAGATAAAACGGTGATTTTCTCAAAATGACAGCAAGCAGCTGAAAAAGTAACACATCGCTGGAATCAGGGTATCTGCCTCTATATTGTGCTGCTCTCAGATGAGGCAGCACAATTAATATTGTGCCAAATTAATTTCCCGTGAACTATCACATGATCTATCACGGGATCATGTGACATGTCACATGATAAATCAGGTGGGGGGGGCCCGCGCCTTCTAAACTGCCCGGGGCCCTTGCTACTCTTAATCCACCCCTGGTGACAGATTATGTTTAAATAAAAAAGAACCTATACATGTTTGGTATCTACGAACTCATCATGACCTGGAAAATCATAATGACAGGTCAGTTTTAGCATTTAGTAAACATGGCAAAAAAAACAACTGTAGAATTGCACTTTTTTTGCAATTTCACCGCACTTGTAATTTTTTTCCCGTTTTCCAGAAAAATAAAAAAAGTTATATCTCTGGGAAGAAGGTGAGCAAAAAATGAAAGCGCAAAAACAGAAAATGGCCCAGGGGTGAAGGGGTTAACATTCTGTCCACGTGTGTAATTGACAGCTTTAACCCCAAAGCTATCAATTACACACGTGGACAGAATGTTGGTACCCTTCTTTTAAAAAAAGAAAAACCCACAATGGTCACTCAAATAGCTTGAAACTGACAAAAGAAATTTTCAATTTAAATTTACTGAATATCAGCTAATGAAAATCAGACATTCTTTGTGAATTGAGGTTTAACAGAAAAATCAGACAAAATAAAATTAAATGGCCTATACAAAAATCATGGTACCCTTAACTTAATATTTTGTTGCACAACCTTTTGAGGCAATCACTGCAAACAAACGATTCCTGTAACTGTCAATGAGACTTCTGCACCTCTCGACAGGTATTTTGGCCCACTCCTCATGAGCAAACTGCTCCAGTTGTCTCGTGTTTGAAGGCTGCCTTTTCCAGACGGCATGTTTCAGCTCTTTCCAAAGATGCTCAATAGGATTTAGATCAGGGCTCATAGAACCTACTTCCAATTAGTCCAATGCTTTGCTCTTAGCCATTCATGGATGTTTTTAGCTGTGTGTTTTGGGTCATTATCCTGTTGGACGACCCATGACCTGCAACTCTGACCAAGCTTTTTGACACTGGGCAGCACATTTTGCTCCAGAATGCTTTGATAGTGTTTAGATTCTATTGCACCCTGCAGATATTCAAGACACCCTGTGTCAGATGCAGCAAAGTAGCCCCAAAACATAACTGAGCTTTTCCACAGTAGGTGCAATGTTCTTTTCTTTGTATGCTTCATTTTCGCATCTGTGAACAGAGATCTCATGTGATTTGCCAGAAAGCTCTAGTTTTGTCTCATATGTGCAGAGGACATTCTTCCAGAAGCTTTGTCAAAATGCATTTTGGCAAATTCCAGTCTCGTTTGTTTATGATTATCTTTTAACAGTGTATTCCTCCTCGTTTGTCTTTCATGAAGTCAAATTTTTCCAAGGCAGCCACGGATCGTGCGTCTGACACTGATGTACCTTGACCTTGGAGTTCATGTCTAATCTGTTTGGAAGTTGTTCTGAACTCTTTGTTTACCATTTGTGTTACCTGTCTCTTCAACCCTTATAGCTCCCTAACAAAAGAAAATTTTGGTTCCAAAATTGTGCTGATGTAAAGTAGATATGTGGGAAATGTTATTTATTAACTATTTTGTGTGACATATCTCTCTGATTTAAGGGCATGAAAATTCAAAGTTTGAAAATTTCTAAATTTTATTTTTTTTTGCCAAATTTCTGTTTATTTTACAAATAAACGCAAGTCATATCAGATAAATTTTACCACTATCATGAAGTACAATATGTCATGAAAAAACAGTCTCAGAATCAGGGGGATCCGTTGAAGCGTTCCAGAGGTATTACCGCATAAACTGACAGTGGTCAGAATTGAAAAAATTGGCCCGGTCATTAACGTACAAAGTGGTTCAGTCCTCAAGGGGTTCAACTTCTGAATATTATATGCAACTGTAATAATAGGAACATCAAGCTGTTTGGAGATCATCTTATAGCTTTTATCTTTAACATGTTTGTCTATAATTTTCTCTCTAATCTCCTGAAACAACTCTCTCCTTAGCTTTCTTAAGTCCATGTTCAGTGTGGTACACACCATGATACCAAACAGCACAGTGACTACTTTTCACCTTTTAAAATGGCGCTGATAACCAATCCTCTGCCCTCTGACTGATACTCACCTTCCAGCGCTTTCATCTATTTTCGCCACCACAGGCCCATCTCCTGCAGCTTGTCACTAATCAATGTAAGTCTATGAGAACCTCCTTGTGGCTCTCATTGACTTGCATTGAAGCTGTAAATGCAAAATTAGAGAAACTCAACAGGGTTAATATAAATTCAATTGGATTCTAAATCAAAGCCCGATATAGGACTAATATATATGTATAATGGATCAACAAAGCGAAACGAATATAGACACAAACCTGACGAAGGCAGTTGTGCCGAAACGCGCGTCGGGGTGAGCGCTAGCAAGGAACGCTACATACTTTGGGTGTAAGTAACCATGCGTTATACAGTGTGACTTCTGAGCCTATTTCTTTTCTCCTCATGTCTGCCTAATAGGATTATCCTTGCATATGCACTTTATGAGATCTAGCACCTTTTTGGCTACATTTGACCACTATGTACATATATATTGAATATAATGATTGGAATCGCTGGAATTGTGATATCTTGTAGCCTGCATTAGTCTTTTAAGCATTTGCACTTTACTTATCATCTATGGATTAATTTAAATTATTGATTGGCAGCATGCTTGATACTTCCTAAACATTGATTGTGCGCTATTATGTTCCTTGCTTGTGCCCCGGTTTGTTCTATTTTTCTTTGTTATTTTATGTATCACTGTCCCCTGTTACTGTGTATTCCCCTCCCTTTATCCACCTATGATTATGAATTAATAAAAGTTCCTATGTACTAGTCAATTTTGTGGATCTTTATTCGAAGCTTTGGTTCTCTTGCATTGAAGCTAGAAGCTGGGCTCACAAGATGACCGATGCAGCAACGAAAAATGGTGAAGAAGCCAGAGGGTGAGTATATGACCGGGGGCAGGGTACTTACGTTTAAAACACTACTCCAGCGGTGTAAAAAAAAACACGCTAGAGTGGTGCTTTAAATAGACTGGTTACCAGTTTTTGATACATGTTATGCTAATTACAGAACCTTAATTTAATATGCCCAATCATCAAATTATTTTCAATCTTTTCTAAGGGTACCATCATTTTTGTCCAGGCCATTTTCATTAGTTTTTTGTTTGTTTTTTTTATCTGTTGAACCACAATTAAAATGCAATGTCTAATTTTCATTTGTTGATATTCAGTAAATTTAAACTGAAAATTAATTTAGGAAGGCTGTACTCAGCCCCTGGCTTTAGAGGGAGGTCGGCATGACAGGGTTAATGTGGGAATTATAGGGAGCTGGGGATTTTCCGGGTGAGCCAGAGTTAAGTGGGGATGGAGGAGGGAACATTAGTGGTCATCAAGGGGCAGGGATATCATGGGGGAGGAGTAAGGTTTATAAGGTTCAGCCTTTTGGGGTCTGGCAGCAATTGTAGGTTGCCATCACCATTGACACACATGTTTATAACGTTTTTGTATGTATTTGTTGATAAAAGGCTGCTGTGGCCAATTGAGTCCAACATACATGTGTAGCATGGTTAATTTTTGGAGCTAAGTGGGTTTTAATTGGGTGTTTGGACGCTAAAGCTCACATGACTCGCATATACCCCTTTTTCATGACAATTTCAAGTTATTTCAGTGACCATTGTGGGCTTTTCTAATTTTAACAAAAGGGTACCAGCAATTTTGTGCATGTCTGTATACTTCAATCTCTCCCTGTAAGTTTTAGGATACATTCATACATCTGTGTCTATTTTTTACATTTGTAGAAAAACTGAACATTTGTCTCACATTTGTCACTAGTTTTTTCTCCATTACATCCATTTTTTGTAATCCATTTTTAAAAATTGAAGCAAGGAGACTGTCTGATATTTTATCTATCTGTTGACTCTTTGTAATGAATAAGTTAGAAACGTATGAAACATGGATGGAACTCAGTTTTTCATTGTTTAATGAATCCCTATATACTTTAATGTTCAAGTCTGATCCACAAAATGGATAATAAATTGTGTTCTGAGTCTCACAAATCGCATAGATCTGTTTCTAATGAAACTCTATGTGCTGTCCATTCAAAACCAGACAGCATATGAACATGTACAGCGGATGTGGAAAGGAAGCCTTAGTCAAGTTTGGATTTGGGCAATGTTCACCCACCAGAGTGAATGTGGCAGGAGGGTCCATTATCTACCAATTCAGGTGACTGCCCAATATTACATTATATACAAATCCCATTTTGGCTATGGTGCTGTTTTACTATTGACTGGATTAGCGGTGGGGAATCTTTTATCTGTCAAGTGTCATTTGGATATTTATACCATTCTTCGGGGGCCATACAAATTGCACACTCACTCCACTCACAAAGTATGTCCTGACGATGGTACTGATGTCATGACGTAATCTTTCATTGCACGCGCCTCAGCGTTCAGTAGTGAAAACATTAATGGGCCGGTGGGCTTCAAAATACAGCTGCCAGCCCAACCACTGTGGTCCCTGGGAATTAGCCCGGGGGCCGGATAAAAGGTCATCGAGGGCCGTAAATGGCCAGCGGGCCTGAGGTTCCCCACCCCTGTTTAGAGAATATTCCAGTCATCTAATGGGCCATTTTGCCTCACTTGGATTGTGGATATAATAAATGTGCAGAAAATAACTGGAAGTGTGAGCTGAGTCTTTGAATCGTGTGAAAAGAAACAGAAAACTCAAAGAAAAGCCATACAAGCACCAGAAGAACATACAGACTCCATGTATATGTTACATTGATCAGGCTAAAAGGCAGAGTCCTATTACAGAAATACAAGGGCAAATCACTGAGACATTGTGCCGCCCAGTACATCTTACTATACAAATGTCCTTAAAACTGCTGTGATCTTTTGGTATTTTAAGTATACTTTAGATGTTAAACTGATGTATTTCTGCAGGTGGTTAGAGGCATCAAATCTCACTAAGTGTAGATGTTGGTGGGGCTCTGTGGTTGGTTCACTAAACCATTTATGTTTAGTTAAGTGCACGATTTTTTATTTATCATGTTCTTATCTGATTTCCAATTGCGTATGTAATATTACCTACAGCACCTGCTCTCTGTCTGTCTGCACTCAGTCACCTGAATTCCTCTTTACATTCCCTTTCATCATCAAGATTACATGGATATGTTTCTGAAATTTATGGGAGCAGATTTTAGTAGTTGAATTCAAAGTGTTTTCCTTTTTTTCATTCCTCTATGAATTCTGTTGTCTACGGCTGAAATCACACATGCAGTTTTTAATGCAGTTTTTGGAGCCAGAAGTGAATTCAAAAGTAATTGAAAGTATAACATAAAATCCACTATGTTTCATTCCTGTAGAATCTACTTATAACTTTCATTAGAAAACAGAATCAGAAACTGTAACAAAAATGGCATTTGTGATTCTATTATAGTAATTGAGGACGAAAGGTCTCTTTTAATAGCAAAGATTAAACCATGTCTTATCAAAACTACAGCAAGAAACAGAGTAAGTGACTTAGCAATTGAATCAGGGTTTCTGCATCAATTTAATGCAACCGACAGATTGAGCAGATAAAACCTGGTAACAGATTCTCTTTAAAGGGAATCTGTCAGTAGGATCAACCCTCCTAAGTTGTCTATATGGGCATATAGGTCATAGAAAGCTGAATAAAGTGATATCTGTGATCTGATGTCTTATTACAGAAAAATCCACATTTGTCTTATATGTAAATGAGCTGGCCGGACACCGATCTCCCTGAGAATCTGCATCCAGAGCTTATTATAAAGGAAAGGGCATTACCAGTGTGAGACAAGTAACTAACACAGAACAGTAGAACTGAAATTTGTCTCCTTACAAACACATTTGCTGCAGCTCTCACAGCTCTGCTGTATTGTAACAATATTACAGCCCTGTCTGCCTGTGAGCTGGAAGCTGAAAGGAGCCTGCAGATGTGTCAGGTATAATCACACACAGCTCTGCAGTGAGACCAGGAGAGCAGAGAGCGGCCATTACACATCACACTGGCAATGCCCCCTTCATGTAAAATAAGCTCTGGAGACAGATTCTTATGCAGGTCAGTGTCCAGCCCATAGCCTGGAACAGTTCATTTACATGTAAGAAAAATGTTGATTTCTCTGGAATTAGACATCGGATCGCAGATATCAAGGAATCATTTTATTCAGCTTCCTATGACCTACATGCCCATATAGGCAGCTTAGAAGGGTTGATCGTACTGACTGATTCTTTTACGAGCCACATCATAACTGATGTTTGAAAACTGTAGTCATTTTGCTTTTTTTTTGCAACTGCAGCTGGAATTTTGATAAAAAATAATATATAGATATGATCATGTTCGGCTATTTCTGGGAGTCATAATAAGAGTGAATGTCACACAGGTGAACATGCTCAACCTCTGCTGTTCTTGGGGCCAGTGAGGGTTATAGAGGTCAGACTCTCAGTGATCAGGAAGTTATCATATAAGAAATAACTTCCAAATCTGGCAAAAAAATCTGTTAATGTTGAGATCTTTTTTGAATGCAGACACCCCAAAAATGGCATAATTGCATTGATAAATGTAACCCAATGTGGCTTGATGTATGTACACTGTGATGTGGCTACAACTCAGAGGTTTGTTGGAAGTCTTCTAGGTACTCCAGAGAACTCAGGAGGAGAAAAGTGCACTCAAAGTAGCAGAGTACTAGATAAGACATGTCTTTCTCTCTTTAATCTCTCCTCTGTCATAACATCACTGCTTGTTCCAATTCTGCAAACAGACATTTGGAAGAACAGAGAAAAATACTGAAATAACACACACTATCAGTAAAGAGAGCTGGCACAGTAGTATCAAGGTTAAGAAAAATTATATAGGTACTAAGATGTTTTCAGTTTTAGAATAATGTAATATTAGTGCATCTATTATTCTTCCTATTGCCGGTGCTTGGCAAATATTAATAACTCTACAATTTCCAAGGACTGCTGTAGGGCCACTTTCATATTATGTTTAGGGTATGGTCACACACCACAGATTTGTGTGTAACGTGTATTTCTGAAAGAGTCCATGGCAGAAATCTGATGCTGACACTCACTGTTTTGCTCCAATGGGACTGCATTGGGTCTTATTGATCAACTTTTGGGTTCATGCACACGACCGTTAAAATTGGACAAGTGCTATTCATGGTTTTGATGGATAGTACTTGTACCCATGTTATTCTATGGGGCTGTGCACATGTCTGACTTTTTCCTCACAATGAGTGGTCTGAGGGAAAAGCAAAGATATTAACCAATTTTGATCTGAGTGTCAAATCAAAATTTGCAATGAAAATCTATGGATCCATGGAAAACATCGGACCGCATTCAGATGACATCTGGGCCCACGATGCAGTCCGATTTTCATGTACTGACATAATGGAGAAACTTTTTTTTCTCTCCATCTCCTAAAAAAACTGACCAAACTCTGACCAGGGTCCGTTTAGCATATTCAGACTGTTTTTCTTGGTTGGAGCAAAAACGGTTGTGTTACCCCTAGCCTTTCTGTGAGGAATCGGTAAGAAGGAGTGGCATGGTCCTCAACGATTTCGTTTTACAATGCGTCCAACTATGTCTCCTGATTTTGTTTTTACAGAATATGTGAACAGGGTTTACAAAAACCACTGGATGTGAGATTATGAGATTTGATGACAACTTCTGTGGAAAACCTCATCTGATCTTGAAGATGTGAATGGGGCCAATGAGATGACATAGTCAAGATTCAATCTTTCATCTCCAATTTTCATGTTAATAGTAGCATATTATAGATGAGTTCTAGCGATGATATTAGTAAAGCATCCTTTAAGTACACTCTACAATCCTTTCTGGAAGCACAAGTGTTAAGAAAGGGGGTGTGATCGGAGAAAATCTGAAAGAGATACAAAGTGCCAAGTCAGTGGTTAGAGAGGCTCCACCTTCCCTGGCCGGCACCCAGCTCTATTGTGCAGGCCAGATATTTTGCAATGTATTAGGAGCCCTAATGTATGGCTGGGATTTACCTTGTCAGGCACAGAGCTGTTTCTGTATTTTCTTTGCGTTGTGCGTCTGCAGCATATAATAGTGAGGGATTACTCCCGTCTATTCCGATGTCATGCAACTATTCCACTGATCACTAATAGCATTGTTCTAAAGCTCCCGCTTTTCTTCACCTAACTTTCTATAGATTTTCTTGGGCACTGTTCTTTCTCTTTTCTTGCTACCTGAACGTCCCTGGTTTGGCAGCCGAGGGCTGTTCAATCAATTTAGCTTTGGTGCTTCCAACCTCATTGCCTTGGTTTGCTTTGTGTTTACTAAGTTATGTTGGAGCCATACGTTTTATATTAGCGCTGAATCTTGTATAACCAGAGATTAGCTTTATTTTTTTTACTTGTTACATGTCCCCTCCTCTCCCTGAAACTTGCCAGAGAAATCTCGATTCTAGTTGGTTGTAGTTGTAGTTGGTATAGAATAAAATAATGGCTTTTCTAGTAAAATTGTATTATCCTGTAAATTATACCATACATTGTACATTATGTTATTTCACAGTCCTAATATGTGTTATATATGTATGTTGTATAGCACCATAATACCATCTCTTTGGCGGTGGACAGATGACCAAGATTCTGGATGCTGTGACCCTAAGCCAGCAATTATTATCACTAGGACAATCTCTTTGTGACAATACAGAAATACAGCGTATCTCCAAAAACTGGTCATGTTGATTTCTCCAGATCACGAGAACCAAGTCAAGGGGATCAGACGACCCATCTCTGTCATCTACAGTGCTTGTCCTCCCCCAAAAAGTTGATTTTATTCACTTTCAGAATTATATTGTAAAATGTATTAGATGATAAATGGCAATTCTCTAATATATTGGCATTATGGAGATCTTTACAGTTAGTTATAAGATCAACTTGAACTTTTCCCTTTTTTCTCTAAGTGAGTAAATTTAGAAATCTATACGTCATTTACAGACCACAGACTGCTATGGATTTTCCTTAGAAGACAAAGTTTATGGAAGAAAACTGTGATAGTAACATTACATTTCTGGCCAAATGTTACGTGAAATAAAAGTACATTTTGTAAAACAAATTTAATTAAAATATTACATTTTTTAATTATTATTATTACATTGTGGTTGGCTGAATGTAAGCATTATAGCCAGGTCTCAGTCCCATAACATAACCTCTCATCCTACATATAGTATGGAAAAGAGCTCGGTAAACTCGCCAGATCGCCTTGTTATGCTAATAGTAATAGATATAGTACAGTACAATACAAGCAGATCTTGGATGGTGTGGCTGCATGATCTCTGTATAAGCCACAACTGGAGAGTATACACACACAACAGCAAGTGAGGAAGGAGTCGAGACATTTTTAATACAAATCAATTAGCAAGTTAATTAATTTCTAATACCATGGTCATTTATTGCTAATGTAAAAAAAAAAAGACTAGGATGAGACTAGAATTAAATTTAGGCCAAGTTTGAGATTGAAAATCAGGTTGATAAATACAGATGTAATGCAAGAATTTTAGTAATGCTTACACTGAGTTTTTATTTATTTTTTTAAGCAAATCTGCTCTTCAAAACTGCTTCAGGAAAAAGAAAAGTTCCACCAAAAATTCCCCACAAAAGGAGAGCACTGTCTGAAGTGGTCATTTTTGAATGCCTCAAAAAATTCTGTGTGACACAGTATAACAATTTTTGACTTATTTTTCTTTTTCATTGATCTAAGTAGATTGGGCAACTGATGACTTATGCCAGCTATAAAATCTGTGTTGCGTCGTCCATTCGTCCCTATGTCATTCCTTCTGAAAATATGTACTTGTTTATAATTTGAGAACTCTATGTTACCATTCCTCTTGTAAACAGGTTATGTGCCTTAATAGACTGACACCGTCAGCACTTTGTAATGATCACCCCCCCCCTTTAACAAGGGCAATAGTTACAGTTGGCTATTTCCCCTTTAAATGGTATTGCATTAATGGTATTTGCTGTTTCAATTCGCTGTATTACTGATGGAATGTTTTCAAGAAATTAGAAACTAATAGGATAATTTGAATAAATCATTGCAATTAAAGAGGTTGTCCCATTTCACCTATGTTCAGTTATATGTAAAACTATAAGCTGAGCTTTAAGTATCCTTGCCAGGTAGACTGATTCCCTTTTGTCACTACCTTAGTCTTTGTTGATTGGCAGCAACAGTGAATATAACGTTGACAACGCTGCAGCCAATCTCTGACCTCAGCGGCTCGTGCCATCTACATTGACATAACTGAGTCTGCGGGTTAAACATAGGTGAAAAGGGACAACTCCTTTAATTTTTCCTTTTTTTTAACAAGCTATATGTAGAAAAAAAAAAACTTGTGTTTGAAAGTTGAGAGATTATTTTTTAATGTGTGCAGAAATTTAAAATGATCTTAGACATAAAGAGCAGATTTGCTTAAATGGTGTAATGATAAATTGTGGAAAATTCCCCATATATTAAAAAAAGGTTATAAGACACACAATGAGGGTGAAATCTGGTGTAAACACCTTAATAAATCTCAATATTTTTGCGCAACTCGACAGCTGGATATCAGACGTATCTAATTCATTAAGCCACTTAATAAACCAGGTCAGTGTACTCCAGGGAGAGCTTCATTAGACAGGCGTATTTGTGTGGGGTTTCCTCCGGGTTCTCCGGTTTCCTCCCACACTCCAAAGACATACTGATAGGGAACCTAGATTGTGAGCCCCAATGGGGACAGTGATGATAATGTCTGTAAAGTGCTGTGGAAATAATGGTGCTATATAAGTGAGTTCAATAAATCACCGTGGAATCTACTTTTTGTGTGTGCAGCAGAACATGCAACTTTTTGCATGGCCTTTCTTAAGTACAAAGTTGACCAGTGTCTGTAGAATTGCTATGAAGATCCTCATCGATATCAGCTTAGCTTGAGATACGGACAAAACAAACAAAGGTGTCAAGCCGTTTGGATATTAAACTTCACCAATTTATTAGATTTATTAGTACAGCTTGAAACATTCTAGGTAGATTAAAAGTATTGCCTCAATCAAAAACTGACGCGTTTTAATTATAGAGCTGGCCTTAAGGATAGCTCTATGTCCGAAACGCGTCGGTTTTTGTCTTGAAGCAATGTTTTTAATGTACTTGGAACCTTTAAAGCTCTATTAATAAATTGATGACATTTTATATCCAAAAAGTTGGATACCTTCACTTCCTTCTTTGAGATGCCACCACAACTGAATAGAGAAATATACTTTGGTAAATTAAAGCTGAACATTATGAACATGTTTTGAGCACTGATTTAACTACTGATCATATAGTAAAAGATGTTGGTGGAAATCCTGTTTAAAACTGAAGGGAATGTGCAACCAAGTTCAGTGCAAAATGTTGACCCACTCAAACATAACCTAAAGGACAGCTAGCTTTACAACCTAAGGGAAGCCTCCCCTTGACTCTGTCAAGGTCTTTAACTATATATTCTCAGTATGACATGTATTTATGTTCAAACTATATGTTCATTCTTTTTTTCTTGTTTCGAAAAAAATCTACATCATTAAGAAAGCTTTTCCATATAAGCAATCTACAAGAAAACACATTCTCCAAGTAATGCATGCCTATAATCCTGCTTTAAGTTCACCATCAAAGCCAACTTGCTCCCCCTAGAGGACTAAAGACAAAACAACATGTTATCAGACAGCTACTAAAATATGTATTCACAATTAATTTTAGTATGTTTGTCCTTTTATTGATATGACAATTTTGGACTATGTTTTAAGAGAAAAATGGTAAAATATTTCCATCTTATAAGGATCAGCATCACATTGTAATGTAATAACTATTACTTTTGCATGCAGTAATCACTTTAATGAACAAGTGAATCATATTAATTTTTTTGTACACTTTTTTTATGTTTTAGATTTTATATTTAATAATAAAAGTAAATGAAATATACAGTGATATTTTTTTACATTCTTTTTTAAACAAGATCAAATGAACATTTCATATTATAGATGTACTAAATAATATCACAATTATGCAGATGACTGGGTTCACATCTATCGGTTTTGCCCAGCTAGATGTTTTATGCCTGAGCTGGACACAACTAACGTTAGAGTTGTGCGCTCATGTGGACGGTCAGTCATCAGAACCTGAGCAGTAAAATGCTATAAAAAAGATTTTTTTCTCATTCCAGCGCAGGAGATTTCTCACCTGTTACTACTAGAGACCAAATATGTGGCAGAAAAAACATGACAGAAGAACAGACCTATGAGAGGGGTTGTCCTGTATTAGAATTCTAATTTTTTTTCAATTAAACTCTATCATGCTTTAAATCATCAATCCAATATATGAGTGATTATATTTCTTAAATCATATATAAAATATAAATTTTAAGAGTTAAATTCATCCAATGCCATGTACATAGTAGAATTCAGTTAAAATAATTATAGTTATAATAAAAATAAATAATAATTCTTTAATAAATGTAAACAGTTGTTTTTGTTTTTTTATTCTTTTAATAAAAAGAAAATGTTTTGCTATTTGTAACTATTCACTCTGCTTATTTTATAATCTTGGAGTATTGGGTAAACCAACTTCACCAGAAATGCACTGGTCGATAATACTAACAAGTAATGACTCCATTTCAGGCCATGCTGTTTCTATTAGAGATGAGCAAACTTAAAAGTTCGGGGTTCGTACAGGACCGTTAGTGTCTGGTGCTAAATGCCGAACACGGACTTCTCTCGTAAGTCCATTGCAAAGATCGGCGTTTCGGAGGAAGTCCATGAGAGAGAGAGAATTTTTCAACTCAAGTTGTTTTCAATGGGTTTCGGGTTCTGGTGCAAGTTCGGGTACATTTCTGGTACCTGAACTGAACTTTGGAATAAAGTTGAGGTCGTGTACCAGAATCCGGACTTCCATGGGTCCGCTCATCCCTAGTAACTTTAGCATGTGCATATGTCCATGGCAATCACTATATACTATTTCATGGGCTGTTCATATGTTCTTTATCGATGCCTGTTTCTACAAGGACTACCAGTTTACTGAGAGATTTCTCAGATCATCTTGGTTAAGCTATGTATACAGTACAGACCAAAAGTTTGGACACACCTTCTCATTTAAAGATTTTTCTGTATTTTCATGACTATGAAAATTGTACTTTCACACTGAAGGCATCAAAACTATGAATTAACACATGTGGAATTATATACTTAACAAAAAAGTGTGAAACAACTGAAAATATGTCTTATATTCTAGGTTCTTCAAAGTAACCACCTTTTGCTTTGATGTCCGCTTTGCACACTCTTGGCATTCTCTTGATAAGCTTCAAGAGGTAGTCACCGGAAATGGTCTTCCAACAATCTTGAAGGAGTTCCCAGAGATGCTTAGCACTCGTTGGCCCTTTTGCTTTCACTCTGCGGTCCAGCTCACCACAAACCATCTCGATTGGGTTCAGGTCTGGTGACTGTGGAGGCCAGGTCATCTGGTGTAGCAACCCATCACTCTCCTTCTTGGTCAAATAGCCCTTACACAGCCTGGAGGTGTGTTTGGGGTCATTGTCCTGTTGGAAAATAAATGATGGCCCAACTAAACGCAAACCGGATGGAATAGCATGCCCCTGCAAGATGCTGTGGTAGCCATGCTGGTTCATTATGCCTTCAATTTTGAATAAATCCCCAACAGTGTCACCAGCAAAGCACCCCCACACCATCACACCTCCTCCTCCATGCTTCATGGTGGGAACCAGGCATGTAGAGTCCATCCGTTCACCTTTTCTGCGTCGCACAAAGACACGGTGGTTGGAACCAAAGATCTCAAATTTGGACTCATCAGACCAAAGCACAGATTTCCACTGGTCTAATGTCCATTCCTTGTGTTCTTTAGCCCAAAACAAGTCTCTTCTGCTTGTTGCCTGTCCTTAGCAGTGGTTTCCTAGCAGCTATTATACCATGAAGGCCTGCTGCACAAAGTCTCCTCTTAACAGTTGTTGAAGAGATGTGTCTGCTGCTAGAACTCTGTGTGGCATTGACCTGGTCTCTAATCTGAACTGCTGTTAACCTGCGATTTCTGAGGCTGGTGACTCGGATAAACTTATCCTCAGAAGCAGAGGTGTTGGTCTTCCTTTCCTGGGGCGGTCCTCATGTGACCCAGTTTCTTTGTAGCGCTTGATGGTTTTTGCAACTGCACTTGGGGACACTTTCAAAGTTTTCCAAATTTTTCGCACTGACTGACCTTCATTTCTTGAAGTAATGATGGCCACTCGTTTTTCTTTACTTAGCTGCTTTTTTCTTGCCATAATGCAAATTCTAACAGTCTATTCAGTAGGACTATCAGCTTTGTATCCACCAGACTTCTGCACAACACAACTGATGGTCCCAACCCCATTTATCAGGCAAGAAATCCCACTTATTAAACCTGACAGGGCACACCTGTGAAGTGAAAACCATTTCCGGTGACTACCTCTTGAAACTCATCAAGAGAATGCCAAGAGTGTGCAATGCAGTCATCAAAGCAAAAGGTGGCTACTTTGAAGAACCTAGAATATAAGACATATTTTCAGTTGTTTCACAATTTTTGTTAAGTATATAATTCCGCATGTGTTAATTCATAGTTTTGATGCCTTCAGTGTGAATGTACAATTTTCATAGTCATGAAAATACAGAAAAATCTTTAAATGAGAAGGTGTGTCAAAACTTTTGGTCTGTACTGTATATGGTATGTTGCACTGCATACATATATTTTATTGAGTGGGTTTTTTGGAAGATAGGCCTCGGTGCCCTTCACTAGACATTGGGAATGAGTTATGGTGACAGCTGCAAAGGAGGTACATTGGCAAGGCCCAAAACAAGCCTAATTCTTACTGGGACATATAATGGTGATGCTTACATGCTGTGCCACCATGTAGTTACCGAGGGGATGCATTGGAGGGTGTAATGCACACGCCCGGGCTGAGCGGCGTGTGCGTGTGATTCCACTGGACCGTGCCGGAGAGTGAATGCCTGGAGGGGCGTAACTAGGTATTCACCCGATCCGACCAGGGTCGCACGACGGCATACGACGCCAGTGCACCAAGGAGGAACCGAGCAGAGGGACCAGGTGCTACTCCAGGACAGACCCCGGACACGGCTGTTGACCCACACAGGGGAATACAGGAACAGACTGGTTAGGCTGGCACACAGACTGGTGGGAATAAGCAGGCACGACTGGTATGCAGGCAGGTGGGTATGCAGGCAGGGGGGTACAGGCAAGCACGGCTAGAGTGCAGACAGGAAGGCACTAGCAGGTAGGAACACAGGCGGGATAGGACCCAGTACACACTGGGACTCAGGAACAGAACCACAGATGTGGCGGACAAACAGCAGAGTGAGGCCGCCCAGAGAGGTGAGCGAGAGCAGGGCAGGACGAGACCGCCTGGAGCGGTGAGCAAGAGCAGAGCAGGACGAGGCCGCCTGGAGCGGTGAGCAAGGGCAGAGCAGGATGAGGCCGCCTGGAGCGGTGAGCAAGAGCAGAGCAGGACGAGACCGCCTGGAGCGGTGAGCAAGAGCAGAGCAGGACGAGACCGCCTGGAGCGGTGAGCAAGAGCAGAGCAGGACGAGACCGCCTGGAGCGGTGAGCAAGAGCAGAGCAGGACGAGACCGCCTGGAGCGGTGAGCAAGAGCAGAGCAGGACGAGACCGCCTGGAGCGGTGAGCAAGAGCAGAGCAGGACGAGACCGCCTGGAGCGGTGAGCAAGAGAAGAGCAGGACGAGACCGCCTGGAGCGGTGAGCAAGAGCAGAGCAGGACGAGACCGCCTGGAGCGGTGAGCAAGAGCAGAGCAGGACGAGACCGCCTGGAGCGGTGAGCAAGAGCAGAGCAGGACGAGACAGGGCTCTGTTCACACGGAACAGACAGGAAGGGAAAGGCAGAGCCAGATACCCACAGGGTACTTGCAGTGAAGTAGCGAGTGGACCACAAACTCACAAACGGGAGTACAGAGACAACAAGCAGGAGTTAGGTACGAGTTCAGACTCTGCAGAAAAAGGAAAGGAACGGACATAGAGGCAAAACAGGTAAAGGATAGGAGAGAGTTCAGACTGGAACTGAGTGTACGGAAGAGACCGACACTGCAGCGGGATACAGGAGCGGGTCTGGGAATACGGCCCCCAGAGAGGCGGGACGAACAGGCAAGGAGCGTGTTCAGACAGGACAGACAAGATACAGGAGCGGGTCTAGGTAATCGGCCCCTAGAAGGCGGGAGGAACAGGCTAGGAGCGTGTTCAGACAGGACAGACAAGATACAGGAGCGGGTCTAGGTAATCGGCCCCTAGAAGGCGGGAGGAACAGGCTAGGAGTGTGTTCAGACAGGACAGACAAGATACAGGAGCGGGTCTAGGTAATCGGCCCCTAGAATGCGGGAGGAACAGGCTAGGAGCGTGTTCAGACAGGACAGACAAGATACAGGAGCGGGTCTAGGTAATCGGCCCCTAGAAGGCGGGAGGAACAGGCTAGGAGCGTGTTCAGACAGGCCTGGAAATACAGCCTCCAGGATAGGCAGACAAGAGAAACACAGAACGGGACCTGGCACCTTCAGAGTGCAAGCACACACTGAATGAAACACAATGCTCAGGCAGGGATTGATTGGAGCAGCTGGGTTATATACCAGGTGACAGACAGCAATAGGCTGAGGATGCACAAGGGGTGTGACCCACAGCAGGTACAAAAAGCAGGAAGTGATCGGGCGCCGCCCTTAAGCAGCAGAAACAGACACAAACAGACAGGATAGAGGGAAGTCAGAGAGACATTCTGGACTGGAGATCAAGTGCGCGCTCTTGCACAGTGGGAGACGGACCACCATGCAAGGGCGCCACCAGGTATGTTACAGTACCCCCCCCCTTACGCCCCCTCTTCTTCAGGCCTGCCAGAATCTTCCGCAGGGAATTCGAGGGCCAATCCTTCACTTTAAGGAGATCACTCCCACTGTCCACAGGAAAAACTGGTCTCATCTGGTTAGCTAGGATGCTACCTCCTATCCAGCCATCATCAGCAACAGACGAAACGGGTGGAGTACCAGGAACAGCACACAAGGAAGTCTCTCTCCACATATTTTCAGGTGGCACCCCAGAGGGTACAGGAGACAACTGGAAGTCCTCCACCGGGTTGGAGGGGAGCAGAGACTTGGGGGTAAACTCTGCTTCGAGGTACATCTTGTCAAGCTCACAGGAAGAAATAGACGGGTTATCAGGTACAGGATGAGGAAAAATCACTGTTTCTTTGTTATCTGGTGGTACCCTGGAGGATTCAGGAAACAACTGGAGGTCCTCCGCCGGGTCAGAAGAGTGCAGAGGCTCGGAGAAAACATCTGCTTCAGAGTACACTAGGTCGGACTCACTGGACGAAGCAGGCGAGGTATCAGGTACCGAGTATAGGAAAGTCTCTGTCCATTCACCACCAGGTGGCACCCCGAAGGGTTCTGGAGACAACTGGAGGTCCTCCGCCCGGTCGGAGGGGTGTAGAGACTCGGGAGTAACCTCTGCTTCGGAGTACACTAGGTTGGACTTACTGGACGAAGCGAGCGAGGTATCAGGTACAGAGTATAGGAGAGTCTCTGTCCTTTCGCTACCAGGTAGCACCCCGAAGGGTTCTGGAGACAACTGGAGGTCCTCCGCCTGGTCAGAGGGGTGTAGAGACTCATGGGTAACCTCTGCTTCAGAGTACACTAGGTTGGACTCACTGGACGAAGCGAGCGAGGTATCAGGTACAGAGTATAGGAGAGTCTCTGTCCTTTCGCTACCAGGTAGCACCCCGAAGGGTTCTGGAGACAACTGGAGGTCCTCCGCTTGGTCGGAGGGGTGTAGAGACTCATGGGTAACCTCTGCTTCAGAGTACACTAGGTTGGACTCACTGGACGAAGCGAGCGAGGTATCAGGTACAGAGTATAGGAGAGTCTCTGTCCTTTCGCTACCAGGTAGCACCCCGAAGGGTTCTGGAGACAACTGGAGGTCCTCCGCCTGGTCGGAGGGGTGTAGAGACTCGGGGGTAACTACCACTTTGGGGTACCCATTGTCAGGCTCACAGGACGGAGCGGACAAAGTATCGAGTACCAGGTGTAGAGAAGTCTCTCTCCATTTGTCATCGAGTGGTATCCCGGAGGATTCAGGAGGCAACTGGGGGTCCTCCGCCAGGTAGTAGAGGTGCACAGACTCTGAGGTAATCACAGCTTCGGAGCATCCTTGGACATGCACACCGGTTAAAGTGGGTGAAGCATCTGATGCCGGGTGCAGGAAGTTCTCCTGTGTGGAGTCTGGATGGGCAGTAGTCTCTTCGGGCAGGAGAACTGGTGCACTACCCACGCACATTACCCATTGGGGCTTCTCCGGGATACAGGGAGATGAAGCTTCAGTAGGGACTTCAAGGTTGGGGTCAGGAGGTCTCAGGGAGGACAGACCCTGGCGTGACGGCTTGCCTCTACGTCTAGCACGTCTGGACTGCCTCTTGAGGTTGGGAGAAGTATTCCGGAGAGCGTAGTCACCCTGTGAGGATTCTGGGTGGGCAGTAGTCTCATTGGGCTGGAGGACTATTGCGCTACCCACACACATTATCCATCGGGGCTGCTCCGGGATATTGGGAAGTGAAGCTTCAGCAGGAGCCTCCGGGTTAGGATCATCGAAGACCATTAGAAAGGCCACCAGGAAGGCCATTATGTCCAGGACGATAGGATCCTGTGTTTCCCATAGGGGGTTGATCCATTCCAAGGCATCACCCGCTAGGTTAGACATAATGAATGCCACCTTAACCCGATCGGTGGGAAAACATAGAGGGTAGAACTTGAAGTGTAGCATGCATTGCTCCACAAATGCACGACTTTGTCTTGGATCCCCATAGTAACGTGGCAGATCCGCAGGAACGAGAGCAGATAGATCCATCTGGACGGGTGCGTAATTAGCTAGGAACTCAGCTAGAGAGAAAAAAAAAATTGTATTTATTTATTTTTAATGCATGTATTCGCTGGAAAACGTCTCAGAGAGCGAAGGCCGTGGGGCTCAACGGGAACCATGGCCTGAGCATGCTGTAATGCACACGCCCGGGCTGAGCGGCGTGTGCGTGTGATTCCACTGGACCGTGCTGGAGAGTGAATGCCTGGAGGGGCGTAACTAGGTATTCACCCGATCCGACCAGGGTCACACGACGACATACGACGCCAGTGCACCAAGGAGGAACCGAGCAGAGGGACCAGGTGCTACTCCAGGACAGACCCCCGACACGGCTGTTGACCCACACAGGGGAATACAGGAACAGACTGGTTAGGCTGGCACACAGACTGGTGGGAATAAGCAGGCACGACTGGTATGCAGGCAGGTGGGTATGCAGGCAGGGGGGTACAGGCAAGCACGGCTAGAGTGCAGACAGGAAGGCACTAGCAGGTAGGAACACAGGCGGGATAGGACCCAGTACACACTGGGACTCAGGAACAGAACCACAGATGTGGCGGACAAACAGCAGAGTGAGGCCGCCCAGAGAGGTGAGCGAGAGCAGGGCAGGACGAGACCGCCTGGAGCGGTGAGCAAGAGCAGAGCAGGACGAGGCCGCCTGGAGCGGTGAGCAAGGGCAGAGCAGGACGAGGCCGCCTGGAGCGGTGAGCAAGAGCAGAGCAGGACGAGACCGCCTGGAGGGGTGAGCAAGAGCAGAGCAGGACGAGGCCGCCTGGAGCGGTGAGCAAGAGCAGAGCAGGACGAGACCGCCTGGAGCGGTGAGCAAGAGCAGAGCAGGACGAGACCGCCTGGAGCGGTGAGCAAGAGCAGAGCAGGACGAGACCGCCTGGAGCGGTGAGCAAGAGCAGAGCAGGACAAGACCGCCTGGAGCGGTGAGCAAGAGCAGAGCAGGACGAGACCGCCTGGAGCGGTGAGCAAGAGCAGAGCAGGACGAGACCGCCTGGAGCGGTGAGCAAGAGCAGAGCAGGACGAGACCGCCTGGAGCGGTAAGCAAGAGCAGAGCAGGACGAGACCGCCTGGAGCGGTGAGCAAGAGCAGAGCAGGACGAGACCGCCTGGAGCGGTGAGCAAGAGCAGAGCAGGACGAGACCGCCTGGAGCGGTGAGCAAGAGCAGAGCAGCACGAGACCGCCTGGAGCGGTGAGCAAGAGCAGAGCAGGACGAGACCGCCTGGAGCGGTGAGCAAGAGCAGAGCAGGACGAGACCGCCTGGAGCGGTGAGCAAGAGCAGAGCAGGACGAGACAGGGCTCTGTTCACACGGAACAGACAGGAAGGGAAAGGCAGAGCCAGATACCCACAGGGTACTTGCAGTGAAGTAGCGAGTGGACCACAAACTCACAAACGGGAGTACAGAGACAACAAGCAGGAGTTAGGTACGAGTTCAGACTCTGCAGAAAAAGGAAAGGAACGGACATAGAGGCAAAACAGGTAAAGGATAGGAGAGAGTTCAGACTGGAACTGAGTGTACGGAAGAGACCGACACTGCAGCGGGATACAGGAGCGGGTCTGGGAATACGGCCCCCAGAGAGGCGGGACGAACAGGCAAGGAGCGTGTTCAGACAGGACAGACAAGATACAGGAGCAGGTCTAGGTAATCGGCCCCTAGAAGGCGGGAGGAACAGGCTAGGAGCGTGTTCAGACAGGACAGACAAGATACAGGAGCGGGTATAGGTAATCGGCCCCTAGAAGGCGGGAGGAACAGGCTTGGAGCGTGTTCAGACAGGACAGACAAGATACAGGAGCGGGTCTAGGTAATCGGCCCCTAGAAGGCGGGAGGAACAGGCTAGGAGCGTGTTCAGACAGGACAGAAAAGATACAGGAGCGGGTCTAGGTAATCGGCCCCTAGAAGGCGGGAGGAACATGCTAGGAGCGTGTTCAGACAGGCCTGGAAATACAGCCTCGAGGATAGGCAGACAAGAGAAACACAGAACGGGACCTGGCACCTTCAGAGTGCAAGCACACACTGAATGAAACACAATGCTCAGGCAGGGATTGATTGGAGCAGCTGGGTTATATACCAGGTGACAGACAGCAATAGGCTGAGGACGCACAAGGGGTGTGACCCACAGCAGGTACAAAAAGCAGGAAGTGATCGGGCGACGCCCTTAAGCAGCAGAAACAGACACAAACAGACAGCATAGAGGGAAGCCAGAGAGACATTCTGGACTGGAGATCAAGTGCGCGCTCTTGCACAGTGGGAGATGGACCACCATGCAAGGGCGCCGCCAGGTATGTTACAGAGGGTCCATATGAGTAACATATTTGGCATAATTTGGGGATTGGGCCGGTGTAAATAAACCCATGGAGGCTGTAGCTGAGTCCTATGGTGGCTGAGGAAGTTCAATCTCTGTCTCTGTAGGCTGGTAAACAACTAAAGAGTGATCTGCATTCCTATAGGCCTTGTTTGTGGACCTTGGAGTGAGTAGCATGGACCGAACCCTTGACAGGCAGGGCCTGGGTCAGATAACCAGTGCCATGCAAAAGTAGGTTCTGAAATAGAAGAGCAGAACCCTAGAGGTTAGGGACTGTATGTGAGAATTTGTTGCTGGATGTAGGCAGAGGATGAGACTGATATATTGGTGTGAGATTGTGTGAAGCAACACGATATTGGTGTAGGTCTTATGAGAGTAACAGAGACCTAAGCAAGAATATTGAAACAGTCCTGTGTTTTCTCAGCTTGGTTTACTCTGAATATTCTGAATAGAATGTTTGAGAAAGTCAGAGGGACTCAGATAATTAAAGTGGGAATATTTTAAAATTGTTTTTCAAATTGCTACATTTCTTCCTTCATTCATGATGAACCTCAAGCATTATGTGAAAAGAGAAGTTTCATGTCCATATTCATATAGTCAAGACTCATATTTACTAGACTAAGTTGTCTTCCCTATCGAAGCCCCAATGAGTTTAATTTTTTCAAACTTTTTATTTCAACCTCCCATCTCATGTGAAAAATTTTCAGTCCAGTTTTCTGGAAATTGTGAACCCAATTAAACTCTCATATAATGTCCTAAAATAAATAAAGGTTTGTTGTAGCCTTGAAAAGAATGAGCTAGTGAAGTTTTCACCACTATGGCAGAAGAGGTAATTTCACATCTATCTCCACTGATTACTTACTTTCTGTCTATTAATACTTCACTGTTCAGTATGTTCACTATGTTAATTGCGACATCCTGTCCACTCTCTGTTTATTCTCTCACGTAGCAGAAAATCATAAATAATATTCAAATACATTTTCTTGAAGTTTTTCAAAATGTCATCCCTCATATGCGCTGCTGGCTGTCTGAACCTGAAATGAACTAGTCTCTGGGTTTTCTGGTTGAACAGGAAGTGATATAGTGTCACTGTCTGGGTTCCTGGCCTCCAGGGCAAGGATCAAGCTTACCTGTCAGGCAGCAAACACATACATAAGGGCCTAGACACACTAGCTTTTTGTCGACACCTTTGTTTTTCTTAATATATAAGCATGGCAGCATGTCCTATGACATTTTGTCAGTGGGCAATTATAATGCATGGCTAAAGCATTATATATGGTTAAGCAAAAGAGGGGATGGGATCATGTGAGACATCTTAGTAATGAAAAAAGTGCACCTTCGTGGGTATAGTAATGAACAATAAAATAAGAAATTACATTGAACAATCATTTCAGAGATTAAATACTTCCCGTATTGGATGGGATCTTGAATGTCATTATCCAGAGAATTCCAAAACCCCACCTAAAGAATCTCATTTTTATATAAGAGGCCAGGAATCCATGTACTGTAAATGCCCTGGTAAGTAGGCTATAATATACTATATCTAGTGCCTAAAAAAGGTTTATGGCTACTGTCGTCGCCACATAATGTGAGACGTTCTGGGATGTTGTGCCTGTTCCAAATTAAATTATAAAATTCAAATACGTGCACGGAAGAACCACGTCTGATACATTTGAGCATCAGGGTAGATCTGTTTTTATTACATAGGTCAAGGTTTTATAGCTTGTTAATAGTCATACATGGTAACAATATAATTGGCTCAGCTTATCTCTACATATGTGCTGGCATTAGCATACATACATCTCATTGGCTAAAGGTAATTCTGTCTACACCCAGCTTTAGAATTTTAGGAACCCCTCACTTTCTAGTTTCGTTTTCTGTCTTTAGACAAAGACATTCCAAAGACTCCTTATCTCAAACACACACATACTAGCTCAATCTTCATTCTGGTAAGCAGAAGATATATGTACAAAAATCAAAATGTAGTCAGGATAGATAAAGTAACTCCTGCTCTCACACTACCATTGACCTTGAGGACAACTTTACTGTTATCCATGAAATGTTATATAGAAAGATATTGAACAATATTAATGATGATTTTATATACTCTGTTAATTGGATGTAGAGGCCTCTAATATCCACAAGTCTATCACAATGTCTGTGTTTTTATTTGTCCACGAACTTTTTGAGCATTTTAATGGTATGACATCTGGAGAGTTTCCTCGCGATGGACCCAAAATGTCAATGTTTTGTTCACCGAGCCACTTAGTTATCACTTTTGCCTTATGACATGGTACTGCATCATGCTGGAAAAAGCAATGTTCATCAGCAAATTGCTCCTGGATTATTGGTAGAAGATGCTGTAGGTGGTTATTTAGATACCATTCTGTGAGTGAGCCCACTCTATTAGCTGAAAAGCAACCCCACACATGAATGGTCTCAGGATGCTTTAAGGTTGGCATGACAGAGGACCCATGGTAGTGCTCACTTTTTCTTCCTCCTGGACAATCATTCATCCAGATGCCCAAATTGTCTTAAGGAGTCTTCATCAGAAGAAATAACTATATCTCAGTCCTAAGCAGTCCAATCCCTGTGCTTCCTGCCTACTGTCAGTCTATCCTTGATGTTTTTATTGGAGTGAAGTGGCTTCTTTGCTACTCTTCAATAGCTTTTGCTTCACTGCAAATACAGTTGTATTGCTGCCTGCCTGCTGTCATTCCTGAGCAAGCTCTGCACTGGTGTTGAACTGATCTCATAGCTTAATCCTCTTTACTAGACAGTCCTGAAGCCTTCTATACAGCAATTTAATCTCTCTCTCTTTGAAGTTCGTGATCTGATATATGGATAATTTAGGGACAATTTTACAAGAAGGAATGTCCTTGCCTGTAAAGCCCTTTTAATATAAAGCAATGTTAATTGCACTTTTGTTTCCTTGGAGGTAACCATGATTACCAAAAGACAACAATGATTTTAAGCACCATCCCCCTATTAAAGCAACCAGCATGACAGAGTGATATCAGCTGATTTGTCCTTGTTAACACTTTCTCCTGAGCTATTGAGAAGATCACTGAAATTATGTAAACAGGTCATTTTGGGGTAGTACTGAAGATTAGTGGAATTTTTTTGTGATTAAGTTAATTTTCATGGCATGAAGTGACTTTGAATTGTTTTTCCAATTCATCTGATCACTCTTCATAACAAACTAAAGTTAATACAAATTACCATTATAAAACTTGAAGCAGAGAACTTTGTGAAAACTAAAATTTGTGTCTGTCTCAAAACATTTGGCCATGACTATATAGAATTCTGCTGCATCAGCACTGCTACCTGCACTGATACTTGTAAAGAAACTAAGATGATTGACATATTTGGGTACAGGGCAATAATTAGGAAGAACTTTTTAGGATTTGCACATCTCCCCCATGCTGAAAATAATTAAAAAGCTAATCTTATCTCCACAAGGCTAGGACATGGTTTATGAAACCTACTTTTCTGCATAACAGTCTTTCTCTCATTAGTGGAGTAAGGTTCATTTTGCAATAGCAAATGTTATATAAAAGCTTGGCATTTATCAAATTAGTTTAACTAGAATCATTTCCGGACTTCTCCCACTCACCACTCTCACCATTCTAAGGAAATTTGTTGATATGGTGTGTAAACTATCATTCAAACTGTTGTAAATTACAGTCTATGAATTTTCAATCCTGCATTTATTGGGCACTTTACAGAGATTGTTTATGAGCAAGAGATATAGTATACAGTAATACTTGTTTGCCATTTTAATACAAGGTCACTTATTTTGATTATCCTGGTACAGCAACTCAGAAAATCTCATAAACGCTCAGCACCCATAACTAAGAGACAGTTCATTTTCTGTATTGTTTAAAATAAATATGTATTCTATGCATGGTGATATCTACTTCTTTATGACACAGACTGTTTTAGTTTTTGTGTTTTCATTATGGCCATATGAGGACTTTTTTGTAGCATGAGTTTATATTTTTAAGTGACACCATCATCTTACTATATAATGTACTGAAAAACAGGAAGAAAACTCAAGTTAAAGGGGTTGTGTCACGAACAAAAGTATATTTTAATCAACAGATCTTGGAATAAAAATAAATTCCACAATTGGATGTGTTTAAAAAAATGTTCCTGTCCCGAGATAATCTTATAAATGTTCCCCTGTGCATTCATTTTGCAGTAAAAACAATCTGGCAACACAATTTTCCAGGTCAGTATGATTAAGACAATATTAAATTTATATATTGTTTCATTATTCTAATAGCTTAAAAATGTCAGAAATGTAAAAAAAAATGTTTTGTGTCCCCATTTTCTGAGACTCAAAACTTTTATATTTTTGAGTGTATGAAAAAATTTAAATTTTGGCTATTTATAGTAATAACAATAGTAATAATAATGTAGAGTGCTAGTCATATGGGTAACAATAATTTTATATTTCGATCAATTTTTAATTTCTTATTTTTATGGGGAAAAGGGGCGAGCATTCAAATTTTTAAGATTTTTTTATATGTTTTTAAAACTTTTTTTAACTTTTCTTTTTGTTTTTTTAGTCTTCATAGGGGACTTGAATCTGTGTTTGTTTAATCGCTTATACTATATGCTGCAGTATTTCAATATTCCAGTATAAGATGAATTTCCAGGTCTCCTATGTAGTTTAGACTATAACTAGACTTCACAGGAGTACCAAGATGGCAGTGACAGGGGCTCCTATTGCTGGGATGGTGATGGTGCACAAACAGATGCCCCACCGGGATTGTGTGCATTGAGTGCTGCAGTCAATCCATGACATCACTGCTCCAATCGCTGCTGTTAGAGAAAGATGCTGGCTGTATAACATAGCCGTTACCTGCCCTGTTTGGAGGAAGCTCCGCTCATGAGCTCCTGTGCTATCACATCCTAGGAACGGAATTTTTAAATACAATATCATTGTCCTTGTGTTACATTATTAAAATTGAAGTGACCATATGAATCATGTTTATTGACTAACAATAAGGGTATGTTTGTGCACCATTTTCAAGTTTTATGCATAGAAATAATGTACATAATAGGTTAAGTACCTTTGTAAATACATTGCATCACTAATCTTGTACTAATCCTGAGTAATAACCAAAGTTATAGCGCAGAGCTACATTCACAATTCTTTTGGTTGTCACTAGAAATTGTCAGCAAGTTTCTTGCCAGACAGATCCACGATAAATTCCTAAAGCTCCTGTAATGTAGTGGGACAGATCAATGTATTCTACATCAGGATTCTGTACATTGGCTGGTGGAATAAAACCCTTCCCAGAATGCAAATAACCAGGACATGCTATGTGCAAATACTTAATGTTAAAAAATGCAGTGAGATTTCAGCTCTGAAGCATGCAGCCTATACTACAGGTTGTATCATAGAATGAGTACAATATGAGTAATGTAATGTCTTTACAAAGGAACTCCACTTTGTATGTAGAATATTTTATTTGTATAATGAGATTCACAGGTAATTGTATATTTTAAGAGGTATCTGTGACCAGTTATGGGACTAAGCACGTGATTAAGCTACGTGATTTATAAATGCAGTACAAGGCGCACGCGCCAGCGTCCTATTCACGTTCTTTCTCTATACTAACTACTTAAAGTTTGATTATAATCCTCTGATTATATAAATGATACTATATATATTATAACTACTTTGATTGGTCATCAAACATTTAAATAGGTTGGCAATGTATTTTTTAGCGATCCCTGACAAAGCTTGATGCGAAACATGAGTTGGGTATGTTCTCTCTAAGTGACCATCTAATAACTCCACTTTGTACATACTTTAATATATATAATTCTTTCTTCTTTCTCTCTATATGGATGATTCATTTTTTGTCTCATACATATATATATATATACCTACACAGTATATATAGCGGGTGAGATGAGTATTGAACACGTCACCAATTTTCTAAGTATATATATTTCTAAAGGTGCTATTGACATGAAATTCTCACCTGATGTCGGTAACAACCCATCCAATTCCTTGTAGACTGAGACTTCGCTGGCAGGGTCCTCTCTCCTCCTGTACCAGTCGCTGACTTGTATTGTTCAAGATTATTGTAAGTGTATTTTCTATGTATACCCCTTTTTCACATGTAAAGCGCCATAGAATAAATGGCGCTATAATAATAAATAATAATCCAATCCACACAGGCAAAGAAATCAAACTGTAACATACCTGGCGGCGTCCTTGCATGGTGGTCCATCTCCCACTGTGCAAGAGCGCGCACTTGATCTCCAGTCCAGAATGTCTCTCTGGCTTCCCTCCATGCTGTCTGTTTGTGTCTGTTTCTGCTGCTTAAGGGCGGCGCCCGATCACTTCCTGCTTTTTGTACCTGCTGTGGGTCACACCCCTTGTGCGTCCTCAGCCTATTGCTGTCTGTCACCTGGTATATAGCTCAGCTGCTCCCATCTATTCCTGCCTGAGCATAGTGTTTCATTCAGTGTGTGCTTGCACTCTGAAGGTGCCAGGTCCCGTTCTGTGTTCTCTTGTCTGCCTATCCTGGAGGCTGTATTTCCAGGCCTGTCTGAACACGCTCCTAGCCTGTTCCTCCTGCCTTCTAGGGGCCGATTACCTAGACCCGTTCCTGTATCTTGTCTGACCTGTCTGAACACGCTCCTAGCCTGTTCCTCCCGCCTTCTAGGGGCCGATTACCTAGACCCGCTCCTGTATCTTGTCTGTCCTGTCTGAACACGCTCCTTGCCTGTTCGTCCTGCCTCTCTGGGGGCCGTATTCCCAGACCCGCTCCTGTATTCCGCTGCAGTGTCGGTCTCCTCCGTACACTCAGTTCCAGTCTGAACTCTCTCCTATCCTTTACCTGTTTTGCCTCTATGTCCGTTCCCTTCCTTTTTCTGCAGAGTCTGAACTCGTACCTAACTCCTGCTTGTTGTCTCTGTACTCCCGTTTGTGAGTTTGTGGTCCACTCGCTACTTCTCTGCAAGTACCCTGTGGGTGTCTGGCTCTGCCTTTCCCTTCCTGTCTGTTCCGTGTGAACAGAGCCCTGTCCCCCCTACTCAGCCTTGCCTGCTCTGACTCCTTTGCTCACTGCTCCGGCGGTTCTAGCCTGCTCTGACTCCTTTGCTCACCGCTCCGGCGGTTCTAGCCTGCTCTGACTCCTTTGCTCACCGCTCCGGCGGTTCTAGCCTGCTCTGACTCCTTTGCTCACCGCTCCGGCGGTTCTAGCCTGCTCTGACTCCTTTGCTTACCGCTCCAGCGGTTCTAGCCTGCTCTGACTCCTTTGCTCACCGCTCCGGCGGTTCTAGCCTGCTCTGACTCCTTTGCTCACCGCTCCGGCGGTTCTAGTCTGCTCTGACTCCTTTGCTTACCGCTCCGGCAGTTCTAGCCTGCTCTGACCCTTTTGCTCACTGCTCCGCAGCCTTGCTCCGCTCTGACCCTTTTGCTCACTGCTCCGGCAGCCTTGCTCCGCTCTGACCCTTTTGCTCACTGCTCCGGCAGTCCTGTCCTGCCCTGCTTCTGCCCGCTGCTCCGGCAGTCCTGTCCTGCCCTGCTTCTGCCCGCTGCTCCGGCAGTCCTGTCCTGCCCTGCTTCTGCCCGCTGCTCCGGCAGTCCTGTCCTGCCCTGCTTCTGCCCGCTGCTCTGGCAGTCCTGTCCTGCCCTGCTTCTGCCCGCTGCTCCGGCAGTCCTGTCCTGCCCTGCTTCTGCCCGCTGCTCCGGCAGTCCTGTCCTGCCCTGCTTCTGCCCGCTGCTCCGGCAGTCCTGTCCTGCCCTGCTTCTGCCCGCTGCTCCGGCAGTCCTGTCCTGCCCTGCTTCTGCCCGCTGCTCCGGCAGTCCTGTCCTGCCCTGCTTGTGCTCACTGCTCCTGCAGCCCCGTCCTGCTCTGTTCTTGCCCACCGCTTCGGGCGTTCCCTCTCTGCTGTGGTTGTCTACCGCATCTGCGGTTCTGTGACCCAGTCTGTACTGGGTCTTAACCTTTCTGTGCTCCAACCCGTCCTTTCGGCCAGTACCTCCCTGCCTGCATACTCGCCTGTATCCACCCATCTGCATACCTGCCGTGTTTGCTTACATCCACCAGTCTGTGCCAGCCTAACCTGCCTGTTCCAGTAATACCAGTGTGGGTCAACCCCCGTGTCCGGAGTTTGACCTGGAGTAGCACCTGGTCCCTCTGCCCGGTTTCTCCCTGGTGCACTGGCGTCGTATGCCGTCGTGCCACCTTGGTCGGATCGGCCAGATACTTAGTCACGCCCCTCCAGGCACTCTCCGGTCCATGGTCCAGTGGAACCACAACACCCGCACACGCCAGTCAGTCCGGGCGTGTGCATAACAGCATGCTCAGGCCATGGTTCCCGTTGAGCCCCACGGCCTTCGCTCTCTGAGAAGTTTTCCAGCGAATACATGCATTAAAAATAAATAAATAAAAATTTTTTTTTTTCTCAGCTGAGTTCCAGGCGAATTACGCACCCGTCCAGATGGATCTATCTGCTCTTGTTCCTGTGGATCCGCCACGTTACTATGGGGATCCAAGACAAAGTCGTGCATTTGTGGAGCAATGCATGCTACACTTCAAGTTCTACCCTCTATGTTTTCCCACCGATCGGGTTAAGGTGGCATTCATTATGTCTTACCTGGCGGGTGATGCCTTGGAATGGATCAACCCCCTATATGAAACACAGGATCCGATCCTCCTGGACCTAATGGCCTTCCTGGTGGCCTTTCTAATGGTCTTCGATGATCCTAACCCGGAGGCTCCTGCTGAAGCTTCACCTCCCAATATCCCGGAGCAGCCCCGATGGGTAATGTGTGTGGGTAGCGCAATAGTCCTCCAGCCCAATGAGACTACTGTCCACCCAGAATCTTCACAGGGTGACTACGCTTTCCGGAATACATCTCCCAACCTCAAGAGGCAGTCCAGACGTGCTAGACGTAGAGGCAAGCCGTCACGCCAGGGTCTGTCCTCCCTGAGACCTCCTGACCCCAACCTTGAAGTCCCTACTGAAGCTTCATCTCCCTGTATCCCGGAGAAGCCCCAACGGGTAATGTGCGTGGGTAGTGCTCCGGTTCTCCTGCCCGAAGAGACTTCTGCCCGTCCAGACTCCACACAGGAGAACTTCCTGCACCCGGCATCAGATGCTTCACCCACTTTAACCGGTGTGCATGTCCAAGGATGCTCCAAAGCTGTGGTTACCTCTGAGTCTGTGCACCTCTACTACCTGGCGGAGGACCCCCTGTTGCCTCCTGAATCCTCCGGGATACCACTCGATGACAAATGGAGAGAGACTTCTCTACACTCGGTACTCGATACTTTGTCCGCTTCGTCCTGTGAGCCTGACAATCGGTACCCCAAAGTGGTAGTTACTCCCGAGTCTCTACACCCCTCCGACCAGGCGGAGGACCTCCAGTTGTCTCCAGAACCCTTCGGGGTGCTACCTGGTAGCGAAAGGACAGAGACTCTCCTTTACTCTGTACCTGATACCTCGCTCGCTTCGTCCAGTGAGTCCAACCTAGTGTACTCTGAAGCAGAGGTTACCCGTGAGTCTCTACACCCTTCTGACCAGGCGGAGGACCACCAGTTGTCTCCAGAACCCTTCGGGGTGCCACCTGGTGGTGAATGGACAGAGACTTTCCTATACTCGGTACCCGATACCTCGCCTGCTTCGTCCAGTGAGTCCGACCTAGTGTACTCTGAAGCAGATGTTTTCTCTGAGCCTCTGCACTCTTCTGACCCGGCGGAGGACCTCCAGTTGTTTCCTGAATCCTCTGGGGTACCACCAGATAACAAAGAGACAGTGACTTTTCCTCATTATGTACCTGATAACCCGTCTATTTCTTCCTGTGAGCTTGACAAGATGTACCTCGAAGCAGAGATTACCCCCAAGTCTCTGTCCCCCTCCAACCCAGTGAAGGACTTCCAGTTGTCTCCTGTACCCTCTGGGGTGCCACCTGAAAATATGTGGAGAGAGACTTCCTTGTGTGCTGTTCCTGGTACTCCACCCGTTTCGTCTGTTGCTGAGGATGGCTGGATAGGAGGTAGCATCCTAGCTAACCAGATGAGATCAGTTTTTCCTGTGGACAGTGGAAGTGATCTCCTTGAAGTGAACGACTGGTCCTCGAATTCCCTGCGGAAGATTCTGGCAGGCCTGAAGAAGAGGGGGCGTAAGGGGGGGGGTACTGTAACATACCTGGCGGCGTCCTTGCATGGTGGTCCATCTCCCACTGTGCAAGAGCGCGCACTTGATCTCCAGTCCAGAATGTCTCTCTGGCTTCCCTCCATGCTGTCTGTTTGTGTCTGTTTCTGCTGCTTAAGGGCGGCGCCCGATCACTTCCTGCTTTTTGTACCTGCTGTGGGTCACACCCCTTGTGCGTCCTCAGCCTATTGCTGTCTGTCACCTGGTATATAGCTCAGCTGCTCCCATCTATTCCTGCCTGAGCATAGTGTTTCATTCAGTGTGTGCTTGCACTCTGAAGGTGCCAGGTCCCGTTCTGTGTTCTCTTGTCTGCCTATCCTGGAGGCTGTATTTCCAGGCCTGTCTGAACACGCTCCTAGCCTGTTCCTCCTGCCTTCTAGGGGCCGATTACCTAGACCCGTTCCTGTATCTTGTCTGACCTGTCTGAACACGCTCCTAGCCTGTTCCTCCCGCCTTCTAGGGGCCGATTACCTAGACCCGCTCCTGTATCTTGTCTGTCCTGTCTGAACACGCTCCTTGCCTGTTCGTCCTGCCTCTCTGGGGGCCGTATTCCCAGACCAGCTCCTGTATTCCGCTGCAGTGTCGGTCTCCTCCGTACACTCAGTTCCAGTCTGAACTCTCTCCTATCCTTTACCTGTTTTGCCTCTATGTCCGTTCCCTTCCTTTTTCTGCAGAGTCTGAACTCGTACCTAACTCCTGCTTGTTGTCTCTGTACTCCCGTTTGTGAGTTTGTGGTCCACTCGCTACTTCTCTGCAAGTACCCTGTGGGTGTCTGGCTCTGCCTTTCCCTTCCTGTCTGTTCCGTGTGAACAGAGCCCTGTCCCCCCTACTCAGCCTTGCCTGCTCTGACTCCTTTGCTCACTGCTCCGGCGGTTCTAGCCTGCTCTGACTCCTTTGCTCACCGCTCCGGCGGTTCTAGCCTGCTCTGACTCCTTTGCTCACCGCTCCGGCGGTTCTAGCCTGCTCTGACTCCTTTGCTCACCGCTCCGGCAGTTCTAGCCTGCTCTGACTCCTTTGCTTACCGCTCCGGCGGTTCTAGCCTGCTCTGACTCCTTTGCTTACCGCTCCGGCGGTTCTAGCCTGCTCTGACTCCTTTGCTCACCGCTCCGGCGGTTCTAGCCTGCTCTGACTCCTTTGCTCACCGCTCCGGCGGTTCTAGTCTGCTCTGACTCCTTTGCTTACCGCTCCGGCGGTTCTAGCTTGCTCTGACCCTTTTGCTCACTGCTCCGCAGCCTTGCTCCGCTCTGACCCTTTTGCTCACTGCTCCGGCAGCCTTGCTCCGCTCTGACCCTTTTGCTCACTGCTCCGGCAGTCCTGTCCTGCCCTGCTTCTGCCCGCTGCTCCGGCAGTCCTGTCCTGCCCTGCTTCTGCCCGCTGCTCCGGCAGTCCTGTCCTGCCCTGCTTCTGCCCGCTGCTCCGGCAGTCCTGTCCTGCCCTGCTTCTGCCCGCTGCTCCGGCAGTCCTGTCCTGCCCTGCTTCTGCCCGCTGCTCCGGCAGTCCTGTCCTGCCCTGCTTCTGCCCGCTGCTCCGGCAGTCCTGTCCTGCCCTGCTTCTGCCCGCTGCTCCGGCAGTCCTGTCCTGCCCTGCTTCTGCCCGCTGCTCCGGCAGTCCTGTCCTGCCCTGCTTCTGCCCGCTGCTCCGGCAGTCCTGTCCTGCCCTGCTTGTGCTCACTGCTCCTGCAGCCCCGTCCTGCTCTGTTCTTGCCCACCGCTTCGGGCGTTCCCTCTCTGCTGTGGTTGTCTACCGCATCTGCGGTTCTGTGACCCAGTCTGTACTGGGTCTTAACCTTTCTGTGCTCCAACCCGTCCTTTCGGCCAGTACCTCCCTGCCTGCATACTCGCCTGTATCCACCCATCTGCATACCTGCCGTGTTTGCTTACATCCACCAGTCTGTGCCAGCCTAACCTGCCTGTTCCAGTAATACCAGTGTGGGTCAACCCCTGTGTCCGGAGTTTGACCTGGAGTAGCACCTGGTCCCTCTGCCCGGTTTCTCCCTGGTGCACTGGCGTCGTATGCCGTCGTGCCACCTTGGTCGGATCGGCCAGATACTTAGTCACGCCCCTCCAGGCACTCTCCGGTCCATGGTCCAGTGGAACCACAACACCCGCACACGCCAGTCAGTCCGGGCGTGTGCATAACACAAACCATAGATGTCCATAAATTAAGTTATGCTTCATGAATTATTAGCAGGTTATACAATCAGTTATGCCTCTAAATAATAACAATTAGTGAAGTTGACAGATTTGTGAAGTTGATATGTTGTGTTTATATCTCAATATTAGAAATTCATTTCTATAATGGCTAACAAAGAATATTTGACTCATGCCTTTGCGCTCATCAACCATCTTGGAGTCAGTGTGGGTGAGGCGGCATTAATAAACATTAGGTTAGCCAGAATATATATAAATAGATGGATGAATAGACAGCTGCTCATCACTGGGCACCAATCCCACAGCTTTGTACTGTGCACAAGAATGTCCTCACATGGCATACAGCCTTGCAACCCAGACACCAGTCAAGGCCACTGCCTGAATGTAAGCGTTCACCAAGTAAAAGGTGAAAAAGAACAGAAATGTATATCTTAGAATGCTAATTTAGAAATGTGAATGTCTTCTTCATTTATATAAAACTGAAATGTTATTTCCATACATTGCTCTGGAATATTTGCATAGCATGAACCCTCTACCTATCAATAATATGTATTCTGCATAAAACAGCTATACTGTACAGCGACTGCTGATTTATAACATCATTGTTTGCAGGATATTTCCAATATGTAGCCTAATCCTAAAAGGGAGATCTCATGAAGACCACCCTTGTTCATATGCCCTATTAGGCATATAGACATCACCCCTATTCTGGTTGACTGAGGTCACCCTTACATTACAATCCTATGCATTCACCTGAATGGCAGCCACGTGATACTACATTTACCCAGCAGCAACCTGCTAAAGAAGAAATGCGTGGCTGACTGCATCTCTCCCTGGCAAAATGAGATGATCCCCCTAGAAGACATGTTATAAAGGGGGCTGTTTATGATTTTGCAAACTAGAGTACAAGAGGATAGGGTTGCTAACCGTCCAGAAATTCCTGGACCATCTGTAAAATAGTGCATTTTTTCCCCTGTACATTTTTGATACATGTGTGATGTTTTTGAGGCTGGAGAAACTTATACAGATTACTATGACTATGAAATCATTTTACAATTCACAGTGAATGATATCAATGTCTTCATATCCGAATTATGGGCTGTAGTCATGCATCACTTAAATTCCTAATGATTTATTCTGGTTTTCCAATGTGTCCATAAAAAATTTTGGTTTTCTGGGTTTTTTGGCTAGCTGTTCAGAAAAAAATAGAAAATCAAGTTGGCAACCCTGCTAACGCCACATTTGGCCCATGGTCTAAAAAAATGCTCCAACCAAGCATCAATAGAAGACAACCTTATTTGTTTCTGACTTGAGGCAAACAGTTGAAAATTGGTGATAATCGCTATTTTTATGCAGTTTATTTACAAATAACCCGGCTAAATCATAGAAATGGATCCGTACTTGTTCTGTATAGCCTCAATGTAATTGCCTATAGTTGACCCAAAGCGATTCCAACCCCATACTGTTCCTTGTTCATAGCCTTAGACAACAAAGCTTTTAATGTAACTTGCTGCAGTGCCGCTGTTGGGAAAACTTGAAGCAATATCAAGCAATCCTATCACGTCTATTGCTTCTGCAGTATTGCCCTATCAGAACCATACAGTCCAAATGATGGACAGGGTTTTAAAGCTAAACAAAGAATTATGCAATAAATGGATTTAGATTTAGATTTTCAAATTATTATTTGTTGGTGTAATCTATATCTGTGCTGGGCTATGTAACCTTACTGACAGCATGCCATATCTTATACGAACACTACTCTATTTAACACTTGTGACCAAAGTCTTGCCCTAGAAGAACAGCTGTGGATATTGCTTCCATAATGAGTGTGCATGCAATTTATATATAGAGAGGATAGGTGCCTTTATCTAGAAGAATGTGGCACAGTTCCTATCATTTTGATTGACAGACTTTGCTGTACTATTCACACTTCTCTCCGTTGCTCTGAAACCCTTTAATGAAGATCCTTGGGTATGAATAACATGTTTGTTGTTGGAAGCTGGATGTCTGTTGGAAGGGAGAAATCACAATGCACATTCTGTCCCACAAAATTTTCCTGTCCCTTTAGTTCGCACTACAGACATTGTTTTCATTTGTACGACCTCGGCATTTGAACTGCTTCCAAGTCACAGGGTTTGAGCCATGCACAAGTTTCCAGGGGTTCAGCAGCACCGTGTCTAATAGTCTTCTGACTGTAAGGTAGAGAACCACTTCTAATCAGTAGCCAAAAAAAGGTTCTCATATCCCACTGTGTGCATTCTGTACTGTTAGAAATTAGGCTTCCTTCATAGTCCTGTCCTACAGATCTACGGAGGATTCGACTTTATACTTACAGCATTATATTATCCTTTATTAATCTGATTGCACACCACTATACTTGAACTTTCCCCTATCATCTGATATAACAACCAAGGTAGTTACAACTGAGTTGTGTTCCCTAATAATGTAGTGAATCTATGGGCTTCAAAGGAATCTGTCAGTGGGATCAACCCTCCTAAGTCGTCTATATGGGCATGTAGGTCATAGGAAGCTGAATAATGTGTTACCTTGATATCTGGAATCCGGTGTCATATTCCAAAGAAATGAACATTTTTCTTATATGTAAATGAGCTGTTCAGGACTGTGGACCAGGCACAGATCTGCATGAGAATCTGTCTCCAGAACTTAGTATACATGAAAGGCAGCGTTACCAGTGTGATATGTAATCGTTACCAGTGTGATGTATAATGGTTACCAGTGTGATATGTGATGGCCCCTCTCTGCTCTCCTGATCTCACTGCAGAGCTATGTGTGATTATACCCGACACATCTGCAGGTTCCTCTCATTTTCCATCTCACAGGCAGAGAGGGTTGCAGTATTGTTGCAATGCAGCAGAGTTGTGAGAGCTGCAGCTGCTAACGTGTTTGTTATGAGACAAAGTTCAGTTTTTCTGTACATGACTCACACTGGTAACTCCTGGATTTCTCTGGAATAAGACATTGGATCTGTTAGGTGTCGGGTGGTTGCTGGATCTGAAATGGGTTCAGAATCATCAGTGGATTCTGTGGTCTCACATTCCGGTCCAGCCAGGGCAGATGCTGCTCAGCATCACCGTCGGTCCCGGCGCCTAGCTGGTGCACGAGTCTCTCGGGTCTTTGTTCCTAGCAACATGAAGCATAGGTTGCGGAGGAAAACAGGGCTACTACAGCCTAAGTCCAGGATGCACTGCACTGAGCATGCCCGTGACATGGCGGACCGTGATTGGTGGTTTGGGAGTCAGCTGATCCGGTGACCTGGCACCGCCTGATTGGCCGCGGGTGACGTCACCAATAATGCGACGGTGGGCAGGACTTAATCTTTAAATAGCCCGCCACAAACATGGCGGCGCGCTCTGATCATTGAGCTGAGATTGTGTTACCGTGTGGACGCTTGTTTGTTAGGGCTCCACATGCTCTCTTGCTGTTATAGCTTCGGACAGGCAGGTTTAGCAGGGGATAGGCAGCCTTAGCTGGAGGGAAGCAGGTAGCTTAGTCTGACAGTCTGGCTCCGACAAGAGGGTCGCTACACGCCCCGAGCAGACTGCGGACTCCCTATTCCTGGCACCGCCTGTGAACCACGTGGAGAGATACTCCGCAGTCCGGTAGCACGCCGGCTGGGAGCACGTACATGCCAGCGTGAATCACACACACGTCCTAGCGCCTACTGCGTACCCTCTGTGCAGTTAACAGGGCTACGGCTACATTATTTGTCGCACAGCTCTCGTGCTGTTAACGGAGATAGTGCGAATCCTTATTCCCGTCCCGGTGTGCAGTAAAACGGGAGGGATTGATATATTAGTTGGTTGTTTTCCCTTCTACCCGGAAGGTGTTCGGCCGCAGTCTTCCAGGCTGCATCGCGAACCCCGGGTTCGGTTGCTTTCCATTATTAATAGAGTTGTTTGCAACCGTCCCCATAACAGTATCAGCGTGCCAGGGTCTAGCCAAACATGGCTGACAACCAGCAACTGCAGCACTATATACAGCAACTAGAGGCCAGACTTAGGACTCTGGAACAAACTGCCCCGGTCGCTGATATCACTGTAGTAGCTACCCAGGCAGCTTCACAGGCGGCTAATCTAGTTAACACGGCTGCGGTGAATGCTGCGCCAGCTGCTATTGCTCCATTACCCCGTTTTGCTCTCCCGGAAAAAATTTCTGGCGACAGCAGATCCTGCAAAAGCTTTATTAATCTGTGCTCCATTCAGTTAGAGATGATGGAGGCACGGTTCCCCTCCGAAAGGGCCAAAGTGGGTTTTGTCATCTCGTTACTCTCTCACAGGGCTTTGGAGTGGGCTACCCCTCTGTGGGAGCGGAATGACCCTGTAGTGGATAATGCGGGTCTCTTTCTTAGAGCCCTAAAGAGTGTTATTGACGCGCCCCCTGGGCCAGTGCTGTTTGGGGATTACCCGGAGCCGGATCAGATGGGGGTTGTAGTCTCCGAGTGGCGGCGACCCGGTCCGTGCCCAGGGTGTCAAACTCAGTGTGTGGCAGTCTTTACAGATGTTGTTAAATGTTCTTAGTGTCGACTACGCCACCCGTTGATTTGCGGTCAAAAGGCCGCCGCTGCAGAAGGGTCCGCTGAGGCTGGTGGTATATGTGCAGCTGTGGTAGTATAACCCCCAACGGGAGGGGTATAGCCTCAGGGGGTCAGATGTAGAGGATGGTGGTTGTGAAGGTGCAGGATGATCAAGCAAGAAGACTCAGAGTCGGGCTGTGCAGTTCAGGGGTTTTTACTTACGGGTGTTCTTATGGTCACTCTGGCCTGAAGCGACCACCCGAGCCGTGCTGCGTCCACCAGGTCCTGGACTCGGCCAACCCCCAAGCAATTCTGGAGCGTGGTCCTGAGCTCCTGTCTGACTTTCCCTCTCTTCTGGCCGTTCTCACCAGGGATCCACTTATGTCCAGCTCCCTCGGGTCTCTTGGTGGGTACACCTCTTCTGGGTTCCCTGACCCTATACTTGGTATGCCTTCCTAGTGGATTTAGTGAGGGTCGTGGCAGATCCTGCCCACGACCTCCGGTCTCTGGCTGAGGATTAGTGGCCTCCACCAGCTTGGGATCCGGTACCCTGGGTGCCAACCCTTCACCCTGCTGTTTGTATTCTGGGGTCTTGGGGTTCCTTCTTCTTCTCTCTGGGTCCTTCTGACTCCTCTCTCTCTCAGACTTGGCCTTGGAGCTGGGCCCAGCCGGAACCACAACTCCCTGTCAGCCCTTCTGGCTGAGCTTCTCTGCTCTGCTCCTCAGGCTAAACTCTGACAGACTAATTCACTCTACAAAAGACCCTGTCCTAAGATGGTGCCCACCTTATATACTCCCTCTATGTGTGAGCTCAGGTGACCAGCACCCAATGAGCTCCTAGCATTACCCAGACTGCTCCCCCTATCTGCCCCTACACTACTGGGATGTTCCACCCCCCTCCCACTCCAGCCAGGGACAGACACTATCGTACCTGCACATATATTGGTGGGAGTACCGTCGATCTGTCCCCCGGAAATGGGATGTATGTAGTGTATGCAGCTATCTGAGCTCAGTTCCACACTCCATCCTTACCCGGGAGTGGAATACCACACCTCTGGCTTGAGGTGTAATACCCCTGTAGCAGCCGAGTCCTCAGGGTGCTACATTCCCCCCTGGTAAATCACAGCACGTCCTCGGGCTGTAAGAGAATAAACATCCATAAACATACAATTTTTTTTCAAAAACATCATAAACATATAAAACATTATAAACATTATCAGCATAAAACTTTTTCATATAAACATTCTTGTAAACTTTCTTGTTCCTCCGGCCACGGTGCAACTTGTGACCGGGTAAAGTGCAACAGTCTCTTGTAGTAAAAAACAACAGTTTCCTATAAAACCGGTAGGGGGCGCCTTAGAAAGCGCAACTATATACAAGGGGAGGTATGGCCGCTCTCAGTCCTCGGCCAGTGGGGAAAAGGAATGGCTGTTCACAGTCCTCAGCCAGTGGGAATAGGGACACATGGGTTTCAGTTCACTGGTCCCAACGGGGAACATATTTAAATTTAGCAGCATGACATATACCCTGATGGGTAACTATGTACAGTCTCTTTACCGTACTTTAATGACGGCGTACTCCTGCTCCTCCTTCAGACCCGTCCGGATCCTCTTGCTCCTCTTCACACCGTAGCTCCTCCTCCGTCAGCCGGTGTACATGGAGGGCGTAGGGTCCTTTGGCACACTTGTGCCGGGTGAACGTGACCTCGTCCCCTACATATAGGTCACGACCTCTGTGTCCCTCCGGCAGATGGGACTCCACGTCTCTTCTGGTCACGAAGACGTCGCCGGGGGTGTGGTGATCTCTTATGAAGCCCCACCCGTGCTGCAATTGAAACTTAATCACAGTCCCGGTGGTACGGGGACCATGAGCTGCACGGGGGTCTCTCCTGGTCCTGCTCTTCTGCCCTGCGCTCTGTTCCTGCAGCCGCTGCTCACGGACCCGCCTCTCTCTCCGTTCTTGCTCGAAGACTGCCAACTGCTGGCGGCAGCACTCCGCACGCTCCGCTGCGGCTGCCCGAGTTTCCTGAGTGAACCCCATGAGGTCTCCTCCGGTGGGGTCCCACTCGAACTGCGCTTCTTCCAGCGGGAGCGGGGTCCTCTTAACGGGCTTCGGAGCCGGAATCAGGGGCTCGCACAGGGGCCTTGCTTTTTGGAGTTCCAGTTGGTAGTACTCCGGTGGCCATATAAAGGGCTGCCCATCCGGGCACGTATGTTGGGCAAATAGGTTTTCACCCAGGTGTGGCGCTGTGGATGCTGAGGGCGCGGTGGTGGTGGAGGCGCCCGGGTTCGCCAGGCCTTGCGACCAGGCCTGGGGTACCCTGAACGTAAAGGGCACCGTGAAGACGGCGGCGCCCGGGGTTACTTGGCCCAGCGACCAGGCCGGTGGCTCAGTGGAGGTAGAGGGCGCTGTTGGTACCGCGGCGCCCGGGGGTACTAGACCTTGCGACCAGGCCTGTGGTGTTTCCTGCTTTGCCGCGCTCAGGGTTGAGGCGCGTGACGTCACAGGGGTCGCGGCCGCGGCTTCTGCTTGAGGCCTTGTCTGGAGCGGTGACGATGCAGCGACGGGCACGGCAGGGGGAATTTCGGGCTCTGCGACGGGGAGCTGGGGCAGGCACGCGGTTTCTTGGCTCGGGGTAGTGACGTCCCCTTTACCTGCCTCCATCTGTTCAGCTCCTTCCTCGGCGCCGTCTCCGGCCTTCACTCCTCCTGCACCATCCTCAGAGGCGGTCTGTCTCCTCGTCTCGGGTGGAGTGCTTCGCTGGCGGGTTCCAGCCTGCTGGGCCATCTCTCTGCTCCATGCGGCCAGTACGTCCCGCTGCACTCGGGCCATCCTCTGAGCCAAGCCCTCCAGTGCGGTCTGTGCACGCTCCCGGTCTCGGGGGAGCTGTGCCAGGATCTCCACCAGGCCTTCTGGGGTTGTCGCTTGCAACAGGCTCCTGACCACTGGGTCGGTGCTGCCTGCCTCTCCCTCCATCTCCGGGTACGGCTTCTCCGGAGTCCTCTCCAGACTTCTTGTCTCCGGGTGCGCTCTCTCCAGACTCCACCAGGCTGCACCCATCTTCTCTCTTTTCTTCCGTCTCCGCCCACATTGAAGGTGGTCCCGGGGCAACTTTGTGATTGTCAGTTCCAGGGACAGTTCTCTCACGCTGATGGACATCTCCAGCATCACAGTCTCCGTTGGTGGGGGCGGTTTCCGCTTTTGGCGCCATTCCTTGACCTGGCCCACGATGGGAGGTGACCTCTTGCCACCCTCTGGCACGCCCATAATGGCGTCCGCTCTTCCAAGGCGGGAAATCTTCTGGAAATGGCGGGAATCGTCTCCCAGTGGCGGGAAACTCCGTGGATGGCGGGAAAAAGCTGCAGATGGCGGGCAACCGGCGGGAAACGATCCGTGATGGCGTCCCATGGCGGGGACCCTCTGGAACCGGCGGGAGACTTCTTCTTGAGGTAAATTTGAACTTTTCTTCAGGCACGCAGTACCCGGTGGTTGCGGGCACGAAATCCTGCCGACTACGCCAAAGTTGACGCGCCCCCTGGGCCAGTGCTGTTTGGGGATTACCCGGAGCCGGATCAGATGGGGGTTGTAGTCTCCGAGTGGCGGCGACCCGGTCCGTGCCCAGGGTGTCAAACTCAGTGTGTGGCAGTCTTTACAGATGTTGTTAAATGTTCTTAGTGTCGACTACGCCACCCGTTGATTTGCGGTCAAAAGGCCGCCGCTGCAGAAGGGTCCGCTGAGGCTGGTGGTATGTGTGCAGCTGTGGTAGTATAACCCCCAACGGGAGGGGTATAGCCTCAGGGGGTCAGATGTAGAGGATGGTGGTTGTGAAGGTGCAGGATGATCAAGCAAGAAGACTCAGAGTCGGGCTGTGCAGTTCAGGGGTTTTTACTTACGGGTGTTCTTATGGTCACTCTGGCCTGAAGCGACCACCCGAGCCGTGCTGCGTCCACTAGGTCCTGGACTCGGCCAACCCCCAAGCAATTCTGGAGCGTGGTCCTGAGCTCCTGTCTGACTTTCCCTCTCTTCTGGCCGTTCTCACCAGGGATCCACTTATGTCTGGCTCCCTCGGGTCTCTTGGTGGGTACACCTCTTCTGGGTTCCCTGACCCTATACTTGGTATGCCTTCCTAGTGGATTTAGTGAGGGTCGTGGCAGATCCTGCCCACGACCTCCGGTCTCTGGCTGAGGATTAGTGGCCTCCACCAGCTTGGGATCCGGTACCCTGGGTGCCAACCCTTCACCCTGCTGTTTGTATTCTGGGGTCTTGGGGTTCCTTCTTCTTCTCTCTGGGTCCTTCTGACTCCTCTCTCTCTCAGACTTGGCCTTGGAGCTGGGCCCAGCCGGAACCACAACTCCCTGTCAGCCCTTCTGGCTGAGCTTCTCTGCTCTGCTCCTCAGGCTAAACTCTGACAGACTAATTCACTCTACAAAAGACCCTGTCCTAAGATGGTGCCCACCTTATATACTCCCTCTATGTGTGAGCTCAGGTGACCAGCACCCAATGAGTTCCTAGCATTACCCAGACTGCTCCCCCTATCTGCCCCTACACTACTGGGATGTTCCACCCCCCTCCCACTCCAGCCAGGGACAGACACTATCGTACCTGCACATATATTGGTGGGAGTACCGTCGATCTGTCCCCCGGAAATGGGATGTATGTAGTGTATGCAGCTATCTGAGCTCAGTTCCACACTCCATCCTTACCCGGGAGTGGAATACCACACCTCTGGCTTGAGGTGTAATACCCCTGTAGCAGCCGAGTCCTCAGGGTGCTACATTATCTTTAGGGCTCTTAAGCTTCATGCGTTGGTCCTGGGTTCGGCCACCGCCAGCCACTATGCCATCCAGTTCAGAACCTTAGCGGCTGAACTGGATTGGTCTGAGCAGTCGCTAATACCGGTGTTCTGGAAGGGTCTGGCTGGGCATATTAACCCCTTTACGACATAGGGCGTATTAATACATATCTGTGCCCTGGGCTTTATGGACCAGATATGTATTAATACGACTTGGCAATTTCGCCCGCATACAAGCGGTGCGGGCACGATCGCCGCCGGGTGTCAGCTGATTGTCACAGCTGACACCCGGGGCTATGTGCAGGGAGCAGTCCCGCACCGCTCCCAGCACATTAACCCCCACAATGCTGCGATCGAAGCATTGCGGTGGCTAAGGGGAGGTGATCGTATACTCACCTCCTCTTCCAGCCTCCAGCGCTGTCTGTCGCGGCTTCCAGGATGTTGCCATGACAACCCGATGTCGTCATGACAACATCCGGGTCACAAGACAGCAGGAAGATTTTTTGGACATGCGCAGAGCATTTCCAAACTATCTTCTCCCTGTCCAGCTCTGACAGCCTGCATGGCACAGGGATGGTGCTCCATTCCTGTGCCATGCAGGCGATCAGATTAAAAAAAGTGAAAGTCCCATAGTGGGACAAAGTAAAAAAGTAAAAAAACTGTCAGAAAGTGAAAAAAAAAAATTGTAAAAATATTAAAAAAAATTAAAAAAAATAATCCACCAAAAATAAAAATATAATGTACCCATCAATAAATATTATTCTGAAAAAAAACAAAAACAAAATAAAAGTACACATATTTGGTATCGCTGCGTCCGGAATGACCTGACCTATAAAACTGTCCCACTAGTTAACCCCTTCAGTGAACACGGTAAAAAAAAAAAAAAAAAACTAAGCAAAAAACAATGCTTTATCACCATAACGCCAAACAAAAAATGGAATAACACGTGATCAAAAATACGAATATAAATAAAAATGGCACCGCTGAAAACGTTATCTCGTCCTGCAAAAAAGAAGCCACAATACAGCTCCATCAGCCGAAAAATACAAAAGTTATAGCTCTCAGAATAAAGCGATGCTAAAAATAATTTTTTCTATAAAATTGCTTTTATTATGTAAAAGTGCAAAACATAGAAAAGCAATATAAATGTGGTACCGCTGTAAACGTACTGACCCAAAGAATAAAGCTGCCTTATCAATTTTACCACACGCGGAGTAGAATAAAAAAAAAAAAATTCCTGAATTGTTGTTTTTTGTTTATTCTGCCTCCCAAACATCGGAATAGAAAGCGATAAAAAAATGTTACGTGCCTGAAAATGGCACCAATAAAAACGTCAACTCATCCCGCAAAAAACAAGCCATCACATGACTCTGTCTGCCAAAATATGGAAAAATTATAGCTCTCAAAATATGGCGATGCAAAAACTAGATTTTACAATAAATGCATCTTTTAGTGTGTGACAGCTGTCAATCATAAAAACCCCATATGATTCTGGTATCGCTGTAATCGCACCGACCCGAAGAATAAAGTTGTCTAATCACTTATACCGCACGAGGAACGGCGTAAAAAATAAACTCTCGGGTTAGGGTTGTGCTAGGGTTAGGGTTGGGCTAGGGTTAGGGCTGGGGTTGTGATGGGGTTGGGATTTTTTTTAAAAGTAAGAAAAAAAGATGACGATATAGCGACTAGTGTTGAGCGCAAGTGCTCGCTACTTGAGTTTGCATCGGGTGCTCTGGCATGCATTGAGTATCGTGGGTATTTGAGTGACATGCTCGAGTCTCCGCCCTATATGCTTCGCGGCCAAAAAAACTTTGCGGGGATTGCCTGCCATGCAGAGGCGATCCCAGCATGTTTTTTTTGGGGTGTCTAATAACTGTGAAACATGCAGGGCAGGGACTCGAGCATGTCACTCGAGCACACGCAGTACATGGTGCATACCTGAGTACCCGATGCAAACTCAAGTAGCGAGCACTTGAGCTCAAGACTAATAACAACTTATTCAATATGATGACCTAATGTTATCAAATTCTGTGTTGTACCTCTGGGTTCAAAATGTTCACTATACCCCTTGATAAAACCCTTGAGGGGTCTAGTTTCCAAAATGGGGTCACTTGTGGGGGGGTTTCCACTGTTTAGGCACACAGGGGCTCTCCAAACACGACATGGTGTCCGCTAACAAATTGAATGGAAAATCGGCTCAAATTGTTAGCGGACACCATGTTGGTTTGGAGAGCCCCTGTGTGCCTAAACATTGGAGCTCCCCCACAAGTGACCCCATTTTGGAAACTAGACCCCCCAAGGCACCTATCTAGATGCATAGTGAGCACTTGGAAGCCCCAGGTGCTTCACAAATTGATTCGTAAAAATGAAAAAGTGGAAAAAAAATACTTTTTCATTTTTAAGAATCAATTTGTGAAGCACCTGGGGGTTCCAAGTGCTCACTATGCATCTAGATAGGTGCCTTGGGGGGTCTAGTTTCCAAAATGGGGTCACTTGTGGGAGAAGTCCAATGTTTAGGCACACAGGGGCTCTCCAAACGCGACATGGTTCCAATTTGTTAGCGGACACCATGTCGCGTTTGGAGAGCCCCTGTGTGCCTAAACATTGGAGCTCCCCCACAAGTGACCCCATTTTGGAAACTAGACCCCCCAAGGCACATATTTAGATGCATAGTGAGCACTTGAAACCCCCAGGTGCTTCACAAATTAATCCGTAAAAATAAAAAAGTGTTTTTTTTGTCCACTTTTTCATTTTTACGAATCAATTTGTGAAGCACCTGGGGGTTCCAAGTGCTCACTATGCATCTAGATAGGTGCCTTTGGGGGTCTAGTTTCCAAAATGGGGTCACTTGTGGGGGAGCTCCAATGTTTAGGCTCACAGGGGCTCTCCAAACGCGACATGGTGTCCGCTAACAAATTGAATTGGAAAATCGGCTCAAATTGTTAGCGGACACCATGTTGCGTTTGGAGAGCCCCTGCGTGCCTAAACATTGGAGCTCCCCCACAAGTGACCCCGTTTTGGAAACTAGACCCCCAAGGCACCTATCTAGAAGCATAGTGAGCACTTGGAACCCCCAGGTGCTTCAGAAATTGATTCGTAAAAATGAAAAAGTGGAAAAAAAAAATACTTTTTCATTTTTAAGAATCAATTTGTGAAGCACCTGGGGGTTCCAAGTGCTCACTATGCATCTAAATAGGTGCCTTGGGGGGTCTAGTTTACAAAATGGGGTCACTTGTGGGGGAGCTCCAATGTTTAGGCACACAGGGGCTCTCCAAACGCGACATGGTGTCCGCTAACAATTTGAGCCGATTTTCCAATTCAATTTGTTAGCGGACACCCAAACAGTGGTTTTTCCCCACATATGGGGTATCTTCGTGCCCAGGGGAAATTGCACAACAAATTTTGGGGTCCATTTTTTATTGTTACCCCTGTGAAAATAAAAAAAATTGGACACCGCCATCTTGGACACAGTCGCTCTGAATCAGACATTGTAGGGAGAGTGCTGCTGAGCTAGGGAGAGATTTATACTGCGAAATAGGTAGAGTAGGGTCTCTAAAGCCTGCAAAATCAAATAAACAGTCCTTCTGAGGACTAATATCCATCCCAGATATCAGGCAGACAGACAGGCAGGCTGTATAGGGGACGCAGTGGTTATACCAACAAACACTGCATTACAGTCCTGTGTGCTGCTTCTCAAATTGGTAGACTTAGCTCCAGGTCTCAGGGGCCAGGAAAAATCCTTTTTTTTTATATAAATCCTCTTTTTTTTTTCCCTCAGTCAGACTGCACAAATACCCATCTTATTAACCTTTTGGTATTTCCCCCCCCCCCCCAAAAAAAAATTGAGTGTGTCTGTGAGTGTTCAGACACAAATATATCTGTTTAAAAGAGTCTGGTTTCAGCCAGATAACTAGAACTGTGTTTTTGCATTTCCACGGTTCAAATCTCTGTATTATCCACTTTTTTGCCTTTTTTCCAATGAAAAAAACAGTTTGAGTGTCTCGCTGACTGTTCAGACACAAATATATCTGTTTAAAAGATTCTGGTGTAGGCCAGAGAAATAGAACTATGGTTTTCCACTAAAAACACGCTCTGATAACACGCTAGCAGCAGGGCAGGCCACTACCACCAAGGTGTACAGAGCAAGTTTATTCCAAGTGTCCAGCTTGGATACCCAATAATTAAAAGGCACAGAGGAATCACGGAGGACGCTGGTACAGTCGGCAAGGTACTCCCTCACCATCTTTTGAAACTCCTTGTGAGAGTACCCCGCGCCTCACGGCCTGTAAGCTGGGCGGGTCTCAGAAAACTGTCCCAAAACGTTGACAGTGTTCCCCTGCCTCTGCTGGATTGGAGTTACGTCTGTCTCGCCGGTACGCCTTGGTTGGGAAACGAACTGTGACCAAAGCAATGAAAAAAGAAAAAAAGCACGCTCAAGAGAAATTGCACAAAAAAATTTGGGGTCCATTTTTTCATGTTACCCCTGTGAAAATAAAAAAATTGGGTCTAAAGTAACATTTTTGTGAGAAAAGTTAAATGTTCATTTTTTTCTTCCACATTCCAAAAATTCCTGTGAAGCACCTGAAGGGTTAATAAAGTTCTTGAATGTGGTTTTGAGCACGTTGAGGGGTGCAGTTTTTAGAATGGTGTCACTTTTGGTTATTTTCTGTCTTAAAGACCTCTCAAAGTGACTTCAAATGTGATGTGGTCCCTAAAAAAATGTTTTGTAAATTTTGTTGGAAAAATGAGAAATCGCTGGTCAACTTTTAACCCTTATAGCTCCTTAATAAAAAAAAATGTTGGTTCCAAAATTGTGCTGATGTAAAGTAAACATGTGGGAAATATTATTTATTAACTATTTTGTGTGACATATCTCTCTGATTTAAGGGCATAAAAATTAAAATTTTGAAAATTGCTAAATTTTCAAAATTTTCGCCAAATTTCCATTTTTTTCACAAATAAACGCAAGTGATATCGAAGAAATTTTACCACAATCATGAAGTACAATATGTCACGAAAAAACAATCTCAGAATCAGGGGGATCCGTTGAAGCGTTCCAGAGTAATTACCTCATAAAATGACAGTGGTCAGAATTGTAAAAATTGGCCTGGTCATTAACGTGCAAACCACCCTCGGGGGTAAAGGGGTTAAAGATGCTCTAGCTACCAGAGAGATCCCAACCTCTTTGGAAGAGTTAATCATTATCGCTAACCGAATAGATTTGCGTCATGCAGAAGGCAAGTTAGAGCTGGAGGTCTCCAGACCTCGGTTTCGGTAGGCACCTTCATTCTCTAAATCTGTCTCCAAACCCGCGGCTCCTGACCCGGAGTCTGAGGCTATGGACATATTCCGGACTAAGTCTAAGTCCCCTCGTTTCCGACCTGCTCATCTCTTGGAGTACCCCATTAATAAGGGTTCCAAGCGGTCGGGAAACGAAGGTGTCTAACCACCGTTGGAGGAGGTGTGTTAGATTCTGGGGATTCTTCCTCCAAATTATTGTATGAGGCGACGTTGTTCTTCGGAACAACCACGTTTACTGCCAGGGCGTGGGTGTATTCTGGCGCCGATGGCAATTTTTTGTCATCAACGTTTGCCCAGAAGCACGCCATTCCTATGGAGTTACTGCCAAAACCAATGAACATTAGGGTGGTCAACGGTTCACTGCTGGACACGCAGATCACTCACGAGTCGATTCCCCTCACCATGTCGTTTCCTCAGGGTCACCGGGAGGTTATCTCCTTCCTTATTATTCCCGGTGGATTAGATGAGATGCTATTGGGTCTTCCATGGCTACATTGTCACACTCCACACATTGACTGGAATACGGGGAGAATTTCTTCCTGGGGTGAGAATTGTGTTTCTCAGTGTATGGTTATGTGTCACCCAGGGGGAATATAGGGGACTCGGTACCCGGGCCTTTTACCTTGTTTAGGAGGTCACGGCAGTCGGCTCCCGGGCCCGTACTCTGGGTCTCTCTTTAAAAAGGGGTTTTAGTATACAGTTTGTCTCATGACGCCACCTGTGGTTTCCGGTAATGGTTACCGGCGCTGCTGCAGACCTCTGGGGGTGATGGGATGGCAGCTGGGATGTTTCTGCTCCCCACAGGTGAAGCGGGCCCCCGGGGCAGTGTAGGTGCAGATGGTGGTGATGCTGGGGCTTGTAGTGCAGGAGAGATGGCGCAGCAGGAGTAACTGACAGAGACAGGGGATTCACTTCAGTACCTTTACTGGTGCGGATGTCAGGTACGGTCCAGGGTACTCGGTAGGAAGGGTGCACTTCAGGACTTCTCCCCAGTGAGCAGGTATAAGGCCTCCTGGTCCGTGTCTCCCTCTCTCTAAGCTCCTGGCCAGCCTGCAACTGGGCCTAGCTTCTGTGTCGTGCTGTTCCTTCACCTGTCGCTTGGTAGTAGGACCTTTTTCTGGCAACCACTATCCCTGGACGCCGGGGCCTTCGTGGTTCCTAGTCCAGTCAAGGGTTTAGCTTCAGGTCGGCCAGGGACTTGTAGTCCTCCTGGTATGCCGGTGATCCCTACTGGGTATAAAGGACCCTGTAGGCGCGGACCCGGTATCCGGTTTGTGTCTTGGGGTGAGCCTATGATGCTCCTCTGCCCCCTCAACTCCTCTCTCCTCTCCTCTTTGCCACTGGCCAAACTCGGGGCCCTCAATTCAGCAGCAGACATGCTGCATCTTCACTGCTCTCAGTGGCAGCACACTCTCTCTCAGACTGAGATTCACTGCTGAACTCAACTGCCTGGCTCCACCCTCCATATATATATCCCTAACGGGCTCCCTCTGGTGGTATGAGCTGGAAGGGTGGAGGTGTTTGTTTGTAATGAGGACCTCTTGTGGAGAAGTCCATCCATACACCCTCTTGGGTCCTGTGGTACCTGTGAACAGCAGGGTGCCACAGTTACGGCCGCCCGGAGGGTAGTCTCAGAGCCTTCTACCGACTTGTCCGCTCTTCCTGTGCAATATCAGAGTTTTGCGGACGTCTTTTCCAAAAACGCTGCAGAGACTTTACCTCCCCACCGACTGTATGACTGTCCTATTGACTTTGTCCCCGGCATAGAGCCTCCTCGCGGTAGGGTTTATCCCCTGTCTGTCCCCGAGACCCAGGCCATGTCAGATTATATCAAAGAGAACCTGACCCGGGGGTTTATCAGAAAATCGGTCTCTCCTGCTGGAGCGGGGTTTTTCTTCGTCCAGAAGAAAGAGGGTGATTTACGTCCCTGCATTGATTACAGAGGATTAAATGTCATCACTATCAAAAATAAATACCCTCTGCCCCTTATTTCTGAACTGTTTAACAGGTTGCGAGGGGCTAACATCTTCACTAAATTGGACCTGCGAGGGGCATATAATCTTGTGCGAATCCGTGAAGGTGACGAGTGGAAAACAGCTTTTAACACTCGTGATGGTCATTACGAGTACCTCGTCATGCCTTTTGGGTTATGCAATGCCCCTGTTGTTTTTCAGGATTTTGTTAATGATATCTTTCGGGATTTGCTGCTATCATCCGTGGTAGTCTATCTTGATGATATCCTTATTTTTTCCCCGGACCTCTCCACACACAGAGAGGATGTTCGCAGAGTTTTTAAACGCTTGCGTGCAAATTCTCTGTTTTGTAAGCTGGAGAAATGCCAGTTCGAACGAGAGTCTCTACCGTTCCTGGGCTACATCATATCCAGTAAGGGATTGGCCATGGACCCACAAAAATTGGTGGTGGTACAGAACTGGTAGGAGGCCCATTCCCTTAATGCGGTACAACACTTCATGGGCTTTATCAACTACTACCAGCAGTTCATACCACATTTTTCCACATTGGTGTCTCCTTTGGCCGCTTTAACCAGGAAGGGTGCCAATCCCAAGAATTGGTCTAAGGAGACATCCGAGGCATTCCGGGAGATTAAATCCTATTTTTCTAGAGCTCCCATTCTCCTTCGCCCGGATGTGGACAAGCCATTCTTCCTGGAGGTCGACGCTTCCTCTGTCGGAGCAGGAGCGGTTCTCTCTCAAAAGAATGAACAGGGTCGGACAAGACCATGTTTTTTCTTCTCCAAGACCTTCTCTCCAGCAGAGAGGAATTATACTATTGGGGACAAAGAATTACTTGCTATTAAGATGGCTTTTTCGGAGTGGAGGTACCTCTTGGAGGGAGCTAAACATCCTTTCGTGGTATATTCCGATCATAAAAATCTTTCGTACCTACGGACGGCGCAGCGTCTTAACCCGAGGCTGGCCAGGTGGTCTCTTTTCTTTTCCCGATTCAATTTTTCCATTCACTTTTTAAAAGGGGAAAAGAACCCTCGGGTGGACGCTTTGTCCCGGTCCTTGGATACGGCTGAGGACAATGACGAGCCAAGGCTTATTGTTCCTCCGGAGTGTATGCGGACGGTGGCTCCAGTGTCCCTAAACCAGGTTCCTCCTAATTTACAAAATGAGGTGCTCTCCTGGGCACATGCCTCCAAGATCAGAGGTCATTTTGGGGTCAAACGTACCACGGAGTTTCTCCAATAGTCGTATTGGTGGCCTCGGTTACCCCAGGACGTTAAGGAATATGTTCAAGTGTGTGTCTCCTGTGCGAGAAATAAATCGTCCCGTCAGAGGCCGGCTGGTCTTCTTCATCCGTTACCCATGGCGGATAGACCTTGGGAGCTGGTTGGGATGGATTTCATTGTCGAGTTACCTAAGTCCCGGGGAAATATGACAATATGGGTGGTTTCTGACCATTTTTCTAAGATGGTTCACCTGGTTCCTCTGCCTAGGGTTCCTTCTTCCCTGGTTCTGGCATCACTGTTCATTCGTCACGTTTTCCGTCTCCACGGAATGCCTGATAGGATTGTCTGTGACCGGGGTCCACAGTTTTCCTCCCGATTCTGGAAAGAATTGTGTAATTTGCTTAGCATTGAACTGAATCTTTCTACTGCCTATCACCCAGAGACCAATGGTCTGGTGGAACGTACTAACCAGACGCTTGTGACATACTTGCGCCTTTTCGTTTCGGCCAATCATAATGATTGGGCGATATTGCTTCCTTGGGCAGAGTTTGCTCTAAACAACGCAGTGGCGGATTCCACAGGTCAGACTCCGTTTCTTCTAAATAATGGCCAACATCTGCGAGTCCCGGTTCCTATGCCAGTTTCCTCTGTGGAACCTGGGGTCAGAGATTGGGCTCTGGAGGCGCGGGAGGTTTGGGACCATACCCAGGATGCTATATTGGCCTCCAAGAATCGGATGAGAGAGTCGGCTGACACTCATCGCCGTCCAGCCCCCGTATTCTCTCCAGGCGACAGGGTGTGGCTCGCGGCTCGCAATATCAGAGTACGCGGGGAATCTGCTAAGTTTGCCCCCCGTTTTATTGGTCCTTTCAAAATTTTGGGCCAAATAAACCCCGTAGTGTACCGGTTACAGTTACCATGACACATGAGGATTCACGACACTTTTCATGTGTCGCTCCTTAAGCCGGTTCGCCTAACAAAATTCTCGGAACCCCAACCTGCTTCAGACACCAGGGGTGATGATCTCGAGGTACAGGCGAATGTGGGGTCTAAGATGGTTCGTGGTAGAAAATAATACCTAGTACACTGGAGGGGTCATGGATCTGAGGATCATTCCTGGGAACCGGTGGACCACATTCATGCTCCCCTGCTCATTGAGGAATATGAGCGTCAAGTGGAGGGGGATGTTATAAGGGGGGATAATGTTAGGCGTCGGGCGGTTACTGGATCTGAAATGGGTTCAGAATCATCAGTGGATTCCACGTGCTCTCCTGCTGCTATAGCTTCGGACAGGCAGGTTTAGCGGGGGATAGGCAGCCTTAGCTGGAGGGAGGCAGGTAGCTTAGTCTGACAGTCTGGCTCCGACAAGAGGGTCGCTATACGCCCCGAGCAGACTGCGGACTCCCTATTCCTGGCACCGCCTGTGAACCACGTGGAGAGATACTCCGCAGTCCGGTAGCACGCCGGCTGGGAGCACGTATACTCCGGCGTGAATCACACACACGTCTTAGCGCCTACTGCGTAGCCTCTGTGCAGTTAACAGGGCTACGGCTACATTATCTGTCGCACAGCTCTCGTGCTGTTAACGGAGATAGTGCGAATCCCTATTCCCGTCCTGGTGTGCAGTAACACGGGAGGGATTGATATATTAGTTGGTTGTTTTTCCTTCTACCCAGAAGGTGTTCGGCCGCAGTCTTCCAGGCTGCATCGCGGACCCCAGGTTCGGTTGCTTTCCATTATTAACAAAGTTGTTTGCAACCGTCCCTATAAGAGGATCGCAGATATCAAAGCATCATTTTATTCAGCTTTCTGTGACCTGCATGCCCATATAGATGGCTTAGGAGGGTTATTCCTACTGACAGTTTTTTTTAAATGGGGTTGTACAGGATTGGAAAAACATAGCCAATTTATGTTAAAAACAGTTTCCACACTATCTTTGTGGTATAGGAGCACAGCCCCATTCGTCTCTCTAGAGCTGTATTGAGTAGGAAAGGTTATAATTCTGGAAACAAATTCACTGGTGACATCTCTGCATGCTCAAAATCTGCTAGGTTGGTACAAGAAAAACTAAAATCACTCCAGTATGACCCCTGATCCCAGCTTCCTGGTCCCCGTGAGTAAAAATGCTATTAAGCCAGAAGTCAAAATATAATTGAGAATATTTTGTGTGGGTGTTTCTAAATGACATCTGTATCTGTTATAAAATTTGTAGATACAGTATGTAGTACATAGGTATTGTGGCCTTGTGTTGGTAAGTAAAGCTGACATTTTTCTTTGTTGTTTTTTTAACCTCTTAATGGCACAGGGCATATTAGTACGCCCCAGGCCATCACCCCCGGTTCAGTGAGGGCTCCGGCGGTGAGCCCGCACTCAACCGGGCACATGTCAACTGATTATTACAGCAGACATGTGCCCGCAACAGCCGCGGGTGGAATCGCGAACCACCTGCGGCTGTTAACATGTTAAATGCCGCTGTCAATCTCTGACAGCGGCATTTAACATCGTCGCGCCGGAAGCGCGTCACTTACCCCGCCCATCGGTGACCCCGTCACGTGATCGCAGGTTACCGATCGGTGGGCATGACAACCCTGGGTCTGCAGCTGACCCCAGTCATTGTCATGTACTGATCGCTGTAAGCGCCACCTAGTGGTCGGCGCTCATAGTACAGGAGCATTTCTGCTACATAGAGGTGATCTGCTCATCACCTCTATGTAGCAGAGGCGATCAGACAGTTGCTGCTTCTAGTCTCCTATGGAGACTATAGAAGCATGCAAAAAGTTAAAAAAAAGGTTTTTAAAAATATTTAAAAAATGTAAAAAATATAACATTTTAAATCACCCCCCTTTTGCCCCATTCAAAATAAAATAATAAAAAATAAACCACACATACACATATTTGGTATCGCCGCTTTCAAAATCGCCTGATCTATCAATATAACAAAAGAATTAATCCAATCAGTGAACGACGTACCGAGAAAAAAATTCCAAACGCCAGAATTACGTTTTTTTGGTCGCCGCAACATTGCAATAAAATGCAATAACGGGCGATCAAAACATCGTATCTACCCCAAAATGGTATCAATAAAAACATAAGCCCGGCGCGCAAAAAATAAGCCCTCACCCAGCCCCAGATCCCAAAAAATGGAAACGCTACGGGCCTCGGAAAATGGCACCATTTTTTTTAATTTTTTTTAGCAAACTTTGGAATTTTTTTTCACCACTTAAATTAAAAAGAACCTATACATGTTTGGTATCTACGAACTCGTAATGTAATGACCTGGAGAATAATAATAGAAAACAGTTTTAGTATCCAGTGAACGTGGGAAAAAAAAAAAAACAATTGTGGAATTGCATTTTTTTTGCAATTTCACCGCACTTGGAATTTTTTTCCCCGTTTTCCAGTACATTATATGGTAAAACTAGTAATGGCGTTTAAAAATACAACTCGTCCTGCAAAAAATAAGCCCTCACATGGCCATATTGCCCAAAAAATAAAAACGAAGGGGAGCAAAAAACGAAAATGCAAAAACAGAAAATCCCAAGGTCGCGAACGGGTTCATTTTATATCCCTTAAGGTGATTGCTTTGGATTTTAGTGTAGGGACTCGCAAGACAACGAGGACCTTTGATGTGGGTTGCGAGCATACATATTTTGTCCAAAATATCAACCAATACCTCATGTATTTTATATGTCTTTTTCAATTTTTAGTGCACATTTTTCCATTTTATACAGGATGTATCCAGGTCTTTTAGTGTTGATTGAATAAATTGATATGTCTGAACTTGTGGGGAGCACTTATATAGTGCTGGGCAGCCCATCTGATCTAATAGTATGGCTGTAAGCCAGACACTGTGCATCACAAGTACCTGTGTGACTGGCGCCCTATGCAAGCCTCATTCGTGTACATTTATAATAGTAGGCAACCACCCCCTCCATGAATTGGCAGGTTTGTGAGAGGCTGTTTCATCATTATTTTGCACCTGTGCTGCCCCTGCCTTTATCATGGGGGCCTGCTACACCTCCTAGTGCTTTAGTATTGTGACCTGGTGTTGGTAGGTCAGGTGAAATGGTGAAAAGAAAATCTCAATTCCGCCAATGTTCTTTGGATCTTGTTTATTTCATTGTCTCATAAAAAATGATACGACAATATGATTCTTCAGGTCAGTACAATTCCAGCGATACCAAACACTTAGAAAGCTTTTTATATTTCAGTGTCTAATAAAAATTCTAAATCTTGTACAAAAAAACTTTGTGTTGCCAGTTTCTGAGACTCATAACTTTTTATTTTTCCATCAGTGGAGCTTTGTGAGAGTTTGTTTTTTACATGCTGAATTGTATTGTTACCATTTTGGGGCACATGTGATGTTTTGATTGCTTTTTATTGCATTTATTTGCAGAAATCTGGTGAACCAAAAATGTCAATTCCAATATTGTTATATTTTTGATGTTTAACATATGGTTTAAATAATTTTATATTTTCATAGAGTGGGGATATCAATCTTAATGTGTGTGTATATATGTATGTATATGTGTGTGTGTATATGTGTATGTGTATATATATATATATATATATATATATATATATAATTTTTTTTTTTTTTGTGTGTGTGTGTGTGTGTGTGTATATATATATATAATATATATATATATACGTTTCTTTTTTTACTTTATTTTTCAGTTCCCTCAAGGGACTTTAACCTTTGATCATCTGAATACTTATACACATACAATATTCTGCCATATTACAGTATTGCAGTATATATTGTAAATGTATTTAAATGCCACTGTCAGAGATTGACATTCACCAAATTGGAGGTAGCACCAGTCACTGTTGTTACGGGCAGTGAAGTAATGAAGGAGTCGACTGTCTCTGCAAGAAGAAACATACCTCTCCCCACCCCGAGACTTACATCAATGTCCTCTCATGGACACCTAGTCAATTAATATACTGCTCTTTATTGACAAAGGGCAAGAACCCAGTAACAACTGCCTACAGATGATTATTCCTTTTTGGGCCATCTATTATTTTTAAGAATGTTTCAAGGCACATAGTCACAGTAAAGGGTCAGACATTGACTTTGTAGGGAAGCTATCACCAAAAGGAGGCACTACAGAGGTAGTGTTCTTCCTTCTGGCTGAGAGCTTATCTGCATGCCTTTTTCCAGGGCTTTTGCCTGTAAGACTCCCTACAGTAGCCCATAACATGCCTTCAAACATGCAGAATTAATCTGTTGTTGAGCTTCTGTTCTTTCGACCATGTGCCTTCTATGTTGTATAGATACTAGTGATGAGCGAACGTGCTCGCCACTACTCGGTACTCGCCCGAGCATCACTGTGATCGACAAGCTCGGCAAGTATTTCCTGGTTGCTCGGGCAGGAACTCTGGTCCCCTTCTTGCATGTTTGGCGCTCTTTAGAACATGCAGGGATTGCCTGCCATGCACTGTAATGCCATAGCCATGTTGGTTGTGGGCATTACAATGACTGGCTGGCCGCACAGCATCATCAGGTGTATATAAGACCGGGCGCCGCCATGCTCGTCAGTCTACCCCAGAAACAGGCAGAATAGGGAGAGGTGCTGCTGTGTCAGGGAGAGATTTGCTTCTTCATAGTTAGTATAGGTATTCCACAGCATATATATATATATATCCATCTGAACTAAGAGTCCTTCTGAGGACTAATCCAGCTGCATATATTCAGTGGTGATAGCAGGAATTAGGCAGGCAGGCAGTGTATGTGGCAGACTGCAGTGCATATAGTGCAAGAGGGTCCATTGAACGTTCCTGCTGCTGCTGTTCTTACAGATATTTGTAGACATAGCCCCAGGTATCAGGGGCCAGGGAAATTTTTTTTTTATCTTAATCCTGATTATTTGCTTAAAAAGCAATCCAGAGTACACAATGTTATTGCTCCATTAGCTTGTTCTCACTGCAGAATAAAGCCAGATCTGTTCCATATTTCAGCAATAAAAATCCAGAAACTTAAACTGAACGTGGAAAATATTGGCCTCCTTTTCCATTCTGGTGCAGTGTGTTGGTCAAGCTATTCACACTAGGTGTCTGTGAAGGATAGTGTTATGATCTGCAACAACTACTAAGGAAAGATAAGGAAAAGCTGTCCCTACAGTAAGACTAAGCTGAATCCCTACGATGTAGCGTGCTGACTGTTCCGCCTTAGTCCTTGGCTAGTCTGAACGAAGACCTATAGCATAAGGGGAGGGGTCCCTAAAAGAACTAAGGACTGGGACAAAAATGGGACACCTCCTAAACAGAGAAGTTGTTGCAGAACACAAAAAGGCAAACTGACAAAAAGGTACTAGAGGTCCCAGAAGGACCAAGCGAACTGACAGAGAAAGGCACCGAAGCACCTGGCTAGAGAAACAGTCAAACACTGAAGTCCAGCACAGCCAAAAGGGCGGAGCTGGAATATTAAGGTAGATGGTCACGTGACCGCAAAACACAAGATGGAAAAAACAAACAGGAGGGTTCTAACAGATAGTATTAGCAAATTACAGGCCTGCTATTTAAAACCGTGGTTCTCTGTCAGACATAACACCTATAAGAGTGTTCAAAAATCTGACATTTCTTCCATTTTCATTCCGTTGCAGTGTGTCGGTCTAGCTATTCACACTAGGTGTCTGTGAAGGATAGTATTAGCAAATTACAGGCCTGCTATTTAAAATTGTGGTTCTCTGTCAGACATATCACATATAACTGCGTTCCAAAATCAGCCATTTCTCGTGAACATAGAAAATATTGTCCTCCATTAAAAGTGGGCAGGGTGCGTGGCAAGGTACAGGGAAGTGGACGTGATGGTGATGGTGCATGCAGAGGACGTGGCCGTGGGCAAGCTGAAATTGTGCCACAACAAACACCCACATCTTGTCGCTCGACCTTCCTGTCCCAATTAATAGGGGACCGCAGAACACCACTATTGAACACAGAGTAGTGTCAAAAGGTTATTGGTTGGATAGCAGATAATGCTTCCAGTCACTTAGCCACCACCTAGTCTCAGTAGCCGTGAGTCTGGACCGCATATTCCTCACCCTGATCCTCCCACCATGCCGAATGCCCGGAGACAACTAATCCCACACTTGGACACTCAGAAGAGCTGTTCACTTTTCCATTTGTAGATTCACTCGGCCTGCTTCAAGTGAGTCAAGAGGAGAACGCGTGTAGAGATGCCCAAATATTAGAGCAGCCACGGTCACACGAAGGCGACGGTGGGAAAGTGCAATTACTGTTGCAAGAGGTGGATGATGATGATGATGAGACACAATTGCCAGAAAGTCAGGAGGAGGAACAGGGTACGGAAGTGGAAGACGAGGTGGTGGATGATATAGTAACTGACCTAACCTGGCAGGGGGACATACAGAGCGAGGACAGGAGCACACAGGGGGAGGGAGGCGCAGCACCACAACAGGCAAGAAGAAACAGTGTGGTGACCGCAGACACAAGGCGGGAAAGCGTTCCTCGTAATGCCAACACGACGGAAGTTGCCAGTACAACTGTTAGTTCTTCCCAAGTCTGGTTATTCTTTAAAGACTCTGCAGATAACCCCAAAAGGACCATTTCACCACCTGCCAGGCCCAGCATCAGCAGGGGTAGCAAAACTAGCAGTCTGACCACCACCAGCATGATTATGCACATGGCAGCAAAGCACCTAACTAAATGGGCCGAACCCCAGGGTCCAGAAACAGTCCAGCACATGCCAAGATGCCTCCCGCCCTGCACCTGTCATTGCACACTCTCAAGCAGCACCATCAGCAAGCACGTCCACATCCTTGTCCCAGCACAGGGTTCAGTTGTCCCAACCCCAGTCCTTGGAACACAAGCGCAAATATGCCCCACAGGCCACACTACTAAATTCACACATTTCGCGAATGATTGCACTCGAGATGTTGCCTTTTAGGCTGTGTGCCCACGTAGCGTTTTTCAAGCGTTTTTTATGCGGAATTTCCGCAGCGGAAACGCTTGTAAAACGCTTGGTAACACGCACCCCATGGTCCCCAATGGGATTCCGCAAGTTCTATGCACATGCTGCGGATTTTTCCGCAGCGTTTATGCTGCGTTCAAAAATCCGCAGCATGTCATTTAATTTTGCGTTTCCGCATGCAGAATTGCCTTTGTCCAATGCATAAAAAACGCAAGGCAATTCCGCATGTGGAAAACGCGTGATAAATGCGCGAAAAATGCGCGATAAACGCGTGCGGAATTCCGCATGCGTTTTTCCGGGAGAGGACTTGCAGAAATGAAGCAGAAATTTTCTGCTTCATAAATGCAACGTGGGCACATAGCCTTAGGCTCTTGGAGATGGAAGATTTCCGCAACCTGATGGTGGCAGGCCTCCCTCGGTGCTCAGTCCCCAGCTGCCACTATTTCTCCCGGTGAGCCGTCCTCGCATTACACGAGCACGATATTAGACGTGCCCTCAACAACACAGTTACTGGGAAATTCCACCTAACCGCAGACACGTGGACAAGTGCTTATGGGCAAGGACGGTAGATCTCGCTGATGGCACACTGGGTTAATATAGTGGAAGCCGGGACCCAGTCGGACCTTGGGATGGAACACGTCCTTCTGATGCTGAAGATTGCTAGCTCTGGGTCAATCAGGGTTGCCCCCACATTCTACAGCTCCTGCACCTCCTCCTCCTCTTCAGCCTCCATCTCCGAAATTACCACATCAGTTGCAAGTTGGAAACACTGCCTTGGCCAAGCGGCAACAGGCTGTGCTGAAGTTGGTATGCTTAGATGACAGACGGCACAACGCTGAAGAGTTGTGGACAGCTCTAAAAGAGCAGACAGATCTGTGGCTAACACCGCTGAACCTACAGCCAGGCATAGTCGTGTGTGACAATGGCCAGAACCTGGAGGCGGCTCTGAGGCGAGGCGAGCTCACACACGTACCATGCCTGGCCCATGTGCTTAACCTCGTGGTTCAGCGGTTTCTCAAAACCTACCCAGATCTGTCGGATCTGTTTGTCAAGTACGCCGCCTGTATGCCCATTTTAGAAAGTCAGCTACAGCTTCCGCTGCCCTTGCCGTGCTTCAGCAGCGTTTGCATCTTCCAGCTCACCGACTGATCTGCGATGTCCCCACGCATTGGAACTCTACAGTGCAGATGTTGGGAAGGATTTGTGAACAGAAGAGGGCAGTTGTTGACTACCGGCATCAACAAGTCCATCGGTATTCAGGTCAGACTCCACACTTAAAACATCAGGAGTGGACATGGATATCAGACATATGTACCATCCTCAAAAACTTTGAGGACTCCACCAAGATGATGAATGCCAATGACGCCATAATTACCATCACCATCCCGCTTCTTTGTCTTCTAAAACACTCTCTGCTCACAATCAAAGAGGATGCATTGCAGGCGGAGCACAATGAGATGGAGCAAGGAACCATACACGGTGATTACACACAGCCCAGCCTCATCTCATCTCATCCCAACGTGGATTGGGTGACAATAAGGAAGAGGAAGAGGAAGAACAGGAGCTAGTTTCCTGCGCTATAGACGGTACTACCTGCACAACTGTCATACCGTCTGTTCAGCGTGGATGGCCTGAGGAGAGGGAGGTGGAGGAGAGCATGGTCAGTCGTCCTCTTGGTGAGGACACAGAAGTCTTGTCTCTTTGCAGTCTGGCACACATGGCTGAGTTTATGTTACGCTGCCTTTCCCATGACCCTTGTGTTGTCCAAATTTTGGGTGACAGTCATTATTGGTTGGTGACACTTCTAGACCCACGCTACAAGGAGAACTTTCTGTTTCTTATTCCCTTGCAGGACAGGCCTAATAAAATGGTGCAGTATGAGAAGGCCCTTGTTGCGGAATTATTAAAAAAATTCCCATCTGAAAACGCTGGTGGCAGAGGTCACAGTTCATTGGACAACCAAGGCGAAAGAGACACAAATGCAATCGAGCAGAGGCAGAAGAACACTATCAAAGTTCTGGGACAGTTTTTTCAGACCCTCCCATCGCACAAGCCCTGATACGTGGGGTACTCTCTCAAGGACTGAAAAGGGAGTATGTTGTCGACCGTACCAACATCCTCCGTGATTCCTCTGTGCCTTATAATTATTGGGGATCCAAGCTGGAGACGTGGCATGAACTGGCTCGATACGTCTTGGAGGTCCTGGCTTGCCATGCCGCTAGCGTTTTGTCAGAGCGGGTTTTTAGTGCCACCGGTGGAATTATAACCGATAGACTCATCCACCTGTCAACTGAAAATGCTGACAGGCTGACTCTTATAAAAATGAACAAGGGCTGGATTGGGCCAGACTTTTCAACACCACTGAATGATAGCAGCATAATATAAACTCAAATACAGTGTCTTTTTTTGGGGAGGTCTAACTCTATTGCCATGCACCTCTGTCTTCACACCCAGACTTGCCCTCCTCCTTCTCCGCATCCTCATCCTCCACTACCATATCACCACCATATGTACCATATCAACATATCTACGTCTCTTGCAAGGGACATTGGAGTTCCTCCAAAATTTTTGGCAGCCGTTGCTTCACTGCATAGGCAAACAGCATGGGAGACCCACTTGCTAATAATGGGAGCATTTTTTGCAGGCGACCCTCCGACCTCTACAAGGGGCATTGGAGTTCCTCCAAATTTTTGGCAGCCATTGCTTTACTGCATAGGCAAACAGTATGGGAGACACACTTCCTAATAATGGGAACATTGTTTTCAAGAGGCCCTCTGACCTCTACATATCTTGCAAGGGGCATTGGAGTTCCTCCAAAATTTTGTCAGCCGTTGCTTCACTGCATAGGCAAACAGTATGGGAGACACACTTCCTGTTACGCTCGCGCCCGGACTGACTGGCGTGAGCGTGATTAGTGATCCCACTGTACCATGAACCGAGGAGTGCCTGGAGGGGCGTAACTAAGTATCAACTCGATCAGACCAAGGTCGCACGGCGGCTTAGTCGACTCCGTGGACCAAGGAAGAACCGAGCAGAGGGACCAGGTGCGACTCCAGGTCAGACCCCGGTCACAGTTGTTGACCCACACCGGGGAATGCAGGAACAGGCAGGTAGACTGGCATACAGGCAGGTGGGTATTGGCTAGTACGGCTGGTATGCAGACAGGTGGGTACTGGGAAGTATGGCTGGTATGCAGACAGGTAAGCACTGGCAAGCACGGCTGGTATGCAGACAGGTGGGTACTGGGAAGTACGGCTGGTATGCAGATAGGTGGGCACTGGCAAGCACGGCTGGTATGCAGACAGGGAGATACTGGGAAGCATGGCTGGAGTGCAGACCGGGAGGTACTAGCAGGTTGGAGCGCAGGCTGGATACGGGCCAGTACAGACTGGGAGACAGGTACAGAGCCGCAGATGCTGTAGACAACCAGAGTAAAGCGAAACCGCCGGAGCGGAGGACAAGGCAGAGCAGAGAGAAGCCGCCTGAGTGGTGGGCAAGTCAGAGCAGAGAGAAACCGCTGGTGCGGTGAGCAAGGCAGAGCAGAGAGAAGCCGTCGGAGCGGTGGGCAAGTCAGAGCAGAGAGAAGCCGCCGGAGCGGTGGGTAAGGCAGAGCAGAGGGAAGCCGCTGGAGCGGTGGGCAAGTCAGAGCAGAGAGAAACCGCCGGAGTGGTGGGTAGGGCAGAGCAGAGGGAAACCACCAGAGCGGTGGGCAAGTCAGAGCAGAGAGAAACCGCCGGAGCGGTGGGCAAGTCAGAGCAGAGAGAAACCGCAGGTGCGGTGAGCAAGGCAGAGCAGAGAGAAGCCGCCGGAGCGGTGGGCAAGTCAGAGCAGAGAGAAGCCGCCGGAGTGGTGGGCAAGTCAGAGCAGAGAGAAGCCGCCGGAGCGGAGGACAAGGCAGAGCAGAGAGAAGCCGCCGGAGTGGTGGGCAAGTCAGAGCAGAGAGAAACCGCTGGTGCGGTGAGCAAGGCAGAGCAGAGAGAAACCGCTGGTGCGGTGAGCAAGGCAGAGCAGAGAGAAGCCGTCGGAGCGGTGGGCAAGTCAGAGCAGAGAGAAGCCGCCGGAGCGGTGGGTAAGGCAGAGCAGAGGGAAGCCGCTGGAGCGGTGGGCAAGTCAGAGCAGAGAGAAACCGCCGGAGTGGTGGGTAGGGCAGAGCAGAGGGAAACCACCGGAGCGGTGGGCAAGTCAGAGCAGAGAGAAACCGCCGGAGCGGTGGGCAAGTCAGAGCAGAGAGAAACCGCAGGTGCGGTGAGCAAGGCAGAGCAGAGAGAAGCCGCCGGAGCGGTGGGCAAGTCAGAGCAGAGAGAAGCCGCCGGAGCGGTGGGCAAGTCAGAGCAGAGAGAAGCCGCCGGAGCGGAGGACAAGGCACAGCAGAGAGAAGCCGCCGGAGCGGTGGGCAAGTCAGAGCAGAGAGAAACCGCTGGTGCGGTGAGCAAGGCAGAGCAGAGAGAAGCCGCCGGAGCGGTGGGCAAGTCAGAGCAGAGAGAAGCCGCCAGAGCGGTGGGTAAGGCAGAGCAGAGGGAAAGCCACCGGAGCGGTGGGCAAGTCAGAGCAGAGAGAAACCGCCAGAGCGGTGGGTAAGGCAGAGCAGAGGGAAGCCGCCGGTGCAGTGGGCAAGTCAGAGCAGACAGAAACCGCCGGAGCGGTGGGTAAGGCAGAGCAGAGGGAAACCGCCAGAGCTGTGGGCAAGTCAGAGCAGAGAGAAACCGCCGGAGCGGTGGGCAAGTCAGAGCAGAGAGAAACCGCCGGAGTGGTGGGCAAGACAGAGCAGAGAGAAACCGCAGGTGCGGTGGACAAGGCAGAGAGGACAGGGCTCTGTTCATATGGAACAGACTGGAAAATACAGGAAGATACAGAGGAAGGGAAAAGGGACAAGCAGAACCAGATACAGACAAGGTACTTACTATGAAGTAGCGAGTGGACACAAAACTCACAAACAGAAGTACAGAGACTACAAGTTGGAGTTAGGTGCAGGTTCAGATACTGCAGGAAAAGGGAAGGTACGGACATAGAGACAAACAGATAACAGGCTAGGATACAGTTCAGACAGGAACTGCTACTGCAAGGAGATACAAGAACAGGCCTGGGTATACAGCCCCCAGAGATGGCGGAAATGGACAAAAAGGCACAGAAACAGGTCTGGGTATGCAGCCCCCAGAGATGGCGGAAACAGACAAGAAGACACAGAACTGGACCTGGCAACTTCAGCGTCAAGGAGCACACTGAATGTTAGTGTTGCTCAGGCACTTCCTACTGGGTGGAGGGGGTTTAAATATCCAGTGACTCACAGCAATAGGTTGGAGACGCATTAGAGGTGCGCCCACAGCAGCTATAAGAATCAGGAAGTAACCGGGCCGCCGCCCTAAACAGTCAGTCAAGAGACATGCACACAGCATGAACTGGAACACGGTTTGCAGGCTGGACTGACAGGTAAGATTGCGGTCTTGCATAGTGGGAGGTGGTGCACTATGCAAGCACGCCGCCAGGGATGTTACACTTCCTAATAATGGGAACATTGTTTTCAGGAGGCTCTCCGACCTCTACATCTCTTACAAGGGGCATTGAAGCTCCTCCAAATTTTTGGCAGCCGTTGCTTCACTGCATAGGCAAACAGTATGGGAGACGTACTTCCTAATAATGGGAGCATTTTTTGCAAGAGGCCCTCTGACCTCTACGTCTCTTGCAAGGGGCATTGGGGTTCCTCCAAATTTTTGCCAGCCGTTGCTTCACTGCATAGGCAAACAGTATGGGAGACCCACTTCCTAATAATGGGAGCATTTTTTTCAGGAAGCCCTCCGACCACTACGTCTCTTGCAAGGGGCATTGGGGTTCCTCCAAATTTTTGGCAGATGTTGCTTCACTGCATAGGCAAACAGTATGGGAGACCCACTTCCTAATAATGGGAGCATTTTTTTCAGGAGGCCCTCCGACCTCTACGTCTCTTGCAAGGGGCATTGGGGTTCCTCCAAATTTTTGGCACATGTTGCTTCACTGCATAGGCAAACAGTATGGGAGACACACTTCCTAATAATGGGAGCATTTTTTGCAGGAGACCCTCTGACCTCTACGTCTCTTGCAAGGGGCATTGGAGTTCCTCCAAATTTTTGGCAGTGTTGCATTCACTGCATAGGCAAACAGTGTGGGAGACACAGTTCCTAATCATGGGAACATTGTTTTCAGGAGGTCCTCCGACATCTACGTCTCTTGCAAGGGGCATTGGAGTTCCTCCAAATTTTTGCCAGCCGTTGCTTCACTGCATAGGCAAACAGTATGGGAGACCCACTTCCTAATAATGGGAGCATTTTTTTCAGGAAGCCCTCCGACCACTACGTCTCTTGCAAGGGGCATTGGGGTTCCTCCAAATTTTTGGCAGATGTTGCTTCACTGCATAGGCAAACAGTATGGGAGACCCACTTCCTAATAATGGGAGCATTTTTTTCAGGAGGCCCTCCGACCTCTACGTCTCTTGCAAGGGGCATTGGGGTTCCTCCAAATTTTTGGCAGATGTTGCTTCACTGCATAGGCAAACGGTATGGGAGACACACTTCCTAATAATGGGAGCATTTTTTGCAGGAGACCCTCTGACCTCTACGTCTCTTGCAAGGGGCATTGGAGTTCCTCCAAATTTTTGGCAGCTGTTGCATTCACTGCATAGGCAAACAGTGTGGGAGACACAGTTCCTAATCATGGGAACATTGTTTTCAGGAGGTCCTCTGACATCTACGTCTCTTGCAAGGGGCATTGGAGTTCCTCCAAAATTTTGTCAGCCGTTGCTTCACTGCATAGCCAAACAGTATGGGAGACACACTTCCTAATAATGGAAACATTGTTTTCAGGAGGCCCTCTGACCTCTACGTCTCTTGCAAGGGGCATTGGAGTTCCTCCAAATTTTTGGCAGCTGTTGCATTCACTGCATAGGCAAACAGTGTGGGAGACACACTTCCTAATAATGGGAACATTGTTTTCAGGAGGTCCTCCGACCTCTACGTCTCTTGCAAGGGGCTTTAGAGTTCCTCCAAATTTTTGGCAGCCATTGCTTCACTGCATAGTCAAACAGTATGGGAGACACACTTCTTAATAATGGGAGCATTTTTTGCAGGAGGCCCTCCGACCTCTACGTCTCTTGCAAGGGGCATTAGAGTTCCTCCAAATTTTTGGCAGCCGTTGCTTCACTGCGTAGGCAAACAGTACGGAAGACACACTTGCTAATAATGGGAGCGTTTTTTGCAGGAGACCCTCCGACCTCTACGTCTCTTGCAAGGGGCATTGGAGTTCCTCCAAATTTTTGGTAGCCGTTGCTTCACTGCATAGGCAAACAGTATGGGAGACCCACTTCCTAATAATGGAAACATTGTTTTCAGGAGGCCCTCTGACCTCTACGTCTCTTGCAAGGGGCTTTGGAGTTCCTCCAAATTTTGGGCAGCTATTACATTCACTGCATAAGCAAACAGTGTGGGAGACACACTTCCTAATAATGGGAACATAGCTTTCAGGAGGTTCTCCGACCTCTACGTCTCTTGTAAGGGGCATTGGAGTTCCTCCACATTTTTGGCAGCCGTTGCTTCACTGCATAGGCAAACAGTATGGAGACACACTTTCTAATAATGGGAACATTGTTTTCAGGAGGCCCTCCGACCTCTACATCACTTGCAAGGGGCATTGAAGTTCCTCCAAATTTTGGCAGCCGTTGCAGTCACTGCATACGCAATAACAGTATAGGAGACACACTTGTTAATAATGGGAACAACAAAGCATAGCCGACTGCTGGCGATTTAAGAATAGTAAGGACCGCCTGATGGCCGTATAAAAATAGTCTTTGTGACTTTCAGAGTCCCTCCATCATAAATGAAACAGGATGTGTCTGATGATGAGTCACATACCACATGGCCAGATAAGGTTGTAGAATGTTAAAATGATATTTCCCGGTGAATGCATTTGTCTTGGTTGAAAGCAATGCAAAAATGCAAAAACACATCAAAAACGCTACGTGTGAACATAGCCCAAGGTGTGGAGGAGCATTTTTGGTTTTGGTTATTTATTTTACCTTATATACAAATCATTATCCTGGAAAGGATGTTCCTTAACATATTTCCCAGGAAAATCCATTTTGGTTTCGTTTTTGTATGTTTTTGTATGTTTTATTGTCCGTAAAAGTGGAGTAATACCTCTGACAACATTGTTGACAGCAGTGACCTGGGAGTCAGAAATGGTTCCAGGGGTCTTCCCCATGCTATTCCCATGTCATTTGAGCACTGTTCCCATCGATTTGGGCAATTTTTAGGCCCTCTGCAGACCGCCGGGAGGAGCCGCCAGAAAAATGCTTTCCCATAGACTTACAGTGGGCTCATTACTCAGGCTGAGCACTCGAGCATTCCAATTAGCTCAACTCGAACAACGAGCACCCGCACATTTTAGTACTTGCTCATCACTAATAGACACCAATAGACTTGCCTGATATCGCAGATTATGTTGTTTCAAGGTATTTATTCTGAAATGAAACAGGTCATCATCAAGCATTTTAGAAATATAGAGGAAACCTGTAAGTCAATGGTCTTTATTGTTCTATGTAATTTTCTTAACACAAAACACGACACTGTGGAATTTTGAATACCCAGAATTGGAAGGTTTGGTGAAAGTTCATGTATCAAAGGGAAAAAACAAAAAATCATCAGTGCACAGTTGAAACTGCTAATTGATTTATGGAAAATACATATTTAGAGCAGAATAGATCACAATAGGGATCCCATGGGCACTGTTTCGTGTACAAAAAAAATTTCAATGCAATATTTCAGACGATGACTGGAATAGCTGGCTAAGAACTAAATGTAATTTGAAGCATCCCAGGGTTGATAAGAATATGGCAATCAACCACAACATTGATAAAATAGATTTCAAATTGAACTCATCATCAATGTAGAAATCATTACTTGTGAGAAAAGACTAGCTAGTCATAATCTTAGCTTAGGAGAAGAAAAATCGCTGCCTTAAAGGGAATCAATAGAATCAACCCTCATAAGCCATCCATATGGGCATGCAGGTCATATAAATGAATAAAATGATGCCTTGATATCTGCGATCCAATGTCTTATTGTCACGATTCCGCAGTGAGTGACAGTTCAGCCGTCTAATCTAGGTAACGAGCATGCTGAGCTGTCAGTATGATGTTAGACTGCACAGCTGTCCAATCGGATGCTGGGGCGTGCTGAGCTCTCAGTGTGTTGAGTGACAGTTCAGCTGTTCAATCATGACCAGTGCGTGCCAGGGCTTCCTCCATGTTTCTCCTGTTCGGAGTAATTACCTGGCTTTTTAACAGGCTCCCTGCCTCCAATTACTGCCAGTTGTAGCTTAGCTCAAGTTGTGTGTGCTTGCTCTGTGGTCTGTGTTCCTGTATTTTGATGTTTGCTTCCTGACCTTGGACGGTGCCTTTCACGATCCATTTTGCATTGCCCCTTTGTCTTGATCCGCTAACTTCCTGGAATTCTGATCTCGGACTGTGACCGGACTACGCCTTTGCCTCACCCCTTTGCCTCACCCCGGACCTCTTGACTAACCAGCCTTATGGCTTGTCCGTGAGTAGTGACTAGTGTCACACTGAGAAATCCACATTTTTCTTACAATGGCGAGCAAAAAGGTAACAATGTTTTGAACTTTTGACTTTCAGGCTTCATATCTCACCTTCCATCATTTTACAGACAATCATCTTCGCTATCTCATACATAAATTTGCCTTGCAACTATTTTGCATATGATTATTTATGCAGATTCTTATCATGTTACTGCTTTGCTCCTAAAAATCTAAATTAAAATTTTTAATATTTTGTTAGTATTTTCTAAATCCACCTTTGCAATAAATGAGGAATACGGTGGTTCAGAGTCTGCGCTGCCCAAGTTTCAAAAGTATGATTACACACAAGGGTGAAAGGTGAAACAAATAATCATTGTAGTTTGGTCCTGATGAAGAGGTTTGAAAACCTTGAAACGCGTGGACGTAATAAACCGTATTCATGCTTCACCTTTGTATGTAATCATATTTTTGAGCCTTGGGCAGCGCAGACTCTGAACCACTGTATTCCTCATTTATTGCATCTTATCTCATTGGTGGTCCTGCAGCAGCCTTTATATGCTTCCATAGAGGTTGTGACTGTCACAACCCTATCAGGTGAGCATACCTCTAATATTTTATTCCGCTTGTTTACCAGATAAGACCCTATTTGCACTTTTTTTCTCTCCAGTTTTTTCTATTTGATTTGCTATATCCACCTTTGGCTTTCAATACTGCCTGAATCCTTCTGCACATGCTCTCGATCAGATTCAAGCATGTCTTGACCGAAATCTGATTCCAGGTCTCTTCTACATGTTCCCAAATTTGGTATATACATACACTTGGGTGTATAATGGTGTGTGTTTAGGATAATGGGCTGAACACTGATCTTCAAGAGAATCTGCATCCAGAGATTATTTTAAATGAAAGGGGGAGTTATCAGTGTGAGAAATGTAACTAATACAGAACAGTAGAACTGGAGTTTGTCTCATAACAAAACACATTAGCAGCTGCAGCCCTCATAGCTCTGCTGTATTGCAGCCCTGTCTGCCTGTGAGATGGAAGCTGAAGCACTGAGAGGAATCTGCATATGTATCAGTTATAATCACACACAGCTCTGCAGTAAGATCAGGAGAGCAACTTTACAATTTATCTCTTATTAAATATGTTTTTATTTTATTGTTTACTGGCTCATTGGCAGAAAATTAGAGGTGACCAGTTTCCTAAGCTAGTAGCTTGTACTTGCAAGCTCTTTGCTTTAGAGCTTGCAGTCGCTGTCCTTAACCTGGCCAAATGGCTGATTCAGTAGTCCCTTGCTTCTCCAATTCTGCAGAAGCAAAGTTGCCTCTACTTGAAAAATGAGAGAGTGCACTGTTCCAACCAGTGACTCAGGCATTCCACTGACCCAAGATGCCAATCTGAAGTAGTGCACTGTCCCTGGCAAACAGGAAGCTAGGAGGGATCGGAGTGGTGCACTCATGAAGAAAGAAGAATAATCCTTTAACATAATTCACTCAATTTTTCCCCATAAATATAAAAGTTCAGAAAAAATCATTACAATCAAGCACAGCTCTGACAGTTGCTAAATGTTTGTGATTGTCTCAAAATTTTCCCCCATAACTTTTCCCCTCCAAGGCCAATTTTGAGGCCATTAGAAGTTCTGCAATGTTACTAGAGAATAGATAAAGCCCTAGCCATTTTTTGTATCATGCTCTCTGTGAGATTTTCTGCAACTAGTTGAAATCATTAATACATTTGAGTCACCATAAATATTTTTTATAAAACTACTGAAATGACAATTCCTTAAAATGATTCAATTAGAATTGAAAATAATTTGAAAATGATCTGTAGAACTGCAAAACTTCAGATCCCCTATGCTTTTTCTAGTATAGGATACCAAAAACAGGAATATAGATTTTGCCTATGAATTCTGTAGAGTATATGTTATCCACCTATGATTTATTATTAAAGTCTAATATGACACAAAAACCTAATGAGAGATAAAGAAACATTGCTTGGCAGAATCATAACTCCAGGGGTACAGCAATGAACAGGACTCACCATGTAGCTGAAACGGACCTTGCGGTGCTCTACTTCGTTTAGAAAAATATTAAAATTTGAGAATCCTCAGTGGTTTCAACCACTGAGGCGTCTCAAATTGTAATATTTTTCTAACTGCTGGCTAACATGGTACAAAGATATATTTTTCCTGCATCTACTTAGTGCAGATCATTGCTGTATAAGTTCAGGTAAAGCGATAAAATGGCACTCACCATCCATAAAATGTAATATATTAATTCAATCTCCATTAAGAAAGAGGCTGCGAGTGAGCAAGTGGGATGCATTTGGACAATCTCTAATTGTATACAATGATGTTTCTACGGCCACGGCCCCACTATCAGTATTTGGTCAGTATTCGGTCAGTATTTTTTCTCAGGAGTGGGAACCAAAACCGAGTGAGTAACAATCAGAGAAAAGGTATAATAGAAACAAGTCACCAATTCTGCATTTATCACCCACTCCTGGTTTTGGCTCCCAGTCCTGAGAAAAAATACTGACTGAATACTGACCAAATACTGATAGTGGGGCCGTGGCCTACAGATCACGATCATAGAAGCATTTTCGTACGGCAAATGGCCATCATCCACACGCATATTTTTTAATGGATATTTAATAAATATATTATATTTTACGGATGGTGAGTGTCACTTTATCTCTTTACCTGGACCTGTAATTTATTATTAGATCACTTTTCGTAATAAAGCAAGAGATCTTGATAAAATAATTAATTTAATAAACTATATGGAAAAAAAAGTCGAATTTGATTGTCTTGATTGCCAATCTGTATTGTGGTTATAGTTTCTCTTCATATATCATAGTTTATAAAATGTGGCCATACACAGTTCCGTATTCTTTATTAAACTGCTCTGCATGCAGAGTTTGTTCTTGACAACTGAGATAGATGACTCCCTCGCCTTCTCTCCCCTGATCATATCTATCTCCACAGAGCTCTTCCTGAGGAAGCGGCAGAATTAAGAGTGTCCAAATGCAAAATCCTTCTGCTGACAGACGGACTTTTTAAGAAGGGAGCTGGTTTTTAATCATTAAGGCATAACTCATTATCCAATGTTGCGATTTTAATCCCGTATTTGTGCACTTTTGTATGCAAACCTGATATGTCAACTCAACAAACACGCAGATTACAAAAAAAGTACCGCAGCAAACATACCGTGTATGTTTTATTATATCTATATATACAATATAATTTATAAATATTTTAAAGACTGCCTATTATTATCTATTCCTGAGACTCACAATTAACATGTGCTATATTTTGTAGAATGTATATACATACAAATTATTTTCCTTTACTTTATATTCTCCACCACTGTACAGAGATTATCCTCAGTCATATCACTTACTATGCCTATTAATGTGCAGTGTGGGAGAGGAACTCCAAGGAAACACAAGCATTGCTTTATAATTATTATTATTTGCTATCACATCTCTGCACGGGGCATTTATAATACAACTGTCCTCCTAAGACCACTACACACTCGTAGAAAAACGTCAGCTGAACATCCCAGGACTGGTCAACCATCAAATGTGTATGGAGTTCTCCCAACAGATTATGGCGGGAGGAAAGGATCTCAAAGTTTGAATTCAACTAAATCAACCCTTTTGCTCTCCCGGGAGATAAGCTATTGTCATATGTGTCTGCCGGTGTCTTACTATCCACCACCCATTGGGGATGTTGGAAGATAGAGTTGGTCTGTTGACAGCTATCAAAGGTGTATGTGTACCCTTATGTTGTAGAGGGACTTTCAGTCCTTCTAGCACTAAGTGTCACGCTAGGTATGGAGAGAACCCAGCGCATAACGATGGGAAAAGGGGAGAGAACCCTACCACTAGGGAAAGGGAGAGTGGAGACCCCTTAACAGATCTAAACAACAAACCCTAACTCCCCTATAGACCATAAATAACTTCTGATGAGAACAGAGTCAGACCCACTAATAACTAAAGTACACACCGGGGAAACAAAAAGGAGAATACACTTAGCTCCAAGATGACACCAGCGAAAGCACGGCAACAATCCACGAAGGAACTCCAAAGTAATTCTAGCCAACTACTAGAATCCCAGGCCTGAATAGGTATAACACGCTATCACCAGCAACTCTCTGAGCAATCTGAGTGTATTTAAGGACACAGCAAGGAAGTGTTGATTAACAGCAAAAAGGTGAGGATACGTCAGGGTCCTAAAGGGAAATATATAATCCCCAATCAAGGTGAGGATCACCGCTGGGTCCTAAAGAGAGGAATCATAAAAGGATCAGGGAGATGTTTTTAAGGCCAAACACAGCGACCTTCTACAGCCAGACACCATGTGACTGTCTGTCAACCCTGACACACCCATGACACTAAGGCCAAGGTGTGATATTGACCTTAGAACAGATTATAGGTATGCTTTGAAACCCTAAACAACATTTACAGATCAGTCAGTAGACAAAATTCCTGAAAGGTTATAGTCAATACGCTTCACCCTAGCTGACGAGTTTACAAAGCAACCAAGACAAACTTGACATGGCACCAATGTGCCCACGGCTCTGTACTTCATGGAGATTACAACTCAAGTAGCTCTATCCTGGCTCGATGCACATGTGATCTCATCTAGAATGCCTATATAATAACGGCATGCTTGTCTGTGACTTCAGTGACAATAAATATTATATAGAATTAAGCATTCCCGTGTTGGTGGTTTGTATGATTCTATTTGAGGATAGGGTTAAGATCTGGTAGTGTTATGGTAGGCATTTTTAATGCTCTTCTATTTTAGTGATCATAAATGTACACTGCCACCAAAATCCACACTATTACCATTTTATTGAGTAGTCTTAGTATGATCTAAGAAGCTGACTGCCATTCTGTTATGTGGGGCATTAGACTTGGAAAATAGAAGAAAGAAAATATCCTGGGTAGGAGGTGTAAGGAGATCCTATGAGCACTGTTCTAGGAGAGAGATTAGAAGAGTGTGTAATAGATCCCATCTCGGCGTGTCTCCTCTCCTCTTTCTTTTGAATGTGTCTTTGCTGAGGACTCCGGGTGATGGGTCTATCATTCGTGCCACCACCTGTTGTCACGGAGCTCATGCCTGAGTGGCGGAAGAAGAATATAGCAAAGCCCAAGTGGGTCGGGATCTCGTGAGCTGGAAATCCTGCTGTACTTCTATCCCCTCCGAGACTGTGTGCTGCATTTTCTGAGCAATTACATGCTATATACACATCTGTCATTAGGCCAGATCCCCTCAATTTGTATGACACGCTTTAACGCAGGCCCCGCCAAGCCTGCTGGAATGACAGCTATGCCCTCAAACCATAGTCTGGGTGCACTTCATCCTCCTGCTCCGGGGGCTGGAAAAGACTAGAATATAATTACCAAGTTGTCATCTAACTCCAGAACTGTTATTATACTGTTTAGGAGTGCCTTAACCCTTGCTCTTCCTGACAATACTAGATTGATAAGACTGTCAGTATTACATGTGTCAGTTTCCATTGCCGGCTTGCCTATAGTATTGATGTGTCATATCCTCCGACTATGCTGTCTTTCTCTCCACCTCGTACCACAAATATTGTTTTAGAATACGACCTTGCCCTACTGTTCTCGTACTCTCATTGTATTATCCTTGTAGACAAATCTAATTTGTAGACTTTTCCAGAGCAGAAAAGTATATGATGTTTGCCTTATATAAATGTACATAAAAGACACGCACCTAGGATGGTAATGGTCGGGGAAAGAAAAATCGAATGATCTCTATTATACGGGTAAAATGAACAAGTGGACAATATTCCCATCAGAAATGCATGTTACGTGTGCAATGATAAGTGAATTCATGCATTTTTATCTGTGACTCATTCTTAAAGAATCTATATTTCCATAGAATCATGTGCATAGTTGAGCTAGCCAGACCCATTAGATAAATGATAGCAGCATTCTGGATCAGTAAGGCATGGGTGTTTTCTGACGCGCACATAAAGCCGCTTATCTCTCTGGTTCTAGTTTGTAACAGTGAAATTGTATGAATAATTATCATAGAGCATTATTTCTAAATAGAAGTATTATGTCAGATTTTTGTACAGATTTTTGAAGTAGAAGCCACACAAGGGCCCTGGTGCCTGAGGAAACCCTAAAGCACCTCTGTTTTATAAATGGCAAGTGGTAGATGAGCTGCAGAATATGCAATATTTCCCAGAAGCTTCAAATTATGTCTCTCCAAGTCCCCTAAAACTAGTTATGAAAAGCAATTATAAAGTAATAAAAAATGCAAAGTAAAGATACTCATCCTTAATCACAACCCCTTTTTCCCCTCAAACTAAACCTTCCTTCCACCCATATTCCATCTGAGACATCTGCAATATATGAAGATAGTTAGCATTACACACTAGATAAAAGTTGGCAAACCAATTTTAACAGGACAACCATCTAATGTATTTGGGGCTGTCCAGACTCAATTCCAACAGATGAGGCCAGAGGAAAGAATTTCAACAGCCCATCAATTGTTCTGTGCAGAGATAATTTGCTTACAGAGGAGTCTGGCAGAGGCTCTTTAAAGGAATATTCCCATCTCCAAGATCCTATCCCAATATGTAGGAGGTGTAATATTAATAATATTTATTTTACTCACTTATATAGCGCCATTAATTCCACAGCCCTTTACAGACATTATGATCACTGTCCCCATTAGGGCTCACAATCTAGATTCCCTATCAGTATGTCTTTGGAGTGTGGGAGGAAACCGGAGAACCCAGAGGAAACCCACACAAACATGGGGAGAACATAAAAACTCCTTGCAGATGTTGTCCTTGGTGGGATTTGAGCCCAGGACCCCTGCGCTGCAAGACTGCAGTGCTTACCACTGAGCCTCCGTGCTGCCCGTATTAGCAAATATCTCCAATTAGAAATGTAGTATAGTTATTCAGATTCGCTATGTCGCTTACCTCATGTGCAGGGCATTGCAGTAGCTTAGGTATCCTTAGTTACGACCACTAACATCTAACTAACTGTCACTATATTAATAGTCGTAACCATGGATACCTAAGCTACTGCAATGCCCTACACATGAGGTAAGTGACCTAGCGAATCAGAAGAATTATACTACATTTTTAATTGGACATGTTTGTAATATTATTACACCTACTACATATTGGGATAGGATCTAGGAGATCACAATGTCCCTTTAATAGAAAACACAAGAGTGTTGGGCCGAGCCGAGCGTTCCTGTGTAAGCGGGAGTCAAGAGCTATAGCTGTTGGCCGCACAATCATTCGGCCGGCAGTTATCTAATGTGCATGGGGCTGTTAGATCTTGATCATAAGGACATTCTACTTATTAATGATTTATACAGAATTATTAAATTCCCTGTGCTGAAGAAAGGATTAAAAAAAGTAGAAAACAGTAGTTTTTAGGCGAAGACTATATACAGTAGATTAATGTTTGTATATACTATATAAAAACAGATGAGGATAAATATCAACTGGTGTTATACAGTCCATCATAAAATAATGTAAACTGTAATCTATGTTAAAAAAAATTATACTAAATGCGGTTCTGTATATTACAACATATAGAAATACATTCAGACTATGGATCTGTGATATGCTTGATGTCGGTTATGCTACAATTCTCCATAATTGTTCTATAATAAGTGACATGCATTATTAACTATATGTACAGACTCTTTTATGGATTCAGATGTTGTAGTTCATACAATCCGGATTGTTTTCTTGTATATAGCACATTTTACCGATCTAATATATTGGGTTCTTCTAATAGTAGTCAGAAGCACAATGAGAAGTATAGGGAGTGCCACGTTGGTGTGGCTTTAATCCTCTACACCTTAATTACTTTACACAGAGAGGATTTCTCTATGTTTCTGTTAAAGGGCAGTAAATCAGTCAAAAAGTCACCACCTCAGATAAGAGCCTGGAACATCTTTCCTTTTTACTTCCAGTTTAACAGGGTCAACAAACAATGTGCAGAGGAAGCCGCCTTTCTCTAGGAAATGTCACTTCCGGCTAATTGATGATAGACTGCTTTACTGCTTCTTTGCTCGTAGACAGTGAAGTAAGTAACTGCAGCAAAAAGCTTTACATCTCCATTAGTTTATCTTGTGCCTACCTTTCATCCTACTGCACATAATATACTGTAATTGATTTGCACTTTCTGATCATAGTTTTTTTCGGTGACAAGCGTACCAGATAAAGCCATTTGTTTGAGCATGTCTATCTCCAGCCTTGCCCTCGCAATCTAGCAGGTGAATATATTAAATTTGAGGCATTTATTAGCGCTATTTCGTGATTTGTGTTTTGATGTATGGGATTATAAGATACAGTGGGTACGGAAAGTATTCAGACCCCTTTAAATTTTTCACTCTTTGTTTCATTGCAGCCATTTTGGTAAATTATAAAAAGTTAATTTTTTTTTTCTCATTAAAGTACACTCTGCACCCCATCTTGACTGAAAAAAAAACATAAATGTAGAAATTTTTGCAAATTTATTAAAAAAGAAAAACTGAAATATCACATGGACATAAGTATTCAGACCCTTTGCTCAGACACTCATATTTAAGTCACATGCTGTCCATTTCCTTGTGATCCTCCTTGAGATGGTTCTACTCCGTCATTGGAGTTCAGCTGTATTTAATTAAACTGATAGGACTTGATTTGGAAAGGCACACACCTGTCTATATAAGACCTCACAGCTCACAGTGCATGTCAGACCAAATGAGAATCATGAGCTCAAAGGAACTGCCCAAGGAGCTCAGAGACAGAATTGTGGCAAGCAACTCAACCGCAAAGTATAAGCTCCCTTCTCTATGGAATTTGGATCGTCTCCCCGTATTCTTATGGTCCTTTGGATTTCTCTTACTCTCCAAACACATGCTAAATGGCTTCCTATGTAATAAGTCCGAGATAGTACAATTCGCACAATGCAGAATATTAACACTATATAGCTAATATTTAATAATAACTTAACATGTAGTAGTGATATCTGCAATCCTTAAATCCTACATCTTTTTGATGGTCAATGCTACAGTGCTGGCCAAAAGTATTGGCACCCCTGCAATTCTGTCAGATAATACTCAGTTTCTTCCTGAAAATGATTGCAATCACAAATTCTTTGGTATTATTATCTTCATTTAATTTGCTTGCAAGGAAAAAACACAAAAGAGAATGAAGCAAAAATCAAATCATTGATCATTTCACACAAAACTCCAAAAAAGGGCAGGACAAAAATATTGGCACCCTCAGCCTAATACTTGGTTGCACAACCTTTAGCCAAAATAACTGCGAACAACCGCTTCCGATAACCATCAATGAGTTTCTTACAATGCTCTGCTGGAATTGTAGACCATTCTTCTTTGGCAAACTGCTCCAGGTCCCTGATATTTGAAGGGTGCCTTCTCCAAACTGCCATTTTGAGATCTCTCCACAGGTGTTCTATGGGATTCAGGTCTGGACTCATTGCTGGCCACCTTAGAAGTCTCCAGTGCTTTCTCTCAAACCATTTTATAGTGCTTTTGGAAGTGTGTTTTGGGTCATTGTCCTGCTGGAAGACCCATGACCTCTGAGGGAGACCCAGCTTTCTCACACTGGGCCCTACATTATGCTGCAAAATTTGTTGGTAGTCTTCAGACTTCATAATGCCATGCACACGGTCAAGCAGTCCAGTGCCAGAGGCAGCAAAGCAACCCCAAAACATCAGGGAACCTCCGCCATGTTTGACTGTAGGGGCCGTGTTCTTTTCTTTGAATGCCTCTTTTTTTTTCCTGTACACTCTATGTTGATGCTTTTTCCCAAAAAGCTCTACTTTTGTCTCATCTGACCAGAGCACATTCTTCCAAAACGTTTTAGGCTTTCTCAGGTAAGTTTTGGCAAACTCTAGCCTGCCTTTTTTATGTGTCGGGGTAAGAAGTGGGGTCTTCCTGAGTATCCTACCATACAGTCCCTTTTCATTCAGACGCCGACGGATAGTACGGGTTGACACTGTTGTACCCTCGGACTGCAGGGCAGCTTGAACTTGTTTGGATGTTAGTCGAGGTTCTTTATCCACCATCCGCACAATCTTGCGTTGAAATCTCTCGTCAATTTTTCTTTTCCGTCCACATCTAGGGAGGTTAGCCACAGTGCCATGGGCTTGAAACTTCTTGATGACACTGCGCACGGAAGACACAGGAACATTCAGGTCTTTGGAGATGGACTTGTAGCCTTGAGATTGCTCATGCTTCCTCACAATTTGGTTCCTCAAGTCCTCAGACAGTTCTTTGCTCAATGTGGTACACACAAGGACACAGGACAGAGGCTAAGTCAACTTTAATCCATGTTAACTGGCTGCAAGTGTGATTTAGTTATTGCCAACACCTGTTAGGTGCCACAGGTAAGTTACAGGTGCTGTTAAATACACGAATTAGAGAAGCATCACATGATTTTTCAAAGGGTGCCAATACTTTTGTCCACCCCCTTTTTTAGGCTTGGTGTGGAATTATATCCAATTTGGCTTTAGGACAATTCTTTTTGTGTTTTTTTCATTGAAGACAAAATAAATGAAGAGAATAATACCAAAGAATTTGTGATTGCAATCATTTTCAGGAAGAAACTGAGTATTATCTGACAGAATTGCAGGGGTGCCAATACTTTTGGCCAGCACTGTATATCTATGACTCCTTTCACAACTCAATCCAGTGTTTTAATAAGCGAGTCCTACAAATTGGTCAATTAGTTCCACAATTAATATTTCTTCACTTTGGATAAATTAAGCCCCTGATGCTGTCAGTCTTTCTTTATCAAACAACCATGACACTAACGGCTTCCTGCTTGTCTTCTACCCACAGAAGAAACGTGTGTCCTTCATTGCAGCATGTAATCACCGTTAAAAGTGTGGCATTCCACTCTAATTCCATGACCAAGATGAATTGGACTCCCGGGGGTCAATACCTCCTATGTTGTTCAGTGAGAGCAGAATACGTTGAGGGAACAATCTGGGAGGTTTTGCTTCATTAATCCACTTTGTAGCCTATGTGCTTCTATTTCTGTTCAGACCTATGACTACGTAATGAAACAGAATCACATGAACTGACCTGCACGTGGTTGTATTTTACCGCAACGGTCTCATATGCAAGATGAGAGAAGGGGAACGTAAACCAATCTATGTGGAAGAAAATCTTTAGCTTTTACACAGGAACCATCTTTGAGTTTTCTTTCAGGATCCTCATTTATTCTTCAGCCTGCATGGACTCGAAGATAAGCAATGAACATGTCCAGAGAAAGTACTTTTTTACCATATACATATATTTACATTGCTTTTACTCCCAAAGTGACAATGTAAAATGGAGAGTGCCTATGGTGTGGTAGTGATTTTATCAATGAGGGTGCAATCAACAAGATCCTCCTATCTGAAATTTTACTGGCACATAGAAAGTGTCATTGCTATTCTATTAGGTGCTTTAAAGCACCACTCCAGCGTTAGTTTGTTTTTTATTTCAGCGATGGAGTGGTGCTTCTAATGTAAAGTTCTTGCCCTTAGTAATATACTTGCCAGCCACCGTCTTCAGTTCTTTCTGGCGCCTCTTCGGTCATGCTCTGCCATCTTGTGACCGTAACTTCGGACTGAGAGGAAGTCAGGGGTAACAGTCACAAGTTCTCAACGACCTTGTTCTGGTTCTCATAGACTTACATTAAGTTGTGACTTCCGGATCGCCCAGCAAACACTGGCAGGTCACAACCTACAGAAGATGGAGATGGCGGCTGAGAAGTATAAAATTAGGTAAAGGGAACTCAGATTAGTAGCACCACTCCAGCGGTGCAATAAAAAAAGAACACTGAAGTGGTGCTTTAAGAGACAACATGGTGCATTGTAACTGATTTCTTCTTGTGGACATATAAAGGTCTGCATGAGGCGCCAGGCCACACGCTGTACATATACTATACTGTAAACCTTGCCTTTGTAATACACATCATCGTGCCGATAAAATTGATGGATGCTGCTTCACTTTCAGACTGTTCCATTCTATAATGATTAATTGTAACCCATAGCTAATTGAGTGCTTACTCACTGACTATTATTTATCTCTGGCAACAACAGGGTTAAAAATAAAATAATACCACTAACAACTAACATACCAAATACTCTAAATGGTACATGACATTTGTACTACAGAAATACAATAAGGAAAAAACAATGAAGCTTAAAGACAACAAATATGTATATAAACTGTTGAGACTGTTTACTCTCCTTAACAAATAATTCCTGTTGAAAGGTCGGAGTTTTTCTGTGTTCCGGCATATGGAAACTGTAATCATTTCAAACACAATATTTGCCTTCTCCTTCATATGTGTGTAACTCTTCACCAGGATTACACACCTGCCAGCAGCTCATACAACCAGGGGACTGTTTTTATTTATTTAAATGAGCGATACATCTTCCAGGGGTAGCGAACACTAGAATGGAAAGAGTGAGCGAGCAGAAAGCACCTTTATGATAATTGGGTTCTGGTCCTTGATCAGCGAAGGGGGATAGAAGAGAAGGGGGTGTCTGGGCTGCCTTGTTCTCGCTCACCTGCTGCCATCTTTCATTGCTTTTTTATTTAATCTCTTAGCCTTTTTTTCATCAGTGGGAGTGAATGGGTGTCAGACTGCAGCTGCCCTCTGCGTGCACGAGCCAAGAACAGACCATTTTTCAAAAGGTTATCCTGCAAGAAGGCTGAAGCTAATGAAATCCTATGTGGAAACAAGTCATAATCTAGTGAAAAGCTTGTGCTGCAAAAATAAGAAAACAATGACTATTACACAACCCATGATTTGTACAAATGTTAAAGGGTATTATCATTGGTAATCAATAGATGGAAATTGTAACTATCTAAAGTATAGAAAAAAGATAAAACAATGTAGAACGAAGTTACAAAGTAGTAACAGTCATGTACCAAAGGTATTGCTTCTGCAATATACTCTATGTATGTGATATATTGTATGTTTAAGAAGGAAATGTATAAATCTGTTGCAAATTGCATAGGAAAGACCTTATGATGTTTTTTCTTTTCTTTAGAGAGTAAAGAAAATGACAAATGACACATTATATTGATGGAGCATGTTTTAAGCATTGTTGGAGAGATTTATGAGCAAAATGTACCACAAAAGTGAAGGCATAGCCTGGACTATTGTGTGTTTTTTCCACACTAATTCTGTCTGCATTGACAGTTCAGAAAAGTGTTGAGAAAAAAAGCATACAAAGAGTCATAAAATGTACGAATTTATCACAGACATGCACCATTTGTTTTCACACACAATTTTTGGAGCATGTAGACACTAACCAACATGTAAACTAAGATAACAAAATCTCACTAACAAGCCTAGTGACGCCTGCCAAATATTATATAGTACAAATAGGATTTGGGTAAGGTTGCCACAATTTGCACCATTTTTACAAATGCATGCATTCTATAACACGATCTATAAACATGTTTTCTTATATATACTTGTAACATAGGTTACAGGAAGCCCTTAAAGTTTACACGAGCACACATTTATGTATTTAGTAATAAAAAGATAGAAGGATAGGAGCCCTCATCATATGAATGGGCTTACAGTGCTGTCGTGGTTTTCCACCTATTTAATATCCAGGAGACTTTAGTGGTTGCAATAAAATTATTGCGGTAATATGTTAACTTTTATTTTCATTTGCTTATTAAAAAGACATGCCCTTGAGCAAATACAAAAAAATGGTCTTACTAAAACCTATACTAAAGGGTTATTGCCGCAAAGAACTCATTATTAGGACGGCTGCATGTCCACAGAGTAACATGCCAGAGGTTATGATCAGTAAGGGTCCTGATCACATATTTCAGTTTTTAATGCTAAAACCAGCCAATGAAACATATTCTTTATTTTCTAATCTCTTTCATTTTCTAATTGTAGAATTTTTTTGTTATGCTATTTTCTCTATATGATTATGGGGGCAGCTATCTTGCCTGAACATCTGTTAACAGCATTTAGAGAGATGCTTTACAGTAGCCATAAAGACCCTAGTCAGCAATAAACAGGGTCTGACTTATTGATTTCTCTAGGAGAGTTTTCTAGACATGCTCTGTGATCTGTGCAGAAGTCATTATGCAGGGAGGCAATGCAATGAGCTGTGGTAATCACCTATTGTAAATGGTTGATTCTAGATAAATCATACATGTCAGGATTCCACCTATCGGTGTGTCTGGAAGTAGTGAATGACAGTTCAGCCATCCAATCTAGGACAGGGGCATGCTGAGCTGTCAGTATAGTGATAGACAGCTCAGCCGTCCAATCGGAGGCTAGGGCGTGTTAAGCTGTCAGTGTATTGAATGACAGTTCAGCCATCCAATCAGAGCCAGGGCATGCTGGGACTTCTTCCATGTCTCTGCTATACGAATGATTACCTGGCTATTTGGCTGTTTAGCTGTCTTTCTGCCTCCAATTAGTGCCAGTTGTAGCCTAGCTCAAGTAGTGTGCACTTGTCTGTACTCTGGGTTCCTCTGTTTGATCTTTGTTGCCCGACCTTGGACCTTGCCTTTGACCATCTGTTTGCCTTGCCCTTTGGTCTTGATCTGTTACCTTCCCGGAATTCTGACCTCGGACTGTGACCTCACTACACCTTTGCCTTATTCCTTTGTTTATAACAAGCCCACTTCATATCTGACCTAGCCTCACGACTTGTCCGTGAGTAGTGACTAGAATCACATTACAACTGGCCTGACACTCTTTTTCTCACCAGTATGAATCTATGAATCCTATTCGCACACTGTGCGATCAGGTGACAAATCTGACCCAGGTGGTTCAGAATCTGACCAGGGAGCACTAGAAACTAGAAACGTCGCAGTCCCAGTAGCAGGGTCAGTTTTTTTTAGCATGATGAGTATTTCTAAGAACCCTCTGCTGCCGGCAATAGCTTTGCCACCAGTATCTTCTGATGTGCAGTTGCTTTCTCCTGAACCAGTAATGGCCCTTCCTGATAAAACCAGTTTAGGGTGTTCAGGGAGAGCTGTAACTTTAGCCTGCAAACCCGGTCATCAGGGAATGAGTCCCAGCGGGTGGGAATAATCATGTCCTTACTATGAGTTGGTCCTCAGACTTGGGCATTTACTTTGTCCCCACAAGCCCCAGAACGGTCATCTGCTGATGCCTTTTTGACATCTTAGTGTTAATCTACAACAAAACCTGACAGAATCAAGGTCGCGGAGGCAAAGATCATAAACCTGACTCAGGGGGACCGCACCACTGAGGACTATAGTACTGAGTTCCGGCAATGGTCCAGTGAAGTTTTGTGGAGTGATGCAGCTCTGAGGTGTCAGTTTCGCCGAGGCCTTTTGGATACACTTAACAACGGTCTGGCTCTGCATACTCCACCTTGTTCCTTGGGGGAGGCCATGACTCAGGCCATTTGGTTGGATTGCAGTATTCAGGAGAGATGTTATGAGTGACAAGGGGTTTCGGTAATTCCTCCTGAATCTGTCCACTTAACAGAGGCGGAACCGATGGAAGTTGGAGTCGCCAACTCTCGGACCATTGAGAGGAGACATCGGGGTGATCTCGGACTCTGCGTCTACTGTGGGTGTGCTGGGCATTTTCTTAAGGACTGCTCGATACATCCTCAAGCAAGCAAGAAAGCCATTGGGAAACGCGTAAGTCTGGGTGATTGTTGAGGAGGTCAACCAGATTTCCAGGTACCCTTTTACTCCTCAGATAAAGTACTCTTGTACGTGGAACTACTTTTTTAAAACCACTCATTATCAGTCATAGCTTTCATTGATTGTAGGTCTGCAGCCAACTTCATTGCTTCAGGATTAGGGACAGTTAGATTGGAAGGACCCATTCAAATTGTTGCCATTGACAGGACAACGTTATCCAGAACCTTGTCAAGTTGGTAGCAGTGGAATTCACACTTAAGGTGGGAACACTTCACTCCTGCTATGTTTTGGATAATTAACCTGCTGGGTTAGTAGTGAGGTTTCCAAGGTTGCGTATTCACAATCCCGTTATTGATTGGTGTCGGAAGGATATTTTTAAGCAGAGCCCGAATTGTCATAAAAGATGTCTTAGTTCTGTACAAATTTTCTCTGCTAGTCTGGAGGGTCTACCGGGGTACTTGAAAGATTTTGGAGATGTGTTCTTCGAAAAAGAGGCAGAAATATTACATCCACATCATCCTTATGACTGTGCTATTAATCTTATTTCTAATGCAAAATTACCTAAAGCTCGCCTGTATAATTTATCGGGTCCTGAACGTACCACCATGAAAGAATATGCACACGAAAGTTTACGGGAAGGTCATATCTGTCCTTCCTTCTCACCTGTAGCTGCTGGGTTTTTATTTGCTAAAAAGAAAGATGGGGGGTCTCCGTTATTGCCTTGATTTCCATGAATTAAACAAAATTACGGTTAAGAATACTTATCCACTTTCACTCATCCCCGACCTATATAATCAGCTTACGGAGAACAAATGGTTTTCTAAAATTGATCTTAGAGGGGCTTCTAATTTGATATACATCCCGAAGGGCGATTAGTGGAAAACAGCATTTTTAACTCCTGAGGATCTATTTTTAGGACTTTAGGGTAACCCAATGTGCCAGCAGTTTTTCCAAACTTTATAAATTATATATTTTCTGATTGCATTGGAAAATTTATTGTGGTATACCTTGATAATATTCTATTTTTTTCGCCTGATCTGGATGCGCACCACGAACATGTCCATTTTGTATTACTAAAGTTTAAGGAAAATTCTTTGTTTTCTAAATTGGAGAAATGTACTTTTTCTGTTCAAGAAATATTGTTCCTGGGGTTCGTTGTATTGGCTGAGAGGTTTAAGATGGATCCTGGGAAGGTGCAGGCCATAATTGATTGGGGTGAACCTCGTGACCTGCCCGGTGCCCACACTCGGCCACTGCTCTATATCAGAGCAGTGATTGAACCCGCACCAGTGCCGCCCCTGTGACTGAAACCTGAACGCTGCTAGGGGCAATAAAGTTCACTTTCTCCCCGCAGCGTAAAGAGGTTATTAGGTGTCTTGTTCAGATTACCTTGGCTGTGGTGTCCTGGTGTGGGCACCTGCGCCTGTGCATTATGATGTGATATCACATCACACCAGCGTCATCCTTGCTCCACCCTCGCCAGTTATACGCCCACAGCCACGGCGCCATAGTGCACACGGTGCCTGGACAAAGGGCATGGCCACGGACCCCTTGTACCCTTTAAATAGCTGGCAGAAATGGCCCAACAGCACCACGGCTCACACATTACAGGCGCAGGTTCGCACACCAGGATACCACAGTCAAGGAAATCTTCACAGGCAACAGACTTACTAACTAGTGAATACATTGGGGCTTCCTCCAGGCACCGAATTACCTTTTTACCTTCAGGGACAAATTTCCCTGCTTTACCCCACTAGGGACCACCAGTACCTCTTATTGACAAGCTCAGCATAATAAGGTATGTTTTCCTATACTTAAATCTTCCATCTCGTCTCAGGCGCAACAGTAACTTGACCCTCCCATATGAATCGGTCCTGGCTCTTATGAACTGGGAGCCCCATTTTGTCTCTATACTAATCTATGTATTTGTTTTGATCCTAATTCATTTTTTTGGATCGTTGAAGTAATATAGACCCATATCTGAGAACTTATTCCTATAACCATGTTGTGACATGCACATTATATTTGCTGCTGCTACTCCAGTGTATTCAACTGAGTCACCTATTTGGGTCTCTTGATTTACTGTATATATGTAAATATTGTTTATTATCATTGTTTGTATTGTAGGGTTTCTACTCACTTGGGCGCATCGGGACGCAAACAGGAATTGTTTTCATTTAAACGTTCATGACGGTTTATTGCTTCATAAACCGGTCAAAAGCAAAAGGATCGCAAACAGCCTTTAGTGCAGGCAAAACAAAGTAAACAGTCTTTTAAGCCAAGACTCTGGCTAGCCAGCCCTGTGGGCACACAGGCTGGATAGCTCAGTCTGGATGCAACAACACAGGAGGCCTTCTCCCTCCAAACACACAGACCATGTGCCAAACAACGGACTCCATTATAACCTCTTAACCACACCCAGAGGTGAGGTATGTGGGTAGCCAGACCCGCCCATCTCTCCAACTACCCATAACCCAGTCACAGATGCACCAAACAGTCCTCTTCGTGCTTACGTGTACTAGAGCAACATTCCCGGATTACATCACAGAGTACAGCCATCTCTGTGATACATACCTCCCATCAACTATGTGTCCGTTAGCTACCTTACAGTATGTTTTCACTAACAATATGCTCATTTCAAAGCAACTTTTGTGAACAAGACCTGGGTAGAAACATTCTATGTCGCATGTATAACTTGCACTGTATGCTTGCTCTGAGCTGATGTTACCTACACTTGAATAAAAAGAAATTGCATTCATCATCAGAGTATGCTGTGAATTTGACTACCTGGAAGCAGTGAGTGACAGTTCAGCAGTCCAATCTAGGACAGGGGCATGCTGAGCTGTCAGTATGGTGATGAACAGCTCAGCCATCCAATCGGAGGCTGGGGCATGCTGAGCTGTTAGTGAGTTGAGACACAGTTCAGCCATCCATTCAGGGTTGGGGCGTCCATCTGTCTGCTATTCAACTGATTACCTGCCTATTTAGCTGGCTCTCTGCCTCCAATTAGGGCCAGTTGTAGCTTAGCTCAAGTGGTGTGCACTTGCTCTGTACTCCGTATTCCTGTATTAGATCTTTGTTGTGCCCGACCTTGGACCTTGCCTTTGACCATCCATTTGGCTTGCTCTTTTATCTTGATCTGCTACCTTCCCGGAATTCTGACCTCGTGATCTGACCTGAATATGCCTTTGCCTTACCCCTTTGTTTATGATGAGCCCTCTTGGTATCTGATCGAGGACCTCTTGCCTACCCAGTCTCACTGCTTGTCCATGAGTTGTGACTAGCATCACATGTGATAATTTACATTGTACCAATAGGTAACGTTCTCGTGAGGCATCCTTCTTAAACAACGGGGCAGAGGCACTCAACTGAGTGCACTGCCCCTTGGATTGTGATCTATTTGCTCAGCTCTTTTCGGACACAGAAGCAGTGGGGTTTACGAGCTCCTATACTTACTACGGCATAATTGAGTAGTAGTAGTAGTAGTCAAGTGAGTAGTACTGTGTTGGTGCTATAGAAATAAAATGTATTATTATTATTTTCTATACATTCTAGTGTACACCAATCTGCTTCATAGAGAGCTGAGCAAAATTGATCACAGCCGAAAAGTCAAATCACTCAGCTTGGTACTTCTGCCTCTTTGATCCACCAATCAGGGAGACTCTTAGTATCTGGACCTCCATCAATCAAAATCTTCTGCCATATCAAACCAACCTTTGAGGACCTATTAGAGGTTCAAAACACAGTGCCTTAAAAAAATGAAGTAAGTAAAAAAAAACCTTCTTGGCATTTTGCAAATAATCCAAACATCTTCAAAGAAAATAATTTTCTACTTTAGATTGACATATAAATATTTACTATTAACTACTTGCCCTTCCAAAATATGAGTTATGTAATCTAGGTAAACATTTTTGTAGTGTAAATACCATATTAAGGTGTATTCATTTAATTCCTGAAGAATTTGCAACTGTACATACAGCCCTGAATAAATGAATGTGTCCATACTAAAAAATAAAAGGGCCATGGGATGACCTATTTTCTTTTCATCAAGAAAGAAACCCTAATGATGTGTTAAACTGTACGCGTGCTAACTTGTGCTAATGATTATAGTCTGGGGATTGTAGCACGTGTGCCTCTGATGATGGCATCGTCGTGCTAAGCATTTGTGTTTTTTTTTCCTTGTGGTTTTCCTTCGGAAATTGTTTCCATTTTAACATTTGTAGAACAATTACCAGAGAAAAAAGACAAGTTTCTTTTTCCCCTTTCTGCTCTTTCATTCAGTGAAGCTTTTCAGGGACTACAAATAGAGCTATTTACCAACAATGAAAGTATAGAGGACCTGAGCCAGGGTTATGTGCTGTATGATGACAGCTCCTGTTATAGAACTATTATGTGAACATGGGTGCTAAGCAGAGATACTGTTTCAGAGAACAATAGCTTTAAACTAAGATTATATATCTGTAGCTCCCGGGCACCTGTTATCATTGGGGTGCTCTTTCAGGGTTCATCCAATGTCTGACCGCATCTCCTGAGCTAAGAGTAACCCATTTCACTCCAACACAGGTTCATGTCAGCTATAATTCATAAAACAAACCTAAAAGCCTTATTGCGAAGCCTTTCTATTACAGATGATAATTAGTTGCTTCCAGGGACTACATATAATTTGCTTTGAATATTTTTAATTGCTTTGATATTTTTTACCTATTGATTCTTGTATTTGTACTCTGTTATTTATGTAGTGAGATCATCATCCATGGCATTCAATATTCACATTAATCCTTGCATCCTACGGGACTCACAGTTTATATTCTTTATTTCACACACAATTTTCAGTGTGCGTTATTGAGTTGCGTGAGGCAACGTGAGTATCCGGAGGAAACACAAACACTGGAACAATATACAAGCTCCACGCTAAAGTTACCCTGGTAGGATCTGAACTCATGACTCCAGTGCTGCAAGGCCTAATATACTGTGTGCAGAATTATTAGGCAAGTTGGGTTTTTGATGATTCATTTTATTATTGAACAACTACAGTGCTGTCGGTCAATCCAAAAGGTTAACAAACCTGTAACCTGAATATTTAAAGGGAACCTGACAGCTGATATATACTGCCCGATCTGCGGGCAGCATGTATCAGGAATTGGTTCTATGATCTCCCTATGTGCGCGTAGAGGGAGAGACATGTCGTATTGGGAGAAGATGCCAGAGACCGGCCTTTCCGATTAGTCTACATCGCTGCTCTTTCCCCAGAGGCTTTTAAAGTATATTTCTCTTATTTGCCGCAGCGTTTCAGAGTCAAACATACCTGTCTGAGATTATGCAGCCATTGTCTGATACATGTGTAGCACCCTGAGGACTCGGCTGCTACAGGGGTATTACACCTCAAGCCAGAGGTGTGGTATTCCACTCCCGGGTAAGGATGGAGTGTGGAACTGAGCTCAGATAGCTGCATACACTACATACATCCCATTTCCGGGGGACAGATCGACGGTACTCCCACCAATATATGTGCAGGTACGATAGTGTCTGTCCCTGGCTGGAGTGGGAGGGGGGTGGAACATCCCAGTAGTGTAGGGGCAGATAGGGGGAGCAGTCTGGGTAATGCTAGGAGCTCATTGGGTGCTGGTCACCTGAGCTCACACATAGAGGGAGTATATAAGGTGGGCACCATCTTAGGACAGGGTCTTTTGTAGAGTGAATCAGTCTGTCAGAGTTTAGCCTGAGGAGCAGAGCAGAGAAGCTCAGCCAGAAGGGCTGACAGGGAGTTGTGGTTCCGGCTGGGCCCAGCTCCAAGGCCAAGTCTGAGAGAGAGAGAGAGGAGTCAGAAGGACCCAGAGAGAAGAAGAAGGAACCCCAAGACCCCAGAATACAAACAGCAGGGTGAAGGGTTGGCACCCAGGGTACCGGACCCCAAGCTGGCAGAGAGAAAAGCACACCTTAGCCAGGAACCGGAGGTCGTGGGCAGGATCTGCCACGACCCTCACTAAATCCACTAGGAAGGCATACCAAGTATAGGGTCAGGGAACCCAGAAGAGGTGTACCCACCAAGAGACCCGAGGGAGCCGGACATAAGTGGATCCCTGGTGAGAACGGCCAGAAGAGAGGGAAAGTCAGACAGGAGCTCAGGACCACGCTCCAGAATTGCTTGGGGGTTGGCCGAGTCCAGGACCTGGTGGACGCAGCACGGCTCGGGTGGTCGCTTCAGGCCAGAGTGACCATAAGAACACCCGTAAGTAAAAACCCCTGAACTGCACAGCCCGACTCTGAGTCTTCTTGCTTGATCATCCTGCACCTTCACAACCACCATCCTCTACATCTGACCCCCTGAGGCTATACCCCTCCCGTTGGGGGTTATACTACCACAGCTGCACACATACCAACAGCCTCAGCGGACCCTGCTGCAGCGGCGGCCTTTTGACCGCAAATCAACGGGTGGCGTAGTCGACACTAAGAACATTTAACAACATCTGTAAAGACTGCCACACACTGAGTTTGACACCCTGGGCACGGACCGGGTCGCCGCCACTCGGAGACTACAACCCCCATCTGATCCGGCTCCGGGTAATCCCCAAACAGCACTGGCCCAGGGGGCGCGTCACATGCAGCTGTGGATCAGGCAGCATGTATCAACTGTCAGGTTCACTTTAAAGAGAATCTGACACCACATTTGACCAATGTAAACTATTATTATGAGCATACAGGTTATAGAATACTGAAAAAAATCATCCCTGTATGTGTCATATCAGAAGCCTTGTAGAGAAATCATCTTTTATCACTTCAATAAATGACATCTTCCAGGCTCTGGGGAGGACGCTGCCTGGAAGATAACTCTGCCACCCGAGCTTATTATACATGAAGGGCAGTTATAAGAGTAATGGTTACCAGTGTTACCAGTGTGATGTGTAATGGTTACCAGTGTTACCAGTGTGATGTGTAATGGTTACCAGTGTTACCAGTGTGATGTATAATGGTTACCAGTGTTACCAATATGATGTGTGATGGCCGCTCTCTGCTCTCCTGATCTCACTGCAGAGCTGTGTGTTACTATACCTGACACATCTGCAACTCTCAACTCCAGCTTCCATCTCACAGGCAGACAGGGTTGCAATTGTCACACAAGGTATAGGAAAGACTAAGTACAACACGAAGGGAAGGGGGAAAAGGGGGCCCAGACTCTAGGGAAAGGGGGGAGTAGAGATCTCCTAGGCTGATCTAATATCACCCTGACTCCACCATCGTCCCTATATTGGCTCTTCACCAATTGCCGCACGCAAGCCTCGCTCTGTCTTTCCCTGGGGTTTGACCCTGGCTTGGGAAGGGAGGGGGTGAGTACTAGTCAATCCCTACTGACCACTACAGACAAAAAGGGGGAACAAACAAGGGAAGATAGCTTAGCTTTAGTCAACTTCAGATAGATGAACATCCGCCCTCAAAGCTCCAGAGAGGAAGAAGTAATGCACTTGCTCCGAGCCTTCACAAGAGGTAATGTTAGTATCGCTGGCACCTCCCTCAAGCAGACAGCAGGTATTTATACACCCAGGCCAGGGTGTTAATTAGCCAGAGGAAGGTAGCCGCTGGGTCCTAGAGAGACAGCCTCTAAGAAGATGTATGTAATGCCAAAGGTAGAGATCTCCTGCAAGCAACTGCAGAGCAACTGTCTGTCACTTCTGACACAACCGTGACAGCAATATTGTTGCAATTCTGCAGAGCTCAGAGAGAAGCAAAAAATGTGTTTGCAAGAAGACAAAGTTAATTTCTCCTGTTCTGTGTTAGTTACTTGTCTCACACTGGTAACTCCCCCTTTATGTAAAATAAACCCTGGAGGCATAGTTATCTGCCAGTCAACATGCTTCCCATAGCCTGGAAGGGGTCATTTATATATAAGAAAAATGTGAATTTCTCTGGAATATGACATCAGATCATAGATATCAAGGTATTATTTTATTCAGCTTCCTCTGACCTTCATGCCCATATACACTGTGTGCAGAATTATTAGGCAAATGAGTATTTTGATCACATGATACTTTTTATACATGTTGTCCTACTCCAAGCTGCATAGGCTTGAGAGCCAACTACCAATTAAGTAAATCTGGTGATGTGCATCTCTGTAATGAGGAGGGGTGTTGACTAATGACATCAACACCCTATATAAGGTGTGCTTAATTATTAGGCAACTTCCTTTCCTTTGGCAAAATGGGTCAGAAGAGAGATTTGACGGGCTCTGAAAAGTCCAAAATTGTGAGATGTCTTGCAGAGGGATGCAGTAGTCTTGAAATTTCCAATCTTTTGAAGCGTGATCACCGAACAATTAAGCGTTTCATGGCAAATAGCCAACAGGGTCGCAAGAAGCGTGTTGGCCAAAAAAGGCGCTAAATAACTGCCCATGAATTTAGGAAAATTAAGCGTGAAGCTGCCAAGATGCCATTCGCCACCAGTTTTGCCATATTTCAGAGCTGCAACGTTACTGGAGTATCAAAAAGCACAAGGTAAGGACATGGCCAAGGTAAGGAAGGCTGAAAAACGACCACCTTTGAACAAGAAACATAAGATAAAACGTCAAGAATGGGCCAAGAAATATCTTAAAACTGATTTTTCAAAGGTTTTATGGACTGATGAAATGAGAGTGACTCTTGATGGGCCAGAGGCTGGATCAGTAAAGGGCAGAGAGCTCCACTCCGACTCAGATGCCAGGAAGGTGGAGGTGGGGTACTGGTATGGACTGGTATCATCAAAGATGAACTTGTGGGACCTTTTCAGGTTGAGGATGGAGTGAAGCTCAATTCCCAGACCTACTGCCAATTTCTGGAAGACAACTTCTTCCTGCAGTGGTACAGGAAGAAGTCGGTATCGTTCAAGAAAAACATGATTTTCATGCAGGACAATGTTCCTTCACATGCATCCAACTACTCCACTTCATGGCTGGCCAGTAAAGGTCTAAAAGAAGAAAAAATAATGACATGGCCCCCTTGTCCACCTGATCTGAACCCCATAGAGAACCTGTGGTCCATCATAAAATGTGAGATCTACAGGGAGGGAAAACAGTACACCTCTCGAAACAGTGTCTGGGAGGCTGTGGTGGCGGCTGCTCGCAATGTTGATCAAAAACAGATCAAGCAACTGACAGAATCTATGGATGGAAGGCTGTTGAGTGTTATCATAAAGAAATGTGGCTATATTGATCACTAATTTTTTTGGTTTTGGTTTTTGCATGTCAGAAATGTTTATTTCTAAATTTTGTGCACTGATATTGGTTTACCTGGTGAAAATAAACAAGTGAGATGGGATTATATTTGGTTTTTATTAAGTTACCTAATAATTCTGCACAATAATAGTTACCTGCACAAACAGATATCCTCCTAAGATAGCCAAATGTAAAAAAGACCCACTCCAACTTCCAAAAATATTAAGCTTGGATATTTATGAGTCTTTTGGGTTGATTGAGAACATAGTTGTTGATCAATAATAAAAATAATCCTCTAAAGTACAACTTGCCTAATAATTCTGCACACAGTGTAGACAGCTTAGGAGGGATGATCCTACTGACAGATTCCCTTTAAGAATGTAATAGTGATGTTTTGCCTTTATTAGGAGAATATCTATGTGTACAGAATTATCGGACAACTATTCAGCTATGTTCACACGATGCGTTTTTGCAGTGTTTTTTCACCCATGGAAAGCAATGAGTAACTGCAAAAATGCAGCAGAAAACGCAAGTATCAGGTTTTGCTGCATTTTTGGTGCAAAAACCTAAGGAAGTTGCATCATGTTTTTTTGGGGGGCACTAAATTTTATCAACATGCACAAGAAATAATAAAAATGCAGAAAAAACACAGCAAATACGCAGCAAAACCAGCTTTTTGTAAGCAGTTTCTTTACTGCCAAGAGAATAGGTTTTGCCTGTGGAAAAAACGCTGTAAAAACACAGCGTGTGAACATAGCCTAAGTGTACAGACTTATTATACATCTAATTGAAAAACTTAAATTTTCCCATGTCAATTGTTTATTTTCATCTGTTAAAGGCAGAATAACAATCAAAGTACTCAAATGTTCTGTTTCATCATTACCTTTGCGCCTGATGTTGTCTAGTTTTGCAACTTTTTTTGTTGCTTGTACCCAATTTATTATTAAATTGAACTCTATTTTATATGTGCTCTCCTGTTTTTTTCCCCGCTTTGTGGGTGGAGATTAGTGATTCCAGATGTGACTCCAGGAAAAGTGCAATAGATTTCACCCAGCACTGCACTGGAAAATAATTCCTGCAAATAGTTCCTAGAAAAAAAACTACTTAGTAGCAGCATGGATTGTAAAAGAGGTATTGACCAAAAAATGTTTGCGTCACTGGTACAAGTCTCTCTAAAGACCATTCACAAAACATGGTAAGTGTGTGCTTAACTCATAACCATCTATAAATACTGCATGCACCTGTGTGTAAAATGTGATCCTTTAGGACAATAGACTTGAAATAGCAGAAACAATGGGGCCGATTCATCAAAACTTTTACACTGCAAAAGTGGCATACGAGCTTTGAAAAGTCGCAACATTTTTCCACATTGCAGAGTTTTGCAAAAATTGTGCAACTTTTGGCTTTTTCACGCTAGTTTGAATCAGCTCCATTAAAATGGGCGGAATTAGAGAGGAGCCTTGGCGTCCAATTCATCAAAAGTACCAGTGTTTTGTACAGCAGAAATGATACTAGTCTCTGACTTTACGGCACAATGCACGGAAGCACACACCACTCAGAAGATGCACCGAATTAATTAAGAGGCGTGTGCCCCTTAATGAAAATGGCGCCTTGTAATCCAGCTTGATAAATCGGATCCATAATTTATGAAAAAATGTCCTTGCTTTATGGAGGCTAAATGAATCATCCATTTAATTTCAATAATTGATGCAAGCAATATCTCAACAGACCTATGGGTCTTCCAGAACCTTCAATCAGCTCAGAGGAAAAAAAACGCTTCATTGTTAGTAGAAAACTTTTAAACAATTTGTGCAGTAAATCCAGGAGTAAGGCTACAGCCCCACTATCAGTATTTGGTCAGTATTCGGTCAGTATTTTTCCTCAGTATTAGACCGCGGTCCCACTATCAGTATTTGGTCAGTATTGGGTCAGTATTTTTTCTCAGGAGTGGGAGCCAAAACCAGGAGTGGGTAATAAATGCAGAATTGGTGACTTGTTTCTATTATACCTTTTCTGTGATTGTTCCTCACCTGGTTTTGGCTCCCACTCCTGAGAAAAAATACTTACCGAATACTGACCAAATACTGATAGTGGGGCCGTGGCCTTAATAAGCCAAAATCAGGAGTGGGTCAAAAATGCAGAAGTGGTGATATGTTTCTATTATACCTTTTCTCCGATTGTTCCTCATCTGGTATTGGCTTACAAATACTGAGGAAAAATACTGACTGAATACTGACAAAATACTGATAGTGGGCAGCACGGTGGCTCAGTGGTTAGCACTGCAGCCTTGCAGCTCTGGGGTCCTGAGTTCAAATCCCACCAAGGACAACATCTTAAAAGATTTTGTATGTTCTCCCTGTGTTTGTGTGGGTTTCCTCCAGGTTCTCTGGTTTCCTCCCACACCCCAAAGACATACTGATAGGGAAGGTAGATTGTGAGCCCCAATGGGGACAGTGCCCATAAATATCTGTAAATGTGGCGCCCCTGAGGGTTCAGTCACCACAGGGGTACTGCACCTCAGATAGAGGTGTGGTATCTCCTCTTCCAGGTAAGGATGGAGCATTTCTCAGGATCCTACTTTACCACTCAACACTAAACCACTCCTGTCCTGTAGGGGGCCTAAATGCACCAGGGTGCTGCCCCGGCCCGGAATAGAGGAGATGGGGGGAACCATGTAGTGGGTGAGGGTGGAGAACACACTTTTAGGAAACACTTATTGATTCATATTTAACCCACGGCTATCTTTAGTTCAAGGTCTTTGATTGAGGGTCTTCTGTCAGGGTCCAGCAAGAGCCTGTAGCTGGCGGAAGGTTCGCGGTCCTCGTACTCTGGACTTGAGATGAGGAGCGGGTCAGAGCTAACCACTGTCTCTACCCGGTCAAGGTCCTGACCTAAGAAGGCCTTGGAGGGGAGCAGAGGAGATAGGCTCCACAGGCAAAAGGATCTCAGGGGGATACGGACGGAGCGGAGTCGCCTCCTGTATTCTTTATTCTGGCCTAGTCAGAGGGATTCCTGCTGCAAGAGGGGTGACCGGCCCCCGATATCTGACTTTGTTACTTCACGTCTCAGTCAGAAAAGCCCGGAGGCTTAGTGGATCCCAGGGGGATACGGACGGAGCGGAGTCGCCACCTGTATCTCTCACACTGCGTTTATCCAGTGGGACCCGGCCTTACACCACGTTCGAACCACACACAGTCAGGAGAAGACTTAGTGGGAGAACTTACCAAGGAGAGGAACACACACCAGAGGGGTCTCGACAGGTGCTCCTGATCTACCTGGGAAGTGCTGAACTCCCTTCCTGGTGGCCGCAGTACGTTGCGAGAAGCAGAGAGAAGCTTTGCAGCTGCTACTTCACCAAAGTGAGTAAAGCTTGGATGACTTCACCTACTGCCTCCGCTTGTTCATTCCTGCGCGGCACTGCATCCACTCCGACTCTCCAGATCTTACACACTGCCCTGAGGCCTGCTCCGCCTGTGGGGAGCCGTCCCATCTTAGCTGCCCATAACACCAGCCTCAGTGCACTGTTACAGCGCTGGTGGTCTTCACCAGAAACCACAGGTGGCGTAGTTGAGCAAACCACTCATCCTAAAAGAAGCACATTATTTTTATGTGACAGCCCTGGGCACGGAACGGGTCCAGGCCATGACTGCATCCCCTCTAAACATCAGCAAGGCCCGGCTCCGGGTACCCCACCGCTCAGGGAGGGTGTCACATAAAGCGCTGTGGAATTAATGGTGCTATATAAGTGAGTAAAATAAATAAATAAGTAGTGAGGCCATGGCCTAAAACTAAGTACAGGACAATTATCTCAAGCACTCCAGAAATCTACATCAGAATAGCTAATAAAAAAGAAAAGGATCAAGGTATTTCAATGGCAGAGTCAAAGTCTAGACCTCAACCTGATTGAAATCCTATGGTGGCACCGTCAGAGAGCTGTGCATAACGAATGACCACAAACCACAATGAACTAACGCAACCTTGTAAAGAAGAAAGAACCAAAAATCCTGCAGAACAATGTGAGGAACTGATAACGTCATACAGAAAATGATTACTTCAAGTTATTCCTGCTAAAGGTGGTTGTACAAGCTATTGATTTCTAAGGTGTACTTAATTCTTCACACACTGCTTCTGAATTGTGGCCTTGTTTTCGTTAAATAAATAATGACACGATGTAATAATTGTCAAGTATTGTTCACCTGAGGTTGAATTTATCTAATTTTAAGACTTTCTAAAGATGAGATGTCGTATGTTCTGATACGTAAAATTATAAAATTCAGAGAGGGGGTACTTAGTTTTTCTCATGACTCATGTATGTCTGCTATTGGAGTGATGCGCCCCCAGGGCCGTGGGGTACTCGGCACCCGGGCCTTGTGGTTGCTTGCAGGGAATATCACGGTGGCTGGCCCGGTCCGTGGCCCAGGGCGGTCACTAAAAAGGGGATTATTTATAGGGGATTTGTCGTGACGCCACCTGTTGTGTCTGGTGAAGATCACCAGCGCTGCAACAGTCCTCTGAGGCTGATGATAGGGCAGCTAGAGTTGGAACGGCTCCCCACAGGTGGAGCGGGCCTCAGGGCAGTGTAGATATGAATGGAGGTGCGCTGGGCGTTGTAGTGCAGGGAGGGAAATGGCGCCGGTGAAAGAAAGGGACGGAGGCAGTCCAATGCAGTCATCCAAGATTTACTCACAGTTCTTAGACAATCCACAGGTGCACAGTACTTGTGCAAGCCTCCCACGTCGCACTGCGTTCACCGGGCAGGGGTTCAATCCTCCCTCAGGCAGCCTGGGAATGCCTGGCAGAACCCCACTTTCTCGTATTCCTAATTTGACCGTCTTCACACTTGGTCCTTCTCCCTGCTGCCCTGCGCTGCCCACTCTCAATCCCGCTTGGGTATGCTGAAGTCCTTCCTGTACGTCGGATCCGGGACCAACCTGACCCCCTGGGGATTAGAATGCGGCAACCGATCCCTCTGACACCTGGCAGATTCGGGGCGTACGGGTGCCGTCCTGCACCGCCGTACCCCCTGGGATCTCTTCTTAGAACGAAGCCTACTCTCTGCTCCCCTCCTGGGCCTCTCCGGCTAGGCCCGCCTCTGGAGCAGAGCCCTTGCAGAGCCTCTGCTCCTTTCACTTCTCTCCTCAGACTGATCTGACTGAACCGAAGATGGCTTCTCTATTTATACCTCCTTCTACAAGTGCTCCGTCTAACTCCTTCCTCCACCCACACCCACTACTGGTTCCCCCTACCTTTGGGTTCCCCCCACTCCAGCCAGGGTCAGGGCTCAGCAGCTGTGCTCTGCATGTTGCCCCTCCAGCCGGCCTGGAGCAGTGTAGTGTTGGATGCAGGTGTTTGGGGTTCTGTGCAGCATTCTCTCCTTACCTGAGTGAAGGGAGGCACCACACCTCGGGGTGAGGTGCAGTACCTCTGTGGCGACTGAACCCTCAGGGCCGCCACAGGAGCACTTCATGGCACTGTTTTGGTGGATTCACAAAGGCCATCTCTTTTTGCTGCTGACAAATCCACCACAAAATCTAAATGTGAATTTAAAAGAGGATTTGTTGTTGAAAAACACAGAATTAAGGGCAGATTTCACCCTTTACAATGCAGTGAGTCTGGAAAGTGTGAATTGAGCCTTAGAGTATGGATCCACATGCAGCAGTTTTGTTGCTAAAATTTCATACATGTGCATGAATTTCTACAAGTCTTATTCAGAGCAATGGGACAGACACAGAAATCGCTCTGCCGTCTGTGACCATATCTTTATTTGGGCAGTCTATGTTGGTAATAAGTGAGCTTTATATAACAGTAGTTTTGAGCAATTTATGCCAGTGATATTAAATTTACGTTGAAGTTCTATGACATTGTTTGGACATAGTACAGTAAACTTATAATTGTGCACAAAAACTTTTAGATATCATATATGCTTTAAAAAAATTAATAAAAAATACGAAAGGGCGGCTGTTATATGCCTACAGCTTCATACTTCATCCCCTATCCACAAACGAGTATACCATGTAAAAATAAATGTTCGTACAAGTATATGTGTAGATCTTCTTTCATTTTGCAGAATTCTTCAGAATGGCACGTGTGGCGTTCCTCAAGAGGAAACACAAGCTATTTACAAGGCAATAAACAGAGCTAAGGTGCTACATTATAGTCTAATACCCTGACCTATGGAAGTACTTACAGGGCGAGTGCAGTAAATCAGAGCAACACTTAGCCTGTACTCGTCTTATCTCTGTTCTGGCTACATCTCATGCCTGTCTGTCTAAGATGGATGGTCTTTATAGTGTGCCTCAGAAGGGGAAGGAACTCAGCCCTCTCTGATCAGTCTTCACATCAGGAAACTTATTCCCTCCCTTAAACCACTGGCTTATTAACCCACTTACATGCTGAAGTAGCTCGCCTCATGTCCCACTGTTATAACACTGTATAACCTTCTGCCAGCTGCACCTCGGCAATATTTGCCAACATAAGCGATGTTGAATTGCCAGGTGTGAATAAGGTACTTATCGAGTGGTGAAGTGTCCCGAGCTAACATACGGTACTTGAGTCATATTTCTCACTGTTTGCTTTTTGGAATAGGCAATTTTTTATTTCTTTTTTTTTAATTATGATGATCAGGTTATTAACAGTGACCCTTTACATGGCCGTATTATGGCTCTATGCAACTTCCAGTTTGATACAGAGCCTTAATGGTCCCTTACTGTACCCTTTTATGCATTCAGTTTCATGCAGGACTTTTTTTTTTTCTGTGAGATTTTGTAAAAGTCTGCTAGAGAATGTTCTGAACAATTTCCAGTATGAAATAGAGAACAAAACATAATCAGCTTTGTTCATTCGTATATGTGAGCAAAAATAGAATCCTATGGTCATAATGTCTTTATTGTCTGTACACGTCCCTGTTTAATTGTAAAGTCCGGTGGAATATATTGGTGCTATATAAATAAAATTATTATTATTATCACACATTAGAATAATGTCAGACGAACTTGCTGATTTCGGCAGGAACGGCCAACCAAATAATATTTATATGGGTGCCCTGATGGCAGATGGCCAAGAAAATAAAAAGAGGCTTATCCTTTTGTTCGTAAAGGGGATGTGTCATCAGAAAATGACCTATTGCTTAAAGGGGTTGTCCAGTCTAGGCAGACACTCAATGCAATTGTATTACACGGGGGCCGGAAACAGTCTAGTCGGGTTCTTGCCGGGAGAATGCATATCGCAAACTTGCGGCCACGTGACCACCTTTTCCATTACTGACAGTGACGAATCCTCCCAGCGTGCAGTGCGTGCACAAGGAAGATTCACAAGTCTGCAGTCACATAGAGTGACTGGAGACTTGTCGTTTTAGACCGGACAACCCCTTTAAATCAGGCTTTTAATGTTAAAGGGGTTGTCCCCTCTCAGGAAAGTTTTTCCTATAAGTTATTCTTATTATTTATTATTATAGCACCATTTATTCCATGGCACTTTACATGTGAAAAAGGGGTATATATAGCAAAAACAATTACAATAATCTTGAACAAAACGAGTCAGCGACTGGTACAGGAGGAGCGAGGACCCTGTCCGCGAGGTCTCACAATCTACAAGGATGGGTGAGGATACAGTAGGTGGGGCAGAGCTGGTCATCCAGCGGTATGGTGGAGCGGTGGTTACTGCAGGCTGTACGTTTGCCGGAAGAGGTGGGTCTTCAGGTTCCTTTTGAAGATTTCCATGGTGGGCGAGAGTCTGATATGTTGGGGTAGAGAGTTCCAGAGTAGGGGGGAAGCATGGTAGAAATCTTGTATGCGATTGTGAGAAGAGGAGATAAGAGGGGAGTTCCATTAGTAGTAAAAAAAAAACAAATTTTGCGTTATTTACCATGCCTGAGTCCAGTCCTAAGCCCCAAGTCATCTACACAGTAAGAGACTCTGAGCTTAGTTGTCTGCCACGCTGTCAATGTGACCACAGCGCTGCATACTGTATAACAAGTCACACCGAGTCCAGCCATCTAGACTCAACACTGAACCCGGGTAGGGTAAGAAAAGCACAATTTGTTTTTCACTATTAAGGGAACGTATAAGGAAAACATGGGACAACCCCTTTAAATGTTTTTTTTTATTTTATAAATGTACACAATGTCTCTTTCAATTTTCTATTTCACTTGCAATATTACAAAAAAGTCATAAATCTTGAAATTTTCACACTGGCCACATTTCAACAGTTTTGTTATTATCACAGGTAGGATTACAAGGAAAGGCAAAACTTTGGTATAAAATTTCTGCACATTAGAGCCTGAGTCAGTCTATAGCAGCTAATCTCCACGTGCGCAGCAAGAGGTCCTAAGATCTGTACATAGACTGACCATTGGCACTGAATGACTGACGACTAGTACATTTTTACCGATCGGTGATCTTCTAATAGCCTGTTAACACAGGCAGATTGTGGTAAATGGTACGCACTGAATGATCTGTAGTGGTCCTGAGCATGCATATGTATGTGTGGTTAGGGAGCAGCTTAAGGCCACGTTCACATGTTGAGTATTCAGTCAGTATTTTACATCAGTATTTGTAAGCCAAAACCAGGAGTGGGTGATAAATACAGAAGTGGTGACGTGTTTCTATTATACTTTTCCTCTGTTTGTTCCACTCCTGCTTTGGGCTTAAAAATACTGATGTAAAATACTGACCAAATACTGAACGTGGCCTAAAGTGTGAGGACAATATCATAGAAATCTAATTTGAAGTAATCCAAAGCACTCAGATAACCCACGCAAACATGGAACAAACGCATTTCATGTAGTTGTTGTGTTTGGTTGGATACAAACTCAGGTAACCAGCGCTGCATGGAACTGTGCTAACCATTGAGATGTGGTGCTACTATGTCACGTATATGAAAAACAATACCAATGCTTGTAATATGCCTCGTTAGTATTTTTGTATGGCTAACTTATTGCAAAACTTGGTAATGTGTAAGTATATGTTCTTCTCAGGGACTGGTGTTCATGAAGTCATACAGGTGAATGCTTTTGAGATAACGACATGTAGACTCTGAGCACCTGGGATGTCTGTATCCCAGACATAGTCTCAGCACATAAACATTAGAGGTCATTAATCATGGGCCACCAGCCTGCAAAATAAATGTCCTCCTCTTCTGTAGGACTGGCTGTGACTGTTGCTTTGTCTTTGTCAATATAAAAATCCAGCTCGGCAGCCTTGTCAATAGAGCTCACGTCCACCTCCTTCCTCATAAGTGCAGTACAGTAACTTAAGGAGATTAATGTCTTTTGTATGTTCTGGTTCAAGTCAACTGAGATGGAGGTAATAGGTAGAACGAAGGTGTCTCCATGGTACGAACATTTTACTTTTAATATACAACCGATGAAACAAGTATTGAATACATTACCAAGTTAAAATATTTCTAAAGGTGGAATTGCAATAAAATTAGTGAAAAATAATAACAGCTGGTTCAACTGATGGTCTATAAAAAGGTGTCTCAGTACCAAGAAACATCTAATGATGGGTAAAACCAGTCAGCTGTGTCAAGACTTTCGCAACCTAATTGTTGCAAAACATTCTGATAGCATTATTTACAGAAGAATTTCTAAACTACTGAAGGTTCCAGTAAGTACTGTTGAGGCCATAATTCGGAAATGGATAGAATATCATTTCTCCATAAACCGACCAGGACCAGGTCCTCCCTGCAGACAGAGGAGTGAAAAGAATTATCAGAAGAGTTGCCTAAGAGCAAAGGACCACCTGTGGAGAGCTACAAAAAGACCTGGAATCAGCAGTAACAATTGTTTCAAAGAAAACAATAACTAATGCAATCAACCTCCATGGCCTGTGTGCATGCTCACCTTGCAAGACTCCTGCTGAACAAAAAGCATATTAAAAGTTTAAAGTTTGCTCAACAACATTTAGACAAGCTTGTGAAATACTGGGAGAATATAGTCTGATCAGATGAGACCAAAATTAAACTCTTTGGATCCCATATAACACACTATGTTTGGAGGCCAACAAGCGCTGTATATCACCCCCTAAATGCCATACCAACAGTGAAGTTTGGAGGTTGGGGGGATAGTGTGGGGCTGTTTATCAGCATATGGCACTGTCAAACTTCATGTAATTGAAGGAAGGATGAATGGACAAATGTACAGAGACATTCTTGATACAAATCTGCTGCCATCTACAAGGATGATGAAGATGAAACGAGGGTGAACATTTCAGCAAAACAATGATCCCAAACAAAGAGAAAATAAAGCTGCTAGAATGATCCAGCCAATCACCTGACCTGAAAATTTATGGAAGAAACTAAAACTCAGAATTCATAGAAGGAGCCATCAGAACCTTCAGGATATGAATGGTGTTTGTGTGGAAGAATGAGCCAAAATACCTACTGAGTAATGCATGCGAATAGTTTCTCCATACAGGAGGTGTCTCGAACCTGTCATCACCTACAAAGCCTTGTGTACAAAGTATTAAACAAATTTTAGTAAATGTGTCCAATACTTTTTCCTTGTGTCATTTCTCATTATTACACAACTTAATTTATGGACATCTGTGGTTTGATTTCTTTGCCTGTGTGGATTGGATGGTTGTTACCGAGATCTGCCGAGAAAGAATTTCATGTCAATAGCACCTTTAGAAATATATTTACTTAGAAAATTGGTGACGTGTATAATACTTTTTTCAACCGCAGTATATGTGCTGTATGTATAATGTTAATAAAGTGTATATGTGTATTTTCAGTGTGTGACCGTTGAAGAAAATAGCACACATAGACATCCCATATATAAAATGCATGCAACATTTTATACACCAAAATATTATTAGCCAAATCTTAGTGGTTATATCTTGTAGATATGCAGTGTATAATGTCATTGGCCAAGTAAAGCTGGCCATCCATTTTGGACATACTTTATGTCTTTCAGTGCACATAACAGCGCTGCTCCACCAAATTGTGGCAAGATAATCCTGCTCTACACACCAGATATAATACCACCATACGACAGCCAAATAAATTATTGCAGATTTATACCATTACATTCATGAATGGATCCTTCTCTTTTCTTCGTGAATATACAGTACTGTCGTTTACATTGGTTTAACCACCAATGCATTATCACTGGTTAAGCATTTACTTTAGAAATCTTGGATTGTAGATATCATAAGAATTTTGTGGATATCCCTTTCAGTGACTTTTTACAATTGTGACCTCGACACATTCAAAGCAAGGCCCCTTTCACATGTCCTGTAATTTTTTTTTCTTGCAGATAAAACGTACTCATTTCAATCTATGGGCCTTTTCACATGTACTATTCTTTTTGTGGACTAATCATCTGTGAAAAAAAAGGGACATGTCCAAGTTTGGTCTAATTTGCTGAACAAACTTACCTATGCAAGTGGTTGGCTCAGTAAAAGGAAAAAAAGCACATTCCATGAATGCTGGAGGAAGCTTGGGAAACCTTCATCAATTCGTAAAGAAAATGGCTTTAACCAAAAACTGATGAAAATCATCCCAAGAAGAAAAACTGAAATGTGAATTTCGACCTTACCTTTCGAGCTTATTCAAATAGTTAATAAGCTCCAGTAAAAGTGTGACACACTTATGATAAATGACTTGAGGCGGCTCCTGGGTGTGAAAACACTATCATTAAGGTCTAGAGCAAAAGAAAGGAGTAGACAGGAAAGGCAATTTTTCAGAGATTAAAAAAACTGTAACTGACTGTCTGTCTAATCTCCTATTTCTACATCCCAGGACAACTAGATCAACAAAAAATATATCCTCTCATATAATAAATAGGGTTGTGTGAAAGTGCTCGGATATGGCATTATCAGTGTACGCTTGAGTCCTAACAGAGTATCTTCGGCATGCTCACAAGGGATTGCCTGACAAACAGGCAATCCCTGCATGTGTTGAGGCTGTCTAACAGCCGCGAGACATGCAGCAGCCGAGGTGACACGAACATATTCGGTAAGGACTCGAGCGTGTTCGGATAACGCCTTATCCGAGCACATTCGCGCAACACTAATAAACTCATATTGAAAAATGAATTACACTTCAAACTACTAAATAAACCCAAAAAGCTCAGGTTCATGTGTATATTAAAAACCTGGGGCAAAAGAAGTGAACACAAAAAAATCTTAAAATAATTCCAGTTTATTAGGTAAGTCAAAAATATTCCCCCACGCCCCCTGAAGAAGCAGGATGAAACACGCGTCGAGATGGAGGGACACTGGACCTGGCTTCACTGTGCGACAAAGACACTTACTTATTTAAAGTTTTTAAAGTTATCTAAGGTATCTAAGGCTACCACTTATGTAAATTTGATGATTCAGATCACAAATGCAAACACTTGACTATTGTACTATATAAAATAAGAGTGCTTGTTTGGGAATATTTACCCTATTGCTATACTATTATGCCTTTTTTGTCATACAAGCTATAAGCAGGTCTATTTTATCTGTCCCTCTTTTTGTGAGACATCCATGTTTTATGAATACCTTATGCGGGGGCATTTATGCATATAGCATTTATGCATACTTTATCGAAGTGCCATAATTTAGCAAAGTGCCCTGGCAGTTAGAAAATGGCATTGCTAATATTCATCTTTCTTCTCTTCTTACAGGTATATATTTTTCACTGCTTGTGTGATCTGTCCTGAAAACTGCCTTGTATCTCCATGCAATGCTCTGCAGCCTATCAATTTCTGGTATATATTTTTCACTGCTTGTGTGATCTGTCCTGAAAACTGCCTTGTATCTCCATGCAATGCTCTGCAGCCTATCAATTTCTGGTATATATTTTTCACTGCTTGTGTGATCTGTCCTGAAAATTGCCTTGTATCTCCATGCAATGCTCTGCAGCCTATCAATTTCTGGTATATATTTTTCACTGCTTGTGTGATCTGTCCTGAAAACTGCCTTGTATCTCCATGCAATGCTCTGCAGCCTATCAATTTCTGGTATATATTTTTTACTGCTTGTGTGATCTGTCCTGAAAACTGCCTTGTATCTCCATGCAATGCTCTGCAGCCTATCAATTTCTGGTATATATTTTTCATTGCTTGTGTGATCTGTCCTGAAAACTGCCTTGTATCTCCATGCAATGCTCTGCAGCCTATCAATTTCTGGTATATATTTTTCACTGCTTGTGTGATCTGTCCTGAAAACTGCCTTGTATCTCCATGCAATGCTCTGCAGCCTATCAATTTCTGGTATATATTTTTCACTGCTTGTGTGATCTGTCCTGAAAACTGCCTTGTATCTCCATGCAATGCTCTGCAGCCTATCAATTTCTGGTATATATTTTTTCACTCCTCTACCTTTTTTATTCCATGATACTTAAAGGTCATCACACTTACTTTAAGAGTTTATGATCCATGCCGAGTTTGCTAGTCTGTTTTTTTTTTTTTTTCCCTGCACTTTATGGTCTCCTGTTGTCTTTTAAGCTAGTGATTGATTGTTAATGAGTTAAATCTGTGCAGATCTAAGCAGATACGTCCCTATATATTGAGACTTAGTTAAGGGGCAGCATTTATGCGGGGGCATTTATGCATATAGCATTTATGCATACTTTATTGAAGTGCCATAATTTAGCAAAGTGCCCTGGCAGTTAGAAAATGGCAGTTGGACAGGGCAGGAGACAGGTAAGACATGCAAGACAAACCAACAAACTTGCTTCCAGGTCATCTTTTTGGCAAACAGTATTCACCATTTGTATCTGTGCCATTTATTTTCTGGTTGCTACAATCATCCACATTCACCGTTCTCCCACAAATGCGGCACACTTCATCCATATTAATACCTCACTCCTCTCTTCTCCTATGTACAGTTGTCATGCTCTCTTCACAATGTTATACCACGCAGATCCATTCATTCCCACCATACAACGCAGGAAACGCTCTCACAAATCACTCAATCATCTGCTCACTCTCTGTATCTTCCTTCTATTAGTCGCAGGTGATATTTCTCCTAATCCAGGACCTTCCAGTAATAATAACACTAACTCTTTCCCTGTTACATTCAGAAACCCTGCTAATCTCATTAATATTCCCTGCATATCTTCTGTCTCATTCAACTATGCCCTTTGGAATGCACGCTCAGCTTGTAATAAACTCTCTTACATCCATGACTTTTTCCTCTCTAATTCCCTCAACCTTCTGGCTCTCACTGAAACCTGGATCCAGCAGTCGGACACCACCGCCGCTGCAGCTCTCTCCTATGGTGGCCTACACTTTTCTCATACTCCGAGACCTGACAACAGATCAGGTGGAGGTGTTGGTCTGCTTCTTTCAACAAAATGTACTTTTCAGGTTATCCCCCCTGTACCCTCCCTTATCTTCCCGTCCTTTGAGGCCCACACCGTCAGACTCTACCGGCCCTTCTCCCTGCGAGTGGCGGTTGTCTATCGCCCCCCAGGTCCCCCCCCGTCAATTCCTGGATCACTTTGCTGCCTGGCTTACAAATTTTCTATCCTGCGACATCCCCACGATAATCATGGGAGACTTTAACATCCCAATTGGCAATCCTCTTTCCCCATCTGCCACGCATCTTTTATCATTAACCTCCTCCTTCGGCCTTTCACAGCTTGCTAATTCTCCTACACATGAGGACGGGAACACATTGGACCTGATCTTCTCCCGGCTTTGCTCAGTACATGACTTTACTAACTCTCCCCTTCCACTCTCTGACCATAATCTTCTTTCATTCTCTGTCAAGAACTGTGACTCTACTCAAGACACTCCCACCGTCCACACTTATAGAAATTTACGCGCCATTAACACCCAGAAATTTATAAAAAGGTTGCAATCATCATTGGCCCCAATCTCCTCCCTCTCATGTCCCGACTCTGCATTGAAGCATTATAACAAAATAATGCTATGCGCCCTGGATGAAGCCGCACCTTCTACACAAAGAACAATTCGGCATAGACGGCGACAACCCTGGCACACGCCTCAAACACGTCTTCTCCAGAGGTACTCCAGGTGCGCTGAACGGCTGTGGAGAAAATCAAATCTGCCCGAAGATTTCCTCCACTATAAATTTATGCTGAAAACATATAACTCTGCCCTTCACCTCTCCAAACAAACCTACTTTAACAACCTCATCATCTCACTTTCCAATAATCCTAAACGACTCTTTGACACGTTTCATTCTCTCCTCAATCAAACAGCACAGGCCCCGACCACCGACCTCAGCGCTGACGATCTGGCTAACTATTTCAAAGAAAAAATTGACCATATCCGACAGGAAATTTTCTCCCAATCCCCAAATGTTATGCATGCTCCCCCCCGCCACATTGTATCTTGCTCATTTTCTGACTTCGAACCAGTCACGGAAGATGAAGTGATCAGGCTCCTTGCATCTTCTCGCCCTACCACCTGCACCAGCGACCCTATTCCCTCACATCTCCTTCAGTCCCTTGCTCCAGCTGTCACCTCTCACCTAACTAAAATTTTCAACCTTTCCCTCTCATCTGGTATCTTTCCCTCTTCTTTTAAACACGCCAGCATACATCCATTACTTAAAAAACCATCCCTCGACCAGAACTGCACGGCCAACTACAGACCTGTTTCCAATCTTCCCTTTATCTCTAAACTCCTGGAACGCCTGGTCCACTCCCGTCTAATCCGCTATCTCTCAGACAACTCTCTTCTTGACCCTTTACAATCTGGTTTCCGCTCTTTACATTCTACTGAAACTGCCCTCACTAAAGTCTCTAATGATCTACTAACAGCTAAATCTAATGGTCACTACTCCCTGCTGATTCTCCTGGATCTCTCTGCAGCATTCGACACTGTGGATCATCAGCTCCTCCTCACTATGCTCCGCACTATTGGCCTCAAGGACACGGTTCTCTCCTGGTTCTCCTCTTATCTCTCTGACCGCTCCTTCTCTGTGTCTTTTGCCGGCTCCTCCTCCTCCCTACTTCCTCTTACTGTCGGGGTTCCTCAAGGATCAGTCCTAGGCCCCCTTCTTTTCTCCTTATACACCGCTCCTATTGGACAAACAATCAGTAGATTCGGTTTTCAGTACCATCTCTATGCTGATGACACCCAATTATACACCTCTGCTCCGGACATCACCCCTGCATTACTACAAAAGACCAGTGATTGTCTTTCTGCTGTGTCTAACATTATGTCCTCCCTCTACCTAAAACTGAATCTGTCAAAAACTGAACTACTCGTCTTTCCTCCCTCCATTAATCTACCTGTGCCCGATATTGCCATCTCCGTTTGTGGCTCAACCATTGCTCCCCAGCTACAAGCCCGCTGTCTTGGGGTCATTTTTGATTCAGATCTTTCTTTCACTCCTCACATCAAATCACTCGCTCGTTCATGTCATCTACATCTCAAAAACATCTCAAGAATCAGGACTTTTCTCACCTTTGACTCGGCAAAAACTCTTACTGTCGCTCTTATTCATTCTCGTCTTGACTATTGCAACGCTCTACTAATCGGTCTCCCTCTTACTAAACTCTCCCCTCTCCAATCCGTCCTGAACGCAGCAGCCAGGATCATATTCCTTGCCAACCGCTACTCAGATGCCTCTTCCCTGTGCCAGTCATTGCATTGGTTGCCCATCCAATATAGAGTTCGTTTTAAACTTATCACGCTTACCCACAAAGAGCTCCATGCTTCAGTACCCCCCTACATCTCCTCCCTTGTCTCAGTCTACCACCCTACACGTGCCCTCCGTTCTGCAAATGACTTGAAACTAAAATCCTCCATAATCCGAACTTCCCACTCCCGTCTCCAAGATTTCTCGCGTGCAGAGCCAATTCTCTGGAATGCACTACCCAGGACAGTTCGATTAATTCCCAATACCCACAGTTTCAAGCGAACCCTAAAAACACATTTCTTTAGACTGGCGTATCACCTAAACACACTCTGTCCATCCCAGCTTTCCCCCATATTAAAATCTTCTTCAACTTCGGGTTCAAACCAACCATGCACATAAAAGCCTCTGTCAGGACTGCACACATACTGGCTGGCGACCAGTCCATGTATTATTATTTATCCTATTCAGTATATCAAGGCTGCATTATACAATATATTTACTTTTTACCTTTTGTGTCTCCCCCACTTCCTCATAGACTGTAAGCTCGCGAGCAGGGCCCTCACTCCTTTCGATATGAGATATGCTTATTCTGTATTGTCTGTATAAGTCCCCCCTAAAATTTGTAAAGTGCTGCGGAATATGTTGGCGCTATAAAAATAAACTATTATTATTATTATTATTATTATTATTATAATTATTTTAAGGATTTTTTGGTTCACTTCTTTTGCCCCAGGTTTTACACATACACATGAACCTGGGATTTTGTGATTTATCCCAGGACAACTGTTGATTTGGCCCCAAACACGCCAGTTAGTAAGTATCAGTACTCCAGTAACAATCAAAACATCTTCAATTGTGATTATAGAAAACAAGACAAATATTGTTTGGTTGTAAATTGTATGATTTCTTACTGCTATGCCACTGGTGCCTACAACATTGCACAAGATGTCAGAAGAAGAAGTATTTACATTTTACTACTGCGTTTGTATAAGACAGGGGAGTGGCACAGATGGATGGGTACTGTGATTTATAGTCTCTAGACTGGTTTTCCCATAGGAAACTGCGAGAAGGGACCTGAAGCCTGAACAGCATGATATGGGCCTCCAGGGCTTTAACCACACACATTAGGAGTGTATGTCAGCCTGTTAACCCCTAGCAGTCCTACTGACTTCATGATTATTTATCTAATGTAGTTAACTATTTCACTGCAAGTTTGTTAAGTGAAAAGTGAACTGGAGTGAGCCTCCTGTTGAGCTGCTATTCTCCAATGTAGTACCGTCATAGCCGCAACTTTGTTTTTTAAAACCAAAGATTAAAAGTTACCTGTAACCTTGGAAAACCTTGGATATAGGGTTGTTGAGGAGAGCCATAGGATTAAATACTTAATTAACCTCAAGACATAGGAGATTGAGAGAAAAGACCCATAAAGCGTATTATTTCACCTTACATAAGCTTGTTTAGATCAAAAGATGGCTGCCATTTCCTGTTTCATCACACCATGCTCTGTTATGCAAGATGGCAACTGGACCTATGACTACATCCTGTTGTACATGTGGCAAAGGTGGAGACTTTATTTATGACTACATCCTGTCGTACAAGGAAGTTCCAACAGGAAGCTGCATTCTATAGAAGGACTAACCAATCACAGAGCGACACATCGCTTGGAGACACCCACCCTGATGACCTCATGGACCAATCCACCCTGATGATCTCATGGATCATGCCCCCTGATGACCTCATGGATCACGCCCCCTGATGACCGCATGGACCAACCCACCCTGATGACCTCATGGATCTGCCCATGGACTAACCAATCAATACATCTGGTTACTCACATTCTGGGGCTAACCGAGAGCATATACAGAGTTTATATAAATCTATGTTGGAGTTGAATAAAGGACTCTTGGAGCTATGCCATAGCTGATCAAGGAGAGCTTACATCCGACTGTGTGTGTCTGATGTTATTCTTTCGTGCATGCACTTGATCATATTCATTAGGCCAGGAGCAGGCAATTAGTGAACATATCAAAATGTTCACCCTAACAGGGTTACTCTGCAGTTAAATAGCGTTTCAATGCTGGCTGGCCACCTTAATGAAAGTGCAGTTATTGGGAGGAAATAAACTTATTTCCTTCTGGAAGCCACAGGCTCTAGTCATTTAGGTGCAGGAAGCGATTACAGTCACTATACCGTGAGCAGTGCCGTCAACTGTAAGGTGATGCACTGCAAAACCAGCTGTCAATCAAAGTGTTTTGGCATGCTCTCAGGATGCAATAAGTTCATTTACTCCTATATCTGCAGATAAATAGCATTTTCCAAGGTGACAGGTTCTTTTTAAAAGGAACCTGACAGCTGATACATACTGCCCAATCTATGGGCAGTATGTATCAGACACCAACTGCATAATTTCAGCCATGTATCGTTAATTCTGAAACACTTTCATTTCATTTCAGAGAAAAACATAGTTTTATAGCTGCCGGGGACCGATCCATACAGGAGACTAGCATTTCAAAGTTAAACATATATGGCTGAAATAATCCATGGATCGGGCAGCATGTATCAGATGTCAGGTTCCATTTAAACTCTCTTCCTCTCTGGAACTGTATATCTTTTATAAACTAATCAACAGTTATACAGAATTGTATAAATATTACTTTTTAATTTTTGATTTTAGGACCAGCAACAGGTTAGCTGTTTGGGAAGTGAAAAAGCAACGTCTTCTTAAAAAGCCATGCAAAATTAATCCTTTTCTGGGAAGAGCTGTTTCAGGTTTCCGGTTGATTTGGGTTCCTAGAATCAATACATTATACTGTAGCTATAGAACACAATTGACAAGCTGGAGATGTGTGGCTCTCAATCGGTCAGCAGTGGAGTAACAAGAGTAACTATTCTATACTAACTCCACTTTTTTGCAACTTGTTTGTTGCAGTCGTGGTGCCATAGGGCTTGTAATGAAACCCCATTCACCTGATTTCATTGCGATGCAGCAGCTGCACAGAGTAATGTTTGGATGTGCAACTTGTGTCACAAAGTCGCAGTGTAGCCCCAGCTAAAAGCGACACTTTCTCATTCAGGCCGTTGCTAAAGTCCTGTGGAAAAGTATGTTTCTTTACTCCTACAGGTTTAGTGCAGTCCGCTAGTAGGCACGTGATCAGCTCCAGGGAAGTAAAGAGACCTGTGAAGACTGAGAAACATTAGAACTAGTGAGGTGGAGGATGGGTACATTGAGTATGATTTCTTTTTCTATTTTTTAAAATTCCAAGCTGTTTAAAAAATAAAAATATTTAACTGGATAACCATTTCTGGTCGATAACAGAATGGAGCTAAATTGCTGATTGGTATAAAATACACTAGCAGAATTTTGAACAAGTATTGAAAGCAGCTATGTACATTAAAACAAGAAGAATTACATTAAAACCAATGTAAAATCAATGTAAAATAGTTATGGAAAGTTGCCAACATGAAATCCTCTCTATAACGAGCTTTGTAAAGATGACAAGGTATCCCCTATAAAGTATTCCATGAACCTGAACGACATTGTCTTTTTTTAACCAAGAAGCCTTATTTTATATGTGTATAATGTATTATTTGACCATATCATTTTTGATCTCTTGAACACATGTCCAGACAGTTTGTGACAGTGTACCAACATGTGACCTGTACACATGGCCCTGACCTGCACACCCTTCCCAGACTTCCAGAGGCAATGTAATGTAGAAGTGGCTGTGTGCGTCTGACAATTTAGCTGCATGTCTATGGGCTATTATATTTCACAAAGCCTGCTGTATTTTATTACATGAAGAACTTGACAAATAGTATGATGGTTCCAGCAAAAAGTTTGCTCCAAAAAAGGTGTTATTATACACGAGTCTGAGATTATAGGTACAGATATTGTATAGTGACTTATTATGGTGCCTTGATCTTTTTTCACATGCATTGAGGTGTATCACTCATAGGATTAGATGGAAAAACTTCTGGATTTATGACATAATAAAACAATAAACAATTTTTGTGCTCTTCAACCGTCTCGATGTGAAGAGGGATAAAACAATCTCTTTTCCATTTACAAAATTATTTATTAATCCTGATGTAAATAATTTGCATATAATAATCAATTAAAATTCCACATGGAGTCTAAATCATAAAATAGTGATTAGAGTTTCCCCTAGAAGGGCTTATTCCCGGGAATGATCTCTTATACGATAAGAGCAGGATCACCCGAGCATTTTATTCTGATCAGACTTTGATCAATTTTTAGAGTTTGATCAGAGTGGCATCAGATTTTCACTGATGTAGAGAAAAAAAAGGATCTCCACCTTCTCCATTTTGTCAGTCCGTGAAAATCGGACCGCACTTTTTTTCACAGATCCATAGACTTGCAATGCTGATTTTGATCTGACAGTCAGATCAAAATCGGACAGGTCTCCCATTTATTCTGCACACCATTCAAAGCCAGACTATATTTTATATACACATTCTCATTCTCACCTATGTCCCTATTCACGTAATATATTTTCTTCCCATTTCTTCTCATATTCTGACATCATTTGCAAATAAAAACAAAAAAAGGTACCTTTAAGACACAAATATTTCAAGTCCAAACGTTTAGATGGGGATTTAAAGGTAAATTGGAAGATTAATTTTTTTTTTACCACACTTTTTTTTGTTCATTCACAATGAATGGGCTAAAGTGGTCTATGATTGGTCATTCCAGGTCACATGATTATGTTTTTGTTAAGTAACTAACTGATACAGGAAACAAAACAGATATAAGATGTTATATTTTCTGATGAGTCAAGTAAATATGTACACTCCCTGACAGAAGTTATGTCGCTTGTCCATGTTATGTAAATAAAGCTTATAACCTGACGTTAAATTCATCCATTGGTTTTATAAATTACTCTTTTGAAAGCTGAAACCCTCCCAAATTTGGTTTAGGTTAAGAATATAAATTGGCATCAATGCTGAAATATTGATCATTTAATGAACACAGAATGGTCAGATTTTGGCAAGACAAAAGTTTTGTCGCCTGGTCATATAATGCACCCAATTCCTAGTTTACATCCTCACCAGTGCTCAGTAAATGATGGGTTAATTAGTGGGTGTGTATAAAAATAAACCCAGCACCCCAGACCTTCACTTTAACTGCAACTTGAGCTCTGACAACATGCCAAAAATCCACCCTGCGACCAAAGCCTTGATTATCAAGAGGCTGAAGACCAGATCCACTGCAGAGGTGGCTGGCACCTTTAATGTGTCTTAGCTTCAAGTACAAAGAATTAACCACTTCGCGCCAGAGCCTGTTTTTGCCTTCGTGACCGGGCCAATTTTTTCAATTCTGACCACTGCCAGTTTATGAAGTAATTACCCTGGAACGCTTCAACGTATTCCCCTGATTCTGAGATTGTTTTTTCGTGACATATTGTACTTCATGATAGTGGTAAAATTTCTTCGATATCACTTGCGTTTATTTGTGAAAAAATCGGAAATTTGGCGAAAATTTTGAAAATTTTGCAATTTTAAAACTTTGAATTTTCATGCCCTTAAATCAGAGAGATATGTCACACAAAGTAGTTAATAAATAACATTTCCCACATGTCTACTTTACATCAGCACAATTTTGGAACCCAAATTTTTTTTTATTAGGGAGCTATAAGGGTTAAAAGTTAACCAGCGATTTCTCATTTTTCCAACAAAATTTACAAAAACATTTTTTTAGGGACCACATCATATTTGAAGTCACTTTGAGGGGTCTTTATGACAGAAAATACCCAAAAGTGACACCATTCTAAAAACTGCACCCCTCAAGGTGCTCAAAACCACATTCAAGAACTTTATTAACCCTTCAGGTGCTTCACAGGAATTTTTGGAACGTGGAAGAAAAAAATTAACATTTAACTTTTTTCACAAAAATGTTACTTTAGACCCAATTTTTTTATTTTCACAGGGCTAACATGAAAAAATGGACCCCAAATTTTTTTGTGCAATTTCTCTTGAGCGTGCTGATACCCCATATGTGAGGGAAAACCACTGTTTGGGCGCACGGCAGGGTTCGGAAGGGAAGGAGCGCCATTAGACTTTTTGAATGTAAAATTTGTCTGAATAATTAGCGGACGCCATGTTGCGTTTGGAGAGCTCCTGATGTGCCTAAACAGTGGAAACCCCCCACAAGTGACACCAGTTTGGAAACTAGACCCCTTAGGGAACTTATCTAGATGTGTGGTGAGCACCTTGAACCCCAAGGTGCTTCACAGAAGTTTATAATATTGAGCTGTAAAAATAAAATTTTCACATTTTTCCCACAAAACCGTTTTTCATCCCTTAATTTTGCATTATCATAAGGGTAATAGGATAAATTGCACCATGAAATTTGTTATGCAATTTCTCCTGAACATGCTGATACCCCATATGTGGAGGCAAATTACTGTTTGGGCACATGGCAGGCTTTGAAAGGGAAGGAGCGCCATTTGACTTTTTGAATGTAAAATTTGTTTGAATAATTAGCGGACGCCATGTCACATTTGGGGAGCCCCTAATGTGCCTAAACAGTGGAAACCCCCCACAAGTGCCACCATTTTGGAAACTAGACCCCTTAGGGAACTTATCTAGATGTGTGGTGAGCACCTTGCACCCCCAGCTGCTTCACAGAAGTTTATAATATTGAGCCGTAAAAATAAAATTTTCACATTTTTCCCTCAAAAAATGTTTTTCATTCCCTAATTCTGTATTATCATAAGGGTAACAGGATAAATTGCACCATGAAATTTGTTGTGCAATTTCTCCTGAACACGCCGATACCCCATATGTGGAGGCAAATTACTGTTTGGGCACATGGCAGGGTTTGAAATGGAAGGAGCGCCATTTGACTTTTTGAATGTAAAATTTGTTTGAATAATTAGCGGACGCCATGTCACATTTGGGGAGCCCCTAATGTGCCTAAACAGCGGAAACCCCCCACAAGTGCCACCATTTTGGAAACTAGACCCCTAGGGAACTTATCTAGATGTGTGGTGAGCACCTTGCACCCCCAGCTGCTTCACAGAAGTTTATAATATTGAGCCGTAAAAATAAAATTTTCACATTTTTCCCTCAAAAAATGTTTTTCATTCCCTAATTTTGCATTATCATAAGGGTAACAGGATAAATTGCACCATGAAATTTGTTGTACAATTTCTCCTGAGTACGCCGATACCCCATATGTGGGGGAAAACCACTGCTTTGGTGTACGGCAGGGTTCGGAAGAGAAAGAAGTGCTATGTTGGCTGGGATAGGCAGCAGACACCATGTCACATTTGAAGAGTCGCTGACATGCCAAAACAGCAGAAACCCCCACAAGTGACCCCATTTTGTAAACTACACCTCTCAAGGAATTCATCTAGGGAAGTAGTGAGCATTTTTTAATTTTTAAATTTATACCATTGGGCAGTGAAAAAAGCATAATTATATTTTTACCACAAAAAAATGTTTTACCCTCAGATTTTACATTTTCACACAGGGCAATGGGTAAAAATGGTGCCGAAATGTGTCACACAATTTCTTCTAAAAGTGTCAATACCCCATATGTGGCTGTATCGTACCACTTAGCCATACGGTGAGATTTGAGGGGGAAGGAGCGCTATTTGACAATTGGAGAACAAATTATTGTAGAATAGGCATTTGGATTTGGGAGCACAAAATTTTCTGAATTTCTTTTGGGGGGCAAGGACCATTTTGCTTTTCCAGAGCCTTTCTGCTACCAGTAACTTGGAAGTCCCTTATATTTTTAACAGATGATGGACCTGAGTGGGGACTAGCTTTTTTTGAGGACTGAGTTGAAGCTTTTATTGGGAACATTTTACGTAACATTTATCCGGTGCTCTAGGCTGAGCACTTACATCGGGGTTTCCATCTAATTTTCCAAGTGATGTAATTCAGATGAAACCCCTGCAGGATCCATTCACTGTAATGAGGCAGCAGAGTTACTCTGGACTCCGTCTGGCCTCTGTTTAGTGGTGTCCTTTTTTTCAGAAGTGCACAAAACTGTGGCCAACCGCACTTTTATGCACGCCTAAAACAAATGACACCGTGGGATCCCAGGCTAGACGGCATCCACAGTGGCCTATATCTGCCTCATTACAGGGAATCTTCCATCATGGGTTCTGGCTGAATCACGTATTTCAGAGATTTACACGGAAACTCTGGTGTAAGTGCTCAGCGCAGAGCACAGGATAAATGTGAGCAGAGCCTTACTGGGATCTTTGGGAGACATAATAAACAAATCAGTAGCAGGTGAATAATATTTGTTTTATTTATTTTTTATGCTGTTCCTAGTGTGATATAACTGATTAGATTGCTTTATTCTTCGGGTCGGTGCGATTACAGAGATACCAGATTTATATCGGGTTTTTATGACTGACAGCTGTCACACACTAAAATACGCTTTTTTTGCAAAATCTAGTTTTTGCATCACCATATTTTGAGAGCTATAATTTTTCCATATTTCGGCCGATAGAGTCATGTGACGGCTTTTTTTTTGCGGGACGAGTTGAAATTTTTATTGGAACCATTTTTGGGCACGTGACATTTTTTGATCGCTTTCTATTCTGTTTTTTGGGAGGTAAAGTTAACAAAAACAAACACTTCAGGAATTGTTTTTTGAGTTTTTTTTTATGCCGTTCTGCGTGTGGTAAAATTGATCAGGCAGCGTTATTCTTCGGGTCAGTACGTTTACAGCGATACTACACTTACTGTATTTTTTTTATGTTTTGGCGCTTTTACACAATAAAACAATTTTATAGAAAAAAAAATATATTTTTTGCATTGCTTTATTCTGAGCGCTATAACTTTTTTATTTTTTGGCTGATGGAGCTGTATGGCAGCTTTTTTTTGCGGAACAAGATGACGTTTTCAGTGGTACCATTTTTATTTCTATTCTGCTTTTTGATCGCATTTTTTTCCACTTTTTGTTTGGCGATATGATGAAAAAGCATATTTTTTTGCTCCGTTTTTTATTTATTTTTATTACGGTGTGCACAGAAGGAGTTAATTAGTGTGACAGTTTTATAGCTCGGGTTGTTTCGGACGCGGCGATACCAAATATGTGTACTTTTTTGGTTTTGTAATAATTTACGGATTTATTGGTTTAATATTTTATTTATTTATTTTTATTTATTTTGTGATTTTTTTTTTATAGTTTAAAAACTTTTTTTTTACTTTTTTTTACATTTTTACTTAGTCCCTGTATGGGACATTAATTTTTATTTTTCTGATCACTGATCTCATGTAATGTAATACACATATATTACATTATATGAGATCTTCACTGACTGTTTCAGTCAGAGTCTCCTGTCTGGTATCAGCTACATACAGGCTGAAGCCAGACAGGAAGGACACCATATATGGCAGAGCTGGAAGCGGTCATGTGACCTCCAGCTGCCATAGCAACCCCAGGTCCTCAAACGAAACGGAGGTCTTCGGAGGTAAGTAAGACGACCCCCTCTCTTCCTGCTGTCTCCTATATGCCGCGATCACTATAGATCACAGCATATAGCAGACAGCAAAGGGTTAACATCACTGGGACCTGATCTAATCAGGTCCCGATGATGTACCCTGTCAGAGCTAACGCTCTGCACCGGAATCGCAGTGCTTGCAGGACCCTGGGGGTCCTGAGCACTGCGAGACCACCCATCGTTTTTAAACGTCGGCACTGCACAGAGCCCGGCAAGCGCCGACGTTTATCTACAGTGGGCGGTCGGGAACCGGTTAAAAAAACATTTGAAGAGACTGGAGATGTGTTTGACAAGCCCAGGTCCAGCAGACCCGGCAAGACAACTGCTCAGGAGGAACGTTTGTTGGTTAGAAAATCCAAAGCAAGCCCCTCTTCCACTGCAGCAGGGCTTCAACAGGCCTGGTCACCTCAAGTCCCTGTGTCAACTAGAACAGTTTGTAGGATTCTGTCTCGAAATGGCCTCCATGGTCGAATCAGTGCCCAGAAGCCAACACTAAACAAAAGGCAAATAAAAAGCATTTGCAAAGTCCCACAGCCTGCTAAACAGATGGACGCTCGAAAAGTGGCAGAAGGTGGATTTCTCTGATGAATCTTCAGTAGAATTACACCACAGCCGCTGCAAATACTGCAGGAGACCTACTGGAGCCCGTATGGATCCAAAATACACCCAGAAAACAGTTACATTTGGTGGTGGAAAGATCATGGTCTGGGGTTACATTCATTATGGGGGTGTGCGAAACATTTGCAAGGTGAAAGGCAATATGAATAGCCTAAAATATCAAGAAGTATTAGCTATCTCTTACATTCCAAATCATAAAAGGGGTCAAATTCTGCAGCAGGACGGTGCTCCATCTCATACATCCATCTCTACAACAAAGTTCCTCCAGGCAAAAAAGATCAAGGTGCTCAAGGACTGGCCAGCCCAGTCACCAGACATGAACATCATTCAGCATGTTTGGGGTAGGATGAAAGAGGAAGCTTGGAAGACAAAACCAAAGAATCTAGATGAACTCTGGGAGGCATGTAAGACGGCATTCTTTGCTATTCCTGATGACTTCATTAATAAATTGTATGAATCATTGTTGAACCGCATGGATGCAGTCCTTCAAGCTCATAGAAGTCACGCAAAATATTAAATATGACTCTAATAGCACCACAACTTCATTCACCAATGTTATGCAACATATATTTGTATTTTAAGATAATTATTTGTTTGAATATCACATTACTTTCTGTGGGCGACAAAACTTTTGTCTTGCCAAAATCTGACCATTCTGTGTTCATGAAATGATCAAAATTTCAGCATTGATGCCAAATTATTTTCTTAACCCAAACCAAATTTGGGAGGGTTTCAGCTTTCAAAAGAGTAATTTATAAAACCAATGGATGAATTTAACGTCAGGTTATAAGCTTTTATTTACATAACATGGACAAGCGACATAACTTCTGTCAGGGACTGTATCACCATCTTTTAGAAAATAAGTTACCAGTTTTTTAATAATAAAAAACACAACACTTCTTTAGCATCAAGTGATATTCATGTTTACTAGTTATTATAAGTATGCATATAAATATATATGAAATGTTTACATTTATACTTATTATTGTGATGTAAGACGCTATGCCCTAGAAGATGCCATTCCAGGCTAAACTCGATATGGGCATTTTATATGTTGGACTCTACCTGGACTTTTCATTACTATATGCAAATTATTTGTGCATGTGCGTAGAGATGAGCGAACCTTTCAAGCTTCTGTTCGAATCGGCAAACTTCCTGATGTTCTTCGAACAGTTCGTCACCATATCCGAATCCAATAGAATTCAATGGGAGGCAAAAGAAAACGTATAGACAACACCTTCAGGGGGGGCCCAAAAGCTGCCAAAACAGTTCAGTTTAAGGGCAGACACCAGGAAAAGTGGCATCCCTTGACCCAGAGTACAAATAGTATAATTGCTCAGCATGGATGCATGGGACAGGGCTTGGACCAGCATTTCTAGCTTAAACATTGATCAGTAAGAGGTGGATGAGTGACAGGTGTAGGTCTGATGCTCTGAGAGCACTGCCAAATTCAGGCAACACACATGAAGGAGACCCAACTTGGAGTCCAAACATTTCCAAAAATTAGGGGCAGACACCAGGAAAAGTGGCATCAATTGACCCACAGTAGAAATGTTATAATGGCACAGCAGCAGTCAGCCATGGGCCATGCATGAGACAGGGTATGGGCTAGCATTTACAGCTTTGAATTTAAGTTCAAATTAAGATGAGGTGGGTGAGGGACCACTGTAGGCCTGCTGTGCTGGGAGCCCTGATACCTCATGCAACAGCTCAAACTGCTTTTCTGCTCAGCCACACTCAGGTGGCACAAACATCAGCTTTGGAGACTACTATTTTTTAGAAAAATTTAAGGATAGTAACACAGATAGTTGACTGAAAGTAATTGCAGGCCTGCCAGTCTGTAGCCCTACTGCTACAGGCAACACACATCAAGGAGACCCAACTTGGAGTCCAAATATTTCCAAAAATTAGGGGCAGACACCACTAAAGTGGCATCAATTTGCCCAGAGTAGTAATAGTATAATGGGGCTCTGACACCCCTTCCACTACAGGCAACCCACCAGATGGAGACCCAACTTGGAGACTTCATGTTTCAAAAAATTATTGCTACACACCACCAAAGTGGCATCAATTTCCCCAGAGTAGAAATAGCATAATGGAGCCCTGACACCCCTTCTACTACAGGCAACCCACCAGATAGAGACCCAACTTGGAGTCTCCACATTTCAAAAAATTGTTAGTAACAGCAATCACATAAGCCACGATAAAGGTGTCACAGACTGCAATAATGCGAGATCAATGCATTATACTATAAACTACACAATCGCCTAGTATGCCCAGGCTGCAACTGGGGTGCAAAAGTCATTGGCGATCCATGACATATTCATCTTCATGAAAGTTAGGTGGTCTACACTTTCAGGGGAAAGCTGGATGCGCTTATCTGTCAGGACACAACCAGCAGCACTGAAGAAACGTTCAGAGAGAATGCTGGCATGACAAAACCTCCAAGGCGTGACAGGCAAGCTCAAGCCACTCTTCCATTTTTGAAGACCAAAATGCAAAAGGGTCCAAACTCCCCCTGATGGCATTGATATTGAGCTTTAAATACTCCTGCACCATCCTCTCCAGTCATGCACTATGTGTCAGACTTGTACTCTTTTGTGCTGGTGCACGGGCTGTTCTAAAAAATGTGTGAAATGACTCACAGAAACTGCTTCTGCCATTTACACTGCTGCTGCTAATGTTTTTGCGTTGATGACTCGAAGTTCCTGGGGTTGGAAATCTAGAACTGCGATGCACACTGTGTGCCTCATTGCTGTCTTGGAGAAAACCACTCTTAAAATTGCCTACAAGCGTGTTTCGATACTCCAGCATGCTCGCGTCCCTTTTCAGAGGAGAAAGCATCTGGCAAAATTTACTCTTGTACCGTGAATCTAAGAGTGGAAACCCAGAGGTCAGCACTATTTCTAATTCTAGCAATACGGGCATCATGTTGCAGATAGTGCAGCAAGAATGCGCTCATGTGTCAGGCGCTTCCATGAGGTCTAAGTTCATGGTGTGTTGGTGGCAGGGTAACACTCAAGCTTGCTTCCTCTTTCCCCTCCCCGCCAACCACGGACAACAGAGAATGGATACTCCAGCATGCTCGCGTCCCTTTTCAGAGGAGAAAGCATCTGGCAAAATTTACTCTTGTACCGTGAATCTAAGAGTGGAAACCCAGAGGTCAGCACTATTTCTAATTCTAGCAATACGGGCATCATGTTGCAGATAGTGCAGCAAGAATGCGCTCATGTGTCAGGCGCTTCCATGAGGTCTAAGTTCATGGTGTGTTGGTGGCAGGGTAACACTCAAGCTTGCTTCCTCTTTCCCCTCCCCGCCAACCACGGACAACAGAGAATGGATCATTATCCTTTTCATCTCCTGACTGTTGCGCACCCATCACCTCTTCCTCCTCGTCCTCCTCCATTTGTTCCTTGGCTCCTGCACCTTCACTAACAGTTTTTCTGGTACCATGAGCCCCCATCGATTGCTTCAATCCACTCTCCCTTGTTACCCGCCTGTGCGACGACAGTCCGGAACTTAGAGATTATTATCCCTTCTGTATCCTCCTCTGCTTCCTCCTCTTCCTCTGGGACCACCACCACCTCCCGCAGACTATTCAAAGTGTGCTGCAGCATGTAGATGACCGGAATAGTGATGCTGATGATGGCATCGTCAGCGCTAACCATCTTATTAGCTATTTTGAAACTGTGCAGAAGGGTGAAGAGGTCATTCATCTGTGCCCTCTCCGCATGCATGATTTGCACCACATTCATACTGCGTTGGTCCAGGCTATGCAAAATACCATACTGCACCAGGGCTCGTTGCTGCTACCACAGTTGCTGCTACATGTACAGAGTGGAATTCCACCATGTCGGAACATTGCATATCAACCGGTTAACTGGTAGGCCGGAAAACCTCTGTATTGATGCAAGTCGATGACCCGCGGGGTGCAAACGGCGGAAGTGAGCACACAGCGACCAGGCTTTCTGCCGCAGAACATCCAGGCCGGGATAATGGGGGAGAAATTGCTGTACCACCAGGTTGAGGACATGAGCCATGCTAGGCACATGTGTGAGGTTGCCCCGGTGTAGGGCTGCCACCAGGTTCACACCGTTATTGCACACGGCCTTCCCTGGCTCCAGGTTCAGTGGAGACAGCCATTGCTCAAACTGGGCCTAGATAGCTGTCCACAACTCTTGAGCTGTATGACTGCGATCTCCAAGGCATATTAATTTAAACAATGCCTGATTGCGGTAGCCCTGGCTGTGCAGTACGGAGGTGGGGGAGTGGGGGAGATTCTCTCTGCACTGTTGTAACACATGTCTCATTAAGGTAGAGGTTGACGGCGCAGGTAGAGTCCCTATAGGTGGTGGAGAAGGCACCAGTAGTGGAGGAAGTGATAGATACAGAGTTTTGTTCTGCAAGCCTTGGGGATTCCAAGACTTGTGGAGCAGGCCCTTCCCCGCCTGCCCCCACAGCCATCAGACTCACCCAGTGCCCAGTCATCGAGATGTAATGCCCCTGGCAATACTTTCTCATCCAGGTGTCAGTTGTGAAATGTACCTTGGCAGATATAGATTTTTTCAAGGAACAGGTGATGTTGTCTGTAACATGCTGGTGTAGTGCAGGCACAGTTTTCTTAGAGAAGTAATGGCCACTGGGCAACTGGTACTGGGGGACTGCGACTGCCATCAGCTTTCAAAAACCGTCTGTATCCACCAGGCGGAAAGGCAGCATTTCCGTGGCCAACAGATTGGAGATGGTGAAGTTCAAGCTCTTAGCTTCGGCATTTATAGGAGGAAACAATATTTTACGTGACAAGAACTGTGGGACCGAGGGCTGGCTGCAGTGCTGAGAGAGGGTGGAGTAGGGTGAACACGACAAACTGCATGTCCACTTCTGTAACAGCTGACGGGCTCTCAATCACCCCGACTGTAGCGGGTAAACAAGTGGAGGTTCTGCGGCCGGAGACCTGTGTGAGAACACTTGCCATGATGACGGAGGAGGAAGAAGCAGCAGATGCGGTTGATGGGGCGGCCCGTGGTTGATAAGGCCCACTAGTCCGCATTTTAGCACAGTGAGATTTCCAGACTAACGCATGTTGATCGTGCATGTGACAGTTCATGCATGTAGTAGTCAAATTATTGGAATTTTTGCCTCCACTGAGTCGTTTTTTACAAAGTTGGCAGATAACGTGAGTTGGGTCATCCTTTACGGTCTCAAAAAAGGCCCAGGCTAGGCAGCCCTTGCCGCCCCTGTGAACTGCAGACTCGCGACCACTGCTGACCACAGCCAGAGTTGCGGCTGAGGATGCAGTGCTTATCGTGGTTGCATCACTCTGTGTCTGTTCGGGAAGATGTAACGTAACCTCCTCATCTTCCTCCTCCTCTATCTCCTCTGCTGAGCTACTCAGCTGCATGCCTCTGGGTTCACACCAAGTGTGATCTACAATCTCATCATCATCCTCTCTGTTCTTCCACTCCTCGTCCTGAGAGTCACCCTCCTCCTCTTCCTGCCCTGACAGCACAGTACAGTTTGCGTGAGCCTCAGGTATCTGAGTCTCATCACGATTTACCTCCACCCCTGTGGGTTAACGTCTGGTGATGAGGGTCTGGTTTCTGCTCGGACCCTACTTCGTCCGGCCCCGGATCCAACTGACAAAAATTTGGGCATCGGTGCAGATGCTTTCCTCCCCTTGAGTCTGTGAATCTTTGGAGCAGGCCTCTGATGCCCATGGAATAGAATGTGTAAATAGCGCTGCAGACTCGCCCATCTGTGGTTCCCCACAGTCAGTTGGCCGGTTGGAGAGTTGTGACATGAGGGGAAACTGTACTGTGTGTGATGTTAAATGGAGGAAGAGGAGGAGAGGCCACTTGATGCAGAGCTTGCCATCCACTGAAGCACATGCTTTTTCTGGCCCCCATCTACAAGGTGTACCACTGTGCAGCTGCCAAAGAAAGGGAGTCAAGTACCCCGTCCAGTAATAGAAGTTGTCAGTTGTCTTTGGATAGGATGAACCGGTGTTTGTTCAGTAGAGCTTTCAGTAACATTACCACCTACAACATGTACACCTTGAACACCAAGCCTATTCCCCCTTCCACAACGACCTCGTTTTTCCCACACATGTTGGATGTATCCTTCCCTTCTTTTAACCAGCTGTTTCACAACCCTAGGCCCAGACCTGTCAGTCACCTGTTTCTAAATTAACAATCAGTATTTATTTGCTGAGATAGCACAAAAGATTTATATGCTGAAATGTGGACTGGTGTGTAGACCACACAATTAGCACAGAGGATTTAGATGCTGAAATGTGGACTGGTGTCTGGACCACACAATTAGCACAAAGGATTTAGATGCTGAAATGTGGACTGCTGGCTGGACCCCAAAATTAGCACAAAGAATTTAGATGCTGAGCTGTGAACTGATGTCTGGACCACACAATTATCAAAAAGGATTTAGATGCTGAAATGTGGACTGGTGTCTGGACCACCCAATTAACACAAAGGATTTAGATGCTGAGATGTGGACTGGTGTCTGGACCACACAATTAGCCCAAAGGATTTAGATACTGAAATGTGTACTGGTGGCGGGACTACACAATTAGCACAAAGGATTGATATGCTGGAAGGTCGATTTGTCCTATCTACAGTTATATGAAAAAGTTTGGGCACCCCTATTAATCTTAAGCTTAATGTTTTCTTAAAATTGGTGTTTTTGCAACAGCTATTTCAGTTTGATATATGTAATAACTGTTGGACACAGTAATGTTTCTGCCTTGAAATGAGGTTTATTGTACTAACAGAAAATGTGCAATCTGCATTCAAACAAAATTTGACAGGTGCATAAGTATGGGCACCCTTATCATTTTCTTGTTTTAAATACTCCTACCTACTTTTTACTGACTTACTAAAGCACTTTTTTGGTTTTGTAACCTCATTGAGCTTTGAACTTCATAGCCAGGTGTATGCAATCATGAGAAAAGCTACTTAAAGTGGCCACTTGCAAGTTGTTCTCCTGTTTGAATCTCCTCTGAAGAGTGGCATCATGGGCTCCTCAAAACAACTGTCAAATGATCTGAAAACAAAGATTATTCAACATAGTTGTTCATGGGAAGGATACAAAAAGCTGTCTCAGAGATTTAACCTGTCAGTTTCCACTGTGAGGAACATAGTAAGGAAATGGAAGAACACAGGGACAGTTCTTGCTAAGGCCAGAAGTGTAATAACATAAAAGGGTCTATTGCAGCCAGTAACCGCTAGACAAGAAGAGATTCTGACAAAATGGAATAAATAAAATGACAATATTTTATTAATGCTAAATATAAAAACAAAAAGCTTTAAAATTAGACAAGGGAAAAGAAAAGAAAAGAAAAAACCTCCAAAAAATTAGGGAATGGACACACCGTAGGTCCGCTGCGTATACAGTATATAGTAAGTAGTGCTAACAGGATCCTATACCTAAGGATGGTGCTCAAACATACAATGACATGTATATGTATTGAAGAATATAATGCTCTAATATAGCACAAGTGTGACAGAAAGAGCCAATTCATTGCATATACTTAGTATAAATGACTCAAACTCTCAAAAGACAGGCAGCAAAAGAACCATATGGGGACCACTAAAACCACTAAGTGCAACTGGTACTGAGAAAGATAAAAGTACCTGAGACAAAGTGGGACAGTGGTGACCAATAGGCATAGAAAAGAGTATAGGAGAAAGGTGAGCTGCAGAGAGAGATGTATGGGGCAGAGAACGCTACTACCTGGTGTATGAAGGAGTCCTGGAACGCAGGAGACCGGAGGTGTCCTCCCTACACCCGACGGACGCCGTTTCGCAGAGTCGCTTCTTTCGGGGCGCCCCGGAAGAAGCGACTCTGCGAAACGGCGTCCGTCGGGTGTAGGGAGGACACCATATGGTTCTTTTGCTGCCTGTCTTTTGAGAGTTTGGGTCATTTATACTAAGTATATGCAATGAATTAGCTCTTTCTGTCACACTTGTGCTATATTAGATCATTATATTCTTCAATACATATACATGTCATTGTATGTTTGAGCACCATCCTTAGGTATAGTATCCTGTTAGCACTACTTACTATATACTGTATACTCAGCGGACCTACGGTGTGTCCATTCCCTAATTTTTTGGAGGTTTTTTCTTTTCTTTTCCCTTGTCTAATTTTAAAGCTTTTTGTTTTTATATTTAGCATTAATAAAATATTGTCATTTTATTTATTCCATTTTGTCAGAATCTCTTCTTGTCTAGCGGTTACTGGCTGCAATAGACCCTTTTATGTTATTACAATTTCTGAAGTTGTCTGACCTCATGTCTTGCGGACCCTTTTTGGATTAATAAGGCCAGAAGTGGCAGGCCAAGAAAAACATCAGAAAGGCAGAGAAGAAGAATGGTGAGATCAGTCAAGGACAATCCTCAGACCACCTCCAGAGAGTTGCAGCATCAACTTGCTGCAGATGGTGTCACTGTGCATCGGTCAACTATACAACGCACTTTGCACAAGGAGAAGCTGTATGGGAGAGTGATGCGAAAGAAGCCGTTTCTGCAGGCACGCCACAAACAGAGTCGGCTGAGGTATGCAAAAGCACATTTGGAGAAGCCAATTTCTTTTTGGAAGAAGGTCCTGTGGACTGATGAAACCAAGATTGAGTTGTTTGGTCATACAAAAAGGCGTTATGCATGGCGGCAAAAAAACACAGCATTCCAAGAAAAACACTTGCTACCCACAGTAAAATTTGGTGGAGGTTCCATCATGCTTTGGGGCTGTGTGGCCAATGCCGGCACCGGGAATCTTGTTAAAGTTGAGGGACGCATGGATTCCACTCAGTATCAGCAGATTCTTGACAATAATGTTCAAGAATCAGTGACAAAGTTGAAGTTACGCAGGGGATGGATCTTTCAGCAAGACAATGATCCAAAACACCGCTCCAAATCTACTCAGGCATTCATGCAGAGGAACAATTACAATGTTCTGGAATGGCCATCCCAGTCTCCAGACCTGAATATCATTGAACATCTGTGGGATCATTTGAAGAGGGCTGTCCATGCTCGGCGACCATCAAACTTAACTGAACTGGAATTGTTTTGTAAAGAGGAATGGTCAAAAATACCTTCATCCAGGATCCAGGAAATCATTAAAAGCTACAGGAAGCGACAGGCTGTTATTTTTGCAAAAGGAGGATCTACTAAATATTAATGTCACTTTTCTGGTGAGGTGCCCATACTTATGCACCTGTCAAATTTTGTTGAATACAGATTGCACATTTTCTGTTAGTACAATAAACCTCATTTCAAGGCAGAAACATTACTGTGTCCAACAGTTATTACATATATCAAACTGAAATAGCTGTTGCAAAAACACCAGTTTTTATAAAACATTAAGCTTAAGATTAATAGGGGTGCCCAAACTTTTTCATATAACTGTATCTAAACTAGCTGACAATAAATTGCCTAGCCTAACTATCTGACTACTTGTAACAGCAGCCTCACTACGCTGTTACACTGACAAAATGGCGCCGTAGCCACATGTCCGCTTCTTATATGGAGACGGACATGTGACTTTGTCAGCCAATGACACAAGCCCTTGTGTCTGGATGTTGTGGTTGGCTTCTGAGCCCTGATTGGCTGCTGGAATCTCTACACATTAAGTTAATTTAGAAAAAAAGAATAACAGTCCGCTGCCCCTCTGACCTCTCCTCACCCCCTCCCCTCATCAAACACGTACTTGGATAGTGGTGCTGATCATATAGCACCACTATCCAAGCCAAAGTCCTAATAAAAGCATTAGTGGAAACTCGATCATTTACCAAACTTTGGCCAAATTTTGCCGATTTTGAGGAAAATGCTTAGGAATCCGAACACGAATCCGAATGTGCAATGTTCATGCCAGATTGGCAAACGTTTTCCGAACAAGTATGCTGATCTCTACTTATTAGTATGCATAAATCCCAATATTTAATCTGCATATATTTCACTATTTTGCATGTATTTTTCTCACTGAACAGTGAAATGACCAAAAGGTTTTTAGGAGACTATTTAAAATTGGCCTTCCAGAATTGACAAGTATTTTTTTGATCACTTCAAAACACTTATAAATCACAACAATTTTATTCCTTTTTCATTTAAATGTATGAAGAAGTTGGAAACCATGGTAGCTGCTGCAATGTGTAGGTTTTGTGAATGCATGTGGACAGAGTAACATACTTTTTTATACATTTATGACTTATTTTTCCTCTATATAAACTACTAACTATAAGAAACCAGCACTTTATACTATTGTGAAATAAACCAGAATATTTCTAAAAACGGATTACTTTTATTTTCTTAGTTACATCACAGCAGGCGGGCTACAATGAGTGGCACAGATGTTGGCAGCTGTCAGATGTGGAGAGGAGAAATTAGGGGATAATCTTAACCTCACTCCTGACCTGTCTTATCAGCTGAAAGGAAGAGAGGTCTACAAAGGGATTGCTTTCCTTAAACCATCTAATTCATATTGCAGCTGTCTTTGGCAGCCATGCAGAAGCCAAATGCATAGAGAAACCCTGGGTTTGCATTCTTCTAGCATGTGACAGTTAATATCTGAGACATGGGGATGTTTGAGACTCAATCTTTTCAAAACTTGTGCTGAACCAGCTGCAGGATCTCAGAAAGTTTTGACCCAAGTGAGGTTCACTCAGGGCAATGGTGATATTACTATTCCACAATAAGAATAAACATTTACATACATGCAAAAATGGTGCAAAATGGTTCTTTAAGGACCTTTTTGCCTAACATTTAACTAAGGAATAGGAATACATTAGGGGTTCTCTATGTAAAATTAATGTCAGTGCTCCTTGACTATGAATGACAGAGTGACCTTTGTGCCCGAGTGCTTGCTCGGGTGGCAAAGTTACAACTTTAGCCTCTGCACAAACTTTAGCCACACTACTGTCCTGTGCATGACTACTTGAAACGATGAGCTACACCTCATCACAAAATCTTCCGCTGCCAAACGATTACAGTTAGTTAACAGTATTTTGCTGTTACATTAATCCTACCAGCTATAAAAATCTTCCATTAAACACCGAAAAGTCGTATCTAAATACAATCACAAGAGAAAACTTAATTTCTTTTCAAATCCATTGTAAGGCAAAACTAGAAAAATAAGTTCAAATGTATCTAACTTAGCAGCAATATATAGCAAGTAATTAATGCAGAAAAAAAAGAATAAGTATATTTGTAAGATTATATGATAAGTATTAGAAGTATTTATAAAAGACAGGAGGGAGGAAGCATTGCAGAGTAGACAGGTTTTACATACTTGTGTGGCACAAGTATTGATCGCGATGCATGGAGCGGCCATGAGTCTCCTGATTTGAACTCAACAAGTTCAATTGCATATTTGAGGCTGTCAAGATAGGCCCTTAGTCAGCCCGTACACTAACCAAGAAATGTGGATGTGTGAAACCGGCCTGATATGTATTGTTGAAAACGGGTTGATGAGGTAATTAAATGGACACTGAACTTTCAGCAAACTTTGCATAAATCAATAGTAAAGGAGAATGTAAGAAATTTTGTAATATATCTTATCAGAGAAATCTGCTTCCTTCCCCACTTATGAGTCACTTCTTCTCCTCCCCCTGCCTGCTGATCTTATCATAGACTCTGAAAAAAAAGCTGTAATCCATCTTGCTTAGAAAAGATGGACCGCAGGCTCATTATGGTGTCAGGTTACGCTTCCTATAGAACTCTGTGGAGATGGGAGAATGCATAAGGAGTAGAGTGAGGAAACAGGCACAGGGAGACATAGAAAGATCATGCTGAGCTTTCTAACAAGTCTTTTACCTCACACCAAATCTGGACTCTCAAACACATAGATTAGTACTGTTGTAAAATGTCCTCCATGCTGCTGCTTCTCTGTGTGCAAAAAATGGAAGAAAACCAGGAATCACTCTCTGTATACTGAATGTTTATGAGAAACATCATTGAAACTATTTATTACTCTATTATATAGTCCCTTTAAAGAGAATTTGTCAGTGGGTTTTTGCTATTTAATCTGAGGGCAGCATGAAGTAGGGGCTGAGTCACTAATTTCAGGGATGTATCATTTATTAGGCTGTGTCCTGTTGTTTCAATACAATGAGTGTTTTATTAGCAGGATATTATCACTACAGCTGCTGATCCAACTCCGCCCCCAGCACTGATTAGCAGCTCACTGTCAATATACAATGTACACAAAAGCTGTAGTGTGGGCAGGGTCAGGGCTTTCTGAGCTCTGCTACATGCTACATCTAGAAGCTCTGATTGTATCACAACTATTGCACCCAGTAGACTTAGTGATACATCATTTGAATCAAAGTCTATTTTCCTACATTATACGGCTTTCAGATGAGGTAGCAAAAATCTGATGACAGATTCCCTTTAAGGTACTTAAACCTGAGATCACTTGATTGCTTGTTTTATATACTGCAATTCAACACTATTGTAGTATATACTGCAAATGATCATCTGCTATGAAGCCCAACCTTGAGCAAACCCCTGGCTGCCATAGCACATCAGCACCATTCAATCATGCCGTGGGGGGCTGGTGTGTTCCCAAAATGGGGTGACACTATGATCAAGCCATTTAATAGCAGTAAATGGAGCGAACCCTTGCCTCTACTGTTACAGCCAGATGCTGTCTGTATTGCACAGCCAGCATTTGATGGTTTGGTTGGGATCACCTCTTGAGCTTGCTCCATACGCTGGCACTAGACGTGTGATGTAACTGTTCCCATACACCTTCAAACGCTCTCAAACACATTCAATGAATAAAAGATAGTTCTCCAGTGCCAGACACATCTGGCAGCAGTTTATCTAGCTGCATAACGAAAGGATCAGGCATTTGAATTTAATGATATAGGGTGGTGTGGGGAGACTCCCCTTCACGTCAGATGGTCAGTCAGTCACATTTTAAATCTGATGTGTATGAGGGCCTTAAGAATCTTGACCCATCAGAGGTTCCTCTGTTACTCCAATCCAGCCCTTAGAACACTGATCACAAGGAATAGGACAAGCAGCAGCAAATTAAGAAAGCTACTACAGCGACCTTGTGGAGGAATTTTGTCTTATGTCAGTATACTGATAAAAAGATTATCCACTACTGAACAACCTCATATTGTAGCCCCAGGGTGCAGCATAAAAAAATCTATACTTACCACGAAGAAAGGTGCCATTCCTCCAATTGTAGCACACTAGTCCCACACTGGTTACAACGACGGATCCTTTTACCTGAAGATCAGGTGACCAGCGGTGAGATTGGAGGAAAAGCTTTGGTCCTGGAAGTAAGTATAGAGTTTATTTATTTCACGTAGCACCCTGGGGCTACAAATATGAGGTTGTCCAGTAGTTGCCAACCCTTTAAACACAGTTATTGTATAAAGAGGAGATCACCAGAGACCAGCTCATTGCAGAAGAACCAGTATAAACTAAACATGGGACCTTTAGAATCATTGGCTTCATGTGTCAACATATCTAATGTCAATATGCTATATAGAATCTTTGTACATTTTAACAAATAGTAGAAGAAGCCAAAGGACATCATTTAATGTACACATTATGCCTAAGGGCTCATTCACACATCACTTTTTTGCATAAGGGTAGTGCTAGCCTATGGGTCTGTTCACATGTCAGATTTTTTTCTTCGGACCGAGTGGTCCATGCAAAATCGCGGAGACATGTCCGATATTGAGCCACGTGTCTGATCAAAATCGGCAAGGCAAGTCTATGGGTAAGTGTAAAACCATCTGACAGTAGTCGGATGCCATCCATGGGCTGTCCTTTTCACTGACTGACAGGAGTCAGTGAAAAAAACTGATAATACTCAGATCCAAACTCTGATGAAAATCTGATGAAAATGTGATAAAACTGACGTCTGAATGAGGCCTTAGAGCAGGGGTTGGGAACCTTTTTGACTGAGAGAGCCATGAACGCCACATATTTTAAAATGTAATTCTGTGAGGGCCATACAATATGTTTAAAACTAAATACAAGTAAATGTGTGCATTTTATGCAAGACCAACACTTTTAAAGTACAATAAGTCTCTGAATTCTTTTTAATATCGTTGTTAAACTGTTGCTAACCAATGATGAATATGTGGCGCCCCGGCGGGTTCTGCATCTCACCCAGAGGTGTGGTATCTCACTCTCAGGTAAGGAGGGAGTGCTGCCCGGGACCCTAAGACCTGCATCCAACACTACACTGCTCCAGACCAGCAGGAAGGGCAAGATGCGTCGCTTCCCTGCTGAGCCCTGTCCCTGGCTGGAGTGAGGGGAACCAAAGTAGGGGGAACCATGTAGTGGGTGTGGGTGGAGGAAAAAGTTCAGGGGAGCTCAGTAAGAAGTGATATAAAAAGAGGGTGGAACATTCTAGAGGGAGTCAGTCAGAGGAGGACAGTGAGAGGAGCAGGAGCTCTGTAGGAGCTCTGCTCAGGAGGAGGGCCTAGCCACAGAGGCCCAAGACTGAAGAGAGAGAGAGAGGAGCAGGAGAAGGGCTCCAGGAACGTGGAAGGGATCCCAGGGGTACGGGCAGTGCTGGAGGCCACCTGTATGCCCGAATCTGCCAGGTGGTGGAGGGATTGAGCCGCAGAGGGGGCCGGCCCCTAACTAGTGAGAATTACAAAGTTCAACTAGGAACCGGAGGCTTCTGTACTTTCAGGGTGCAGTTGCCACATCCGCACTCAAGTCGCCAAAAAGGTAACCACATAGGATCCAGGGAACTCCACGTTGCCCAGAAAGATCCGAGGATACCGGCTTGGGACATTGTTTGGCGAGGCGCAGGGCAAGAAGGGTGAGGGCCAGCGCAGGAAGACGGCTGAGAAGGGCATATAGAACAGGGTCCTGTCAGGCACTCTTGAAACACCTGGGAGTTTGCTGAACCCCTGCCTGGTGAACGCAGCGCGACGTGAGAGGTCGTAATCTGGAAAGTGCAACCCAAGGAACTTAACAACTGTGAGTAAACTCTGAAGACTGCACCCCACTGTCTCTGTCAATTATTACTGCTGCGCCATCACCCCCTGCACCACACGGCACCACGAGTGCTACTTCCATAACCGCAACATCTACACTGTCCTGGAGCTAAGCTCTACCTGTGGAGAGCTAAACCAACTCTGCTGCATTCACACCAGCTCCAGAGGACCTGCTCCGCAGCGGCGGCTCCCTTTAGCTGCATACCACAGGTGGCGTCACGAACTGTATGTAAAAACTATAAATCCCCTGTAAATAACTCCTTTTGATTGACCGCCCTGGGTCACGGAACGGGTCACCGCCACTGTGACATCTCCCCTAGCAACGACCAGCCCGGCACAGAGTACCCCACGGCCCAGGGGGCGCGTCAAATAAAGTACTTCTTACCATTAATGTGACTTCTGGTGCTGCATGGTTTTGCTGATGGCTTTGTAGTCTGGTTGATACTTGGTGAGGTTCAGTTTCATGCAGGCGTTAAGGGGAAGGGCAAACTGTACACCCGCAGTACTGTGTATATAAGGGGTAACTGGCATCCCCCTAATTGACTGGTTACCAGAAACATAGGTGGTATGAAGTAAGAGCGTTAACCTGTATTCAGGCGCTCTCTGACTGATGTGGCTGCTGATTCCCGCCAGAGGAGTTTAAAATGGTGCCGCCGCTTCTGATCCGTACCACAGGAAGCCGTCACCCAGGATATAAGGCGCTTGCTCTACTGACAGCTAGAGCGGCGTTCAGTTGCTGCTACGCTGGGGTGAGGAGAACGATGGCTGACAGCGCGGGAACTCCCTATACCTGCTGGTGAGCTTGCCTCCGGTCTGCGCTTAATGATTCTGCTTCCGATCGTGAGGGACAGAATGTTTTATATTTTCAGCGTTATTATTTTTTTTATTAAAGATTTGTCTGCGAGCCATCGAAAGAGCCACATCTGGCTCGCGAGCCATAAGTTCTTGACCCTGCCTTAGAGTGTAAGTAACTGCGACATTACTCGTAAAATATTGGGTAATGAGGTACAGCATTTATTATCAGTAGAGCTGCATGCTCAAGATATATATTTTCTTGATAAATTAATTTTCACCAAACAAGAAAAGTCGTTTGACTTGTGTGTCACAGTTATGAGATCTTTCTCCCACATTATTACTGCTCAGGCACATTATACAGGGGTACTAGATAATTTCTTAGCTAAGATTAATAGAAAACTTTTGTCTACTGTACTGTGTGCCTTTGCTCTTGTGCGTTTGCGAATGCATTGTAGCATGGAAGTAAAATCCATCATCTGGTCAGTGAATAAACACACCTCGGACAGGTTTTTTTTGTCTGCTGTCCCCATTATGCTGCTAAACAAGAAGGTTAGTGGCAGGTCTCAAACCAAAACCTGTCTTTCTATTTGCGCACGTTGAACAAGGCACATGTTCTTAACTGCTGTCTATACTCATTTGGAAAATGGTCCCACCATATTGGTCCTGTGAGAATTTGACAGTGATAGGAATGGAGATAGATACCTGTAGATAGGAATGTTTTCTTCAATATTCACGACAAACAATGTAACCTATAAGACTTTTCCCTCCAAATTCAAGGACCATTGCTGAATACAACTAGCTAGATCTGATTACATCTTCTACTAATAGACTATAAATCAATATACCTTTTGCACTTCATATGTTCCTATTTATGTGTCCATCTATTAAAGGTAATGTTTATATACGTTTATATATGTTTATACAATATATGTACATTTTACCTATTGTGTCTCCCCCATTTCCTCATAGACTGTAAGCTTGCGAGCAGGGCCCTCACTCCTTTCGATATGAGATATGCTTATTCTGTATTGTCTGTATAAGTCTCCCCTAAAACTTTAAAGTGATGCGGAATACGTTGGCGCTATAAAAATAAAAATTATTATTATAATGTTTTGAAGATTACCTGCTCACAACCAGTGTGATACAAGCTAGTGCATGAAGATTTTTTTAATTATGATTAGCAAATTATATTAAAGTACTGTATTGTTGGATTACTGTTAATATGTTTTTCTGTAAAAATTTAAAAACAGAAAAAATCATGATAGTGAAGATCTTGTAGCAAGTAGGGAACGTTGAAAGATAAAATTATCAACTCCAGTCCTAAAGATCCCTGAACAGTATTGAAGATTCACATGTGATTTAGTATCAGTACATCAGCTACTGTCACAGGCTTTCACCACATAGGAATCCATAAAGGTAGTCTACCACAATCATATAACGCTGTACCGCAAGCCTGTATCAATAGTATCTTAACATTTAAAGGGTGTAGATGTTGTCATATGATCTCACTCAAGGACATCAGCATCTGCTTGCTTGTTTGTATTAAAGAGTAACTAAAATTTTATTATTATTTTTATTATTATTTAGTTATCCTATAGGCATTGCAAAGTTATGCACTTTGTAATACACTTCATTTCCTTATTTTGCTTTCATCTCTCCCAGTTCATGCTCCTTTAAAATATGCTTTTAACTGTTGTTTTGCAAGATCTGTACTCTATTTACAAATGATATATATTACAGAAATTTCCTCACTCAGAGTATCTGCTCTCCACAACCATGCTCAGAGAGGGGACTTGCTCCATTGATTGATTGCAAATCATTTATAGTAGATGCTGAGCAGCAGTTGAAAAAAGCTTCTAAAGGAGCATCAACTGGCCATGTGAAACAACACTGCAGTAAAGTTTTGGCAAAGAGGGAAACAAAATAAATATTACAATTATGGTATCTTTGCAATGCCTGGAGGATAACTAAAGAAAAATATCTAAATAAAAAAATCAAAGGAATTCCCATATTGATTGATTGCAAATAGTGTTGCATTCTTGCATAGCCCCATCTATACAATAGAAGTGGTAAACAGCTCGACCACACCACACCCTGCCTTTTTATGAGTCCCGCCTTCATCTCACCTCCTCACTAGTGCTTCCATATTTAAAGGTCCATGTGAACTTGTTGGATATCCTTATAATGATGTTGATCTACTTTTGGTTCTCTTATAGCTAAAATTCTAAAACATATAATCTGAACTCATGCAGTTAACTCTAAAGTAAAGTAATAATCCATTATTAATTTTATTCCAAAAATACATGGTTGATAAATGGTTTTCTTTCATATTTTTAATCCTGAAATATTTAATCATAACTCTGTATGATGTTGATCCACACATTGTCTTAACATTAGGCAGAAAAACAGGCATTGTGAAGTCAAAACAAGCTCATAAAAAACAAAAGAGGGAAGTAAGTGAGACAGGGCTAGATAATGATAAATTGCAAATAATGTCTTATATTGATACCACTCACATTTGCATAGGTTGTTTTACAAAGTAATGTGTTTCTCTCTTTCAAGGAATGATACCTTTATGTTGCCTATATTCCTACCGATATAAAGACAGGTTTTTTTTTCAACTTAGGGTTCTCTTCTTTATATAACAGTGATGAATATTGGTTACTAAAGCTAGCCATAAAAGCTAATATAATCACAAGTAGTCCGAAGTATTTTACCATGCTTATCACTTATGCAATTATAGCATTTATGTAAGTACAATACAAAAATGTTTGTGCAGAACAATGCAAAGCTATGCAATATTCCCAACATTATATACATCAGACAGGTGCTATCCGATGTTTTATCAGATAGTACTTAGCCCAATGTAATTCTATGGACAGATCTTTGTTTTTTTTACTCATGCTGATTAGGCATGAGAAAAAAAATCGCAGCATGCCGCAAGTAGATCCGTTAATCGGATGACGCACACCCATACAAGACTATGGGTGTGTGTGAAATATCGGACTGCACTCGGATGTCATCTAAGTGCAGTCCAAACTCTGCTGACTCAGAGAAGATGGAGAAATTAAGTTCTCTGTCTTCTCCACACCTGTGATATGATTTTCTCATGTGAGAATCAGATCACACTAAGCAGACACTCTGATCAAACTCGGATCAGCATGTCATTAACACAACTGATGCGATTCTCTCGCAGAGAGAATATACGATCATATGACCCCGGTGTAATAACAATGATTTTTCATTTTCTTGCCAGGTCTTATTGCAGGAAATATCTATTTATGCTCCTTTTTTAAACATTGTATTGCTAATGTTCTTGGAGGAAATTCTCTATGCCTATAGCTGGCATTAGATGACGATAGAAAGAATTATGTTCATGTTAAGATGAAAGTTTCTCTGCATTTGGGCACTAAATGTAAAGTATCCCATAAGAATATTCCACATATCAACACTGTCAAATACTTTATTATGTAATGTGGTGTGGCATTTCTTTGGATCTCTTGATATTTGATCTTCTGTAATAAACATTTGTTGTATTCTGTATGGATATAAAACATTTGTAGCTCAGTTAAATGTGCGCTAACGTGACATCTAATAAAGTGCACTGATGAGCCAGAGGTCAGGATGATGATAACGTACATGACTTGTAAGTGGAATGACTTTGCTTCAGCACATGGTCATAAATAAGGGTATAAAATGATGTTTGGTGCCCCCTGCTTGTTTGCTTGGTTGTCTATTACTCATTTATACCGAGTAATCAGTATTTGAGAATTGCGGTCCCAGCTGGTGAGTGAGTAACAGCTTGCTGTAATGGCCTGACCGTCACATGAGTGGGATTTTACAAATACCACATCTAGGAAGAGGTGATTGAGACATCTTTAGTAGAAGCAGTTCCTAAGGGCAGGGTGGATGTTTATTCCAGACGCAGCAGAGTTCTTCCAACATGTCTCTCAACTCCGAGCACATGGATCCCAATATTGGATGATCTGGAGGTCTCCCGCAGCTCCTGATATGAAGCATGGACAGTCGAGACAGGTGATCTCAGAATAAGATGTACTGAAGCCTGTCTCTTTCTCCTTGACTATGTTAGGTGCTTCCATTTAAGCAAGAGGCTGTCTCACATTTAAGGTGTCAAAAACCGTTTGACCAAACATAGACACATAGATATTGGTGTCCCAGCCTTCCTGCAATGATTAACTGTTATGTTGACTCCAAATTTTTGGAATTACCTCTTTCGTGTAATATGTGATCGGTCAGTCAGGTTACCAGGGGGTATCTCAGTGACTCTGCAAAACAGACCCTTGACTTGGAAAGAGTTTAGATATATTTTTCAAGGACAAGGCAATTTGTTGCCTGTAAAAAAATATCCTTGGATTGGCTAACAAACAGTATAAAAGTTGGTTATTTACATCCATCCAGTATTTCACATAACATCCTCTCTTTACTTGTAGTCAAACGCCCCATATTTTAGGAATGCTGATAAGGCTCTGTTCACACACAGATTCCATTTGTCTGGTCCATTTTAGACAAATGGAATAAGTGATTCATTGCATCAGTTACGCGTGCAGAATCGGACGTGTCCCATTGATTATTATGAGGTTTGTCTGGGTTCTGTTTTTTAGAACTGAAGAAAAAGTTATGCATGCAAGACACTTTTTTTCTGTTCTAAAGAAAGAACATCAAACAGACCTGTAATAATGTAGCCCTTTTCATTTGTATAACTGATGCAGTTGATGTGTTTCAGTACTTCAGTTTGTCTTTAAAGGGGTATTACCATATCCAAGATCATATCCCAATATGTAATAGGTGTAATAATAATAATATTAGCAAATACCTCCAATTAGAAATGTAGTACAGTTTTTTTGATTCGCTATCTCTCTTTCCTCATGTGCAGGCATTGCAGGACCTTAGGTATCCATGGTTACGACCACTGATATAGTGACATATGGTTAGCTACTTGCTAGTTTTCGTAACCATGGATACCTAAGGTCCTGTAATGCCTGCACATGAGGAAAGAGACATAGCGAATCAGAAAAACTATACATTTCTAATTGGAGGTAATTGCTAATATTATTATTATTATTACACCTACTACATATTGGGATAGGATCTTGGAGATGGGAATACCCCTTTAATGGTACAGACAAATGAAATGTCTGAATGGACATGTGACCAGAGTCTAATAGTATGACTATGCGGGGTTTGAAAAAATAGATCAAACCCTTTTTTTCTTATTTTTTATCTATCCATATGTCACAGTAGATGAGCAGTGTCATTACCTGCAAGTGTCAAAGAATTACTATTGGCCGGGACTGAAATGTAAAGTGCCCATGTTTTTAGCGCTGGTGGTGTTAGATGACACTGCATACACAGCTCATCTTATGCACAATTGCACTGATTTCACCACCTACCGCAGATGGATCTTCTTACCCCCATGCTGCATTTCAACAACCTATTCTAATGACATTTCATCTGTTTTTGGTCATTTGCTGAAATAGACATCTTTGTAAGAATAAGGCTGTGTCCTCTTGTGCATGTGGTATCCATGATTTTTTTTTTTGAACAGTAAATCTCCCAATACTTTAAAATCTATTTTATTATTTGCCACACTTTTTTTAAAGTAATCAGCTGATATTAATTTAAGGGTAAGAGATTGATATCCATTTTATTTTTTCTATCCAACCCGATACAGCCCATTGCTTGAATAATTACATTTGGTTTTAATATTGTAATATTACATTGTGAGCATGTTAAGTTTTTAATATGCTGTACATGTCATTAATGTGATGAAAACAGGAGTGGCTAAGGATTAAGAGTTGCCAGCCTGTTTTTTCTATTTTTTATATAAAGTTATATAGGTTGAAAAAAGACTTAGAATCAACAAGTTCAACCTTTCTCCGCCAGTTATACAGTACATTCTCTATGTACCACTTATCCAAAAATCACGCTTAACCATCATTTTTTAGGGACACATCATATTTTATATAGGTTTAGAGCTCCGAATACTGATACGAACACACTCACAGCAATTACTGTGAAGTATAAAATTATGATAATTGCACATTGTACAAGTTTCTCCAACTTCAAAAAATTCACAAAAGCATCATTTTTTTCCACTGACAAGAGCCCTGTTTTTATCGACTGTTCAGAGCCACTCTTGGACATGGACTATTACTAGGATTACTGCTCATCGACATTCTAATAAATAGAGCTCATCTGCAGCACCAATCACAGTCTATGGCCATGTTCACATGTTCAGTATTACGGCTATGTGCCCACGATGCAGAAATGCTCCGGATTTTTCCTGAGCGTTTCTGCATCTCCCTGACAGAAAAAAAACATATGCGGATTGTACATGCGGATTGTACATGCGTTTCTCCTGCCAGGGACAAGCGGAAGTGAAGAGTTCTTCACATACATTTCCGCATGCAAACGGCATGGATTTATATAGTGTGACCCGAGAGAATGTCAAAAAAAAATAAATAAATCTGTACTTACCTTCTGATGGCCCCCGAAGTCTTGCTTCGCTCGGTGCTGACTGCCGGCAGATCGCGGTACACTACACTGAAGGACCTGCCGACGTCAGCGTCGCGTGACCCGTCACATGACTATGACGTCAGTGCAAGTCCTTCAGTCCATCGCGATTTGCCGGCAAGGGAAGACAAGCGCACCGCGGGCCATCAGAAGGTAAATATAATATTTGTTTTTTATTTTATTCTTTTTTTTTTCCAGGTTCTATGATACCCGGGTCCGGAGGAGAGTCTCCTGTCCTCTAGACCTAGGTACCATCTGCACATTGGAAAGCGTGGAATGCGCATCTATATATGTAGTGATGCGTAATCCATGCGTTCCAATGCAAGTTAATGGCGGCGAAAACGCAGCACTTCCGCAAAATAATTGGTAGTGCTGCGTTTTTTTCCACAATGATAATCCACAGCGGAAATTTCCACAGCATGTTCACAGCACATGCGGATTATCATTGGGGAACATGGCAGGCCTTCTACCATGCGTTTTTTTAAGCGTTTCTGCAGCGTTTTTGCCGCTGCGGAAACGCTTAAGAAACGCATCGTGGGCACACAGCCTTAGTCAGTATTTTACCTCAGTATGTGTAAACCAAAACCAGGAGTGGGTGATAAATTCAGAAGTGGTGACGTGTTTCTATTATACTTTTCCTCTGATTGTTCCTCTCCTGATTTTGGCTTACAAATACTGATATAAAATACTGACCAAATATTGAACGTGTGAACATGGCCTATGGGAAAGAATAGCACTGTTTTGGGGGGAAAAAGCAGCATTTTTTTTCCCCTGACCACTCCTTTAAATTCTTAATGGAAACACCCAACTGTGTCCGAAAAAGATCTTGGAAGCCCTATAAGAGTTACACTGACAAAGCAGTTTCTTTTATAAATCCATTTAGTATGGCAGAGTTTTGGCAGGTAAACTGAAAATTACCAGATTTTTTGGACTCGATATGTTGCTAAATAGTAGACATACTGGTTTGAGAATATTAAGAGTTGCAATATAGCTGGTTAGTTAAAGTTCATGGTCCAGTTCCAAGGAGATCTGGAGACAGTTATGTGTTAGTGGTTGAAGACAAAAATTGATGAAAAGGGTGAAAGGTTGTAGACATGAATGTCACAGCTAAACTCATAGATGGTCTACAGTTGACGCACATTTAGTCTCGTTCAACATGGTGCTAAGTCTTGTCCCAATGCTAGCAGAGTGTAAGTGTTAAAAATCATGCAACATTTCAGTGAATAATATCTGAAAAAAATACATAAAACCTGAAGTCATACTAGATACTGGAACCTGTGGTCCTTCAACTAGATGCAGCCGGCAAATTAAACAACAAGGAATTCAAAGTTAAAGGGAACCTCTCAATTCCTGCCGGACCACCTTACTTAAAGAGAAGATATCAAAGGGGAAATTAATTTTATCCCTACCAGGAGCCACCGGCTTTCAGTCATGGAGGCACGGAGTGGCTGCAGTCACCGCTCAGTATACTGTGAGCCAGATCGTTCTGTAGCGCTTCTGTGCAGAATGAGCTGTCAATCAAAGTGCCAGGGTGGAATAAAGTGCCAGTGACTCCCTGAAGGAATAACGGATCATTTGCTCCCACTATCAGTAAGGCGGCTGGACAACATTGGAATGCTATTAACCTTAAGTTTAACCCTATATTTGCAGGTTAATAGCATTTGGTGACATGAGAGGTTCAATTTAAAAACTGCACAGTCAGTGTTACCAAAAACATCATAATGTTGTTCAAAAAAAGTAGAGATTTTTATTCTAAATAAATGCAGTATGTGAACACTAAAGGCATTTCAAATTCATATTTGTTCTGAGAATCATGTTTACCTAATTGTTCTTTAATTCCATACTGGAGTTGATGCAAATCAATTCGCTGGATCCAGACCACTGGCCACATGAGTACTCTGTTGCCGCTGGACGTGAGCCCTGTGAACCACCTCCTACTTCTCAGCATCCACGGCTCTTCTTTTGATTAGCTGAACTGATGTGACCTGACGTCGATCCAGGATGTACAATCAAAAGAAGAGCCATCAGGTAGGAAGCAGTTCTCAGAGCTCCCATGTAGTGGCTACAGATTACAGACTTGGTCGATTTGCACCAACTCTATTTCAATTAATATCTAAGAATGTCTAGTTTTAGGAAAATATACTACATGATGATAACTCTTACTTCTTCTTAATCACACAAAGTGGTTGTCTGTTTATTAAAATCCCTGTTTGTTAGAAGGGTCCTCTAAAAATAAGCTGATCACAGGATGTCCCATTACTAAGCCTCCTGGCTACAATCTATGTGAGAACCCAGCAGAACATGTTGACTTCCCCTACAATGCCAAAACAGGAGAAATGAAGCATTAAATGATACCTAGTAAAATCAATAAGCTGTTTTTTTAATGTTCAGACTCTCTTTGTAACTGTCCTTCGCACTTTCTAATTCTTAAAGGCCAAAATGACATTCTATTACCAGCAATTCATAATGCCGTAATAGATTATTTGAAAATGAATTTCCATCAGGTACAAATCCACCAAGTACAGCTGGAAAATCTGTCACTGTATACAACTTCAACTTTTTAATTGCAGTCAAATATAACTGTATTATAGGTAAACGGTTACAGCACAAATATGTAGAACAGAATTATTTCAAATGACCCAAGCAAGGTGTGCACCTAAATTGATTGCCATATCTGCTAGAATGTTTAACAGTATACTCAAGGAAACAATAAGATTGACCAAGAAGAAGAGAGGAATCATGATCATATTTCATTACCATTATGTACAATATATATACATGTCATGTACCCATTGGCATTCCCAAATCGTAATTATAATGTCAGAGCAAAAAGGAGGAAATACAGGAAATAGAGCTGAATAAACGTTGCATTAATGAAACATTTAAAGCAAACCTGTCACTCAGTTCATCCTGTCAAAACCATGGGCAGCATTAATCCGAGCCTGGTGGAAAAATTTCAGTCGTGTGTTTGTCTCTTAAAAGATGCATCATTTCAGAGAAAGCATAGTTTGAAGAGCCAGTCAAGGACCATAAGAATAAACCTGACTAGTCCAATGCCGCCCGTGGCCATCTTTTCCCCATCCCACCTTAGTTGATTGACAAGTCTCTCCCTACATCTATACATTTGAGAGACCTGTCAATCAACTAGAGAGACGCCGGGAGAAGCAGACCAGAGGTGGCACCACACTATTTTCATCTCACCCTACGGTCCCCAGCTCTTGAAATTATGTTTTCTCTGAAACACCTTTTTGGAGAAAAATATACCTTGCTTTAGTTCATGCTGCCCCTGATTTGGGCAGCCTGAATAGAATGTCAGGTTCCCTTTAATAAATGCTGTAATGTTAAAAGGCAATAGAAAAATGCCATATTTCCTTATTCTTTGCTCTTCGCTTTATCTTCACTATAGGTCACAAAGCTGTAGAATAGCTCATTTGTCATCGTGTGAACAGGGCTGGAAGATGGGAAATGTACAAGGCTGAGATCACCCATACAGTTTTTAATGCAATATATTGAGCCAAATACAGAGGTGCATCCAAATAGAAAGAAAGGTAGAAAGAAAGTGCATAAAGTCTTCACCCCAAAAACTGCATGGAAAATTGCATGTATGAAGGTAGCATAGGCACAAAGAATTAATTAGGAGCTTGTTTATAAATTTGTTAAAATAAACTTAAATGTGTTAATGGGCTTTTTCTGTTGATACACTTAACAATGGATTTTGTTTCAAGGCAAATAAAAACAGATGGTGTTTGTTTATTGCAATTCAATTACTGTCCTTTACCAGAACCCCTGCCCCCCTTCCCCATACCTGCTGCTGTCACTCACCATAATTAGAGTGATTGACAGCTGTTTCTTCTACACCCTCAGTACACAACTAGCATATTTCTGCATACTCACCTTTTGCTTCTTTTCTCACAGCTACACAGAAGACCAGAATTTCTTCTGAACCCATATCTTTGGGAATTTTTTTAAAAGTTCCTTTTAATTCCTTGGCTGTGCTTTTCATTTTACTTTAAGTTAGGGACTTAAGACAGTGAGGACAATTGACATGAATTGCAAACTTGCGTATTTTGGCCAAAATATTGATCAATAACTCATATTTATATTTTTCTGCACATTTTATATCTTTTTTTTTCCTTGGTGCTGTGTTTATAATTGAATTCTTTGGGCATTGTTTTAAAGTTCCTTTTATTTCTTTGGCTATACTTTTTGATTTTACCAGACCCATGGTATCCTGCTACAGATTACAAAATAAATAAAAATGAAAAATGAACAAAATTCAAGAAAAATAAACGAGAATTAGTTTGGCACTCAGGGACAACAAAATAGTATGTTTAAGTGACTCTTTATATTGAATGCATTATCTAGTGCTTACTCATTTGTGGCATCTTTAGGTCCTAAAAGGGGTTGTCCAAAACAGTTTACTAACAGTAAATGTCATACTATATGACTATTAAATTAAAAAATCTAACCACTTTTCTAATGTACTCCAATTAAAATGTTCCTACTCTTCCCTCTCTACTCTGACTTCCTGTCTGTGTTTTTTTTTTCTTACTTCCAATGATGATTCATTTGAGTTTCCCAGCATGCATTAGGTATTCTCAAACCGATCATCATCAGGGGGCTGGGGTTGCTGTCCCTACCAATGTTCCCTTTTCCTGAAACTAAGCATCATCGGGGGGCTGCAGTCACTTACTTGGGGACTACAGATGCACGGGGACAGAAGTATGGTAGTGTAATAGAAGCTGCAGCCACTTCTTTTTCCTTACTACTGATAGTGGGGCCAGCGGCTCATGGGAGGAATAAAATTAATTTTCTCACAGGAGCAACACTTTCAGTATAGCGGCCGAGCACCTTTCTAACACTATTTACCTGTAGATTAACCCGATATCTGCAGGTTAATAGCGTTATCTCATGTGACAAGTTCCCTTTAAGAGCAGTTTCTTTGGGAGGGAGTAGGAGGTTGAGCAAAATATACCAGGCGTCAATACAATTTTCATTGTAAATTGGCTTTCTAGAATATATAACAGTGCTTGATGTGGTGAATACTGGATTGAACATTGCTGTCTGTAAGAGAATATTCCCGAGACTAATGACAAATTCTGTGCAGCCACAGAGATCCATTAGGGAGAGCAGATGCACAGAGTAATTGGTCACAATACACAGTTTTGTGACCCTTCCTGTTTTTCAGAGTAGCAGATTTTCTGCAGAATTTATCAATTTATATCTGTCAAGGCGTAACCGGAGAAGGGCAGCGTTCTGCAGTTTAATAGACGGCCAGTCTGCAAAGCATTAACACAAGTGATAGAGGGGCTACCCAACGTATAGTATACAAGTCTGGCTGTCATATATGACCCTTTATACAGCAAGGGTAACCCTTTCATTGCCATGGTGCGTTCAAGCAGCATAAGGTAACTCCTGTGTATTAGGGAAGGTTACAGGGTTTTTTTCCTCCACACTTCCCCCACTGACTAAAGAATCATGGGGGGACGTATGTTTAATTCCCTGCTGATGCTACATCCTGTTGGTGCCAAAGTGACGGATGGCCAAGCCATGCTGCCTCACGTATTCCACTATTGAAGGTGGGAGCCCTGGCTCCTCTCACAGAGTGGTCTTCTTTCCATGGGACTGGGTAAATTCCTCAGCGCTGCAGGCCACAGTGACATTCATCTTAGTTAAAATGTGCAAGACCTCAGCTCGAAGGCAAAGTGATCCTGAAAAATGTGAATGACTTTACGCTGCACGATAAGATTTTCTTCTCAGACAAACTAACAATATGTAGATCACACAGACATCCGTCTCCAGAGAACTTTGTTTCATTCACACATCTGAAATATTATGGCTGATGTATTAGCACTAAACACAGTTACAAGGGACACAATCCTTGCTGTGTAGAATTGTCAGCAGCTCCTTATGTAATGTCCGATTGCTGGCAGACCCGGCACCAATGGAATGAGCGATCTTCCACAGTTATTGTAATAAAGGAGCTTTCCACCTTTACCCATCATCTCATGAAAAGTTCTGAAACATCTCAATATGTTTTATTAGTCTGTCTCCATTTTCTACATCTCTGCTTGTTGTCAATGTATGGAAACATTCTAAGGCCTCATTCAGACATCCATGTTGCACATACGTGTTCTATCTGCGTTTTTACCCGATACAATGTAGATAATCAGCTGCACTCAGAACTATGTTTCAAATGATGCTTATTTTTATTTCAAAATTAATTCACCACGGTGTTAAGAAATAGCAATAGGTAAAGTGATAGGTTAAGTTTCGACCCAGCCAGGGTTATGTTTCGACCCACTCCTGATAGCGCTGGCAGCGCTGAGAGCACGATATACCACATCTAGCTGGCTTTTTGGACATAGCGATGCTTGAAAAAGACCCTGGCTGGGTCGAAACGTAACCTATCACTTTACCTATAGGCTATTTGTCAACACCGTAGTCAATTAATTTTGAAATAAAAATAAGCATCATTTGAAACATATTTGTGAGTGCAGCTGATTATCTACATTGACTCTTTGGATTCGCCAGTTCAGCCGGCACCCATATACTAACACGGAGTGCGCATCTTATTTACCAATTTTTACCGGATACAACACGTACCCATTAATGTCTATGAGACTGTGTTTTTTCACTAATCGTGCGTCCATGCAAAACTCAGGAGATATGTCCGTTTTTTTTCAGTGTCACGGATACAAAAGGGCCAATACAAGTCTATAGGTCCATGAAAAACAACCACAGCACATGGATGGTATCATGTGCCATGCGTGTCCTGTCCATATGTAACATTGCAAAGCATGGGAGAAGCTTTGTAATTTATTAATTTATCCATCAGTAAAAATCACCAATGACACTATGATGATAAAAATGGATGCACGGACCATACACTAATGAGACACTGATGATAAAAACAGACACACAGACCATACACTGATGACACACTGACATACTGATCCAAAACACTGATGACACCGGAACCATTTTTTTCACGTATGTGTTCATATATACAGTGCTGCTCTCTTCCTGATTTCTTATTCTGTTGCATGTTTGTCACACTTAAATGTTTTAGATGACAAAACAAATTTAAATATTAGAAACAAGTAAACACAAAATGCAGTTTTGAAATGAAGGTCTTTATTATTAAGGGAAAAAGAAATACAAACCTACGGGGCCCTGTGTGAAAAAGTGATTCCTCCCACCCTCCTTAAAACATAAATTAACTGTGGTTTATCACATCTTTGGAAAGCTGAGTTCAATTTCCCTAGCCACACACACCCTGATTACTGCAACATCTATTCTCAATCCAGAAATCACTGAAATAGGACCTGCCTGACAAAGTGAAGTAGACCAAAAGATCCTCAAAAGCTAGATATCATGCTGCGACCCAAAGAAATTCAGTAACAAATGAGAAACAAAGTAATTGAGATCTATCAGTCTGGAAAAGGTTATAAAGCCATTTTTAAAGCTTGGGGCTCCAGCGAACCACAGTGAGGGCCATTATCCACAAATTGCGATAACATGGAACAGTGGGGAACCTTCCCAGGAGTGGCTGGCCAACCAAAATTACCCCAAGAGCGCAGCGATGACTCATCCAAGAAGTTACAAAAGACCCCACAACAACATCCAAAGAACTGCAGACCTCACTTGCCTCAGTTAAGGTTAGTGTTCATGACTCCTCCATAAGAAAGAGACTGGGCAAAAATGGCATGCATGGCAGAGATCCAAGATGAAAACCAGAGCTGAGCAAAAAGAACATAAAGGCTTGTCTCAGTTTTGCCAGAAAACATCTTGATGATCTCCAAGACTTTTGGGAGAATACTCTGTGGACTGATGAGACAAAAGTTGAACATTTTGGATGCTGTATGTCCCATTACATCTAGCGTAGAAGTAACCCTGCATTTTAGAAAAGGAACATCATACCAACAGTGAAATATGATGGTGCTAGTGTGATGGTCTGGGGCTGTTTTGCTGCTTCAGGACCTGGAAGACTTGCTGTGGTAAATGGAACCATGAATTCTGCTGTCTGCCAAAAAATCCTGAAGGAGAATGTCCAGCCATCTGTTCGTGACCTCAAGCTGAAGAGCACTTGCGTTACACAGCAGGACAATGATCCAAAACACACCAGCAAGTCCACCTCTGAATGGCTTAAGAAAAACAAAATTAAAACTTTGGAGTGGCCTAGTCAAAGTTCTGACCTTAATCCGAGTGAGGTGCTGTGGCATGAAAGCCTCCAATGTGGCTGAATTACAACAATTTTGCAAAGATGAGTGGGCCAAAATTCCTCCAGAGCGTTGTAAAAGACTCATTGCCAGTTATCACAAACGCTTGATTGCAGTTGTTGCTGCTAAGGGTGGCCCAACCAGTTATTAGGTTTAGGGGACAATCACTTTTTCACACAGGGCCCTGTAGGTTTGGATTTCTTTTTCCCTTAATAATAAAGACCTTCATTTAAAAACTGCATTTTGTGTTTACTTGTGTTATCTTTGTCTAATATTTTAATTTGTTTTGTGATCTGAAACATTTAAGTGTGATAAACATGCAAAAGAATAAGAAATCAGGAAGGAGGCAAACACTTTCACACCACTGTACATTCAGGGGTTAACTCTGTCCTGACATAGTGTTTGTTATAATGTACTGTATCAAGTCTAGGGCCCGATTTATTATTGCATTTGCACCATTTTTTTGTCGATTTTTTGGTGGTTTTCATCTGTTTTTCATTTGCGCATAATTATGCTCTTAATGTGCACCTTTTTTAAAGTCTATTGTATATGTGTTCGCCTATTTTTTATGTTTAACATTGTGGGTGAAGCTTGGGGTTTCCAGACGTTTTTGGATGATTCATCAATTGTATCTTTTTCAAAAATCGCAATATTTTCAAATGTGCTTCAGATATTCCTCCCACCCCAGGGAGTGATTTTATGTATGCTAGTTCATTTGGTGCAAGGACTCACACTGCTGAGAACCATGGCAGTCTATGTGCACTGAGCAATCTAGTATACATCATGAACATCGTTTGCTTTGGTTTGCCTGTGCCAACTGGCATTCAAATGACTGCCAATGAGTAAAAGTTTATCAACTGACTGTGGTATCGAGCCGTTGGTCAGATCCTGTGACAAAATCTTTGATCTATTTTTTTGGGTGGAACAAGTATCCACCCAGAGGCTTTTTTTTTGTATTAAAGAGGTATTCAATTTGAAACAAGTTATCACCTGTTCACAGGACAGGTGGTACCAGCTAGATTGGTGGGGGGCTCATCAATTACCAATATGGAAGTCCCGTGTCCCCATTTGTTTGGAATCACAGTAGCACATCCATGCTGCTGATCCATTGAAAGTCTAAGGGAATGCCAAAGATACGGAAGTACAGCACTCAGCTATCTTTCTCAGTCCCATAGACTTTAACACATGTGATACAGCTGCATTCTTTCAAACAGGTACACGAGACCCTCATCCTGGTGATTGGTGGTGGTCTCAGCGGTTGGACCTATACCAATCTACCAATTATCACCTAACTTTTATTTGGCAAAGTCATTGATTATACTATTGGTGTTTTTTGATATCCGGCTAGAATGTTCTCAAAGAGTAACCAATGTTTTAATTAGTATTTTATAAGTCAATAATATACATGAAAATAAGCACCTTTGTAATATACTTTGATGATGTATCTCATCAGAGAAATCTACTTCTTTCTACTCCTGGACTGATCTTTCACTCTCAATTCATGGGTTAAAGGGAATCTATAACCAGTTTTTGCCACTTAGGCCACGTTCACATGTTCAGTATTTGGTCAGTATTTTACATCAGTATGTGTAAGCCAAAACCAGGAGTGGGTGATAAATACAGAGGTGGTGATGTGTTTCTATTATATGTTTCCTCTGATTGTTCCACTCCTGATTTTCGCTTAGAAATACTGATGTAAAATACTGACAAAATACTGAACGTGTGAATATGGCCTTAATCTGAGAACAGCATGATGTAGAGATAGAGACCCTGATTCCAGGGATGTGTCACTTACTGGGCTTCTTGCTGTAGATTTGATAAAATCACTGTTTTATCAGCAGGAGATTATCACTGGAAGACTAGCAAACCTGCTGCCATGTAGTCCTTAGTATTCATGAGCTCTGTATAACCCTGCCCCCACCACTGATTTTCAGCTCTCTGCCTATACATAGTATACAAAGAAAGCTGTCAATCAGTGGTGCTCAGGACAGAGCTCAGGAATCAGAGAACTGATAGATCTGCAGCAGATCTGTCACATGATCATGGGGCGCCGATGGGTTGACATGACAGCAGAAGAACGTTCCCGGTGTTCATAGGAGATGATTATTTTTGCTATACATAGCAGGACTGAAGCCCTGCTATGTGTAGCACAAGCGATCGGAAGGTCGCAGCTTAAAGTCTCCTAAGGGGACTATTGAAGTCAGTAAAAACTAGAAAAAAAATGTTTTAAAAAATATTAAAAATATAAACGTTCAAATCACTTTCCTTTTGCCCCATTCAAAATAAAACAATAAAAAAATATACATATTTGGTATTGCTGCATTCAGAAACGCCTGATCTATCAAAATATAAAGTAAATTAATCCAATCGGTAAATGGTGTAACAAGAAAAAAAATCAAAATGCCAAAATTACGTTTTTTTTGGTCGCCGCAACATTGCGATAAAATGCAATAACAGGAGAGCAAAACATTGCTTCTACCCCAAGATGGTATCAATAAAAATGTCAGCTCGTCGCACAAAAAATAAGCCCTCATGCAGCCCCAAAGCCCGAAAAATGGAGATGCAACGGGTCTCGAAAAATGGCATCTTTTTTTTATTATTATTACAAACTTTGGAATTTTTTTCACCATTTAAATAGAAAAGAACCTATACATGTTTGGTATCTACATACTCTTACTGACCTGGAGAATAATAATTGCAGGTCAGTTTTAGCATTTAGTGAACATGGTAAAAAAAAAAAAAACTATTGTGGAATTGCACTTTTTTGCACTTGGATTTTTTTTCCTGTTTTCCAGTGCACTATATGGTAAAACCAATGGTGTCATTCAAAAGTTCAAAACAGTTTTCAAAAGTACAACGCGTCACACAAAAACAAGCCCTCACACGACCATATTGACTGAAAAATAAAAAAAATGATGGCTCTGGGAAGAAGGGGAGCAAAAAACGAAAACGTGAAAACGGAAAATCCCAAGGTCGTGAAGGGGTTAAATCTGTATTCAGTTTTCCCATTGCTGAGATAGATGACAGTTAGTGCTCTTAAAATTCTATGCAGGAGAGAGGGAGGAGCTAGAGGCAGACACTGACATTCTGCTGCAAGTTCTCCTGAAAATACAGTTATAGTTCTCTCCTCACCTCTCTCCATACAGCTGGATAAAAACCAACTATCATCTCTTATCTCAGTGGAAATTTGAGAATGAATGGAGGAGAAAGAAGCAGATTTCTCTGTTAAGATATAATACAATTGTTCCAATTTTCATGTGTACTATTGAATTATGAAAATAAAATAAAATTAAAACAAAGGTTACTCTATAAATGTATCTTTCTTAATGGCCCTACACAGTAATACTGCTGGTATAATACAGTCAATTTTATATTACACTTTTGATAAATTCATATCCCAGATTTCTAGGTTACTCATAGCCGCAGAATCCCTTGGGATGACTGGGGAATCTTTTAGAAGCATTCTCTTGTCAATCTATTTAAAATACTAAAACACTGAAGAGTTTTTGCAACTGTAATGAGATCAAGATAACCTTTGACTTTTAAATGGTTCAGGTCAAACACAGACTGACCTCTGACCTTGAGGCCGACTGAAATTTCACATCAGGGAAGATCATTTTGGTTGTTTCCAATGCAAGGGCAATTTCTTAGTATTTCCTAGAATATGTTTGTTTAAATTACCTTAATATGATCTGTTGAATTCAAGTTTCCTAGAGGAAGTTCTAACCAGAGCTAAACACATCTCCATTTTGTGCACCATATCAGAGGCTTAGCCAAAGACTACCAAGAGGATGCAGTCGCAGCAAGACCCTGGTGCCTTAGAGAACCCTAAGGCTCTTCTGCCACAGAAGAAAACACCAGCATTATACAGTCACAATCAAAACTAATTAACCTCCATTACAAATTGGGTTTATTGGCAAAAATTACAAACTATTTTCTGCCATTTGTAATAAACTAATGAAACAAGACCAATTAAACACCTCAAAATAACTAATATAAAGTCATGGCTGAAAGTGTTGGAACCCTTGAAATTGTTCCAGAAAATGAAGTATTTCTCCCAGAAAATTATTCCAATTACACGTGTTGTTATACACATGTTTATTTCCTTTGTGTCTATTGGAACAACACAAAAAACTGAGGAAAAAAGGCAAATTGGACATAATTTCACACTAATCCCTAAAAAAAGGGCCGGACAAAATTGTTGGCACCCTCAACTTAATATTTGCTTGCACACCCTTTGGAATAAATAACTGCAATCAATCAATTCCTATAACCATCAACAAGCTTCTAACAACTCTTCTTTTGAAAACTGCTCCAGATCTCTCATACTTGAAGAGTGCCTTCTCCCAACAGCAATGTTATGATGTTAAGATCTCTCCACAGTTGTTCAATGGGATTTAGATCCGGAATCATTTCTGGCCTCTTCAGAATTCTCCAGCGCTTTGTTTCCATCCATTTCTGGGTGCTTCTTGAAGTATGTTTGGGGTCATTTTCCTGCTGAAAGAACCATTACTTAGGACTCAAGCCCAGCTTTCTTAGACTGGACACTACATTGCGACCCAAAATCCTTTGTTAATCTTCAGATTTAATGATGCCTAGCACACAGCCAAGGCACCCAGTGCCATGGACAGCAACAGAGCCCCAAAACATCTTTGAACCTCCACCATATTTGACTGTAGGTAGTGTGTTCTTTTCTTTGCAGGCCTTTTTTCGGTAAACAGTAGTATGATGTGCTTTACTACTACTACCAACCTCTATCTTGGTCTCATCTGTCCACAAGACGCTTTCCCAGAAGGATTTTGGCTTACACACATACATTTTAGCAAACTGCAATCTAGCTTTTTTATGTCTCAGCATGTGTCAGCAGTGGGGTCTTCCTGGGTCTCCTGCCATAGAGTTTCATTTCATTCAAATGTCAACAGATAGTTTGCACTGACACTGATGTACCCTGAGCCTGCAGGACAGTTTGAATTTCTTTGGAACTTGATTGGGGCTGCTTATCCACCATCCGGACTATCATGTGTTGCAACCTTTAATCAATCTTTCTCTGCCGCCAAGTCCAGAGAGATTAGCTACAGTGCCATGGGTTGTAAACTTCTTGATTATGTTGCACACCGTGGACAAAGGAACATCAAGATGCCTGGAGATATACTTGTATCCTTGAGATTGTTGATATTGTTGTTTACCCACAATTTTGGAAAGATGCCCACAATTTTGTCAGGCCCATTTTAGGGTTTTTGTGTGAAATTATGTCCAATTTGTCTTTTTTTCTCAGTTTATTTTGCGTTGTTCCAATACTCACAAAAGAAATAAACACGTGTATAGTAAACATGTGTAATTGCAATAATTTTATGGGAGAAATACTTCATTTTCTGGAACAATTTCAAGGGTTCAGCATTTTCAACCATGACTATAACAAGTGGTCTCTCCAAATTCAGCACAACATGTGAGTTTTAATGACTATTGGAGTATCTGAATAATTTACCCTTTCGTGAGAAATGTCTTTAGTACTTAGTAGAGCAGCTTTAGCTGTTATGACCTGCTACAAATATGATACATAGCCAGACACCAGTAATCTTAGTCCTTTCCTAACGGACAATTGAGTCCAGTTCACTTATATTATTGGGTTTGCAGGCTGAAACTGCCTTCTCCACATCTCACCAAAGATTTTCTATGGGGTTTAAGTTAGGCACCTTTCATGACCACTCAATAATTTTCCAGGACTCCTTCTGAAACCAAGACTTGGTGGATAGTGAGTTATGTTTAGAATTATTGTTCTGTTGGAAGGAAATGTGATGCCCAAGCTTTAGGTTCTTCATAAAAGGTATTATGTTTTCTCCAAGGATGTCCTTATACTGGATTAAATCAATCTTGTCCTCCATACTCTGCAGGTTTCCACTTCCAAAGGAAGCAAACAGGCCCCAGATTATCACTGATCCACTGCTATGCTTTACTGTAGCCATCTTTCTGCCACCACCATGGTTCACTGTTGGTCATCACCCAATCACCACCAGGTTTCTCTGTAGACATCACCCAGCCACCACCATGCTTCACTGTAGGCATTCCCCAGCTGCCACCATGCTTCACTGTAGGCAGAGTGTTCTTTTCAGTGTATGCTTCATTCATTCCTCCTCTAGACATACCACTGATCCAAATGCATGAAACGTTACAGTTTTTTTTTTATTGCTACATGGAACAAAATCCTACAACTTCTGTGTCTTATTTACATGGTTTTGAGCAAACTTTTCTTGTGCTTTTAGATCAGCAGAGGTGTAAATTTTGGAAGGGGAAGACATCGACAGTGAAGAACCCTTGTGCAGGTCTTGTGTATGCCCCATCCCCTGTCAAGACCTCACTGTACATTTACATGTACAGTATATTCATACTAAGCACAATATAACAAATGTGTACATTCTAATACGTGATGTAATGATTCAATTCATTCATAATTATAAGAGTCATAATTTTTAATGAAGCTTCGCTATATAAGGTCCTTTTTTGCAGGATGAGCTTTAATTTTGTTAAATTATATTTTTCCAAACACATACATAATAGTAATGATTGTATTAACTTCTTTATGGAGAAAAAAATAATTACCTTTTTTTATGTTATTGTTCTGATCACCTTAAAAAAGCCCTCCCATCAAAGTTTTTATCCTCTTAATATATTTCAATCATCATATTATATAGCACTGTGTACTTACAGTTGCGCTTTTTACCCTTCTACCCAATCAATTATTCTCTTTTCTCTGCTCTATGAAGAAACAGGAAGTCTCTTGTCGCTACACTTATCATCCCCTCTTCAACTTCTGACCCAGCTGCTCCCTCCTACCCCCTACCAAGGACTTTTGTAGTGACTCATGACTCACGTTGGGAAAATAGACCTCCTGTTTCTACATAGAGCTTACAAGGATTCAGCTAGTCAGTTTTCAATCACGTGAGGCCATAGACCTAATGGAAAAGAGAAGAATTTACTGGGTAGAAGGGCGAAATGAGCAATTGTAAGTACATAGTGCTATATAATATGATAACTGCAATATAATAAGAGGATAAAAATGTTTATGGGATGCTTATTGAAATATACTGTTCAATGTATTGTATGGGTTGTTTAGATTGCAGGAATACCAAATATGTTTATGATATTTACTAATTTATGATGTTTATTTTTGAAAAATGTATTAAAATGTGATTACTTTAATTGTTTTCCATTATTTTAGTAATGTTGTAGGAAATATACAATATTACAGGTATACAGAGATATATTGTACCATTTGCCTGTATAAGAATACCATTTAGCTCTTTAAACAGAAAAAAAATCTCCTATTCTTAGCAGTGCAGCTCACAGGGGCTCAAAGCAAAAGATCCTGCCTGCCAAGCTACAGGTTGTGAGACTGAAGCCCTGAAAAGACTACTTTTCAAAAAAGATAATAGTTACATATGAAAGCATCTATGGATCAGGGAGAGATGTAGGGTGCCCTTCCTCCAACGTCTTGAGAAGAAAAAATTAATGAGAGAGAAAGTGGAACTGTAAGAGCAGTGTTTTGGGAAACCTGCAGTGTGACTGGAGACCCCATGGGCCCATGTGCGCTGCGCTTGTGATATGTCTGCCCCTGCATCTTGTCAGCTTTTAGTAGGCTCCTTATGTGAAATCTCAGTGCCTGCTGCCACAAATTTTGCTGCAGGTCTGTTACAGTCACTACAGGGTTTTTACTACCTGCCTCAAGAATCTGGTAGTAGCCAGTGTTCCTTTAACTTTTAACTTGAGAACTTTGCTTACAACTATATGTCTAGAAGCATACGTTAAATTCTAAAATAAATATAATTTTGATTGCATCTGTAAATGGCTCATGGTAGATAGGACCTCTTACAGATTTTGCAGTCGGGCCCACTAACTTAAAAGGAATCTGTCACCATGTTTTTGCTACCTAAACCTAGAGCAGCATGAAATAGGGACAGAGAATGCTAAACTCTATATAACCCCACCCACACCACTGGTTGGCAGCTTTCTGTGTACACTGTGCCTAGGCATAAGGCTGCTAATCAGTGGTGGGGGTGGGGTTACACAGAGCTGGAGGACTAGATGACACTAGACAACTGGTCCTCTAATGATAATCTCCTGCTGATAAAACACTGATTTTTTTTTTAAACTACAAGCTGCTGAATAAGTAACACATCCCTGGAATCTGCACCTACATCATGCTACTCTCATTTTAAATAGCGAAAACCTGCTTCTAGTTTCCCTTTAAGAATCCACCACCATCTACTGCTGCATTTCCCATGCATTGAACGCAATCCTGCAGACAAGGCTCATGGTGCACTGCAAGCTGTAGAAATTACCCATATACCAAATATACCAACACGCAACCTTTTATCCTGCATCAATCAATCACTGCTGATAGAGATCAGAAGAGGAAGAAGTGGAGACAAGCTGCTTTCTATCAGGGGTCCTGCAGCTTGCAGTATTAGGTGGTACTATTAGAGGGGCGCTGTGTGGCGCACTATAGTAGGACTACTGTGAATGGCACATTATTTTGTGAGTACATTTGGTGTATGTGCACCAGAATTGATGCAGAAATTATTTAACAGAGTTATTCTAAGGGGACTGAAGCCAAAATCCAATAGTACATTGACATCCATTTCACAGAAAATCACAATATCCTAAAGTAACGCTAAAGCAGCTGGATAAAAGACTATAGTTAGTCATGGGAGATAAGTCAGACTGGGACAACTCCACATAAAATATAGAACAGTAATTCTAATCCTCAGGTGAGACCTGGTGCCACAAATAGCAAGTGGGTAGACTGTGTCCTCAGATTACCGTCCCCAAGATGGGTCTAAATCAGAGTATGCAGAAAGTAAAGTAAGGCTATGTGCCCACGATGCAGAAAAGCTCCGGATTTTTCCTGAGCGTTTCTGCATCTCCCTGGCAGAAAAAACGCATGCGGATTTTACATTCGTTTTTTCTGCCAGGTAGATGCGTTTGTGAAGCGCTTTGAATATGCGATTTCGCATGCGGGTTGTCAAGCACTTTTCCAAGCGATTTTAGCATCACTTGGAAAAGTGCTTGACAACTTGGTCACACTATATAAATCAATGCAAACGGCATGGATTTATGTTGCGTGACCAAGTTACGATGCTGAAAATGCAGCATCAATAGTAAAAAAAAAAGAATAAAAATGTTGAAAAATTAAAAAAAAACATTATACTCACCTTCCGATGGCCCCCGGTCTCCTTCTCCGGTGCATCCGGTGTCTTCGGCGGCTCGCGGTGCTCTAAAAAGGACCTTCCATGACGTCATTTTAGTCATGTGACAGCTTTCAGCGGTCGCGTGTCCTGTCACATGACTAAATGACGTCATGGAAGGTCCTTTGACACCACCTCGAGCAGCCGAAGAGCCAGCAGCGCCGCCGGGAGCAGACAGGGGGCCATCAGAAGGTAAGTATATACAGCTACTATGGTACCCGGGTCCGGAGGAGAGTCTCCTCTTCTCCATACCTGGGTACCATCCGCGCATTGAATCACATAACATCCGCATGTGACGCGCCCCCAGGGCTGTGGGGTATTCGGCAGTCGGGCCTATGGATGCTGGTGGGGGATATCACGGTGGCTGGCCCGGTCCGTGGCCCAGGGCGGTCAACCAAAAAGGGGGGTTTGTAACTTGGATAAGAAAATAAAAATAAAATAAATAGTTTGTGACGCCACCTGTGATACCTGGTAAGGTTTACCAGCGCTGCTGCAGACCTCCGGGGGGTGATGGGATGGAAGCTGAGGTGTTTCTGCTCCCCACAGGTGGAGCGGGCCCCCGGGGCAGTGTGGAGTTTGATGGTGGGTGGTGATGCTGGGGCTTGTAGTGCAGGCGGATGGCGCAGCAGGAGTAACTGACAGAGACAGGGGATTCGCTTCAATACCTTTACTGGTGCGGATGTCAGGTACGGTCCAGGGTACTCAGTAGGATGGGTGCACTTCAGGACTTCTCCCCAGTAAGCGGGTATAAGGGCTCCTGGTCCGTGTCTGCCTCTCTGTATGCTCCTGGCCAGCCTGCAACTGGGCCTAGCTTATGTGTCGTGCTGTTCCTTCACCTGTCGCTCGGTAGTAGGATCTTCTGCTGGTAACCACTCTCCCTGGACGCTGGGGCCTTGTGGTTCCTGGTCCTGTAATGGGTCTAGCTTCAGGTCAGCCAGGGACTTGTAGTCCTCCTGGGATGCCGGTGATCCCTACTGGGTATAAAGGGACCCTGTAGGCGCGGACCCGGTGTCCAGTTTGTATATCGGGGTGAGCCTATGATGCTCCTTTGCCCCCTTAACTCCCCTCTCCTTTCTCCTCTTTGCCATCGGCCACACTCGGGGCCCTCAGAACTCAACTCGTGCTGTAGGCCTTGGCTCGCCTAAGCACAGAAGCCAGCGTGTTGCGTCTTCACTGGTCTAAGTGCCAGCACCTTCTCAGACTCCCTGTCTGACTAAACTCTAAACTCACTTCTGACTGAGCTGCCTGGCTCCACCCTCCATATATATATGTCCCTAACGGGCTCCCACTGGTGGTGTGAGGTGGAAGGGTGGAGGTGTTTGTATGTAATGAGGGCCTCTTGTGGAGAAGTCTGTCCATGCACCCTGGGTCCTGTGGTACCTGTGCACAGCAGGGTGCCACACATGCATACTTGTATGCATGCAAATGTTATGCGTTATATGGGGGCCAGTATTCCGTATTGAGCGTTATATGGGGGCCAGTATTCTGTATGGAGCATTTTATGGGGGCCAGTATTCTGTATGGAGCATTATATGGGGGCCTGTATCCTGTATGGAGCGTTATAAGGGGGCCAGTATTCTGTATGGAGCGTTATATGGGGGCCGGTATCCTGTATGGAGCATTTTATAGGTGCCAGTATTCTGTATGGAGCATTTTATGGGGGCCAGTATACTGTGTGGAGCATTTTATGGGGGCCAGTATTCTGTATGGAGCATTATATGGGGGCCTGTATCCTGTATGGAGCGTTATATGGGGGCCAGTATTCTGTATGGAGCGTTATATGGGGGCCAGTATTCTGTATGGAGCATTTTATGGGGGCCAGTATTCTGTATGGAGCATTATATGGGGGCCTGTATCCTGTATGGAGCGTTATATGGGGGCCAGTATTCTGTATGGAGTGTTATATTGGGGCCGGTATCCTGTATGGAGCATTTTATGGGTGCCAGTATTCTGTATGGAGCGTTATATGAGGGCCAGTATCCTGTATGGAGCATTATAAGGGGGCCAGTATCCTGTACTGAGCGTAATATGGGGGCCACCTGTATGGAGCATTTTATGGGGGCCAGTATCCTGTATGGAGCGATTCGCCAGTTTCTGAGCTATTGTGGAATTTACAATAGATATCACTCATGTAATTTAAGAAGTGAAATCTTTACATTGTACTATATCTATATTTCTCCGCCGTATCTCTGCATCATGAATCGTGGTATGTGTTAAAGGGGCCACTGAGACTCTTTCACCCTGGGCCCAGAAAAACCTGGAGCCGGCCCTGTCTGCCAGCCAGTCCAAGAGTCACCAACTACCTTGAAAAAGACGTCAGTGGCTTACAGTAATGTTTATTCATATATGCGATCAGATCTATTATTCCAGTGCATCAGAGAGGTCCTAATAAATGCAGATTTCCAGAGCTAGAGCATAAGCTGAAAGGTTTTCTTTATATTCTAAATGTATTTTTAGCTATGCATCAGGTATTAGCATTTTCTGTTAAACTTGCACCTATTATCTCGGTTACATTTACTAACACTAGTGAAAATGATATCTACAATTACTGCCGGGTGATAGATTTCATGAAAAAGACCACAACCTTAGAGGTACAGAATAGGCTCAAAGTGGCTCAGTCAAGAGTAGATGAGTAGAACACGTGCGCCCTCTACTGTTGAGAGCTAAAATTACACCGGGACATGAAAATTCTTACCATAGAAGCTGCGTGCACAGTCACTCAGGTGTGGATGATTTCTATCTGCCAACCGTGTGTTATATAAAATGTAAAGTTTATACATTTATGTTTGCAATTAATTCTGCAATATAGATATGGCTGCTTTTATGGTGTGTTTTGTCAGGAGGATTTCCTAATATATACCTCCAACAAGTATCCGTTGACCCATAGGTTCCCTTGGTAAAAAGCGCATACTGCATGAGGTTTTTTGTGGGCGTCTGAGACACCATTATTTTTATGACTATCAAGTGAACTGAGTCCTATAGTTACATTTGAAGTTTGCATTGGGAGCTCTTTCGGCATGTAAAACAAACCGCAAAACTAATTGTGAACGCCACCGATATAAAACCAATAAAATATTTAAAAAAAACATTTAAAAATGGCAAAGTCTTCAATATTAGTCAAAATTGTTTTTTTAACTAATCTTAAAACTTATGTTTTGTGTATTAAAGCAAAATCAGTGCGTTTTTTAATTGCTGTGCTGGAGTGGTGCTATTAGGGCTCAAATCCGTCTGTGAGAAAAAAAAGTTCCCATATCTGGACCAAAAAATCAAATGGGTGTCATGCAAGTGTCATGCCATTTTCATGCGAGTACAATGCGATTTTTCTCACCTAGCATCCGAATGACATCCGATTGTCTTGCGAATGTGATCCAATTGCAATGCTATTTTAACATGTGCTCTTACATAGAGTAATTCTCTGTCATTTAAACATAGTTTTCCAAGGAAATATTCTCCAACACATATATACACTGCTCAAAAAATAAAGGGAACATTCAAATAACACATCCTAGATCTGAATGAATGAAATATTCTCATTGAATACTTTGTTCTGTACAAAGTTGAATGTGCTGACAACAAAATCACACAAAAATCATCATGAAAATCAAATTTCTTAACCAATGGAGGCCTGGATTTGGAGTCACCCCCAAAATTAAAGTGGAAAAACACACTACAGACTGATCCAACTTTGATGTAATGTCCTTAAAACAAGTCAAAATGAGGCTCAGTATTGTGTGTGGCCTCCACGTGCCTGTATGACCTCCCTACAACGCCTGGGCATGCTCCTGATGAGGTTGCGTATGGTCTCCTGTGGGATCTCCTCCCAGACCTGGACTAAAGCATTCGCCAACTCCTGGACAGTCTGTGGTGCAACGTGACGTTGGTGGATGGAGCGAGACATGATGTCCCAGATGTGCTCAATCGGATTCAGGTCTGGGGAACGGGCGGGCCAGTCCATAGCTTCAGTGCCTTCATCTTGCAGGAACTGCTGACACACTCCAGCCACATGAGGTCTGGCATTGTCCTGCATTAGGAGGAACCCAGGGCCAACCGCACCAGCATATGGTCTCACAAGGGGTCTGAGGATCTCATCTCGGTACCTAATGGCAGTCAGGCTACCTCTGGCGAGCACATGGAGGGCTGTGCGGCCCTCCAAAGAAATACCATTCCACACCATTAGTGACCCACAGCTGAATCGGTCATGCTGAAGGATGTTGCAGGCAGCAGATCGCTCTCCAAGGCGTCTCCAGACTCTGTCACATCGGTCACATGTGCTCAGTGTGAACCTGCTTTCATCTGTGAAGAGCACAGGGCACCAGTGGCGACTTTGCCAATCCTGGTGTTCTGTGGCAAATGCCAAGTGTCCTGCACGGTGTTGGGCTGTGAGCACAACCTCCATCTGTGGACGTCGGGCCCTCATACCACCCTCATGTAGTCGGTTTCTAATCGTTTGTGCAGACACATGCACATTTGTGGCCTGCTGGATGTCATTTTGCAGGGCTTTGGCAGTGCTCCTCCTGTTCCTCCTTGCACAAAGGCGGAGGTAGCGGTCCTGCTGCTGGGTTGTTGCCCTCCTACGGCCCCATCCAAGTCTCCTGGTGTACTGGCCTGTCTCCTGGTAGCGCCTCCAGCCTCTGGACACTATGCTGACAGTCACAGCAAACCTTCTTGCCACAGCTTGCATTGATGTGCCATCCTGGATGAGCTGCACTACCTGAGCAACTTCTGTGAGTTGTAGAGTCCGTCTCATGCTACCACACGTGTGAAAACACAAACAATGTTCAAAAGTGGCCAAAACATTAGCCAGAAAGCATTGGTACTGAGATGTGGTCTGTGGTCCCCACCTGCAGAACCACTCCTTTATTGAGGGTGTCTTGATAATTGCCAATAATTTCCATCTATTGTCTATTCCATTTGCACAACAGCATGTTAAATTGATTGTCAATCAGTGTTGCTTCCTAAGTGGACAGTTTGATTTCACAGACGTTTTATTTAATTGGAGTTATATTCTGTTGTTTAAGTGTTCCCTTTATTTTTTTGAGCAGTATATATATGTATGTATAAATATATATATATTTATATATACATATATATGCACACATATATATACAGTATATATGATAGATATACAGATAGATACATACATACAGAAAGATTTATACATAGATATAAATATGTAGTGAGCTATATATTCAATGCTTTGCATGTGTAGCTTACTGTACATGTGATTTATTATTAAATAAATTAATTTCTGATAAAAATGGTGTGGTATCCCCATAAAATTTAATAACCAGCAGAGGGAAAGTAGATAGCTATGGGCTGATGTTTATAGCCTGGGAAGGGAGTAATACTCATCAAGGTTCCCAGGCTATTAATATCAGCTCTCAGCTGTATACTTAGCCTTTACTGGTTATTAAAATGGTGGACCCCAAAAAAAATTTATGTTGGGTCCCCCTATTTTAACAACCAGCAAAGGCTAAGCAGACAGCTGGGGGCTGATATTAATAGCCTAGGAAGGGGACATGGATATTGGCCCCCTCCCAGACTAAAAAGATCAGCTTTCAGCCACCCTAGAAATGGCGCATCAAAAAGACCTATAAGACGCCCCCATTACTAACCATATATTCAGATAGTTAAATAAAACACAAAAACCCAGAATAAATTACTTTATTTGAAATAAAAACACCGACTCCTTTATTAAATCTACATTTAACAAAAAGCCTTATACTTACCATAACGCCCAATCCATTGCGCACCTCAGTGACTCGCAGTGACTTGATAAATTTGAGCGGGGTTCATACCCAATGAACGCCGTTCACCTCACTGACATCACCGCAGGTGTGAGAAAGTTCTCATGCTCCCTTTGCCGGCAGAAAGGTCATCAGAGTTCATATTCAATGAACTCTGATTATCTCAATGACATCAGCGCGTGGGCTGTGAGAACTTTCCCACGGCGCTCACGCTGACGTCATTGAGATGAACGAAGTTCATTGGATATGAACCCCACAAGCTCTCAATGTAAGTCTATGAGAGCCGCGTTCTGGCCTCGTTCTGGGTCTCATAGACTTACATTGAGCTTTGTAGTAATCCAGCAGGTCACAAATTGCTGGAGACCAATTGGAACGGTGCCAAAAAAAGATGAAGATGGTGGCTCGTAAATATGAGACTATGTGCAGGAAACTTAGATTAGTGACACCACTCCACCGTTGCAATAAAAAAAATACTGGAGTGGTGCCTTAACACTATATGGAATTATATTCTATCTTTCAATAGATTTTTATTGTGCTTTGGTCATTATCCGCTGATTATATGTATGCTTCAGATCCACCTGTACTGACCCCTGTGCTGCCATTCATACCCCTAATGAATGAAGCCCACTGCAAACACACACAGGAGATCTCCGGCATCACGTTCCTATACAAGGCAGATGTTTTTTTGCAAATAAAGAAATCAAAGCTTTTTAACCCATGCATCAAATTTGACAGCAAGAGGAAGTCACTCAGGTTCTTATCACACACACATTGGGCCCTTCCCTTTCCAAACCTGTGCACCAGCTTTTCTTTACCTTCTCGGCTGTAATCAGGTGTCTGTCTTGTTTTTATCAGCCAGCAAATCACAGTTCAAGCAGTATAGCCACTTTTCACCTTTGCTTGAACATGGTTTGAACTTTTGGTGACAGAAGACATTTACTGAGGGACGTTGTCATCCTCAGATAATCCCAGTATCTCTTCATGGGCCCTTGGGGCTTTATTCATTCTCCCTGGAGATGCTGAGCCTTTTGTAGGTAAGCGCTAGGGACAGAAGTTCATCCAAAAGTACAAGACTGGTCGGTCCTAGGCCCAGGTCACTTTACATCATGATCTGTCTCAGATGTATCTCTCCTCTAGATGTCTGATGCCTGTACATAAGTATTTCCATACAAGATAACTAATTCTAAGTGAATATATGAACACCAGAGTCCCATGTCAAGTTAGTAAAAATAAAGTCTACAAACATTTCTTTAGTCATATCTGTTTCTCCTAAACATATATGAACACTAATATACAGTAGATTGCAAATGGGTAGTCACCAGCTTTTTGTGGCCACCTTCATGGACCGTGATAAATCTCCTAACAATACTGGCTAGCTCGGACACAGGAGTGAAGTCATTCCCATACAGGAAAGTCTCTGCGGCAATAGCTTTGTCTTGGCTTCATTGACATGTCATTAATAATTTACCCTACAGGGTATGGGTCAGACTTCGTACAACTTGTTTGGAGCTTGACAAATCACGTGTGGAGTCACAAAAATTACATACTAGACTTAGGGCTAGGAAATATCCAAATGACACTTAGAATAATGCACCACTCAAAGCTTAAATGTTGAACAAAAATTATTTATTCTGTAAATAAAAATTCCAAAAATTTAAAGAATGAACGATCAAAAATTATTTTTGTCACCACATATAGCCAGCAATTTCATCTAATTAAACAGTATATGCATAAATACCTACACATTAAACAGCAGGATGCGGTTATGAATTATATTTCAGCATCAGGTGTTAGCTTGTGTGTAGAAAAACTCCAATTTTGGGTTTTCATTCTCATTCAGTTAGTATTCTGGGCTGACTCATGACCTTTCTCAGAATCATCCTTACTCCACGAGGCAAGATCTCGCATGGAGCCCCAGACTGAGGAAGATTGACAGTCATCCTGTGTTTCAATTTCTAATAATTGTGCCAAAAGTTGTTGCCTTCTCACAAAGCTGCTTGCCTATTGTCCCGTAGCCCATCCCAGCCTTGTGTAGGTCTACAATTTTGTCCCTGGTGTCCTTAGACAGCTCTTTGGTCTTGGCCATGGTGGAGAGGTTGGAGTGTGATTGAGTGTGTGGACTGGTGTATTTTATACAGGTAACGAGTTCAAATAGGTACAATTAATACAGGTAATGAGTGCAGAGTAGGAGGGCTTTTTAAAGAAAAACTAACAGGTCTGTGAGAGCCAGAATTTTTGCTGATTGTTAGGTGATCAAATACTTATTTCATGCAATAAAATCCAATTTAATTATTTAAAAATCATACAATATGATTCTGGTTTTTACTTTTAGATTCTGTCTCTCACAGTTGAAGTGTGTACCTATGATAAAAATTACAGACCTCTCCATTCTTTGTAGGTGGGAAAACTTGTAAAATCGGCAGTGTATCAAATACTTTTTTTCCACACTGTAATTACTGGTCCCTAGATATGCAGAGACTTTGCATTGAAATACACTGCAACAGCTGCAACTAGTACTGAAACCATCCATACTGTCCCATAGGGCACATGTAGTAGCTTTTGTGGCGGTTGCAAATCTCTAGTAGAGCATAAATGGGGGAAACCAATAGAGGTTGAGTAGAGGTTGTAAGAATAAGATATTACCTGTGCTGGAATATAGTGCCAAATTCCCTACCGTCCAGTTAGCAAGAGTCCGGTTCTCAACCCACGGTTCCACATCTTCTTTCCCTTCAAGGGGAAGTCAGTATGGCCAGTACTTAACTTCTTTGTCACTGACACCTTGGAGCTTCCACCCAGGGCATTCTCTTCACCTCACGTACTCTGTCCCATCTTGGCCCATTACGGCTCTAAGTTATAAACTCTGAGCCGTACTGTTAGGCGCCCTCTCCCAAGATCCGTCTCCGATAAATCACTCTATCCTTCTGTCGGTGCTTCTTTTCTTCTTTACTCTGGTTCAGGCTAACCACTATCTTGGTCTCCTCTCACTTCGGGACACCCACATCATGTGGCGCTGCTTACTGTCCAGACCTTAAGTCTGCTTCTTACGCACACTGGGTTCTATCTCACATTCTGACAAGAAACTGTCTCTGTCCCTTCACCTTAGCACCTTACACTGGGCTAGTCCCAAACATTAACTTTAACTCTCCCTACTGTCAGGCAGAACACAGTATCAACACTATTAACGCATGTCACAATTCACATTACACAATACAACAATACACTTGTTCTTCAAGGGGGGAACATGGGCAGTATGTCAATCTCCTTACACTACCAACCCTCATGCAGTGAATGTGTCCATGCTATCATTTCAAAGGCAGATATGAATGAGAAAGCTCTCATTTTATTATTTGTCTAGAGACCATAATTCTGATATGAAAATAGTAGTTACATTCACTGCAAACTGTAGAAGAAGTCTCTCCATCCTCATTAAACTCACAAACGCATAAAAAAAATTTTTACAGACACGGCAAAAAAGTGCCATATTTTTATGGACTCTCCAGGATTTTCTAGACGGTTATAACTAAATGCTATGTCCAAAACACGTTCAGTGGGTCAGGCTATTTGGGTTCTCTGTTGTGAATTTTAACAACATGTATAAAATAAACTCTTCTGTCAATTCAGAATCTGCTCCTGTGCTGGATTTTGCTATGGTGTGAAATAATTGTGCACGCTGTCCCTCTAATTTCACATCACTTGGTACATAGATTATAATTGTAAAAATATGTTATATTGTGTCTGAATCTTGTGACATCTCTATATGCAATATCTCTATAACGTGTCATAGCCATGTCTCATAGCTGTAACATTATTGTGTGAATGAATCCTGTGCTGGAACGTCATTGGATTAGATATCAGATTATTGTGACATTACAATGTGTATTATCGTCATACTGTGACAACATGGTATGCAATATGACATTACATTGGGCATTACCTCTGTGTATTTGGGAAAGAAACATGACATAGAATAAAGGCCAAAATAATCATAAGGCTTAGCATCTCATGCACATGTTCTCTGTCATTGAAGGGATCCACAGGTTTCTTCTGGTAGAAGTTGTCATGATCTGCCCTGGAATCTGCATAAGAAAATAATAACCATGAATTATTGCTATGCTCAAAGGTGGCGCACGTGGTTCAAGGATCCACTGTGCCATGGAATGGACTTCCCCCGGAGGTGCATGACTAAGTCTCTAGTGGTGAGGTCAGGCTTGTACGGCAGGTAGCTGCCAGGTGACACTCCAGGGCAGAGTCTGCCAGTAGCAGCTGACCCCAAGGGGCAGAAACGTCAATTCAGATTCCTAGACAGGGCAGGTCGGCCTCTTGGGACAAGTTTAGACTGTGCACACAGGACGGCCACTGGGACAGGTTCAGACTGTGCACACAGGACGGCCACTGGGACAGGTTCAGACTCACTGGTCTCAGGATAACAAACAGGTACCGCAGATGCGGTTTCAGGACTCGGACACCACCGATGCAATCACAGGAACACAGATAAACTATTCTGGACTAACGGGACACAGGATATGGGAATAGCTTTAACAGACTAGGGACAGGGGACCTAGCAACATACAGTTGCACACACCAAATCACCCAGGGCCGGCTCCAGGTTTTTCTGGGCCCCGGGCGAAAGAGTCTCAGTGGGCCCCTTTAACACATACCACGATTCATGATGCAGAGATACGGCGGAGAAATATATATATATAGTACAATGCAAAGATTTCACTTCATGAGTGATATCTATTGTAAATTCCAGAATAGCTCAGAAACCGGTGAATCGCTCCACACAGAATAGTGGCCCCCATATAAGGCTCCATACGGAATACTGGTCCCCATATAACGCCCATACGGAATACTGGCCCCCATATAACGCTTCATACGGAATACTGGCCCCCATATAAGGCCCCATACGGAATACTGGCCCCCATATAAGACCCCATACGGAATACTGGCCCCCATATAAGACCCCATACGGAATACTGGCCCCCATATAAGGCCCCATACGGAATACTGGCCCCCATATAAGGCCCCATACGGAATACTGGCCCCCATATAAGGGGCCATACGGAATACTGGCCCCCATATAAGACCCCATACGGAATACTGGCCCCCATATAAGACCCCATACGGAATACTGGCCCCCATATAAGACCCCATACAGAATACTGGCCCCCATATAAGACCCCATACGGAATACTGGCCCCCATATAAGACCCCATACGGAATACTGGCCCCCATATAAGGCCCCATGCGGAATACTGACCCCCATATAAGGCTCCATGCGGAATACTGACCCCCATATAAGGCTCCATGCGGAATACTGACCCCCATATAAGGCTCCATGCGGAATACTGACCCCCATATAAGGCTCCATGCGGAATACTGATCCCCATATAAGGCTCCATGCGGAATACTGACCCCCATATAAGGCTCCATGCGGAATACTGACCCCCATATAAGGCTCCATGCGGAATACTGGCCCCCATATAAGGCTCCATACGGAATACTGGCCCCCATATAAGGCTCCATACGGAATACTGGCCCCCATATAAGGCCCCATACGGAATACTGGCCCCTATATAAGGCTCCATATGGAATACTGGCCCCCATATAAGGCTCCATACGGAATACTGGCTTCCATATAAGGCTCCATACGGAATACTGGCCCCCATATAAGGCTCCATATGGAATACTGGCCCCCATATAACGCTCCATACAGGATACTGGCCCCCATATAACGCTCCATACAGGATACCGGTCCCCATATAATGCTGCATGCAGGCTGTTACCCCCCACATAATGCCCCATACAAGCTGTCCCCCCCTTATAATGCTCCATGCAGGCTGTTACCCCCCACATAATGCCCCATACAGGCCTCTCCCTTTTAATGCTCCATACAGGCTGTTACCCCCCACATAATGCCCCATACAGGCTGCCCCCCCCTTATAATGCTCCATGCAGGCTGTTACCCCCCACATAATGCCCCATACAGGCCCCCCCTTTTAATGCTCCATGCAGGCTGTTCCCCCCCACATAATGCCCCATACAGGCACCCCCCTTTTAATGCTCCATGCAGGCTGTTACCCCCCACATAATGCCCCATACAGGCTGCCCCCCCTCTTTATAATGCCCCATGCAGGCTGTCACCCCTCCTCTTTATAATGCTCCATGCAGGCTGTCACCCCTCCTCTTTATACTGCCCCATGCAGGCTGTCACCTCTCCTCTTTATAATGCCCCATGCAGGATGTCCCCCCCTCTCTTTATAATGCCCCGTGCAGGCTGTTCCCCACCTTATAATGCCCCATGCAGGCTGTTCCCCACCTTATAATGCCCCATGCAGGCTGTCACCCCTCCTCTTTATACTGCCCCATGCAGGCTGTCACCCCTCCTCATTATAATGCCCCAAGCAGGAATCCCCCCCTCTTTATAATGCCCCATGCAGGCTGTTCCCCACCTTATAATGCCCCATGCAGGCTGTCACCCCTCCTCTTTATAATGCCCCATGCAGGCTGTCACCCCTCCTCTTTATACTGCCCCATGCAGGCTGTCACCCCTCCTCTTTATACTACCACATGCAGGATGTTCCCCCCTCTCTTTATAATGCCCCGTGCAGGCTGTTCCCCACCTTATAATGCCCCATGCAGGCTTGTCCCCACCTTATAATGCCCCATGCAGGCTGTCACCCCTCCTCATTATAATGCCCCAAGCAGGAATCCCCCCCTCTTTATAATGCCCCATGCAGGCTGTTCTCCACCTTATAATGCCCCATGCAGGCTGTCACCCCTCCTCTTTATAATGCCCCATGCAGGATGCCCCCCCTCTCTTTATAATGCCCCGTGCAGGCTGTTCCCCACCTTATAATGCCCCATGCAGGCTGGTCCCCACCTTATAATGCCCCATGCTGGCTGTCACCCCTCCTCATTATAATGCCCCAAGCAGGAATACCCCCCTTTTTATAATGCCGCATGCAGGCTGTTCCCCACCTTATAATGCCCCATGCAGGATGCCCCCCCCTCCCCTCTTTATAATGCCCCATGCCTCCATACATTAAAAAAAAAAAAATCAAATACTCACCTCCCTTCTCCTCACCTGCTACCTGCTGCCCGCTGCCTGCTGCCTGCTGACCGCCGCTCGCTGCTCGGCTCCGAACTCCAGCGTTGTCGGCGTTGTCCCACTCAGCGCTCCCTGTGACGGCTCAGGGGAGGGCGCGGTGTAAAGACGTCACCGCGCCCTCTGACCTGAGACGTCACAGGGAGCGCAGACCAGGAAGACAGCTGATCTGCGGAGGCACGGGGAGAGGTAAGTATCGGGCTGCCGGGGCCCTGAGCAAGCGGCGGAGAAGGGCGGGCGCTGACACCAATCTCCTCCGCCCATAGCCCAGCGGGGTGCGCGACCGCCAGTGGGCCCCTCTGCCTGCTCAGGGCCCCGGCATTTGCCCGGGTGCGCCGGGTGCTGACGCCGGCCCTGAAATCACCTAACAGTAACTATAGGGGTTGCTCAGGCACCTCCCTATTGGGGAGGGTGCCTTTTATACAAGATGCCTCCCAGCAATTGGCTGGGAGACACCTTGCAAGTGAAGGCTTTAACTAAATGCCTCCCAGCTGTTAGCACGGGGCATTTACCAAATGCGCACACTGCCCTTTTAAGAGCAGGGGAGTGCGTGCACACTAGGCGTGTCGCAGGCACACAGTGTGGCGTGCACAGCAGAGGAACAGAGAGCATGCCGGGAAGCATGCAGGGGTGAGTAAGCCGGCGTCCCTGTGTGGAGGGAGAAGGAATACCATGCAGGGATGCCAGCAATACCACTACAATTATTCTTTATAGAAGTTCCCAGTAGTCACAACAGCCACTACCTGAAATCAGAGTATACAAATAAAGCTGTTGAAGTGGAATGCCAGAAAACATTCATGGGCATTTGATTGGTGGTAATGGTAGATGAGAATTTGTGGTAGACTTTCAGCCATTGACTGGAATGAAAAGTGATATATTAGCAACATATTAGTTTATAGGTTGAACTTGATGGACTTCTGTGTACTTTCTACTTTAAAACCTATGAAACTATATTTCTGGCTTTTATAAGTGGTGAGAAACACTGTCATTTTGTACGGCGGCGTGTACGAATCTATTAGTGCATTTTGGACTTGTAGTTAATTGTGCTATTGCACATATCCATGCACATGACATTGCTATGTGCATGACCTTGGCATAAGATTCTATGTAGAATGAAGGAGGGAGGCACTATACCTCTTGCTCCTTCCTGCTCCTCCTCTCCACATAGACTCTCATCAGTAACATCTGCCATCTTCTGCCTCAGTAATGTAACAATCTGTCTTCACTGAATACAGATTTTAGTTGGGAATTGAGAATTTTGAAAATGAATGATCAGAAATAAGCAGATTTCTCTGATAAGATATATTACAAAGTTCCTTCTTTTCAGTTGTACTATTGATTTATAAAATAAAAATGAAAATGATGGTTACTCATTAAGTAAAACTATGATTGTAGCATTTCACCAGATATCATACAAGAGCATACACATTCCACATGCATCAATGATATTTAAAGAAATAAGAAATCAATATTTTAATGTTTGGCCTCTCATTCATTTAAAGACACATATTGGAATGCCGGCTGGCCTAGGGGCAAATTATCAAAATCAAACATGTTTAACCTCCTTTGCCCTGAAATCAGCCTTTAGGGACGGTCGGGGTGCCACCTGCTTCTGGGTAGAGTTACTCTAAAATCTCTAAATTGTATTTTGTAAGGATTAAGATTTTACGTATTTCACCTGCTAAACGTCATTAATTTAAAGTGCACAGCATTAAAATACCAGAGCTCTAAGTCTTTTTGTAACACCAGCCTCCTCTTTGGGTGGCATGGAGAACATGGGAACCTTTGATGCTCTTGTATGGAATGGGACTCTACCTGCATAGATTCTCATTCTCATTACCATGACCCAAGCTATCATTACTCAGAACTCAGACTTCCCTGCTACACTTTCATTCACACCATTACAATATGTCAATAAATAAATAATGCTTTTCATGGGAGAGACCAGTCTATTGGAAATGGGGGTCCCCCTAGCAGGATTGCCGTTTCCCAGAGTCCTTCTTCTAACATGCCACTGACAGATTGGTATCCTAGACAGGAACAAGAAGGCCATTTTTCCCACCATGACAATGACACATTGACAGACATGCTTCCATCAGCCTGCTCACTGTTTGTGTGTTCCTCCGCTCCATGCCTTTATGCAAATTGGATCTATTTGAAGTTAGTGCCCAGGTGCTGAAGTTAAAAGCTGCAGGAGACGATGAGCTGGGAATTGGCCCATCCAAGTGCTGAAAGCCGCTAGTGTTAGTAGTCAATGGCTGGCTGGGGCAGGCCTGCATTAGAAGAGGTGATGACAGGTCCAGGTATGGAGCTGCCACACAGGTGACTAGGTTTCAGCATAGTTGCAAAAAAAGGAACTTTAATGTGTGGTATGCATAGGAAAAGCACCTTCCTTTATTAACCTCTGACCTCTGACACCAAGATATCATTTAACTCCTTGTGTTCAGATGGTTGTCGTTACAGACAACTTGTCAGCTAAGGAGTTACCAGTCAACTCACAAGTAATGGACATAGGGCGGCAATCCGTAATATATGGTTTACAGTGATGTCCAATACACACAGTACTAGACATGGAGCATCTCCCTATAAATTAGGACAGTTCTTGAAGGGTCTATTGTAATGTATGTCACAATGTAGTGTATGCACATAGAAGCGTGCGCAGTACAAATCAGTCACTGTGGCATTTTTGCTCCCACTTTGCAGGTGTACTTTTCCTGACCACACCTCAATTAGTTCTGTGGCCTAAGGCCATAAATCAAGACAATAAAAGGATCCCTGTAAAATAAACACACACTGTCCCTCCTTCCCCTATTCAGATGTAGTGAGCTGGGAAGGGCTCTTTCTGTCTGAGTGGCTATGGGATCTTCTGCTTCATTGCTCCCTCAAGAGGAAGCCCAATGAGCCTAGTATCTATACAGGTGACCAGGTCACCAAGGGGACCAGTGACTCCTAGCAAAGTGCACGTTATACAGGGGTCAGTATGAGGGCACTAGCCTTATAGCTTGTGTACTGACTCAATTAAGGTCCATAAATCATATCTATATATTATATTTAGGAATCTGCAGTTGATGTAAATATTTGCAAATGACCAACGAATGATGCCCCATGTTCAAGGTGGACAGGGACAGAATTACAGTTGTAGCTGTATTAAATCCATGTTTTGAATGTTGATCCAATCTGAAAGCCAATTTTGGATCATGGTCAGATTGGTTCATGTCTTATGATTTTATTACCATCATTATTTGGTCCAGTTGCAAGAAACAAAGTTCTAAAGTTTACCCATAGCCCTTTTGAGAGTCTACGACCTCTCGTATCCATTGCTTGAACTTGATGGACATATGTCTATTTTTAACTATGTCAGCTATGTAACTGTGTAATTATTGTATGCATGTCAATGGCTTTGAATACAAAACTGATATTTCTTGCAATAAACTTGTATAAGAAAAGTCAGAAACTTAGATTTAGCAAATTGAAAATTGTAAATTTATATCAGTAATACAGTATGAATGACTGGAGTACACAATAATGCAATAAAGTCAGTTTCAGCTGCCATCTATGGGGACAACATAATTAACCCACTGTGAAAGTTTATGGTGGCTTTAACAAAGTAGTTATTCACAGTAGAATTTGCTGTATTATTATTATTATTACTATTATTATCATTCATGATGACTTTGTCAGTGGAGTTTTTTAGACCATTGAATAATCATTCTAAGGTTTCACACAAATTTTTTTTACTGTGATTTAAAACACATGTGGAAACGCTGTGCATTACTAGCATTTTTTTGACTTTTTTTTTACAAGTCTTTTATGTGGCCTTTTAATGTAGCATAATTTTTTACATGCATTTTTCCTAGAATTTTTGAAGTTATATGAAGAAGCTGTAACGTGGCACGAGGCGGTAGCCGAAGGAATGGTACTCTTCTCTTGTGCCACGGCCCTTTACATGAGGGTGGGGATCCTGGCTGGGTGTGTGGACTTGTGCTGTGAGGGCGCTATGTCCGTGCAGGCCGCATGTAACCAATGTTGCAGGTTTGCCAGGATCAGATGTTTGACAGTTCAATGAGGGAGAACACCATTGAAACATAAACCTTTCACTGAACTGGAACTTATTAAGGAATATATACAAAAGATAGCAGGTACACAGTCTAATAGATAAAAATATCACTGACCTATAAAATGCAACAAAGAACAAAGGCTATGTGCCCACGTTGCATTTTATGAAGCAGAAAATTTCTGCTTCATTTCTGCAAGTCCTCTCCTGGAAAAACGCATGCGGAATTCCGCACGCGTTTATCGCGCATTTTTCGCGCGTTTATCACGCGTTTTCCACATGCGGAATTGCCTTGCGTTTTTTATGCATTGGACAAAGGCAATTCTGCTTGCGGAAACGCAAAATTAAATGACATGCTGCGGATTTTTGAACGCAGCATAAACGCTGCGGAAAAATCCGCAGCATGTGCATAGAACTTGCGGAATCCCATTGGGGACCATGGGGTGCGGGTTACCAAGCGTTTTACAAGCGTTTCCGCTGCGGAAATTCCGCATCAAAAACGCTTGAAAAACGCTACGTGGGCACACAGCCTAAAAAAAAATGCATATGTTTTCTTTTTTCATTTTGCTTTCGACTTTATACCAATAGCTTGCCACCGTGTTTGTACCCTGGAGTGTTTCCAGCTTTAGATAGTGATAGAGTTCATTCTAATTTACAAGGCAAATACAGCTGTATTCCAACAATTTATGAACTGTTCATTAGCTAACGAAGAGAGAGCAAGTCTATTCTTGTAGATAATTTACATTCTGAGTGTGGTCAAGAGCTTCTGTTAAAGGGGCTTCCCATGAACAAAGTACATTTTAGGGTTTGTCCAGTCCAAATCGATAAGTTTGCAGTCACGCTGTGTGACTGCAGACTTATGAATCCCCCCAGCGTATGCACAGTGCACAGCGGCGATTCGCCAGTTTCTGAGCCAGGACCAGAGGGTATGTATGAGTTATACATACTCCAGAGCAGTGGGCCTTGCTCCCATACATTTTTATGGAGCGAGGCTGCGCCCTCTATTCGGCCATACCCACTGAATAGCCACGTCACTAGTCAGGGCACGGCATCGCTCAATACAAGACTATGGGAGCGAGGCTGCGCCCACTGGAGTGTGTATAACTCATACATACCCTTCGGTCCAGAAAACCAGTGAATCCCCACAGTGCAGAGTGCGTGGGCTAGGGGGATTCATAAGTCTGCAGTCACACAGCGTGACTGCAAACTTATCGATTTGGACTGGATAAACTCTAAAATGTACTTTGGTCGTGGGAAGCCCCTTTAACAGGAGCTCGCGGGTGTGCACGCGATCACCGCCGGGTGTCAGCTGATTCTGGCAGTTGACACCCGGCACTTAAACCCCCTAAATGCTGCTATTGCTGCGATCGCAGCATTTAGTGAGCAAGCAGAGAGACAGAAGCCCCTCTGCTGTTGGATCGGAGACCCCGCAACATCATTGCGGGGTCCCGATCATTGCCATGGTGACTGCATGATCTAACTAACTTGTATCTGCAGCACTGACAGTTATGAAGTATAGCAGTGATCCTGCACTGCTATACCTTATAACTGCGATCAGACTGCAGAAAGTGAAAGTCCCATAGTGGGACTAAGTAAAAAAGTGAAAAAAAAGTAAAAAAAAGTTGTAAAAATATATTTAAAAAAAAATAAATCACAAAATAAATATATATATCAGGTGGTTGCTGGACCTGAAATTGGGTCAGAATCATCTGTGGTCACCCATTTTGGTCCAGCTGGGGCAGATGCTGCTTAGCATCGCCGTCGGTCCCAACACCTAGCCAGTGCACAAGAAGTACAGGCTGTCTCTCGGGTCCTTGTTCCTAGTAGTGTTAAGCATAGGTTGCAGAGGGGAACAAGGGCTGCTACAGCCTAAGTCCAGGATGTGTGGCACCCTGCTACAACAGGTACCACAGGACCCCAAAAGGGTGCATGGACGGACTTCTTCACAAGAGGCCCTCACTACAAACAAACACCTCCACCCTTCCACCTCATACCACCAGAGGGAGCCCTGATAGGGATATATATATGGAGGGCGGAGCCAGGCAGTTCAGTTAGTTTGGTCAGAGAGTGTGCTGCCACTGAGAGCAGTGAAGACGCAGCACGTCTGCTGCTGCATTGAGGGACCCGAGTGTGGCCGGTGGCAAAGAGGAGAGGAGAGAGGAGTTGAGGGGGCAGAGGAGCATCATAGGCTCACCCCAAGACACAAACCGGACACCGGGTCCGCGCCTACAGAGTCCTTTATACCCAGTAGGGATCACCGGCATACCAGGAGTACTACAAGTCCCTGGTCGACCTGAAGCTAAACCCTTGACAGGACTAGGAACCACGAAGGCCCCGGCGTCCAGGGATAGTGGTTGCCAGAAAAAGGTGCTACTACCAAGCGACAGGTGAAGGAACAGCACGACACAGAAGCTAGGCCCAGTTGCAGGCTGGCCAGGAGCTTAGAGAGAGAGGAAGACACGGACCAGGAGGCCTTATATCCACTCACTGGGGAGAAGTCCTGAAGTGCACCCTTCCTACTGAGTACCTTGGCCCGTACCTGACATCCGCACCAGTAAAGGTACTGAAGTGAATCCCCTGTCTCTGTCAGTTACTCCTGCTGCGCCAGCTCTCCTGCACTGCAAGCCCCAGCATCACCAGCACTTGCACCTACACTGCCCCGGGGGCCCGCTCCACCTGTGGGGAGCAGAAACATCCCAGCTGCCATCCCATCAACCCCCGGAGGTCTGCAGCAGCGCCGGTAACCATTACCGGAAACCACAGTGTTGTCACGAGACAAACTGTACACTAAAAACCCCTTATTAAAGAGAGACCCAGAGTACGGGCCCGGGAGCCGACTGCCGTGACCTCCTAAACAAGGTAAAAGGCCCGGGTACCGAGTCCCCTATATTCCCCCTGGGTGACACAGATGCACTGCACTGAGCATGCCCGTGTCAGCTGATCAGGTGACCTGGCACAGCCTGATTGGCCACGGGTGACGTCATCAGTAGTGCGACCAATAATGCGACAGTGGGCAGGGCTTAGTCTTTAAATAGGCCGCCCACAAGCATGGCGGCGCGCTCTGATCATTGAGCTAAGGTTGTGTTCCTGTGTGGACGCTTGTCTGTTTGGGCTCCACGTGCTCTCTAGCTGCTCTCTCCGTGACCTGCCGATGCCAGAGTTCGCTCGGCTGTTTAGCACAGGTCGCTTAGGCAGGCCTAGCTTCAGACAGGCAGGTTTAGCTGGGGATAGGCAGTCAGTCTTAGATGGAGGGAGGCAGGTAGTTTCCGTTTGACAGTCTGCCTCCGTCAAGGGGGTCGCTATGCACCCCGAGCAGACTGCGGGCTCCATATCCCTGGTACCGCCTGTTAGTCACATGGAGAGTTACTCCGCAGTCGGGTCGCACACCGGCTGGAAGCACGTACATGCCGGCGTGAGTCACACACACTTCCTAGCGCCTGCTGCGTAGCCTCTGTGCAGTTAACAGGGCTACGGCTACGTTATTTGTCGCACATCTCTCGTGCAGTTAACGGAGATAGTGCGAATCCCTTTTCCCGTCCCGGTGTGAAGTAACACTGCAGGGATTTATACATTAGTTGGTTGTTTTATCTTCTTACCCAGAAGGTGTTCGGCCGCAGTCCTCTAGGCTGCATCGCGGACCCCAGGTTCGGTTGCTTTCCATTATTTAATAAAGTTGTTTGCAACCGTCCCCTTAACAGTATCAGAGCGCCAGGGTCTTGCCGAACATGGCTGACAACCAGCAACTGCAGCGCTATATGTGGCGCCCCTGAGGGTTCGACCCCCACAGGGATGCTGCACTTCTCTAATGAAGTGTAGTGTTCCTCCTCTGAGGTAAGAACAGTGCGATGGTCAGGACCCTTCCTTCACATCCAACACCACACTTCTCCCACCAGAAGGGGGCTAAAATGCACTAGGGGCTGCCCTCCTGGTTGCAGGGAGACTGGGGAACCAAGAGTTAGGGGAACCATTTAGTGGGTGAGGGTGGAGGACTCATATTTTAGTGACACTTAATATTTTGATATTTAATACACAGCCATTTTTGGCAAGAAGAGCTGTCTGTTCTTGGCTCAAGAGAGAGTCTGTTCTTTTGATGGTTCGTTGACTGTTCTTGTAATGTGATCTCCCTCCCTGAGAGTGGATCCTGTGTGGACCTGCAGAGGACGGAGACACGGCCCTCGTACCTTAGCCTTGGGGTCGAGGGGCAGGTTACAGATAATGAATGTCTCAGCCCGGTCAAGGACCATGATCAAGAAGGCCCGGAGCTCAAGAGTGTAGCTCCATAGCAAATGGATCCCAGGGAGGATGCAGACGGAGCGGTATACGCCATCTGTCCTCGCCATCTAATATACTCAGAGGGAGACCGGCCCCCGACACCCGACCTTGCTACTCCATGTCCTGGTCGGGAAAGCCCGGTAGGCCCTGAGGATCCCATCGGGTATCGGAAGGAGCGGAGCTGCCACCCGTGCCCTTTTTCTGAGAGGAGTTCAGAGGGAGACCCGGCCTATCTACACACACACAGACAGGAAAGGAACCGGTCTGTAGTTTAGGAACACTCTGGTGCGGGGTCCTGATTGAACACTGGACTTACTCGGAGGTTGTCGGACCCTCGTCTCTGGTGACCGCAGAACTCCGCGAGGAGCAGGGAGTCGCCTTCCTACTGCCATCTCTCATGTGAGTAAAGCCTTGGAAGTTCACCCCTATGGCCTCCGGACTTTTTATTCTGCACTACACCGTGCTACGCAGTACCAGACTTCCCAGACTACTACCCCCCTCCGTCCTGTCCCTCTGCCCTGAGGCCTTGCTCCGCCTGTGGGGAGTAGTAACAACTTCGACTGCCATAACATCATGCCTCGGCGGACTGCAGCAGCACTGGTGGCCTTCACCAGGTGCCACAGGTGGCGTAGTCGAGATCAGCCACTCAACCCGGATAAGCCCGTACCATCCTTTTTAATGTGATGGCCCTGGGCACGGAGCGGGTCCGGGCCACGACTGCACCCCATCTCTCCATCACAGGACCCGACTCCGAGTCCCCCATCTCTCAGGGTAAAGGGCTTACAGAAGGCTTTGAGGCGTCACACTATATACAGCAACTTGAGGCCAGACTTAGGACTCTGGAACAAACTGCCCCGGTGGCTGATATCACTGCAGTAGCTACCCAGGCAGCTTCTCAGGCGGCCAATCTGGTCAACACGGCTGCGGTGAATGCTGCGGCAGCTGCAATTGCCCCATTACCCCGTTTTGCTCTCCCGGAAAAATTTTCTGGTGACAGCAAATCCTGCAGAGGTTTTATTAATCTGTGCTCCATTCAGTTGGAGATGATGGAGGCACGGTTCCCATCCGAAATGGCCAAAGTGGGTTTTGTCATCTCATTACTTTCTCACAGGGCCTTGGAGTGGGCTACACCTCTGTGGGAGCGGAGTGACCCGGTAGTGGCTAATGCAGGACTCTTTCTTACAGCCATAAAAAATGTTTTCCTAGGTCCTCAAGTCACGCATGATACGGCTCTTAAGCTTCTTGCGTTGGTCCAGGGTTCGGCCACCGCCAGCCACTATGCCATCCAGTTCAGAACCTTAGCGGCTGAATTGGATTGGTCTGAGCGGTCTTTAATCCCGGTGTTCTGGAAGGGTCTGGCTGGGCATATTAAAAATGCTCTATCTACCAGAGAGATTCCAACCTCCTTGGAAGAGTTAATCTCTCTCGCTAACCGAATAGATTTGAGTCATGCAGAACACAAGTGTCACGGGTGTGTCGCCACGAAGATCGTCACGATTACACAGCCTGACTTCTCGCAGCTGAGTTTTTGGTGTTTTGTGTTTTTCGGCAGTGAGGGAGTTAACTCTCTCTCTCTGTGCTAGACGAGGTCCAGCCTCGCCCAGCTGCAATCAATGCTGCAGTAGTGGGACTCCTTCAAATGCCTGCCGGTCTGTTAGGGAAGTGTCGGTGAAAGCATTTCATACAGACAAACAGAGCGGATCGTGGTATTTTGGAGTTCTGAGCTAAGTGTATTTGGTGTGGTTTTTCCCTTCCTCGCTTTATCATTTATCTCCTTTCCCGTTGGTGTTCCCTCTGTAGTTGTGGTGTAGTTTTTGTATGCAAGGTGGTTTTTGGTTTGACCCTTGTACTGTCTCGTTCGTCTAAGTACTGAGTGTTGGCATATTATTTCCTGTCCCCTATTGTTGTGATCGGGGTCCTTCTCAGGACTAGATTACTGAGGTGCAGGGATCCTCAGGAGGTAGGGGTTACGCTGGCGGCCTGGACCTCTGTACCTTTAACAGTACCTCCAGGTAGAGGGATTAGTCAGGGCCCCAGCTTAGGGTCAGCTTAGGCCCCTGACCTCCTGTACGCAGAGTCAGTGTGACAACAAGTTAGAGCTGGAGGTCCCCAGACCTCAGTTTCAGTTGGCACCTTCATTCTCTAGACCCATTTCCAAACCCGTGACTTCCAACCTGGAGCCTGAGGCTATGGATATATCCCGGACTGAGTCTAGCCCCTCTTGTTCCCGACCTGCACATCCCTTGGAGTACCCCATTAATAAGGGTTCCAAGTGGTCAGGAAAACGAGTGTGTCTAACCGCCGTTGGAGGAGGTGTGTTAGATTCCGGGGCTTCTTCCTCCAAATTATTGTATAAGGTGACGTTGCTCTTCAGAAAAACCACGGTTACTGCCAAGGCGTGGGTGGATTCTGGCGCCGATGGCAATTTTTTGTCATCTACGTTTGCCCAGAAGCACGCCATTCCTATGGAGTTACTGCCAAAACCAATGAACATTAGGGTAGTCAACGGTTCACTGCTGGACACGCAAATCACTCACCAGTCGATTCCCCTCACCATGTCGTTCCCTCAGGATCACCGGGAGGTTGTCTCATTTCTTATTATTCCCGGTGGATTGGATGAGGTGCTATTGGGTCTTCCATGGTTATGTTGTCACACTCCACACATTGACTGGAATACGGGGAGAATTTCTTCCTGGGGTGAGAATTGTGTGTCTCAGTGTATGGTTACAGCCACCCAGAGGGTAGTCTCTGAGCCTTCTACCGACTTGGCCGCTCTCCCTGTGCAATATCAGACTTTTGCGGATGTCTTTCCCAAAAAGGCTGCAGACACTCTACCTCGCCGCCGACCATATGGCTGTCCTATTGATTTGGTCCCCGGCACGGATCCTCTGTCTGTCCCCGAGACCCAGGTCTTGTCAGATTATATCAAAAAGAACCCTCGGGTAGACCCTTTGTCCCGGTCCATGGATACGGCTGAGGACGATGACGAGCCCAGGCTTACCATTCCTTTGGGAAGTATGCGGATGGTGGCTCCAGTGTCCCTAAACCAGGTTCCTTCTGGTAGGACATTCGTTCCTCCTAATCTACAAAATGAGGTGCTCTCCTGGGCACATGCCTCTAAGATCGGAGGTCATTTTGGGGTCAAACGTACCACGAAGCTTCTCCAACGGTTGTATTGGTGGCCCCGGTGGCGCCAGGACGTTAAGGAATATGTTCTAACGTGTCTCCTGTGCGAGAGATAAATCATCCCGTCAAAGTCCGGCTGGTCTTCTCCATCCGTTAGCCGTGGCGGATTCTACAGGTCAGACTCTGCTTCTTCTGAATAATGGCCAACATCCACGCGTTCCGGCTCCTATGCCAGTTCCCTCTGTGGAACCTGGGGTCAGAGATTGGGCTCTGGAGGCGCGGGAGGTTTGGAACCATACCCAGGATACTATATTGGCCTCCAAGAATCGGATGAGAGAGTCGGCTGACACTCTTCGTCGTCCAGCCCCCGTATTCTATCCGGGCGACAGAGTGTGGCTCGCGGCTCGCAATATCAAAGTACACGGGGAATCTGCTAAGTTTGCCCCCCGCTTTATTGGTCCTTTCAAAATTTTGGCCCAAGTAAACCCCGTAGTATACCGTTTACAGTTACCACGACACCTGAAGAGTCACGACACTTTTCATGTGTCGCTCCTTAAGCCCATTCGCCTGACAAAATTCGCTGAACCCCAACCTGCTACAGACACCAGGGGTGATGATCTCATGGTGCAGGCTATTGTGGGGTCGAAGATGGTTCGTGAAAAAAAAAAAAAAACTCCTAATACACTGGAGGGGTCATGGATTGCTCCTGGGAACCACATTCATGCCCCCCTGCTCATTGAGGAATATGAGTGTCAAGTGGAGGGGGATAATGTTAGGTGTCAGGTGGTTGCTGGACCTGAAATTGGGTCAGAATCATCTGTGGTCTCCCATGCTGGTCCAGCCAGGGCAGATGCTGCTTAGCATCACTGTTGGTCCCAACGCCTAGCCAGTGCACAAGAAGTACAGGCAGTCTCTTGGGTCCTTGTTCCTAGTAGTGTTAAGCATAGGTTGCGGAGGGGAACAAGGGCTGCTACAGCCTAAGTCCAGGATGCACTGCACTGAGCATGCCCGTGACATTGCGGACCGTGATTGGTGCTTTGGTGTCAGCTGATCCGGTGACCTGGCACCGCCTGATTGGTCACGGATGACATCATCAGTAGTGCGAACAAAAATGTGACAGTGGGCATGGCTTAGTTTTTAAATAGGCCGCCCACAAGCATGGCGGCGCGCTCTGATCATTGAGCTAAGGTTGTGTTCCTGTGTGGATGCTTGTCTGTTTGGGCTCCACGTGCTCTCTAGCTGCTCTCTCCATGACCTGCCGATGCCAGAGCTCGCTCGGCTGTTTAGCACAGGTCGCTTAGGCAGGCCTAGCTTCGGACAGGCAGGTTTAGCTGGGGATAGGCAGTTTTAGCTGGAGGGAGGCAGGTAGTTTCCGTTTGACAGTCTGGCTCCGTCAAAGGGGTCGCTATACACCCCAAGCAGACTGCGGGCTCCATATCCCTGGTACCGCCTGTTAGTCACGTGGAGAGTTACTCCGCAGTCTGGTCGCACACCGGCTGGGAGCACGTATATGCCGGCGTGAGTCACACACACTTCCTAGCGCCTGCTGCGTAGCCTCTGTGCAGCTAACAGGGCTACGGCTACGTTATTTGTCGCACATCTCTCGTGCAGTTAACGGAGATAGTGCGAATCCCTTTTCCCGTCCCGGTGTGAAGTAACACTGGAGGGATTTATACATTAGTTGGTTGTTTTATCTTCTTACCCGGAAGGTGTTCGGCCGCAGTCCTCTAGGCTGCATCGCGGGCCCCGGGTTCGGTTGCTTTCTATTATTTAATAAAGTTGTTTGCAACCATCCCCTTAACATATATATACTGTATATATTGTACCCATAAATAAATATTATTATGGAAAAAAAATAAACAATAAAAGTACACATATTTGGTATCGCCGCGTCTGGAACGACCTGACTTATAAAACTGTCCCAGTAGTTAACCCCTTTAGTGAACACGGTAAAAAAAAAAAAAGCGAAGCAAAAAATGATGCTAAACAAAAAATGGAATAAAACACGATCAAAAAGATCAATGTAAATAAAAATGGTACAGCCGAAAATGTTATCTTGTCCCACAAAGAAACAAGCTGCCATACAGCTCCATCAGCCAAAAAATAAAAAAGTTATAGCTCTCAGAATAAAGCGATGCAAATAAATTTATTTTTTCTATAAAATAGCTTTTATTGTGTAAAAGCGGCAAAACATAAAAAAATATATAAATGTAGTATCACTGTAAACGTACTGACCCAAAGAATAAAGCTGCCTTATCAATTTACCACACGCGGAAAGGCACAAAGAAAAAAAAAACAAAAACAATTCCAGAATTGTTGGCTTCGGAATAGAAAGCGATCAAAAAATGTCACGTGCCCGAAAATGGTACCAATAAAAACGTCAACTTGTCCCACAAAAAACAAGCCCTTAAATGACTCTGTCGGCCAAAATATGGAAAAATTATAGCTCTCAAAATATGGCGATGCAAAAAAAAAAGCATCTTTTAGTGTGTGACAGCTGCCAAACATAAAAACCTGATATAAATCTGGTATCGCTGTAATCGCACCGACCCGAAGAATAAAGTTGGCTAATCAATTATACTGCATGAGGAACGGCATACAAAATAAATAAATCCAATTCTTCACCTGCTGCTGATTTGTTCATTTTGCCTCCCAAAGATCGCAGTATGGTTCGGCTCACATTTATCCTGCGCTCTGCGCTGAGCGCTTACACTGGGGTTTCCGTGTAAATCTCTGAAATACGTGATTCAGACGGAACCCCCGGCGGAAGATTCCCTGTAATGAGGGAGATGGAGGCATCGTGGACACCGTCTGACCTGTGATCCCACGGTGTCCATCTTTTTATTAGACATGCATAAAAATGGCGTCAGCCACAGTTTTGTGAACCTCTGAATAAAAAGACACCACTAAACAAAGGCCAGACTGAGTCCAGAGTAACTCTGCTGCCTCATTATAGTGAATGGATCTCTCGAGGATTTCACCTGAATTACGTCACTCGGAGATTTAAATGGAAACCCCGATATCAGTGCTCAGTGTAGAGCGCAGGATAAATGGGAACATTTTACATAACATTTTGGATCACAATAAAAGCTTCGACTCAATCCACAAAAAAGCAAGTCCCCACTCAGGTCCGTCATCTGTTAATGGAAATATAGGGGGCTTCCACGTTACTGGTAGCACAAAGGCTCTGGAAAAGCGAAATGGCCCTTGCCGCCCACAAAAGAAATTCGGCAAATTCTGTGCTCAAAAATACCAATGCCCCCCTCTCTTTTGAGCCCCACAGTGTGCCTAAACCGCAGCTAGTGGCCACATGTTTGGCATTTCTGTAGCAATGAAAGCCTGCCTAATTTACTGGTGCATGTCTCCAGAAGTACGAGCTGGGCATAACATACTGGTCACTACAATGGCAATTTGCAATTTTCACTCAGCAGCATTCACTGCTGCTTGTTTCGGGAAAACATCCATGGAGTCAAAATCATCACTACACCTGTAGATCAATTCCCAAAGGGGTATAATTTTCAAAATGGGGTCACTTGAGGGGGATTCTGTCAAATGGCACTTCTTCTCTTCTGAACCCTGCCGTGTGCCCAAACAGTGTTTTTCCCCACATATGGGCTATAGGCGTGCTCTGGAGAAATTGTACAACAAATTTTGAGGTCCATTTTTTCCTGTTACCCCTGCGAAAACAAAAAAAATTGGGTCTAAAGTAAAATTTTTGTGAAAAAAGTTAAATGTTCATTGTTTTCTTCCACATTCCAAAAATTCCTGTGAAGCACCTGAAGGGTTAATAAACTTCTTGAATGTGGTTTTGAGCACCTTGAGGGGTGCAATTTTTAGAATGATGTCACTTTTGGGCATTTTCTGTCATAAAGGCCCCTCAAAGTCATTTCAAATGTGATGTGGTCCCTAAAAAAATGGTTTTATAAATTTTGTTGGAAAAATGAGAAATCGCTGGTCAACTTTTAACCCTTAGAACTTCCTAACAAAAAAAAATTTTGGTTCCAAAATTGTGCTGATGTAAAGTAGACATGTGGGAAATGTTATTTATTAACTATTTTGTGTGACATATCTCTCTGATTTAAGGGCATGAAAATTCAAAGTTTGAAAATTGCAAAATTTTCAAGATTTTCGCCAAATTTCCGATTTTTTTCACAAAGTAATGGCAGTCATATCAAATAAATTTTGCCACTATCATGAAGGACAATATGTCACGAAAAAAAAATAGTCTCAGAATCAGTAGGATCTATTGAAGCGTTCCAGAGTTATTACCTCATAAAGTGACAATGGTGAGAATTGTAAAAATTGGCCTGGTCATTAACGTGCAAACAACCTTTGGGTGTAAAAGGGTTAAGAAGATTGCTTTGACGCTTTTCAAACAAATATCAGTGGCGCAGTATGGTCGATGGTACAGTTTTTTTGAAAAAAGGCACAATATAAGTGGTGTTTGCATTTGTCAGGTGATCTGTCAGCTAAAATTGAAAATATAACTAAGCACATAGCCTTGTAAGGGATATAGCCCATATAAGAATTGCTCCTTCAGTGTTCTAATCGCTGTCTCTGTTCTGTAGATACTGAAGTTTAATCAAATATGCTAATTATGGTGCTTGGTGCACCCATGGTGTGGCCAAGAGACTCAGTGCACAGCTTCCTCAGCTGGTTTTGCATGCCGCTGCCTCGCTCACTGGCTTGCCGGAGCTTTCTCTGCAGTGCTCGTTCCAGGACAACCAGTGCAGTCAATCACCAATGAGGGAGGCGAGTATATGCACTGAGCTTCTTGGCCACACCAAGCACCATAATTAGCATATTTGATTAAACTTCAGTCTCTGCAGGATGGAGGCAGCAATTAGAACACTAAAACTGTGATTTTTATAGGGGCTATGTTCCCTAAAAGGCCCTGTGCTTAGTTTATATGTTCGGTTTGGGTTTACAGGCTCCCTTTCTGCTAACCCTCTGTTAGGCCTTCTCATGTGTTCAACTTAGTTAATTTATTTGCATATTAACAGGGTTCTTCTACCTGCCATGTGACTTGTCCACACGGAGTCATCATAGAAGCAGCCAGTTATGGTCATCCTTTGTCAAGTGCAATGGTTATATAATTATATATACCGCAGTTTTATGTATGCAACTCCTTTGCAGTCCTGTGTGTCTCCATCCTCACAGACTACAAAGTGTGTCTGATTCTGCAGGCATTTATTACTTTCATTTTTACTAATGGAAAATGGAGACAGATAGGACTGAGCAGTGAGCACAGAAAATTGTACGTCATGTTTATTATGGCTATTTGCAAAGCCATTGTTAAATAAAAACCTGTCAGCAAGTTTTTACATGTGGGAGTTGTGATATGACGGTGTAGACGCTAGTCCCCTAATAAATAATACCTTTTTAGCAGAGATGCAATGTGACAGTCAAGAGAATCTAGCACAGGAGCCAAATGCAAATCAGACTGAAAGTGCATTGGGGGCAGGTTAGTGGACTGCTATACATCTCGGCCCACATTAATCGAAAATTGTGTAATTTGCAGTGTACTTACTTCTACTATGCAGCTCCATATTTATCTAATGTCACACTTTAATGATAACTTTGGCGGAAACTGCAGGTGCACAACTGTAGTACACTTCTCAGGGTTTGATAAGAGACCAATGTGTCAAATACACTGTAAGTCAAAAATTGCAAAAGTTTGCACTTTTTTCTATGGTGATGGAAGGATTTTTTCCTACATGTATTTTAATATGTCACAATAAAAGTGTTTTTAAAGGGGTCCTTTTGCTGGAATCTCACTTTGTTCTGGATTAACTGAGGCCCCAGAGAAAAAAACATTTGACTCCCCCCACCCCCCACTCCCTAATTTGTTACTCCACAGTATAACACATCACCAACCCCCGCCTCACTATTTATTCCTCAACTGACAGACTAATCTGTATGGGGGGCCTCTCGACTATCCCCCAACAAATTATGGATTTCAGACTATCGATTCAGAGGAGTCTGGCAGCAGTTCTCACATGGAGACCACAGGAGCACTCGCCTGAGCCAAGCCCTCTCCTGAGCCAAGCTCTTGTGTATGGGGGAGTTGGGAGAGATAGCTGTTGATCAAACGATCAACTGAATCATTGTTTGTTCTTCAGCTATGTATTGTGTATACGGGAGGGGGGGGGGGCTTAAGAGTTAACACATTTTATATCTTGCTAGTATTTTTTTTAGTTACTAGCCCGTTATTATAAGGAAAGTCTTTAGTGTCTCTGTGCGCAGATGACTACAACAATACTACAACTGTGGATGACCTTTCTTATAAATGGAATATGCACAAGAGACTGATATACTATAGATTAACTAGAGGGAAGGAAGCAAAGGAGAAATAACCTTCATTCACTCCATCAGCCACCTATACAGACGCAACAAGTGTAGCAATGTACTCATGGTTTTGTCAATTGTAGAACAATACCAGTCTTGGTTTTGATGGATTGTTGATATACAAGATGAGAGCTTGATTAGACCAATAATAGAAAGGACATTACATAGACCTTACTGAATAGGTCCCTGACTTTTACTATTTGCTTAGAGATAAAGGCAGAATGCCATAGTCATCAGTAAACAGCCTCAGCTCCAGCTTTGGGAGGTTGAAGCATGGGCTTCAGTTCTTTGTGGGTAAAGAGTACATCCATGGTGTTGGATGAAGATAGAGATCTGAGAGGTGAGAGCCACAGGCCAAGGGACAATGGACAGAGTAGGCCTGGGAAACTATTCATCACCAGGGACAAAGCAACTGTCAGAGGGGACAGGAGCATCCTGCAGGCA